>NC_089683.1:8516496-9153830 GCF_031753505.1 Anomalospiza imberbis | reverse complement strand
ACCAGAAGACTTAAATGACAAGGCAGCAAGACCACTAGAAGAACCTGAAGTGACAGAACAGATCACTGCACAGTTTAAATTGTTTTTGCAGAGAAGAACCAGAAACATTGATAAAGTTTATAGAAAGCTTTTCATTGAAAAAGGAAAAATCTGATGTGAAGAGCTGTAAAATGCAATGTAACACATAATGTTCCATTCCCAGTGCTCTGAAACTGTAAAAGCTTTTTTATAAATAAATGGTGAAAAAATTATGCTGCTCTTTTTTCCCTTTATAGTATGTGGATAAGTTTGGCTAAGGGCCTGGAAGATCAACTGTAATTTATTATCACCTGGCATCTTGGATAGATAGAGTGTTTTGTTATTTGGCTTAGCTGTTCACTCTTTTATTCATAAAAGATAAAGTAATGATTGCTTCTTTCCTACAATATTTTTGGAAGAAGAAAAAGGTGTGTTTCTCAAGGTGATACACTTTGATTTCAGAGTCAGACGACAAATTATGATTTGAACTTGATATTTTGTTTCATGTTCATTCATGATAAAAATATGTTTGATATTAAATACCACAACTTTCTGGGAAATTTAATTCTTTTGTCACAATCTGTAAGCATTGCTATACAGAATGCTTACCCTTATGAAGAAATTTATGGACTGCTGTACCTCACTTGTCTGTAGCTACAAAAGTGGGATAATAATACTTATCTATGTGACAAATTAGATAAGCAGCTTAATTTATTAAAGTCTGTAAACTGCTTTGAGGTCCTCCAATAAAAGTTCCTGTGCAAGAAACAAAGTAATAGCAGTCATATCATAAAGGAAACTAAACCTTTAATTTTGCCAAAGTTCCCCGGGTGAATAGATAACTCTTTAATGAGATTAAGGACGTGTTTGAGATTGGCAATTTTATAACAAATCCTCAGTGGATACAAACATGTAAAGTTGCTTGGCATAACTTTTTGCAATTGCATTTGTAAAAGTAATTGGGTATTATGAGACTGTGAATAGTGAAGAAATACAGCTGGGAGTTCCAAGTTGTGAGTTATATGTCATATTTTATTTTATTTTATAGCTATGAGTGTTGCTGCTGTTGTGGAATTTGAATGGGTTTTCTGTCAGATGATTTATTAGTGTATGGACAGTATTTGACTAGCATTACATTTATTTATTAGTACTCAGAACAGCCATTTGATCATATGGTAAAATGAAGAAATGCATACAAAACTGTGATCCAGATGTGTATTTTTTCCCTTTTTCAGCTAACCCTGATGTGCCTGAACATTTGTAGTCAATTTTTAAAGGATTTAAAGACTCTAAATGATACTCTTGAACCTGAGATAAAGAAAAGTATAGATCTAATTGAGTGTTAGTTTTTCTTACATGGAAGGATGGAAAGAGCTGTACTGACTATTTTCTTGTGGGAATGAAAGGCAGGTCTCATTTGAAAGGAACCCTCATCATCTGAAGTGACCTAATATGAGTTATGATTGAATAATTCTGTGCTATCCAGTAGTGAACAATAGCCTCAGAACAGCAAGATTACATCCATTAATGTTTTGACATTTTTCTTTAGATTTATTTTTACAACTCTCAGACATAAAAGGAAATAATTTAAATTGCAATGGAATAAAATTGTACAGTTTTTGAGTGTACAACCTATATTTATTTAAAAACAAGCATTAAATATTTTCAAGCAGTGTTACAACTGAGAATTTCATAATATAAAAAGAATAAAATTAAGACCCATGAGGTCAAGAATTACTCAAACCTGTATTATTTATACTGTAGACTCATAGAATATCTTGGGTTGGATGAGACCTAAAAGATAATCTAGTTCCAAGTCCTTTTCCAGGGGCAGGGATCCACCTGTCTTGGGGGATATATAAGCAATATCTTCAGTATATTTGATATATCTTAAATAATATTGCTCCTACACCATAGTCAAATATTATTTCAATGTCGGGAAATAAAAGTAACAAGAATAAAGCAGGATTGCACCACTATTATTATTAATTATTATTACTATTATTATTATTATTACTATTATTAATTTTGTAGTCTTAAGTTAATAACCATACTAATATTGTCAGTTCAGTGGGAAACTATTCACTATTCCAGGCCTTAGGAATAGTTAGCCTTAGCTCAGAATCCAGTCTTGTCCCCAGTAGCTGTCAGCATCTTCAGGGTCATCTGAATTGAGCCCAGGGTGGATTTAATGCTGGGTCTGTCTGACACAGCTTTGAGCAGCAGTAGTTCTTGTTCCTGTCCAGGGGGTCACGTGCCCCTGCTGCCTGGCTCAGATGCTTCTCCTGATGCTAATTGTTGGGGTGAGGGTGAGGTGGCAGCTTGTCTCTTTTTTTCATCAATCTTTGCTCTGTCAGAATTGTAGGAGGCCTTTTTGCCCTGTTAGTCTAGACACCAGAAGCCCAAATATCTTCTTACACTCTGCCAGCATAAAATGACCTCAAAATGTTCTTAAATTACAGTGAGCTGTATATTCACTCACAGTTTAAAGCTCTTTGTAATGCTTGGTGCCAGAGTAGTGCCAAATGTAAATCAGAGCCAATATAAATCAGGGCTCATTTAATGTACTATGCAGAGTGGGAACAAGAAAGTTTAGAATCAAGTAACAGTCTTTTTTCTCTGACAGGAGACTCATACCAGTTTATGTTCTGTTCACTAATGCATGGAATCATTTGCACCCTATTATTAAGGAAATATGTTACCTCTTCAACATAATTTTTCCTCATCCTTAAGTTAAATCAATTTTCTGCATCATAATAATTTTCCATCCAAAAATCCAGAAAATCTACTTCAATGAAATTGCAGAATTACGTTAAAAAAGGAAAAATATTTGAGATGAGAGAAGGAGGGCATTTCTTAATGTCCAGCCATTTGTTTATTACCATCCATCGGCCATTTACAACAAAAGCAGCCTGAGTAATAAGATCATGTTTTATGGTATGACTTGGAGACTACAACTGGCTCTTTAGTCTTTTGTTGTTAACAGCCTTGTTAATCTAGCTGAACAAAGAAGCTTAGATCCACCTGACAGTGGGATAGAGGATCTTTCTCCATGGTTTTTTGGACACACATCAAAACTTAATGTTGTCCTGTAACGCCAGCTCACCATAAGTGGATCTCAACTCAGATTTTTTTCCTATCTAACTACTCTAACTGGATTTCTGGAGCTAATTTCCAGGCTTTACTCTTCTGTGGGATTCTGCAGTCCACGCTTTTTAAGCCTTGTAGCTAGTTCCTTAAATATTTACCCTCCTTCCTTCCTTCCTTCCCAGAAATTGCTTTCTTCATGAGACATGTGGGAATCCTTTGGCTTGGCATTTAGCTTCATAAAAGAATAAATAACCTTTAAAGGGAAATAAAATTTTTAAAAAAAGCTCTTAAAAATGTGATTTTCTAAAAATTGACCCTTTTGAAAAGTCATTTCACCCCAAGTTCAAGTGTTAAAAAGTGAAACACAATGCAGCACTTTTAGAAGTAATTTTTATGTCTGATTTCTCCCTTGCTTTTAGTTTGACAGGTCATGGTTGAAACTGGGAAGAGTTCTCTTATTCAATCTTTTTCTGTTTTTTGGTTTTTTTTGGGGGTTTTTCTGCTTTTTTGGGTTTTTTGTTGTTGTCTAGTTTGTTTTTTTTTATTTGTTTGGTTTGGGTTTTTGTTGTTTTTGTTTGTGTGTGTGTTTTTTTTTTTTACCTGGGGGCAATACATCCCATTGTAACAAAAACCAGTGTGCCTTCTGTCTGGATTTGGTATCTTACTAAAATATCTAGCACTGCTTTTGAATTGTAAGTCTTTTGTTCTCCTAAGGTTCATCAGCTGTTCTGATGCCTGATTCCAGTAAGAGAAATTCCCTTAGGCAGTACCCTGCAATTGTTTAAGGCTTTGCTCAGTTTAAATATGAATGCTGATTGCCTTCAACTATAAGTCAACTACCAGGTACAATAATTTTTTCAGATATATTTGAGGGGAAAGTTGGGAAGATTCAGCACACGATGAGGGAGATCTACCAAGGAGTCCCCAAGAAATAATGTCAGAGAGACTGGGGCAGACAGTTCTACTCCATTGCAGCACATACAATTTAGGAAAATAAAGAAAACAAAAGGTAAAAACCACTTGGTAACAACTACCTTCAAAAATACAAAGTATTTTTTTAATATTTTAAAAAGTGGTTTTATTCCTTCACAAACGTTGGCAAAAAAATTTTGTTTATCATTTAGATGACCCCCATATACCTGTTGGTTACTTTTTTCTCATTTCAGTATAAGATTGTCCTTTTCCCATTTTGAGTGAGTTTAAAAGCTCCCTATTTTAAAATCTTTTCCTAATGTATAGCCTTGCCTTTACTGAAACTCCCATTTATTTCCAGCACATATTGGAAACATTTTCTTACTTTTTCTAGTGCTGTTACATATTGAAGTCTGTTATGTTTACCCTTGGTCTTTTCTCTAGTCTAATCTGCCTTATTCTTTTGCGTTGCCATGCCCTGCTGTTGAACTCTGATTATGCAGAATTTAGAAATTAGGTCTTCTCAAAGACCTGAACATATTTCAGGTCAGCTGTTTGGATAATCAACAAGTCTTTGGTACATTCCCTTCCAAAGTGTGAAGGAGACTAAGGAGCAGCAATAATAGAGCTCTGCATCTTCAAAGCATAGATTTCTCAGTTCTTTAAAATTTCATTTTCTGAAGGCAGGGGCTTCTTCTGTATTTCAGTATGTGAAACACTTTATTTTTATGTTGAATTCAGCCTGCTTGCAAGATGACCTGTTATTCTCACATTCAGAGTCAGTTTAACTGTCACAGAAAACCAATATAGGCAGAATTTCCTGAGTTTATATCATCCCTCTTTTACATCTGAACAGTCTTTTTATAATTTGAAAATCAATGTTACCATTTTTGGTTTTTTTTCTTCAATCAAAACAGATAGTAAAGAGTTAACCTCTGTAAATATAAGTTCAGTGAACTCAGACAGAAGGCCATATCATTCTTAGATTTCTTTCAGATATATTGGTGATTTCCTATCATGCATGTGACTTCATTCTCTATTATTGTCTTCCTTCTAATTCAAATAATTTAACCACTGTTCTCTTCCATATGTCTGCTAAGTGGCCATGGAAGGAGATTATATAAAATATAAAACCAGCTTTTCGGTTTTTTTTTTTCTACTTCTAATACAGTTTTTCAAACTCAAATCAATTACAAGTTATCTTCTTTCCAGCTATTATATGTCTGAGACTTGTGAAATTATGACCAGAAATGCCATATCAGAATCTTCATTTCATAGCACAGAAGCATTAAAAGGCCATAACATCAGCAATCTACCAACTGTGACTTTGATTAGAAAGGAATTTGTTATGGGAGTTATTCCAAGCGGGACTTAGAGTAGGCAGTAATTGCCAGTGTTAATCAGGAGTTCAAGTTCTTGTTTCCCACCTTCCATGCATAGACCTTCTAAGTCTATAAATCAGTATTCTTTTTGTTTCCTTCATCTTGTATCTTCTTTGTGATATGTTTTTTGTTAGCTTTTTGGGGTGGTGGGTTTTGCTGTTGTTTTTAGAGTACACTTTATTTTAATGGAAGCATCTCTATCTCTTGCAAGTAGAATATAGATGACAATACCTGTCAGCAAGCAAGCAAGTTGTCCTCAGGCCATGATATCATACCCAAATGAAGTATTTATAGAACAACATGGACTAACTCTGTGCTTCTGTAGTTACACAGTTAACAGGGAATGCTTAAGCCTCACACATTTGCTAGTTTATTCAGAAACACATATTCTCTTTTCTGGCTCAAATATTATTGATAATGAGGTCTTGGTTGCCTTACGTCTGTTTATTATTCAACGACAAGGGAGGAACTCAATTACTAATAAGTGGTTATTGCCTGTGAATCTCTCAGTCTCCTAATTTTGCTCTCCACCATTTGACCAGTGTTTGATCATGTGATGTTGTCTCTCCCCTTCAAACTCAACTAATGGCCAGCAAAAATATATTAATAAATCATTACTAATTCTGTCATTTCTAAGAATGCCAAAATGCAGAATTGCTGTACTTGAAGATAATAGATAAGATACAAGAAAAAGTGAGTGGTCCTCTCTATAAAGGATGGTATTACAACAATAAACTGGATACTGTTTGGGTTCTCTTATGACAGAGCAAAAAGAGAGATATGATAAATTTTGCTGATATAAGTAACTTTCTGCTTTCTTACTGCTGGCCACGTAACAACCACTTAGCTGACAGCTTTCAGTGTTAACATCACATCTGTTCTTGTGTTGCTCAAGGCTTTAACCAATCCCACCTTGGAAAACCCCCAAGGATGGACCCTTCACGAAGTCTCTGGGCACTCTGCTCCACTGCTTCCTCCAGCATTGTTTCTCCCTTCCCAGTGTCAGCCCAGAAACTGTGCTGCATTCCCCCTTTGTCTGAGGTTGGTGTCATACACCCAGAGAACAAAGGCACCTTGCAGAAGCACTAATGAGAATGTGTAGTAGAAGAGCAGTAAATCTGCATTATGTGTTTAGGCTGTGATCTGACCTGCTGGGGTATAAGAAAAGGCTTATCTGATCCCCAGAGTGCCACGGTCACAGCTGGAAATGAAGGCTTGAAAAATAAACTTTATGATAGCTGCTAATATTACAAATTGTAACACTATGGAATAAATCACAGGAGCCATGAAATGCAACATACGGTACCCTGTTCTCAGCCAAATGATTTATTCATGAATGTTCTTAATTCAAATGAATTGGCCATGAATATTCATGGTACTCCATTGTAACTAGATATTGTAAGGAAATCTCGGCTAATTACAACAGAGGCTCTTTGCTAGCATTTGCATAGTGGCAGTGGGAACATTTTGGAAGTTGGAATTCCTTACTGAAGTCCCAGCTGTAACTACTTCATGTGATTGAATGAGTACAGAGGTCAACAAAGCAAATGTGTAGTACTGCTTGGATGTAGTCTGCTGGCATCTACCCAGTCTATTAGGAGAATATGCACCATTAAACCATGAATATTACATAACTTACTGCTAGTAAAACAGTAGACATTCATGCAGAGCAAAGCTTAAGCACAAGTAAGTCAAGTGGCTTTTGGGCTGTGTTCCAGCAGGCACAAGAGGTCAATTTCTGTTCACAGTTGCATTAGTGCAAATTCACTGATTTCAATTAAGTTCCATTGGTGTGAATATAAGACAAATTTGGCCCCATCTACAGACTCATGACTCACAAACTGGCAATTTTCTTTTCCAGTAACAGCGCTGAGAAAAGAATTATACCATTAATTTTTTATCTATTTCTAGTGATATAGGCTGAGGTAAAAATGTTGTAAATCTTGAATTACATTTTTTCTTGTTTTCTCAGAAACATCAGCAGGAAAGGATGCTTTTTTCCCCTCTGTGTTCATCTCACTTATAAAAAGAAATCCTGTATAGAATGTCTGCAATCACATATAGTCAGATTTAGAAAAGAGATGTAGCTTTGACATTGGTAAAGAAAAAAGAAGCATCAAACAAACATAATAGGTGGATCTTTCTTCATCTAGAGAATGACAAGAAAGTAAGATCCTTAGGGAGTTCTTACATTCATATCTGCTAACCTTCGCAAGACAATTCTGACTTGGTGAGTATTACAAATCCTGTCATTTTCTCCAATTATTGTTTTTCTCAAGACCAGATCATCTGATCAACTGACTTAATTTAAAGAAGTGATGAGTCATTTGTCTTACAGTTGATGTCCATGAGTCAAACACATACATGCTCTGGATATCTAAGGCGTAGGCGCTGCATTACAGTGGGTGTAATTCATGGGGCAGATTTCAAAACCATGGAAGGTGAATTAAGAATACAAAGAATTTCTAGATAAAAAAGAGAGCTCAGATGTAGATGTCAGTGATTACATTACGTAGGTTTAATTGCACTAGAGTTCTCCCCAGCAAAAAATTTTCCCCAAGAAAATCCAGGATTTACCCAATTAAATAGCTCAAATATTCATTTCACTGTTAAAATATGCATCTGAGTTCTGATATAATTTTTTTTTTTTTGGTTTCAATTTTCTCCCAGAGCTGGCAGAAAGCCTGTGGAAAAAAAAAAAAAAGCAAACAAAAAGAGCCCCAAAAAAACCCCAAAAACAAAAAAAAAAAAAAAGAAAGAAAGAAAAGGCAATAATTCCTACAGAAAATACTTTTACTATTTCTCTATTTGTTAATAAATGTCCTTCCTTGGCCATTGTCTCCTGTTATGACTTTGTTCTCTTTGTCCCATGTGGTTATTCTGGATTGTGATTGGGTCACCTCGTAAACTCTTTTGGGATGCACTGTTGATGTAGCCTTTTAAGCTTTTTAGGCTTTTTATTTCAGGCCCTACTCTATTTCTGCAATTTTCTTCTGAACCACCAAAACTTTCCAGTATTGGCAGTGAAACATGAACACACAAAATAAAAACTTTTTTTCTCTCAACTGCTATAACCAAAAGTTAATACGATTTATCCCCATAAAATTTTACTTTTACCTTTAGTGGTTTGCTAGTGTTAAAAGCTTTTTTTTTTTTTTTTTTTTTTTTTTTTTTTTTTTTTGTCGGTGTGACAGCCTCTGTTGTTCTCAAAGCTATTGCTTTCTGGAATATTTTCTGTAGGAATGGTCTAAAACTCCTCTGTTTCCCAGGTATATGATACATTTGACTCCCCTCAGAAGAATGTGATTCTGAGTAGCATAAAATTTTATTGCAGAGTTATTGTTTATTAGTCTTAATTTCTTTGTGTTGCCCTTATACTTCATCAGTTATAATTTTATACTTTGCTTGCAGGTTATTGATAAAATATATTAAATCCAGTAACTCAGGTAGACACTCTTGGGACACTTGATCTATCTAACTATCTATCTATCTGTCTATCTATCTATCTGTCTATCTATCTATCTATCTATCCTCAGCTGAATAACATTTTATTCTTAATTATATATCTGGGTTACTAGCCAGTTTTTGAGTAATGCATTGTGTACAAATCTGATGTACGCATTGAGACAAGAAGAATTTAAGGAATTTTGTAATTTGAATGAGGTCAAATAAATTAGTATTTTGCTGATAACTAGATTGTTTTTGTGTATTTATGAGGAAGGAACAATTGTAAGAAGCAATCAGGTGGAAAAATCCCCATTCTTCACCTTCTCAAACTTTTGAAGGAAAAAAATGGAAGTGAACTTTGGCTGGTCAGAGCCCACATTAAAACAACACTAAAGACACTGAAAAAAAAAAAAAGAGAGAAAAACAAACCCAAGCAGAAGATAAAGGAAGTACAATCAACATAAGCACAGCAGGAGAGTCTTTGAGTGCCTTGAATATGACAAAGGGTGCTCTTATTCCAAGCTTGTAGAACACAGCAGTTTTGCTCTGTGCTTGATTTATATTGTGCCCCTTCTATGGAATCAATTGCTTGAATGCTGGCAAGAGCTCTGTGCTGCTCCATTAAATGTAAGACCCACTGTGCTACAGGGTACTGATTAGCATGGACAGGAACAGACAGTAATGCCTGAAAATTCATTGCAGCCAAGTTCTTAAAAACTACCAAGTCATAACTTAACAACAAGCCCAATTAGTGCTCAAATATCTTGTCTATTTTCTCTAGCTTGGCATTTCTGCTGTTAAAACAGATTAAAACTAATGTATAACTCCCAGAGTGCAAAATGATATTACAAAATAAATATTCTAAATTAACTATTCTCCATCCTGTATATGCAACCCAAGATGTAGAAATACACTATTATATGGATGATAAATGAAGATCAGCTTGAATTTGTGAAATGATTATATATGTACTGCAAATGAATAATGAAATAGCATTTTTCCACCCACATGTATATGATCTTTTTCTGGTGAGTTGAAATTACACATTTCAATTACTCTTTTTAATTTTTCCCCTAACAGATTATTCTTGCTATTTTTATGTATTTTAGTAGTCATAAATGTTTCTTTTATATACCATAGGAAACAAAAAAGAAGCTAGGCCTTTTAATAACTTTGGTCCTTGACAGGAAATGTCTAAGTAAACCTTTTTCTCTGATGTTCACTGAAACGATTGTACAGGCATTTCAGTGAAGACATGTAAAGTGTAATGTCATTGCACTTCTATGAAACCATAGATTGAGACCACAGTTTAGGTCTTTTTGACTGGGGTTAAACCACGACACCTTATAACCATTGTCTCGTGTTTGTTTTTTTGTTTTTTTAAAAGGATACCAGGAAGCAACAAGTAGGGTAACTGCATAGTTGTTTTGTCCAGTTTGGAGCTCTTTGGGTCTGCTTGTTTCTCAGATAAAGAGTGCAAAATTGTAATCAATTTGTTCTCCATAAAACTATATGGAATTCAGGAAGTTTCCAGATTGAGAGTAAGACTGGACCTGCTCTTTAAGGAAGCAATGCAGAGTTGAAGATGGTTTCAAGACTTCTGTCCAGAGTTCTGTCATAGTGAAGACCTTAGTTTCCAAATTTCAAAACCATATCTAACTTCCCTTCATGTAGAAGGTGCAGTGGAAATTCAAGGTCTTACAGGTGTTCTTCCTATGTGTTCCATAATGAAAGGCTTCTGTATGTGGTAGGTGCCTCCACTGACACTCATGATTCTGAAGCACTATGAAGAAAGAGTGCTTGAATGCTTATTACTTATGTGACTTCATGGTAGGAATAAAAAGAAATATCATTTTAAAAAGTTGTATTTATTGTACACACCAGGAAAAAAAATCCTAATGGTGAAGAAAGTGAAAAAAAGGAAGAGATTGTCTGAGATTTTTGTAAAGTTAATGGAGGTCCTCAAGAAACAGGTGGGCAGTCAAAATGCAGGAATAGGTAACATTGATCCTGTCATGGGGGAACAACATTTCTTAGAGTCTTGGATGCACTCCATAGCATTCTGTAGCATGACAAGGACCTGAATGCATTTTAGACCATCCTACAGAGTGCTAATAGTAGGCAATTACAGCCAGTTAGTAAAAATTCAGATGTTCATTTCCAAGGCAGTTAGTAAAAGTTTTAACATTCTGTTCCAAAAGCTTCAACTAAATGCAACAGAAAGTGGGACGAGATGTGAGTCAGACCCAAGCTGCCCCTTTTGCCTTGGGACTCTGCACTGGAACACTGATCATTTCCTCCACAGGGCACACTTCACCATTAATGAACTTGTTCACTCAAAACCAGGAATGCATTATGTATGTTAAATAATTACCCTCTCATAAAAGCCAGGCACTTCATCTGGAGAGCAGCACACTGAAGAAGGTGTCATAGTGGGCCTATGAGAAATGACTTTTTGGTTAGTGACATAACCATAAAAAGCCTCTTATTTTTAATCAATGAGCAATATTATCTTTTCAGGGTTTGCTATTAAGCATCTTGAAGGATTTGCATGTCAGATCTTTCCCTCTCTCCCTCAGTCCAAGCAACTATTACAGTGTTTCACTGCAAAAGAATTCTTAGATTAATATGAAAGCAAGAAAAGAACATCAAAGATGATACTGCAGATACTCTCATCTTTATTTGTCCTGAGTTGTACCTTACCAGATGAGTGGATTTACTTTTACTCCCTGTAATTATCATTATGGGAGACAGAATAGAAACAGAATAAGGTGCTGGTTTTGGTGTTAAACTTGACTTTTCACACTATTTTCCCTCCTGTTTATTTTAGTTTTGATACTGCTAAAAACAATTACTCTGCACAGTTTAATTTCAAAGCTCCAAACTGAAGCCATTGCAGGATATTTTATTGTTTTTTGCATTTCACTAATCTTTTTCTCTCATCTCTTTACTGGGTATGAATTGTAAGAAGCACTGTGCACATTTGTGTGCTTCATGCAAACAGTTTGCGTGTGCAGGCAGCATATGGCAAATGTATAAATGGTTATGAATAAATCATGAATCATCACAATTATTAATAAAGTCCTGAAAAAACCTTTAGCTGAGCAATCTGAAGGAACAAGAGAGTGCAAAATGCCTTGGAGAAATGTGTCTTCATTTAAGAAGTCAACACTCCCATAGCCTTAAACACCGGATTTAGCTTGAGACTGACTGGAGCCAGCTATCAAAATGGTTTTAGCAGTGATGACTAACAGAGCGTGTGTTCTTCTGGAACCTGATAGAGGAGGTGCTGAGAGGAAGACAGGGAGATAGATTGCTCAGGGGATTTGTAATGGGAATATCAAGAAAACACTTGCCAATTTCAGTGTGCCTTGCATCATATGATCTCAGAGTGCTTTTCTCATAGATTCGTTGCTTTTATGGACAGAAGGGACTGTTAGATCATCCAGCCTGTGATCCTGTTTAATGCAAAATTTCATCCAGTTATCTCTTCACACAATCCAATATCCTGAATGCTTTGGAATCTCTATGAGCTTATTCTGTAACTCTCATGCATGTTGAGATGAACTTGCTTAGAAGGGAAGTCTTAATTTAAATGAAATAAGTTTTGTGCATAAATATTGCAATCAGAAAAGAGCTACAAGATTATATCCACAAAGATTTAGGACGAAAATGAACACCCAGGACAAAATCCTGGGCAAAGATGTCACTGTTTAAGGGTCTGCAGAGATGCATCTTTTTCCCCTCTGATAATTATCTCTTCATATACTTTCAAATTTTACACTAATTTACATATATACCAAAACATCTCACACTTTAAAGAAATGGGATTTCTCTTCTGCACTTGATAGGGCAAATAGTTCTATTTCTCCCTTCTTTTTCTCTGTTGTGAGAGCATGGAGAACTTGCTCAGTTAGGAGAAAGATTAAGTACTGAAGTGACTTTTCAGGATTAGGTACTGAAGTGACTGTTCTTGTGACTCACATATCATGGGACAAAAGTAAATACAAACTCCTTCCCTCTCTTTCACTCTGACCAGACATTTGCAATCCATCACCAAGAATCAATACCTACCTTATTTGATTTTTTTTCTGTTACTATATCTCAGTTCACAGAAAATTTTCTGAGGTACTATCACAAACTTTTGTTGATCCAGAAAACTGGATTTTTGAGGGTTTTTTAAATCCCACTTTGAAAAGATCTCTATAACAGCAAAAAGAGAGAGGAAAATTATCATTGTCTCAGCTGGCATAATTTGGCAATTCTAGTCCATCCTACTTTTAGATCATTAAAAAGTCTGTAATTCATAGAGCACATTTTAAATATAAGATCAGAGCTGTGGCATGCTAAACAGGCAATAATCATCAACAACTGGCTTATATGTGATTATATCATGGTGAAAATGTTTAATGTAATTTTTGCATTGCTGTAGATAGAACAAAAGGCAAAGAAATTTGAAATAATTCCAATATATTTTGGAATAGTATTATGATAGTTTTCTACCATTTTTTAATGATAAATTAGCCACATTTTTCCAGGAAACTGAGAATAGTTTTTATGCCATAGTCTTTACGCCATTGAATTGTCTTTCTTTTATCATCAGCTTAGACACAACGTTGTACACAAAGGATTTTATCCATAATTTGGGTACTTGCATGTCAAAATCCCGAGACAAAATTATATAGTATTTGGATTCATTGTCTCCAAAAACTTTTCATTTCACCCATATTTAATATAAATTTCATTATTTTTATATAAAAAAATATAAACCCACAGGAGTCTGTGGTTACATGAATAAGAAATGAAAAGCAAAAGTGAATTAAATGCACTAGAGCAGTGATCAGCAGGTTGAATTTCAAACAGCAAGGGTTTTTTAGGACTGAGGTGTCAATATCAAGACAGATACTGTCAAATGTAATTATTAATCAGCAAGATGACAGGATGGAATCCACCCTCAGAAATTTCAAATGTGACAATATGTTGGAGTGAAGCTGTGGATGGGGGAAAGGCAAAGCCTCTCAACAGGTTGGATAATTGGCTTTATAGAAATATCATGAAGCTCAGCATGGACAAACAGAGAATCCTTCACCTGGGATGGAATAGCCCCATGCACCAGTGCAAGTTGCCATGTTAAAAAGTGTTGTATCGTGGTTAAGCATCTCTGGAAAAGGACCTGGAGTAGGTCATGATGGACAAGAAGTGTGCAGAATACCCCTATGGTTGACAGCTCCACACTAAACTGCATTAACCTTCAGAAGACTGAAGGAAGTGATAATTCTTTGGTGTCTGCCACCTGTAAGTTCACTTTGGAGGCCACCATAACTCATCTTTTCCTCCCCCTCACAGCAAAGACACTTCAAGACTAAGAATGATGCAGTGAAGGGCCAGCAGAGTCATTAGCAGCACAGAACACATCATATATGAGGAGAAAAAGACCTCAAGCTGTGTGGTAAGTCATGTCCAGAGAACTTGTAAGGGTTGAGAAGTGGGACCATGTGAACCTCTTGAAATTCAGCAAAGCCAGGTGCAATGTCCTGCACATGAGTTAGGGCAAACACCCCTATCAGAGGGTGATGAATGGATTCCACACAGCCCCAACAAGAAAAATTTGGGAATACTGGTGAATGAAAAAAATAGGTGTGAGCTAGAAACGTGTGTTCACAGTCCAGAAAGCCAATTGTATCCTGGGCTGCATGAAAAGAAATGCGGCCAGTAGGTCAAGGAAGATGATTGCACTCCTCTACTCTGCTCTTGTGAGGTCTCAGTTGGAGTATTTCATCCAGCTCTAGGATTCTAAGTACAAGAAAGATACTGAACTTTTAATGCAGGTCCAGAGGAGGGCTATGAAAATGTTCAAAGCAATGGAATATACCCCCTGTGAAGAAAGGCTGAGAGAGTTGAAATTGTCCAGCTTGTAGAAGAGAAAGCTCAGATACTTTATTGAATCCTAAAGATACATAAAGGCTGCTTACATGAAAGATGGTGACAGATGTTTTACCAGGTCCTGAAGTGATAAAATGAGGGACAATGGCTCCAAATGGAAGAAGGACAGGTTAAGATTAGATGTTAGAAAGTAATTATTTACTGTGAGGGTTGTGAAGCTCTGGCACAGGTTGCCCAGAGAGATGGTGGGTGCCCCATCCCTGGCAGTGTCCAAGGTCGAGCTGGATGGGGCTGGGAGCAACCTGGTCAAGGGGGAGGTACCCATGGAAGGGAGGGTAAGATTTATACAAGTTCCCCTTCCAAGTCAAGACATTCTATGATTCTATGAAAGAAAAAATTAGTGGGGAAATTCTCTGCAAAGTTTTTGTGCTATATTGAAGGTAGAGACATTAAGTATTCAAATTAATTAAGCAAAGATCTATGTCATGATTTTTTTTCTGATATTTTATATACAGAAATCCCGTCACCAGCATTTTAAGCTTTGAAGTGAACATATTGTTGTAATCTTCAAGGACATTATCCATGCTTCTGATTTACCTTATAGAATACATATTTTTCCCACTGAAGGTTCCTTACCGTCTTATTCAACTGCACACCCCAGCACATGTTCTCATAGTGCAGTAGTTTGTTTCCTACATATTTTTCCTTTATTAAGAGTAACACCTCTCTTACCTACATGAGATTTTTCATTAAAATAATGAGCCATATAACACTTTGAATCTTGCAGTTAACCAAAGATCACAGAACACTTGATAAATTAAAATTTCAGTACCCTAGAAGTAAATGTTTCAAATACTATTGTTCCCATTTTTCTGGAGTTTTATACTGAAACCAACTGGAGTTCACTCAAGTTCCTACTTGAAAAACTTTCTGTGCAAGCAGTTTTCTCATAATGTCCAAGTGGTGACTAACACTATTTTCTGACTACATATAGTTCCTAGGTTTCCTAAGCTAGAAAGGAGTTTTCTCTACTGCCTAAGTGAAGTAACACCTGTTCCAGGAACCTGTAATAAGTAATCTGAATCTCTAACTGGTGTCTCTCCTTCATCTGCTGACTACAGGCCACATGAGTGGCAGAGATAGCATTAAATGTGCAATAGACTACAGTAGGTGATATTCATATCTGTGACATCCCAATCTCCTTTTGAGGAAAATATACCTTTCTTGGGAACCATGCTGCAAAACCGTGATTGAACTAGTGAATTTTGTTTGAATTTAGGTGGTAAGAGAATCCAGCTGAAAAAAAAGTAAATCTTTTGTATCACTACGTGGAGTACTTGACAACCAGACTCATTTATCTCATACATATTTATTAATTTTAAGAGCTTTTTGTAAGTCATTTGACATTTCATTTAACATACTTGTACTTATTATCCTTGAATGCTTACTTGCGACATTAAAAATCACTTCTAATTTTTAGAGGGGCAGAATTAGCATGATACTAAACTAATTTCACGTATGAAGGGAGACTGTACGTAAATGAGATTAATATATGTGTAAATATGTATATTCTTATAAAGTACCCATGCTCACATATATACTTTTATTACCTATCTTATAGTCTTAGTTATTCTGTCCTAAGTAAGAGTTTGGAACTCTGCATCCCATAACAATAGTCACATACATTTGCATGGTTATTATTCAAGACACTTTGCCTTAGGACAGGAAATATCAACAGAAAATCTGATGGTCTAAGTTACTCTTTTATACTCTGTTGATAGTCAATGAAGATAAACCAATAATTTTAAGGGGGGGGGGGGAATCTTCCACTTTATATAGCTGAATCCTTTAAATAAATCTTGCATGCAATCTGCCTGCTTCCTTGGACTAGTCTCCTTTTGGTTTAAGAAAGTCTACACAATGATTTGAGAAAAAGATGTCTATTCTGTGAGTAGGACAAGGTCCTTTTCTGGACTTTAATATGTCTGTTTTCCAGTACTTCTGTGAAATCCATAGAGTTGAAGATCTTCCAGCATCAAAGCCACTTTGGCAACAGTGAGGGACTCCAAAGTAAATTCAGTCAAAAAATTGTTGGCATCATTCTACTCGTAAAATGATAATTCTTCATATCAGGATCTTTTCAAAGGAATGTGCCTATTTCTGTGAAATGTCTCTATTAAGGTTTCGAGTCAAAATAAGAAAAAGTGAACTAAACAAAACCAATTGCAAGAGAAGGAGACAGGAAAAGAGAAATTGAAGTGAGTTTTTCAAAAAGAAGTGTGTACAAATAATGTTAACATTCCCCAAAACAGAATGTCTGGGTTTGTGTTTGGAGAAAAACACAAAGAGCGTTGGGGGTTTTTGAGCCTCCTAGTGGTGCGAGTGATAATAAAAAAATTTCATTCAAATGCTCTCCCTTAAAATCTCTCTCATTTTTTAGGCTAGACTATTTGACTATTTTTAAGCAAAACATTTATTTTGTGACTTTTCTAGTTCTAAACAGAAAAAAAAAGTGAAATATAAGAAAATAGAAGCACTCTTCATAATCTACAAAATAAATGTAAAAAGCATGCATGTTTGGAAGGCCATCCCTCTAACGTCATTATCTGCTCAGCTATTTTCCCTGGCATATAAAAGCAACAAAGAAAGAACCAGTTTGTATTAATGCCATCATCCTGTCTCTTTGCAGATAGTTAGTGCAGTCCAAAATAGATGCATGTGCTTGAAAGATTAGTCCTGGTTTTATATACATAATGTATTGACTTCATTGCTCAGCTCTGAGCATAGTTAATTTTTATTTAAAATGAAGAAACATAATGAAGACTGTGTGCTGGAAATGTCATAAGAAACTGCTTGTGCATATTATCCATTTTCATTTTCTATGATTTATGTAATGGAAATTGTAAGCACGCTGTGAAAAGTGAAGCCCCAGACTTGAAACATATGAAGTTGAATACTACAAAGGACTTTGGCATTTGAGTTACCCTGAGAAATTATTTTATTTGACTGTTATGAAGGTGAAAGCAAAATATCCTTCCTTAAGTTTATGCTTCAATTTGCTATAGCATCTTTGCTTAGATTTCCTTGTTCTGATGTCAAGAATAACCTTAGCACAAAATTCTGTTTAGATGATTTTTTTAAACAAGTCTTGATTATGAAATGTAGCCATAATCACACTCTACACATGATTAATCTCCAAAAAGCCACATACTTAGAGAGGATATGTAATTAAAACTAAATATTCTCCTTTGCCATTAGGAAATGCTCTTCTTATCAGAGTTGCAGAATGCTGGCTGAAGTATTACATGGGTCTGTTGGGAGTACGGTTAATGTACTAACATCTCTGGTTAAGTCCATAGTAACCAATGGTAAATGTTATATATCACTTTTAATTTGCACATTCCTAAGGGATGAAAGTTTTATAGTGCTTCCAGCTGTGAGCCAAAACCCCTCAGTGCTGCAGTGTTAGTAGTAGCTGCACTCTACAAAATGTCAGGACTGATTGTGAAATGTGTTGGGTTTTTTTTTGTTGGTGGTGGTGTTGGTTTTTTTTTTCTTTTTTTTTTTTTTGTCATTACAGTATTTTTACTATAATTCAAGTATGCTGTTTTTGTTGAAAGGCAACTTTCAAAAAACATCTAGTCTGACCCAAATTCCCCTGGGTATGGGCAGCTTTAACTAGACCAGGCTGCTCAAAGCCCATCCAGTCTGACCTGGAACACTTCCAGGGATGGGGCATCCACTAGTGCATCATCACCCTTATTGTAAAATATATTTTCCTTATGTCTAATCTAAATCTACCATCATTCACTTTAAGAGTTTTACCACTTGTCCTGCCACTACAGACCCTGGTAAAAAGTCTCTCTCCATCTTATAAACCAACTTCTTATGATAAAAGTTTGCAATAAGATCTCCCTGAGCCTTCTCTTCTGCTTGACTGAAGAACTCAAACTTCCTCTGCTCTCCATAAGAGACATGTTCCATCCCTTTGAACCTAGTGATCGTCCTCTGGACCTGCTTTAAAAGATCCATTCCTTCCTTGTGCTAAGGGTCCCCAAGATGGAGGCAGAACTCCAGGTAGGCCCTCCCAAGAGCAGAGCAGAGAGGGAGAATCACTTCATAATTTAACATACTTGACTGATAAACTATTTACCGGAGTAGGTCATACACCAGAATAAGGGAACAGGGAAAATCAATCACAGTTTTTGAACCCCAAAGTCTTTTGCAGGATGTCTTAGTAGTTGGCAGGCTTTAGCAAGCACAAGGTTTTAGACTTATTATGGATCTACTGAATGAAAGTCTTGTATCAGAGAGGAAAACAGATAAGCTGAACTTTTCTGAGCTCAGCAATATTTGAAATCTGTTCAGTGAGGACCATCTCTCAGGTGAACTGAAATAGGCAGGCATCCTACAGAAGACAAATAACTTTTAAGGAAACAGGAAGATGTTTGAAAGTTGAAATAAATTTCCTTAGGAAAACATGCATATGGCATTTCAGCATGTATTTCAACAAATGTAACAAGACTATTTCAGTGTAAGATTTTTATTATTATTTAATATTAGACACAATGTAATCTCTGTTTGTATAAGACAGCACAGCCCTTCTGAAATCATCTGAGTTGTACTGATTTATAGTAACTGGCGATCTCATCCTGTATTTTTCCATTAATAAGCTTAGAAAAGCTATTTCTTCACAAATAGGAAAGCTAATTGTTTGACCTTTCAGCCTCACCTTTTTTTATAGCTGTCTTGGGTATTTACAGAGAAGAGTTATGAGAAACAACCCATCTCAGGACAGGGTGAGCTGAAGCTCTGCACCGCTCAGGTGGTGAGCACAACTGTGGTCTCCAGTGGGCATGATGTCTGTGCAGCTGATGTGCCTTAGTTACTGGGGTTCTTGTATTTCATATTACAGCCATGAGACAGTTCTGGAGTTGAATTTCAGAGTCTGATGTGCAAATGGGGTCTGGGAGTTCAGCGGGGGGAGTTATCTTTGGCTTTTCTTGTTGCAGCTTGGAAAGCGCAGTTCTCGGATGGGGTCATATTTTTCTTTTAAAATGCTTTTCACTTTTGGATTGGACTGAATGGGCTTCAAGCAGCTGTCCTTTATTCCATTCAGAAACTTCAGCTGGTGGGTTTGGCCAACTTCTTGCCTAAAACCAAACAATTCTATTTAGCATTTTTCGACATACATCAGAAAACACATATTTTAAAACAATGGTGCATAACTTTTATATTCTACATCTCCATCCATCTCGTAGTTATTTGCACCTAATCTTATGTTTCACTACAAGTCAAATGAGATAAATTCTTCTCTTAAGTTACTGGGGCAGAACTAAATCAATCTTCATCCTCTTAGCCTCACAGCCAGCCCAGATCCTGCTGTGTCTTTGGGTCTTTGAGTCTTGTTCCCTTTTGTTCAGGCTACCTTGAGTGCTCCCCCATGAGAGTGGACTGGAGCCATTAAGACTGTTATCTCCAGTATTTCGTCTTAATGACCCTTAAGTGTAAGCTGTTAGGCACCAATTAGAAAGGCCTCCTTCCTCTTTCTCTAAGTGGGTAGGCTCTATTAACTTGACAAATTTTCAAGGTGAAATATCTATTGGGTACAGATTAAAGTTGTTTAGGAGTTTTTTCTTCCCAGAAGCAGCTGATTCAGCAAGACCAAAATGCTTATTAGGAATGTATTGCTTTTGAAAAACACCCAGTGAAATTCAGCCAGACCTTAATGAAATTGCTTGTTTTTTTTGCTGATGCATTCAGTGGGGAAACCTGACATCCTTTACCATATGCAAAGATACGGGAATCACACCATGAGTACTGCCAGAAAATCCTAGTGCTTTGCTGACATGGAGTTGAGGAATTTGAATTTTTTAGATCACCATTTTTAGTCTAGTTGAGGAGTGCTGAAGTGTGTGCTGATAAATCTAGTGATTTCAGACTCAGTCACACACCCTATCTATATGTTCATATATATTTGTTGCTCAGTTATACCTGGACTCTCAGATTCTGCCACTTGTCAGTCATACAGAAGCTAAAAAAATACCTGGATCCATTAATTACATGAGGATTTGATTTTTCAGGTCTAACAGCATTTATTTTAAATATTCTTTTTTGTTTACTCTTAGGTATTTTATTCAAACTTCATTGAAAGTATTCTTTTTCTTTCACAGTGAAGCATTCCACTCTTCTCACCAAATGTTGGAATTTTTTTCTGTGATCAGGATTTGTAGCATTATACTTAATTTCCAATATTACACAGTGAGAGTGAGAGGCTTGGAACCAGTCTTGTTAATTATCAAGGCACTCCTACTTTTATTATAGATCTCAGACTAAAGCTCATGAAAAATAATTCTGTAGCACTGTCATACAGTATTATCTGCTTTGTGCCCATGGTGCAAGAGTAGAGGAAAATTTTATACCCATTGTGTAAGTTGCATCACTTTGCATCAAATATGGATTTTTTTATGCAAATAAGATTCCCCACTGCTTCTATTACAACTTGCTACTAGAAATCAGTACCTGAAAATTCTCTTTCTTTCAATGTGTTGGGGATTTCATTTCTATTGATGACAAGTGCTATTACACAGTAATGGATTATAGGAATTGATTTAAAATAAAAAATATGAGAAGGATTATATATGCAAATGGAGGAAGGAAGGTCAAAAGAGTAGATTAGAATGTAAGAAATAATGGAATAAAAAAGCAGAAATAAGAATGTACATACAAATATAGATAGCAATTCTGATAGCTAGAATTAGACTATGACAGATAATGCAAAAGTGAATACGCTCAGTGCTAGAACATCTTTGGCACAACAGGAATATTTTCAAATGTTAGCGTGGGAAGAATACTGGGGTTTGAACTATGTGACATGTATGGGACATGAAAGCCATATATTCTGAACACATAGAAGTGCATAAATTTCCTTTGCTGAAGCTTAGTTTTACATCAGAATATGAGTTTTGCATCTCCTTACTGGGTATCTCTGATTGTTCAACTTCTCCATTACAGTAAAGCTGGAGAAAATAAGTAGGCTTAGGTGATCAGTTTTACCAATATATCCACTCATGTTTTCAGATAGCTATAGAATGAGGTCTTAGACACCTGATTTTGATCAGTTCAGAGTTTCCTTTGCCACTGTTAAAAGTGTTTAATTCCTGGAAATGAGTCAGTTTTAATGAGAAGATGCATGATTGCTCCTGTGTATCGTTCTTATGGAACTACAAGAGCAGGATAGGGTGTTAATTATACAAGTATACAATCAACTATCCAGAGAAAAAGAGTACAAATGCTTACTTTCAGAAGAGAAGGTTTTTGTTTAAGGAATCTCATTGTGACATCTCTGCTTTCCATGCAGCTTTGAAGCAGAACTACATGAATCATGAAGATTAGGGAGGCAATGGTATCTACTATAACCTGCATGAGTTTCCCAGGGCTGGTGTTAAAATCATATAAAGGACACAAAATTCATCAAGAAAGCATATATTCCTATGTAGTTAGAAGCTAAATTTGTAATTTTTCCTACAGACATATGACAAAAGCCTTTTTTATTCCTTGATTTTTTTTCCTTTGTTCAGTGTTACCGTAGAAAGAAAAGTAAAAAGGAGATGCCATCTTTTTAATGCATGTGGTGACATTAGTCTTCCCTTGAGCAACATGTCACACTGAAGCATAGGGCAGTCACTGATACAGTCTAAAAACACACACTATAAAAGCATACAAAGGCTCAGGGACAAAACAAAGAAAAATGAACCCAAAAATACCAAAAAAATAACCACAAAGAACAGAGCACCTACCCTTAAATGAAAAACATTGATAAAAACTGCAGCCATTTTTTAATCTTTTTTTTTTGTTGTTGTTGTTTTTGTTTTGTTCTAAATCATTCAGCAAATTGTGGGGCCACTCTCAACAGCATATTGCAAATTACATTGTACCAGTTTTGTAGGAAATCACCTGTGAGCAGTTGTTAAAGTGCCTGTACAGGCTGATTATGTAATAGAATGAAATCCATGATGCTTTTGGGAAAACAGAAGTTCTCTATGCAGAGGACATTCTTCCTTCCCTCTGTAACCTTTCAGAAGAAATTTTAATATTCCATTTGTGGTTTCACACTAAATTGTACAGATAATAAAGTATATGTCTTTGCTGGGTGAAAGCCAGGGCAGAAAGCATAGTGCAACTCAGGGGTGTTTATTCTTTGGTGTGCTCATAAAGTCTTGCCTTCCCCACTTTATATTCAAACATGGTATTTGTGAACTTTAATCAGCAAAGAGAGTGGCACTGGACGGAAATCTCAGTTAAGATGATCAGCATTCAGTTAAAAAATAATCAAGTCTTGATTTTTACAGTTCATATTCACACTAAGCATTGCAAAAAATATAGCTATAAATTATTAATGTACTGCAAATATTATTATTTGCAGAGATTTTGAGGTATTCAGTGATTATTAAAGGAAGTCCTGTTCCTCTGGACCCTTGCAAGGTGCCACATTAGTAGAGAAGAAATGTTTTTTTAAAAATTATATTGTCCTCCTTTCCACCAAACTCAGCAGCATTTATTCCACTGGTAATGTGGTTTTCTTTCTCTTCTACCTGCCTGTAACATGTTTCATCAAACAGAGAGAGAAGTTGTTCAGTTCTTCCAAGAAGAAGGGTCATATATCTTCCTTATTGATGTACAAAATCAGGTAATAAAAATCAATTCAAATGTTTCCAAAGTAATCAAATAGCCATTGGTTGAATTTTCACCTGACAGCAGAAAAGTATAATGTATGGCAAAATAGAACACAGAGTGCTGTGTTTTACAGTAGAAATATGTGGTTGTTTTTCACTGAAAGTAGCTCCTTTCAGAGATAATTACCTTGTTTATTCACTAATGATCACTTAGGTACAAAGCTATGTCTGCTTATTTTCACAAGGAAAAGAGTGCTGTTAATTTCAGAAGGAAATTTTATATTTTCTCTATATTTAGAAATCATTAAGCAAATGATTTGTCAAATTGCATGTAATAGATTTACTTTTATTGATGTTTATCTTTCACAATATTGGGAGAGAGAAGTAATAAAGATGAAATCAGTGAAAGAAGCCAAATGGAGAACATTTATTTCTATTTTTCCTAATTAAAGAAGCTTTGTAAGTAAACAGTCCTAAACTTTATCATGACCTCTTCTTTGTCAAGATGAATACACTTATAAAGAACTGCCATAATATTCTTATTTAATATGCTTTCTGGGCCTGTAGCATAAAACTTTAATGAATAATTTGTCAACACTAGACATAAATCTCTCTGCTGATGCATATCGTAATCTTTTCCATAATTTGCAGGTCAAAGTCTGTTATACTTAATGCAAGAAAAATATGTATTTGAGCAATACCAAAGATATAATTTTCAGACAGGCTTATTGCACACAGATGCATTCATTCACACTGGATATTTCTCATTATTAGCAAAGGTATATATATATATATATATATATATATATATATATATTTGCAATAGTATATTTAGGTTGCACCTTTTCATTCCTTACACAGCTGCATTATAAGATTTCCTGGGCTCCACTTAATTTATTGCAGCTTCTTGTTATGCAAAGAAAGCACCTACTTAAAAAACTACATATCAGATTGTATAGAGGCTTCATACTGGGAGAGAGATTATTAAAATATGATTTATGTCACTGAATCTGAAACAAATCACCTGATTCTGAAACAGTTTCTAATACAGGCTAATTTCTCCTGCTTGCTTTTAGTATATGATACCTTAAATTAAAGATAAGTTTTCCTACATTTCGTGACTTTGCAGGGCCACTTCACAAGTTTCCTTTTAATCTTGGTTTTTCTGTATGAATATTGTTTATTACTTGTTCAATGTTCCTTTTTTTTTTGTCTTTCCTTTAAATAGACAGAAATTAAGAGAGTCCCTTGAATTTTAGGTTATTTTACTGATGTTTTTGCACCAATTATTTTTTCTCAGTAAAGTTTTCAATTAAACCCCCGGTGATAGGAGGTGGAATTCTCCAACACTAATCTGGAAATTCCACCTCCCAATCACTGGGGGGTTAATTGAAAGCTTTTTTGTGGAAAAAATGATTGGTATATAACCAATCAGCAAAAAATTATGAGACTATAAGGAATACTGCTAACCTTGGACTGTCTAAGGAGAAGCATATTGCGTTACTTGAAAGATTAAAAAAAAAAGAATTGCAAGAAACGTATGAAATGGGTCAGTGTACTGAAGGAAGAATTCTTTAATGAGCTCCAAGACAAATTCTCATTGCCTTTTAACACCACACCTTTCTGACATGGCTCTCTAATTTCAGAAGGGCATGATGTGTCCTGTGCTCCTGTGGGATGAGATCTGTGAAAAAGGCACCACTCTCATCCAAGACCTTACGTAGTGTTAATTGGCAAATTGGCTTCTTTGCCTTTGATCTATAGATCTGTGGTGGTTAAAAGCAGTGAAGGTTCTGTTCCCAAAACAGCAGTTTTCAAAGAATTAAAAAGTCCCTGCCAGTAACTGTATTTGCCTCAAACTATAAGCAAAATGGGGAATGTCAGACCTCTGAAGAAACTTTGATAGGTTTCTGGGTAGTATGCATGATGTAATAAAATCACAGTATTTTTTTTATTTAATAAAAATAGGACCCTTCAAAACCCAGGAGTTGAAGCTCCAGCATTATTGAAATGTATTCTTTTAAATGTAAAATAACATTTATTCCTCAATCAATAGGCTCCTGGTAAATCATATCCTGCTGTGAGTGAATTTCAGAGATTACATTACAAATTCTTGATATGCATCTGTCATTCTTCGCAGAGCTACTACTTTAGCTTCATGCATTGATCAGCTAGAGGAATGTGGATCCAAAGAGAAGAAATAATTACTGAGCTATAGTCCTGCATTGATCTCTTGTAGTGTGATAGCTAACCAGAAGCAGATTTGCTTATTCTGATCCAGTAGATACAGCCTATAATAAGTCTTTTATCTGTTTTTCAGCCATTTCTGAAAAAAAAAAAAATTGGCAGGAAAGAGGAACGCCCTATTTTTCATGCGTGTTTTGGCATTAAATGCATAAACAACCTAGGACCCTTCATCCTCAGGTCAATGAATTATCAACATATGGGAGATACAATTCTTTCTCCCTCCATGATCTCATTATTTGTGTTCCTGTCTGCACAGTGGGGACAGTTAATGAGAGGAATAGAAATACATTCTCTTTTAATACCCCACAGCCAAGTGGCTTTTATCCATCATGTAGATTCAAAACCTTCCAGGATGAGAAACCAATGTAAACTGTGGCTCAAAAACAAAAATCACAACTATCACATCCTCCTTATGAGAAAGGTCTTACATGCTGTCCACATCACTTACATTTTCGGGTTTCATGGGAGCATCCAGTTGAGAACTCCCAATGCCAAGAGAGTAGGTTTCTGGTATCCTTTGATCCTTTATCCGTTATGTTTCTTAATGCCATGCATTTCCTACTATTCAGCATGGTGGGTGTTGCTAATCTCAGCAGAGACATCAAATAACCCTTGCCCATTTACAGGGAGACCTTAAAGAAAGTGCATCAGCCTGATGAGTTCCTCTCCTCGAACTGAGCACTTAAGGGTGGCAGTGCTGATTACCACTTCATCCAGCAATTTTCTTATCAGTTGAAGGGGCAAAATCAATATTTTTCATATACTATTCTTGTTAAATCATATTGCCAAGATTTCCTTTTTTTGCTATGGGGGTTTACTTCATTATCAAATTGCTCTGAGGAGCACTTCCTACATATGTTGAGCAATTCATGTTATGAGAAAAAGCAGACATCATGATGAGACAGGGAGGTTTTGTAGAAGGCAAGCAGCTGCCAAATGTAAAGTTCAACATAGATCTGGAAAGCCAGCAATATACAACCACCTCTGTGTTGAGGCATTAAAATATTATTGAAGAGTTTTTTTCTGGCTTACCTCTGTAAAAAGCTGTATGTTTGGTCTTTTGACCATTCCCTTGTACTTAGAAAAAAACAGGAAGATGACAACCTGACAAACTCAAAACTAATCAATAGAAAACTAGAATATATATCACCTACGAAATCTAAGGGAATAATAGATGATTCACTAAATATATCTAAGTTACAGTAGTTAGAATATAATCCTACAAAATATATGAGGAAACCATGATTTATTAATATCTCAAAATAAATAAAAGTCATCATATTTCTTAAAATGCTTCAAAAGTTATCTAGGAAATATGGTTCATTAAACAGGCTTCTCAACACAATTCATGATACATGTACACAATAATGTATATTCCATAAATATTTAGTCATCCATCTCCCATTGTCATTCATTGACAACAGGACAATCATAATCTTTTTCCTTCTAAAAAACCCCAGAACCTGATAATTCAAAAAAGAAAGGAAATTATTTCAAGTCATTTATCAAAGTCATCATTAGCTTGCATGATAAAAGAAATTCCTATGGATGCTCTGGAGAGATGCATCATAATATCTGAAATGTTGGATAAAATACACTTTGCAGCTGCCTGCAAGATCTTGTGTTACACTTGAAACTTCTTTGCTGTAGAAATATTTAAAATATGATCCCTTTTTTCACAAAACTTTGTAAATTTTCTCTGTGGTCTAGAGAGGGAAACCGTGAGGGGTTATGGGGTTTAGCAGTGCAGAGGGAGGAGGGAGCTGTGGAGCAAATTTATTCTTATCTTTTTACCAAACATATCTGTTTTACACTTCAGGAATTTTCCCATAAGACTGCACTTGAAAATACAAGACCACAATCAATCGAGCATGAGGCTGACACTGAAGAAAACACTGACACTTTTTACATGGTGTTAATTTATGTTGCACTTCTCATGCCACTTGTTTGAACTCCTATTAATATTTAGTTCTCTTCCAATTTGTTATTTTGATTTTCAGGCTACATTTACTTGAAATCAGAAATTCAGAATAATTTAGATGGAAAGAGATTTCAGGGGTCGTGTGATCCAACTTCCTGTTCAAAGCAGGCCAACTTCAAAGGTAAATCCAAATTTAGAGCTAAATCAGGTTCCTCCAAGTCTTGCTTAGCTATGGATGGATATTCCACAATTTCCCAGGGAATATTTTTCGCTTCTGACTCAATCGTGGAAAAAAAAAGTTTCTTCCTATGTTCTAAGCAGAAATTTCCTCACATAAAATTGCCTGTTTCTTTTTATCCTACCACAATGCACATCTTAAAAAGGTCTTTGTCTTGTCTGCAACTTCCCATTATTCATTTAAGTAAAAATTATTATCTTCTCTATATATGGTAAAATAATAGTCTGTATTTCTTATTTTACTTTCACCACTTCCACCACGAAAATGGTATTTGAGTGATTGTAAAAGAACCATTTTTATATGTTTTTGCATTAAAACTTCAAGATGTATGAAACTGTGATATGTTGCTTGAATTAGGTATAATATAAAAGTTAGCTATAATTGCTCAAATTCAAGTGTCTAAAGGCTCTATGATCAAGAAGCTCTTACTCCTGTGAACAATGAAAGGTATTTCTAAAATAAAGATGCTGTTTTGCTTGGTTTTATTTTGCTTTCAGATACCTCTATGCATTTATTCTTTCATATGCAAAAGTGACATATGCTGAAATACACCTGAGAGTGCCAGCTCATTGTGATTTTAATTCCAAAAACAAACAGCAAGTGAATATTAATGTGAGAACTGTGACTACAATTAGATATTCTGTGATGTAAATTTCTTATCAATATTTTAGATTAATATCTCTGCCTATGTTTTTTAAAAAGGTTGTATTTGAAATTCAAATCTAAGACAAGTTAGCTGGCTTCCCTGAAAATCTCTAATAAACAATAGCAAATTTATTTTGTTATTGTCAAACAGAATTAAGCATACACAGACAATATTGCTATTTTGCATATTCAAAAGTAAATGCAAAGTAACATATAGTGATGGGCTCATTATTTTCTGGGAAATCAAAATTATTCCTCTAAACAAAACCAATTTGGTTTTACCTTATTTTTCATGTTGCCATTTTCCATTAGTAATATTGTAACAGACATATAATATAACACCATTGACTATTTTGCAGAAAGCCTTTATTAAATGTTACTGCAAAATAACAGCTATTTTCTTTGACTGAAAATAGAACAAATCATACTTAATCCAAGCAATCTTTCAGCAAATCCTTTTAAACAAAAATCTACCATCGGTGAGCCACTCCTACTGAATCCATCCACAGGATCATGACTTTGTTTGAGAAAAGAAAAAAAATACCTTGAGAAACTTGGTATTTTTAGCAGTCATAAGTCAGTTTAGGTGTCATTATAAGAGACACAACACCAAACCATGTCCCAGTTCTCACCTATCTTGCCTATGTGTTTTGAGACCCAGCAGAAATGAAGAACTGCCAGTCAGGCTTCCAGGCTCACCAGATAATGTCCTGGATTTCTAATCATCCTGGTTCCTTGTTGCTCAGGAACAAAAAAATTAGTCAGGATCAATACAATCAAATTATATTACATCCTGTAATTTCTGTGCATTTATATATATAAGATGTGAGAACACATCTTACAGGTGTGAGGGGAGCAGGCTGATAGCAAGTCACAGCAGATGGCCTCAGGCTGCCTTGGAGTCAAAGCACAGAGGTCACTTTAATGTTTACAGCCCAAATCTACAGTGTATTTGCTCATCTAATCCCCACTTGGGTTTCTAATTTGCTGTTGACATCCCTGGGCGTTAAGGACCCAAATGTGGGCCTCTCTGGCTCCCTGGGAGCTTGCGAAGGGAGCAGCTGAGTTGGTCTAGTGGATCCCAACACTGGAAGATTATCTCCCACACCTTCCTTTCTGGTTTCTGGTCATCATCAGAGCCCTTAGTGATCTGACTGGGGTCAGAAAGAATATAGAAAAATATTAAAGTGTTTGTCCTCTATTTTTCTGGTGTATTATTTTGTGTGCATTTTTTGTGTTGTTGTTTGGGTTTTTATTTAGTTTTTTACTTTTTTTTTTGCTCTTTTACCAAATCACAACCCTTAATGAATGAGTTTAAGGAGTATTTTCCTGTTCAAAGTGGGAAAGTTTTCTTCCTTGGCATCTTTTCCTTGTGAACTTGAAAGCTGCTCAAACATGTAGATTTGCATAAGGTTACATTTTCGCACTCTGTAATTAAGGATTAAAAGTGGAGTATGTGTCTCAGATCATAAAAAAAAAAAAAAAAGGTAAGATGGTAAAATGGAAATGGACACTTGTGATGACAGAGGTTCACAAGTCTTAGTTCTCAAAGTCTTTTCTAGCAGAATTTCAAAGCCAGAGATGCTACTGTAGGGTCATCCTTGCTTCACTCTTTTCAGGGGAAGGAAGAATGGTCAGAAAGTTATTGATACTGTGACCAGTCTTCCATCAAGTTCCTACATTGCATTTTGGAATTTTACCATTCATAATTATTAATTTGACTAAAAATAGATGTCTGCTTTATAAACATCTATACCTGAGATCATTTTTAAGATTAGTATCATACTGAAAAGAGGGAAAGTGGTACTTTTGATGGTGTGTGTTCCATCACTTCTTAAAATGGACATCCACCAAACTCAGATATATTCTTCCCCAAATTATATTTTTCACTACAAAACAGAGTTGGAAGTGACACACTCAGATACTGATGCTAGGCAGGATAAGTCCTACCCTCTGTAGTAAGGAGAACAATCTAGTATTTCAATATTTGCATATTGAATGAGTTCACATTGCCCTGCTTAGAAAACAATGTCTATATTCAAAGTGTATATTCCCATCTGCATAACTTCTCTATTTTCGATATAATTCCCTGTAATTATATTCTAAAATAAGGGACAATACTGGGAATAGAGACTTTACTTCCATAATATTTATTACCATGGGATATCACTGAGGCCAAGAACACAGTAGGATCAAAAGAAAATAAAAAAAGGAACAAAACAGGATAAGCAGCTATATGGATAACAAGAACATCTGCAATTATATTAGATTAAACAAAAATTCATAAGGGATATAAACCTCCATGCTTCAGAGCATAAGCTAATCACTAACTGATGGGAATTAAGAAACTTCTGTTATGGAGAGGTTAATCCCTAATTGCCTACTACAGTATTTCTTGCAACATCATCTGAAGCAAATAGTACTGACACTGGATACTAGACAAAACAGACAATTAGTCTGATGTTATATAATAATGTCTATCTTGCTGTCTTGTGCAATGTACAAAATGCAAATCCAGGTTTACCCTCGCTTCCTAAAGAAAAGAATTTTACACAATCACCTTGTTTGCTATCTGCCATACCCATCTAATATTTTCTGAACCCATTAGCCAGATTCAACATTTGCCAAAGGAATCGGACTCTGGAGGATAATAAAATTCAGTAAAATCAGAGGCTTGGCCATGGAGAAAAGCCCCAGTTAGTGACACAGTGCCAGAAAATATTCAGGAAGAACTCATCCATTGGTTGACCTGCTGCTAATCAACCATCCCCTTAATCCTGGCTGGCCCTTGGACTACGCAGAAGAAGTTTGTTCATGTCACCTCCATCACTGACAGGAGTTAGAGGGAACACTACCAAAAGGAGAGTGCAGATGGAAGAGGTAGAGCTTAAACATGCAGACGTGCACAAAAGAAAGATTAATAGGCATCTGGGAAATAGAGACAAAGTAATAATCTCTGTGGTGAATAGATGAATGGATGTAAGACAGTAATTTACAGAAGATCTGAGTTAATTCCCCTTTTTGTTCATAGGAGAACTCATTTGAATGTTCGAGAAAACAATATGTCTGAATAATAGAGATCACATAGGGTTGCTTTCAATGAAACAGTGCACCCTCAGCTACCTCAGCATCTTCTTCTCTTTTTGCCTTTATTTCTGCATCAAACCAGTGACCCATGGTGGCCCTGACACTCTTATGCATGGACAATTATTTTCTCCTCCCTTTTTCTCCTCAACAAAAGATATAATCCACAGATCCACTTTCAATTTCTGCCCAGCACACTGACAGAATTAATACACAAGAGTTTGTTTGGCTTCATTTTCAAAGGCAGTACAATTAAACAGGGCTTGTACTCAGAAAGGATGATAAAAAAGACAGTAGTAATATGACCTCATTTAAAATAGCTTGAGGGCTTCTCTAACTTACAGCATTTTTATGAGACTGGTGACAGGCTCTCTTTCTTCTCTGTTATTCATCCTGTGTATGTCCATCCCACAGGGTTGACAAGGTATTTGTGGGAATCAGCTGTGCTGATTCTATACAAGTAGAGACTTTCCCTCTGCTGGGAGCACTCTCCACTTGCAGATGAAATGCATTCGCTGTACTGCAGAGCAGTGCAAAATGATTAGAGCTGAACCGAGACCTTAACTGACACTCATTATTACGGTATGTCTACGCTGTAAGAAGATGTGTGATTGCAGCATGTATCAGCATATTTGCACTGCCTTTCATTCAGCCAGGGAAGATACCATGACATGGAGCTTGAGGATGAGGTTTACAAGTCTGTTAGAGACCATTACTTCACAGTTCTTACACTGGGTGTGCATAAATATGCATTTGTGCACATACATATATACACATATATATACACAAATATAAATGCATACATATATATTTATAGTAAGTATAAAGTAGAACAGAAGGAGATTAAATCAGGTCCTGGCATAGGCCATGCATTCAGTTGTCCATTCTGGTAAATTACTGAAAAGTCTCCTGGCACAGCTTTGTTCCAAGATCTGGCACAATCCCTCAGCTGTGTACAGGAATTAATGCGGCTCAAGAACTGCAGCAAACGGGCAGTGTGCATATATGCGTTCTCTAAAATGCCCATTTTTTGAAGCTAGCAGGGAATAGACAGAGTTAGGCTATGACAACTTCTCTAGGGGTACCTGAACAAATACCAATGCTGCTATATGTGTAAGATACAATCATTGACAGGTGGATGGTCACCACCACCCAAAATTACTAAAAAATAGCTATCCCTAATACACCTTTACTCTTGAGGATTGCTGTACTAATCATGACCAAGCAGATTCTTGGCTAGATGAGACATTGGTAGAAATAATATAGTTCTCATGTTTTCATCCATGTTCATTCAAAGTCTATTTTTACTGATATTTCCTATTTGCCTTACACTCTGGCAGCCAGATCACCATTCTCTGTTTTGTCTCTGGAACAGAAGAATTCATAAAAATTATTAAATAACTCTTCCAAGAAATGACTTTAAGTGGGAGCAGAGATGTTTAAATAATTAGCTGCAGAAGTGAGTTTGCTGATCATTCTACAGAGTTTTCTGTAATATTTGTCCCTGTAACCAAGCTTTTACAGGAGAAGATGGTGGAGAGAAAGGTTTTTGTAGAGTGTATGCTTATAGAGTACAAGGACATCTTTCAAAGTTGCTGCTATTCAATAAATATAATTGCTTTTTACTGCATAGAGACAGTATACCAGGAAGAAAGAGGGAAGGAATTTATTAATTTGGGAAATATATAATATATTTCTCTATATATTAAGTGTGGGAAAGGGTATTCAGCCCTATTCTTTCAAGAGCACTGAGAGAGGTCCTTACTTCTTCCTGAGTAGCTATGTTGGCAGTCCTCAGACAGGAGGAGCAACTCTTGCCAACTGTCAGTAACAAATTGAAAAAATGACAAATTCAGCTTTAATAGAAAATTTGCACAGGGGAGCGCAAATAGCCAAGGAACATATGTACAAATTTTTAAGCATATGGGCTTCTTGCTGTCCTAGTAATTAATATAATACTGTGAGTGCCTTTATGGTCTCTCTTTTCTTCTCCATTATCTGCACATAATGGAAGCTGCTTGAGATATGATCAACACTTGCTGCTTTAATACATTTTAAAAGACACTTGAAAAACATGTATTGGCAACTGGATACATAAAATACAGAAAGAGATGATGGAGCAGTAGATCTTGAAACAAAACAAAACAAAACAAAACAAAGATGTTATTAAAGACCAGATACTATGTCCTTCAAAGTGAAACAAAACTTAAAGGCAAGAAACAAGAGAATTACAGGACACAACTTGATTCAAGCTTTTTCTTGCTAACCACATATCCCATTATTCTCTTGCAATGTTATGTTTCAAACAGCTTATGAAAACTGAATATTTCTGGAGACTCCATGGACAATCTATGCTTTGCAACTATATCTTACCCACCCTCTGGCAACATTTAACCTAAACTCAGCAAAGTGAAAAAAGAGCCTTGATTCACCTATGCATTAAATTACTTCATGATGTGAAAAAAAATCCTAATATAATTCTGAGGTGAGAATGATTTGATGAGAAAAATAGTAAAAAATTTCTATGGGAAGGTTGAAGAAACCATCACCCTTTAAATTAAACAGGATATGAAGGATAGAGAAAAATTAAAGCATATAATCTGAAAGGTATTTTTTAAAGAGAAGATTCAGTTAAAAATCAACTGCAAATATAAATTTATTTCATGTTTTTTAATAGCTTGAAATATGATTTTTTTAAAGAAACAGATTTTTGGCTTAATTATAAATTTTATCAAGTTCCACCAGGTTTTAAATATTTACATCATGAAATCTGTTAGTCTGAAAATTTGGGTTTTATTCTCTTGTTTCCAACACCATCCCTGCACCCTGCATCCCGGCACCCTAGTGAAAAATAATTAAGAAAGGGACTAGCACTTTCAACATAAATTTTTCTCCAATACAATCTATAAATCTTTCTTGAGACTAGTAAAAGTCTGAATTATCAAAAGAGAAAATAGGATTTTATAACTCTGACAATTTTGGAATGGTCACCTCTGATTATTGAAGGCATTTCATAATATTAGACAATCACTAAATGAGAGTTTTAGACTGGCCAGTTTATAACACAATTGTCCATAAGAGGATTTCTCATTCTATTTACTTGAAATGTTTCATATTGGCTTTCTATCAGAATTATAATTTCTGACTACCTGGACAATATTTGCTATAGCATAGTAATTCCCATGGCTTTCTATCATCCTTCAAAGTTCACAGATTCCAGGTACTCATGCAGATCTTGTTGAAGAAAATAAACAACAAAAAACCAAACCAAAACCAGACTTAAAAATGCAGGCTGGCCTGCTGTTCAATAGTAGACCTGAACGGTGCAACAGTGTCTGATCATTCTGTAGATTTTTGTGACTTTTCAGGTCAGAGTGGGGTTGGCTGACTGCATGAAGAATGACCCACGATGCTGGCATGCGGCTTTTACCCGCTACGGCCTCAAGCAGCTGGAAAGCCCGGCTAGAGCTGCCCTTGCAGAGACTGTAGCTGCCACGTGGACGGGCACTCCAGGGTTGCGGAGTGTCCCGGCGTGGGCACGAAGCTTTGGTAGCTTTTGCGGAGAGGAAACAAAGCGATGAGAGAGGCAGACTTTGCCAATGAGGCTGAGAACTTTTATTTCCCACGTGGCCACAACGGTGGTTGGAGCGACTGCTCCCAGCATGATGCAAGGCAAAATGGCCCCGGGAACGAGAAGACATTGGGTTAAATGGGGGGCGGGTGGACAGGGGTGGAAAACCCCCTCGCCCAATAGGGACAGAAAACAGGGGAGTGACATAGAGCATAACAACCTATGGGAACATAACAGAGGTGGGTACAGTGTTCTGGGACAAACAGCATTGCAAAGGTGGGGTGATTGATACAGAACTTTCAAGAAGAATCAGGGAGTGGCTACAAGATTGACATGTAAGAGCTCCCATGGTAGACAGCTTGGAGTAAACCATTATGAGGGAAAATAGGTGTGCAGACAACCAACCTAACTAACATTTATTAAAATCCCTAACTAAACCAACCCAACCTACAACACTGACACACAGCAAAGTGAAGGATATTAATGCCACAGTTTGTAGACCATGTATTTATTTAGGTGCTGTTTTGATGCAACAGCATCTCTTTCTGCAGAAAAGTTTTTTTTTTGTCTTCCACAAATATACAACTCCCATGTTATAAAAGACTGAGAGAAATAGCTTTTACTCACCCAGATTGTAATACAAATTATAAAGTTTTGGTGAAAAAAGAAATGTTTGGATGAGTACCCATGCCAATTTAATTTAAAATATTCGTAATACAATGCTAATATTTGCATCTCCAATTTCGGTATTTATAGGATCAGAATATTCTCCAATATTTGCTTAAACTGACTATTACCACATGCATGCTGCCATTAAATTCACTTTATGGAATATTCACAGAAGGCAAACACAAAGGAAGCAAAAAAATGATAATGGAGAATTCAATTATTTTATTTGATTTCATACTCACAGAAATATTTCAGAAGTGTTCATTCAATATTGGCATCCATTGCTATATCAGTAAATCAGATGTCCCTTAAGAAGAACCATTAAAACATCATCACTTTTCTTTGCTAAATCGTAATTGTAGTTCTCTTCAATTGTTTGGGTCAGTGGTTAGCTGTCAAACAGGAGGTAAAAAATTCCTTATTGCATCATTCTTAATAATCATTCTTATTACCTTAATAAAAAGGTAAAACTGTTGAAAAGATATTCTCAATACAGAGATCAGAAACCATGGCATGTAAGACAGAATTGTCCTACTCTTATCCCAGCCCTGGAATTGTCCCAGGCCAGGTTGGATTGGGGCTTGGAGCAACTTGATCTAGTTGGAGGTGTCCCTGCCTCTGGCAAGAGGGGTTGGAACCAGATGGTCATCAAGGTCTCTTCCAACCCAAGTCACTCTAATATTCTGTGACAGAGGGAATGAAAAACGATAGTTTTGGTTAGATCAGAGTACAGGTGCCTTCTTTTCCTGTGTGAGAAAGAGAGTTTAGGTATGGCAAGTCTTGAGATTTCCAAATTACTGAGGAGAAAACTAAGTGACCTCAACAAGAGGAAACCAATATTATTGGAAAAACACAGTTGTCTCTTCTGGAGAAAAATGTCAACTAAAATTAGCAATAACCCAGTGAGATTCATGGGTTGTTTCAGCATTTGCAAAATATAAGGTGAAAGCAGTAAAGTACTGGAAAAAAAAACCCTTTGTATGAACATTTTAAACCAAGGAACTCTGAAACTAAGTCACTCTGCAAGGCTTTTGGGGGAAAAATAGTTTTTACTGGTAGGTGGAGAGTTAACAGACTAGTTGAGCTACTTCTCAGAATATGAAGGAATTCTAGAAACTTCTTGTAATTTTGATAAATTAGCAATTTTATTAAAAATAGAGTATATCTCCAGAAACTATCTGGCACTCTAAATACATATTCTCTCCCTGAAGATCCCTTTTGTGACTCCACTGTCACTCTAGGGATGAACAATAAAGCATCTCTTCTCCCTGCAGCCTGCTACTCTTAGTGCTATTGAATCCAGCCCACGCAGTGAAAATGGCCTTTTGCCTTCTCCAACTTTCTGCAGTTCATCAACTGACTGTTGCAGCATAATAGATCCCCCTGCAAGAAAGGTGCTAGAGAATTTGGGGCTATAAAGATGGAACCTCCAGACAGTCATTCAAACAGCCTTGCTAAAGACCAAGTCTTTCACGTTAACAGCAAATTACCTGGCATCCCAAGGGGCTCAATTTAACAACAGTGATCATCAAGCCAGTTTATTGCTACCTTCTCTTGGGAAGTTGAAAAGGCTCTTTCCTCTTTTCTTCTGTGAAACTCTTTAGCTTCAGATTATCTGGTTTAACAAGCTCAGCTCAACATGGAATTAGCTATAGATGTATTTCTTTATTCCTCTCTCTTCTGCCTTCCCCCTGACCTTATTTAAGAAGGTAAAAACTATCTGGGATTAACCACTGCCTCTCAATAAATACAAATTACAGGAGAAAACAGACTTAAGAATTATTTTGCAACATGCCAATTACCTGATATGTATTTGCTTATCTGCTCTTTTGTGCAGAATTGTTACTGTGCTTACACAAGAATCTCAGCATTATGACTCTCAAAGTTTGAACTTTAAAAAGCTAAACCAATTCTGCCATAATTATAATTTGAAATAAAACTAAACTGGATCTCACTTCAGTAAGGAAACAGCAGGTGGCCAGAACAAAAGCCACATCTATCATTTTCTTGAGACTGTAATAAATCCTCTAATCTTTTGGATTTATAAGACTGTTCATGTCTATTTCAGTCAAAACAATTTCTCATTCAGTTGCTTTTTAGCATCACCAAAGTCTGCTAGATTTTCATTATATCAAGCATCACCTTGTAGCATTGTCCTCATCCCCTTATTTTTTTAAAACCCAGAGAAACCCTAGGGGATATAAAATTCAGCAGAATAGCATGCATACAATATACACCTATGAGTGGAGGCAGGAGCTGCCTTATTTTACTAGCAAAATCAACTCTGCACCACAAAAGTAGCACACTCCCAGTCGTAAGGATAAGAGACCTTCCTCCAGGCTATGGATTATAGCTCATGTATTTGGGTTACATTAGCATTTCACACTATAGAGTCTTGATTCAGCCATAAATTCCACCAGTGTAACAGAGGATGAGAGGTCTGAGGCTACAAAAATTTACCTGACGTGGCCTGCATTCTCTCCTCACCAGTGTGGCATGGAGGGATGTACCACAGCTGCAGACACAGTCACAGATCACAGGAGTACAGCCCTCAGCTGTGCTTAAAATGTGCCTTGTGCATGGATCTTGCCTCTTTGCAAACATCCATATACTCAAAGATTTCTAAACATTTTCCCCCAAGGCTAGGAAAATGTTATTAAATGAGCAGGTCTCCATCTAAACCACACATAGCTGATACACAGGGCTTGCTCTTAAATTCTTGAATCTGGGGAATTATGTCCCTGAAGGATATATTTCCTGCAGGTGTAGGATACAACATCTTTGTTTTCCTCAAATATCTTTCCATTCCTTTTTCACAACAGATTTAATTTGACTTGTGAGTTAGAAGGGGCAGTGCACAATGGACAGTGAAGTTACGCAGCAGTGACTGTTCCCCACCCCAAACACCTGCACTGCACTCAAAGACTCATGGAAAAAATGAGATTGCCAGTCCCCCTTCCCCTCCCAATCTCCCCTTTATAAAATCTGCACCTGGGTTTGCTTTGGCAGCATAACACCATTGTTATATTCTATCCAGCACGTATTGAGAGATGCTGATCTTAATGTTTGGGATTGTTCCTTTTCCTGCTCTTCCTGCAGGAGGGGGAAATGTTATTTGTAAATTAATACAAGAAGTAGTAATTAACTGTTACATAAACCTAATTTCAGCATGGAAAAACATAATAACAGTTTTTATATTAATTTCCCTGTTATCAAGGCTTCCCACTGCTGAGAAGGATTTGGATGATGGGACCCAAGGCAGCTATAGCCCTGGGGAATGCAGGAATAATGGGGCTGTCCTGGGGATGCTCAAAGTCATGGACCCCAAGTCCCAGAGCTGACAATATTGGAAGATGTGCCCTGAAGCCAAAGACCCTGAAAGCTGGTACAAGCAGTAAAGCTCACAAATATAATCAAATTCACAGTTGGAAAACTTTTGTTTCATCACAAACTTGCAAAAAACCTTGGATTTACATACATATTAAAAAAAAATAAATGGATGAAATTAAATTTTTTTGAGACTCAGAAACCCTCTTTATGCTTGTGTGAGCCTGTATTTGTTTCACAGATTTGAATGCAGTTTACATCTCCTGATTTTCTGTTTTCTGGACTAAATGGGTTTTTTTTTTCATCCTTTCTTGACAATTTATCTTTGTTTGTGATCTTTTGTTGTCTTTGTTGATCTCTTTTAGACTCTACAGTGTTTGCTAGCCTGCTTGTTAATGAGTAGTGCAAATTCTACACACTCTAACTGGATCAAAGACCTCAGTAGTTTTAAAAGAATTAAATAATTACATTTGTAAGTCCTGCACACAACTCTGAAATTAATACACACATTAGAATGATATTGTGTTTCTTATAAGATTGTACATTTAACCCATATACAGTTTATAGTTAACTCCCATTTTTTATATTTCTTTCTTTTTTGTTTTCCATATTTAAGGGACTTTTTATTTTTCCTTCCCGAGTATACTTTGTAGTTGCCTTTCAGAAATTTCTTCTTATTGATTTTTGTCTAATTCTCTAATATACCATAATGTCTCTGTGTTACTCTTCTGTCCTCTAAATTGATATAACCACTCCCAGCCTGAAGTCCTTCCACTTCTCATAAGTATATTCACTATTCTGTCATCTATGTCACTAAAGAAAATATTAAATAATATGTATCCCAGAACTGCTGTATGTGGGGTCAATTTGAAAGAGTTTTCTAGTCTGGCAGAAAACTACTGAGAACTCTTCTCTGAGTATGAAGGTTTTATTTTTCCCAACCAGTTCTTCATCTGCATTAGCTGAATTTGATCAAGACTGCATTTCCTAAATTCATTTGTAAAAATGTCATCCATATCAAAAGAATTGCATAAGTCAGACTATCAAATATCTCTAGTGCTTCCCGCATATCCTCTTGGCCAGTTAACATGTCAAGAAGGAAATTCAGATGGCTTGGCATATTTTGTCAAATCCTGACCAATCCATGTTGCCCTTTCCTTAGCACCTTATTATCTACCAGCTGCACAAAACCAGATTAATGATTTTTTTTCTATGTCTTTTTGGGTATCAAAATGTGGTCAAATGCTTTTGAAGCCCTTGGGATCTCCTTTCTGCCATTCTAAATATCAGTATTTTTCCACTGGTGTTTCTTTTGTCCTCTGAATCATCTCTTCTTCATACTTTTCTGGAAATAATGCTTTTGTGCCTTAGCTAACATTTTGAGCTACTTGAGAGTGTCTTTCATCTATAGAAAGATAATACATCCAATTAACTCTGATCTCTTCTTACTTTAACCTATTTTCCTATTTTGTGGTAAACTTGATCACAGAAATTTGTTTTCATAACAAATTTATTTGAAAGAAAGATCTTTTAAATTTGATCTTTTCTAGTATCATGTGCCACTAAGTACTTTCTGCACATTTTTTCCTTATAAAATATAAGGATTTTTGGAAAACATAGCTGTACAACGATAATAAGCTGATGAACTGGAGCTAGAACCAGGACTGGGATTCAGTCATCTCTGCTGGTGAATTGTTATGATGCCCATGCTTCTGGCCACAGCCAACCAGCCAGAAAATTTCTGGATGTAGTTCAAGTGTTAGTACAGGTTGGGGACCATTCCCAAATGGCACCACAGATCTGACCATGTTGCGCTGGAGGCTAAGAGAGTTCAACAGTGTGGATGTGACAGACTGCCAGTTGGCCTCAGTTTCAGAAGTTGGTCCCTGGCACTGTTTGGTTTGTTAGTACAGACCTAGCTTTTATCTCCTGATATTTTTCTTATTCATCAGGTGTTAAGTTAGTTCAAATCCCTCCATCCCACCACTCTTCATGTTTACATGTCACCGTTATGAGCTTAATAATTCCTCATCAATACATTCTCTGGACTTGGCAGTCTATAGGGGTTGCATATGCCTTTTATCTCAATCCATGTATATTTGATAATTCCATGTTTCACTTTCCTCTGTGTTCATATTGGATGTATTTTTTTCCTAAATATAAGGCTATGCCTTCTCCATTTTTCTTTCCTTTCATTCCAGGGTAAGCAGTTATTTCCTCCATCTCTCTACATTTTACATAAAGCAAGGAAATAAGAATTCCAGTGGTCTGGATGATGAGCTGGAGACACAAGCTTCAGTAAGAGATTCAGCATAAATTTTATTTGGTTTTATTTCAAATAGCAATAAAAATGGGTTTCTGAGAAAATGACTCACTTATTGGATTTGATATTTGATTTTTCTTCCTAAAAATGACAGAAATTTGAGATCAACATTTTTTCACTTTTGGTAAATATTTATAACGGATTATTAGAGTTTTATCCAATATTTAACTCTGCATATTTTTCAGGCACTTTGTATCAGTCATTCTAGGTGCACACAGGTACAACAGCCCTTTCAAGCACAACATATTGAAAGATGGAGAATTTACAAATAATAATTTAATCAGATTTAATGATAAGTAACGTATTTAAAATGCATGCTCTGGACTCCCTTATAGTGCATTCAAAGTGGTATAGAGGGGAATAAAATCACATAAAACTCACAAAAAGAGCCTGAAAGTTTTTTTTTTCCCACATGCATACACAGACTGAAATATATATGCTGGAAGAAGAGGAAAAAACCCCAGGCCAACAGTTTTCACAACGTCATAGATAATTACAATTATCCTTCTCTGAGGGACATTGGAACTGCCAATTTTCTGCAATTGAAAATAAATAAATAATTCAGAACAGATGTTGACTACTCATCCCAGTTAAGCAGGCAGCTTTATACAGGCATGTCAACACTAAACTAGAAAACAGTGATCGACCTTAAAAATAGTTCTTCTATTTAATTTCCTTTTTCTGTTATTGTTGTTTTTCTGTTTGTTTGTTTTGGTTTTGATTTTGTTTTCCTCTTTCTGTTTATCTTTTAATGGTTGGAAAGTTTTAAGTTTGTCATAGGGTGATTTAGTCCAGTGGAAGAAAAACCACAACTGTAGCAATTCCATTTCGATTAGAAGTGCAAAGTGGGAACCTGTTCAGTAACCAGGAAAAAACTGAAGTGCCTGTGGGTGGCACTGTAGGTATTTGATCATTAATTATTAACAGAACCAGGCAGTGAATGTTGTGGTCCTCACACAACTGTCAGGTGGAGGTTCTTCAGCACACCTGTGACATTCACTAGAAATGAGATTCACATGAACAAAAGGTCTTTGCTTAGTTCTTTTGGCTAACAAAGGTTATCAGTGCATCAAGTTAACTATTTCTTGTAGTGTTATCTTCTGCATTTTGCCTTTATGATGATGATTGTTTTGTTTAGGTCTGGATAAATACTCTTCAGTCACTGCTGAAATGTTCTGAACTCCATGAACATTGGCCTTGTGCTACCTCTTACCTTTGCCACATGTTTAGTTCGTTTGTTTTTTTTCTTTTACCTATTTTTTTTGTGCTTGTAACGTGCAGATACTTTCTCTTCCAAATATGTGAATTTCCAAGGAGTAATATCATCTATCTGTTGTTCCAATAAGTAAAAGACAAAAAACCCTCCACCCTGCTCAGACTGCTGCTTGCAGCCGAACACAGATACTGTTTAATTTTGGTGGGGTTTTGGGGTCATTTTGGTTGGCCAGTCAGTTGGTCGGCTTTTTTGTTTTATTTTTGTTCTTGTTGTTGTTTTGGCATAGTTTTAGGAGAAATTTGCACAGGTATAATAAAAAGTTCTTTTCTTTAACCTCATTTTAAATCTTTCCATTCTAGTGGATGCTACAGTTAGGAACTTTGTTATAGTATTACTCTTTTGGAAGTAAAGTAGGATCCTGTCAACTCCTGATAAAGCCTAACTGTTGTTTGTATGTCAAGGCAACCAATACTGAAAATACAAGGCATTAGTTCTGTGACCCAGCAGTTCCTTAGTTCAGATAATCATCCTTCTGCTGGATGACTGGGGATATACTCTGGATTTACAAACATCTCAGTTCTTTCAGTTAAGATGCAGCATGAATTAAATTGTGACAACTTGCTACATTCATTCTGGGGCTATGCCTACAGCATCAAATTAACACCCAGTAGATTTCTGGACTTTCCAATACAAGCATCTATATTATCAATACCTCCCACTGTTAAATACTTAGAACAGTGTCTGACTTGCTTTGGGTTTGCCCCAGTTTGAAATTTCCTAAATAGTTTTTGGAAACAGTAGATTTTTAAACACCACTTCCAACAGGCAGTTTGCATGTAGCCACTGTTTTCAGAGTCTGAGGTAGATGTTAGCTCCTCCCTGCCAATTGGCCAGGAATATTCCCAAGGACATTTTAATTTATTAGTGTAGAGGTAGTCTTAGGGGGTCCAACCTCAGAAATGTGTCTAAGATATTTCTTGAGGTGAAATAAAAAAAAAATCCTTCTATTTCTTTCTCTTGCTACACTCCTTACAGCTCCTTCAGGTGGAGTAGGAGACGTGTACATAGCAGAACGCCTTTATAGGATACACTGAAGGTATTAAATCATTGCAAGTTTTGCTAGCTGTATATCTGGCTTTAGATTAAATTAAACATCATAGCTCTTACAGACAGAATATGAAGACTCCCTTTGAATTTCCCGTGAGGAAAAAAAAAACAAAAGTACCCACTGTATAGTGGCAAATATTATTGGCAAATTCTATTGCAAGGCTTTACCAGAGTTGGTCAGAATGAGTAATCTCTTGTCATCTTTAGTCTGGCTGTGTCTCCTTACTATCTGCTTTTTGACAATATTTTTATTTCCTATGGGTTAGTGTTTTGGGGGGATAAAGTAATGGAAGGAATGAAAGGAAAGGGCAAACTCACTGTTCTGTGTAATTCAGGCATCATGACTGAATGAAAAGTACTGTGAAATATCCTAAAATATTGCCATAGTTGTGCAAGGGAAAACATCCTTTCTGCTTCTAACTATGTTTATTATCAGTTGCAAACTGCTCAAAACTGGAATTATGTTTAACTTCACACTAAATACAAGAAGAAATTATAACTGGGTTTTAAATACTTTATTTTATACCCTAAATACAGCTGAAAATATGTGCAGTGGCCCAAGAGATTGGACCACAGACTTCAGCTATGTTTGGGAAGTAAAGCCTGCTGACAGTGTGTGCTACAGCAGTGCTGCTGGTACAGTATGTTTCCTGTCAGTGATTAACCATAAACATTGCATATGACTTCATCCTTGTCTTCTATCTCTCATTTGCAGGTATGTCTACTGTGCCTGTTTTCTCCATCTAAAATGACTGGAACCATGATTCCCAGTTCTACCCTCAAATTGACTCATCAGGCCTACATTCATAAAGAATATTTATATTTTTAAAATTCGACACCTTAGGAAAGTAGGTACTAAAATATTTTCCTTTGCCAAAATTAGCACATAACTTTGCATATACATTGAGGGCAAGTCATTTTTATGGGGAGAAATTATTTTCAGACTTGTGGTGAACAAAATTCACCACCATGCAGAACACAGTAATGGTGAAATGTATCTGCTGGTATTCCAAAAAACACTCCCCAGTGTGTTGATTTACATTATTTTGGATACACGCTGGAATGATTGTACTCCTAATGCTACTTAAAAGGTCAATATTTATCACACTGTGCAATTTTCCCAAAGTCTTTACTGCTTGTACAGCCCGTACTGTGACGGGATATTGTCCTTTCCAAGCTTCGCTGCAATTACCCTCAGAACACCCATTGGGATAAGAATGTTTTTATGCCATTTCCACATATCAGGATTGAAGACACAGGAACTAGCACAGGTTGTTAAGGCCAGATCTGCAGCAAGGTATGTTTATATGGAGGTCGCTCCTCCCACTGCATCCCTGCTCTGTTGTCATCCTCTTACCTCCCTGCCCCTTAATCACCCTGGCACCAAATGAACGTGGCTCAACTCTCCTAGTAGGCCTGAAGCAGTTGACAGGAATACTTAGGACATATTTTTCTCCCTTTTCCTCCTCACTGGCCCATAAAATGCCATTTATAACTGCTGGTTCTATAAATATCCTTTCTGACTAATGCATCAGGGTTTACTTTTCACAACAGCAAGAGTAAGAAGGAGGAAGAGAATTTACACTCACACTTGTTCTGGACACACAGATGGGATGCAGCCAAAGCTTAAAGCCATAGAACACCCCTCACATCATGTTGGTCCCCCCGTCATTCAAACATTATAATCAGTGTACAAAAGGACCTATAAGTATGTACCTATGAGTATATTTCTTAATGAGGAAGATGAAAGTTTACTAGACAGTGAATTGCACCATAATTCCAAGGTCTAGAACAGGCTGTTAAAATGACAATGTGTAATATAAGAAATATTCCTTGACAATAATACAGTCTAAAGGAGGGTCACCAAGATGATCTAAGGGAGGGAGCAGCTCTTCTGTGAGGAAAGGCTGGGAGAATTGGAATTGTTCAGCCTGCAGAAGAGAAGTCTTGAAGGTGACCTAAAAGCAGCCTTCCAGTGCCTGAAAATATACTACAAGAGAGATGGAGACTATTTACAATGGTATGGAGAGAAAGGACAAGGGGGAATGGCTTCAAGCTGACGGAGAGTAGGTTTAGACTGGGTATTAGGGAAAAAAATCTACTGTGGGGGTGGCAAGGCACTAGAGAAGTTGCCCAAAGAAGTTGTAGATGTCCCATCCCTGGAAGTGTTCAAGGCCAGGTTGGATGAGGTCTAGTAGAAGGTGTCCCTGCCCATGGCAGGAGAGTTGGATCCAGATGGTCTTTAAGGTCACATCAAGACTAAACCATTCCAAGATTCCAAAGAAAAGGCTCCCCAAGGAAGTGGTCATGGCACCAAACCTGTCTGAACTCAAGGAGAAACTGGACAATGCTTTTAGTCATGATGTCTATTTTTGGTAGGTTATAGGTCCCTTGAAACTTGAAATATTCTATGATTCTATGCTTTCTCTTAATCAGCAAACACCTCAGGAAACCACTGGTAAGGACTTTTATTATACCTGCTTTTCTCTAAATATTACAATACTTATGAAGTAATAATGATGTTTAGAAATACTATTACTAGTAGTAAAACTATTGCTATTTGTTCCACTATTAGACTTAACAATAGGAAAGAAAGAAATCTGGACAACTCTATACCCATTAATTTGACTATCACATTATCCAGGAATAGGAAGATGTTTTAAGAGGAAGAATAATTAAATATATAGAAGTAAATAGAAAGTACGGTAAAATGTCACATGGATTCACTAAAGATAGATCACATTAGCCTCAGCAGATATTTCCTTTTGATGAGTTAATTGATTTTCTAGATAAAGGAATGGCAATAGGTTTAATCTAACTGGACTTCAGTAAATCTTTTGACATGTTGCCATATGGAAAATCAGTGGTTAAAATGCAGAAGACACAGATTAGTACAAGAATTAGATGCAAACAAATGAAACAACATAAGAGGGTAGTGAAAAAGTTCTTTTGACTTTTACAGATTAGGAATAACTTAAAAGTTGAGTCAAGTATTGTTCTTGAAGTTTTCCCAGAACTAATGCTTAAGAAATTGATAATAATATCTTTAATACTGATCTTGGCACAAGTCTGTTGCTAATGCACAATTTTAGAAGTGATTGTTGATAAAAGGAACTTGAAGATATGAGAAATATTTATTGCAAATTTGTACAAAGTGCCAGAGAGTGCACTTAGTTTAACAGAAAGAATTTCTTTCGTAAGGTGGGGAGACATCCACTAGGAAACACAGAGGAAGTAAAATACCTTGGAATTCTGATCAATCACAGGAAAATTATGTGAAAATTAAATAATGCCATGCAATATAACAGGACAGGTTTATCTAGTAAAGAAAAGAAAAAAATTATATCAGTGTTTGAGCCTCTAGTGAGTAGTCAGCTAGAACATTGTTCAGATTCTTAGGCACTTGCCTTGAAGAAAGAGATTGACACTGGAACAGAAGAATTACCAAAGATATAACTAAACCAAAGATATTCATATTGCAGATGATATAACAGTCTTTATACACAAGGAAGAATTTGAAAAGAAAGGAAAATAAATCACATGCACTGGGCATGTATAAAATAAGGTAAGAGTTTGATTGCAATATGAAATTGATTATATGATGCTATGCACAGCAAGTGCACAGCACATATGGTGCTATGACACCAAGGGACCCCTTGAGCCAAAAACCTCCTTCATTCCAATGTTCTTAGATCCAAAACCAGAATAAATGGCTTCTCCTCCTACTGGTGTAATAAGGTCTTCAAATAACAGAAAGCAAAATATTTCAAGCATGCACACATATACACAGATTTCCTGATGCACAAACATAAATTTATTTCCAGTTTGTGCCCAACAACGTGAATCTCGTTGCCGTCAGTAATATTCACTCAGTGTTTGTGATATATATCCCAATAATTTGAGAGCTCCCAGTCACATACTATGGTCTTGTTCTTTTCTGCACAATAGAGCAAAAGAAGGCTTGTTTCCTTTTAATCACTTACATAAAAAGAAATATAAATTTAAATTCAAATTAATTAAGACCTCTAGTCCTCAGACTATTGATTAGTTAAAAGCACTATTTTTTACTAAAACTTTTTTTGTTGTTATGTAGTCATTTTTTATAAATAGGGAAATTTGTACATTACTATCTTTAGGAAAACCCAAAGGGGCAATTGGTAACAATCAGTCAACATCACATTTGTCCCTAAAAAATTAATTCAATAAATGGTCTTTTAACACATTTCTGGGCAGACAGAGGAGAAGAAGGTTACTGGGAACAATCAGAATTGATTTCTCAAAGGTTAAAAAAGTTTGAACTACCTAAGTACCTTCTATGATAAAATAAATTACTGGATTTGTGGATAAAATGAAAAAAGTATTATTTGTCTTGACTTTAGCAAGTTTTTATCAATTACATGGTATTACAACTTGTTTCTGAAGGTAAATGTAACAGTTTCTTGTCAAGAGATCCCTTGGGGCAGATAAGAGTGAAACAACACAAAATTATAATCTTTTGTAAATATATATATATGTATGTATGTATGTATATATATATAAATATATATATGCAATCATGTGTAGGGTTTGTTTTAGAAAAAAAATTGGTTGCAATGGAAAGAAGGCATATAGTAATTTTCTTTATTTTCCATAGAAATATAACATAAAAGCATTAAATAATTTAAATCATGCCTGATTTATGGCTAGACTTTGAAACCTCTGTATGTGTAGCCCCCTTACTGGGTTTAGGGGAAGATTGGTTAACTCTGGGCAGTGAGTGAAAGAAACAACAAAAATTCTCAAGAGGTTCAATAACAAACCAGTCATTAACCCACAGAAGGCAAATGTCTTTCTCCCCTGTGCCTGGAAAAGAATAACTCCTTGCAGTCACAGAACCTGGGGACCTGCTGCACAGAAAATACCTATGGAGACAGATGGAAAGGGAGGTGCGCAAGCCAGCAGGACAACACAGCAGCAACAGGGGCCACAGCACTCTGGGCTGCATGGTGCATGGACACCACCAGGAGTTGAAAGAAGTGATTGCCCTTTTCTCCTCATCTCTCAGACTGGATCTGCATCCACTTTGGGGCATTATAATAAAAGAAAGACATTGATAAATTGCAGTTACTCCAGTGGAGGGCCACCAAGACAGTCAGGGGCTGGAGCCCTTGCTGTACTACTGAGGCTGAGGGAGCTGGGCTTGTTTATCCTCAAAATAAGTTGTTTCTAAGCAGGGGTCAGCATTGGAACAGGCTGCCTATGGAGGCTCTGCAGCCTCTGTCCTTGGAGGATTTCAAGACTGACAGGTTAAGGATCTGAGCAACCTTTCAGAGCACCACTCCTCACCCTGCTTTTAGCAAAAGATTGGGCTACAGACACCCTGAGTCCAACATGAATGATCCTGTGACTCTGTATGACTGAAAACTACAACAATTAAATGTTTCATAAATCCACACCAAGGTAGTTGTATATGAAGAAGAAATTCATATTGTTAGGAGTCAGACAAAAGATGAGGGAGAATTGTAGTAAAGAATGATCAAAAATAGAAGGTCTGGTTTTGTGCATATTGATTTGCAGCAGTGCTGGTTCTGGGATTACTGCCCTGTGTTCCAACATGATGTGGCAGACAAACTTGACAAGTAGAGCTTTAACACCATAACTCAAGAAGCCAAATTTCTCATTGTCCTGAATGTTCAAAATTTAGATATGTGAACCACATGTAAGATACCACAAATTAAAACAAGTGTTTTGCACAAGTTTGAGTGGACGTAAATCACTTCTTAGTCCCCAGGCAAAAACTGAAACAGGACCAAATAATAGGCTCATGGCTTTGCTTCCAAGAAACATGAGGTATTTAAAAATAGAATTGTAATAAACAAACTTCAGGTACTACTTAATGGAGTAGTGAGTTTTTCCAACCATTTTTCTAACCAACCAGATTAATTTCATTCCATTTTTTTCATTAAACTGATTACTTTAGAATGTGAGTTCCTTTGCCAATTTCTAGCCTGTGGAGAATTTTAATGACTGAGTCATAAACTCCAACAAAAATGGGATATGTAATGAAAATGCAAAGGGACCTTTAACTAGAGCACGTGTTGTGTTATGCTGCAATAATAATAAACAATAATAGTAATATTAATAAAAATAATACAGTTTTATATGTACCCATAAAAGGCCATTTATATGATCACTGTACTAATACTTAAAATTCCAAGGTACTGCATTTTTTACAATTATTATTGTTATAGGCTTTATAGAATTTTCCAAAGCCTTTGTGTCTTAATGTGTTGTGGCTTAAGGATATGCACTGGCAGACCTCTGGTCCTCAGACTATTGATTAGTTAAAAGGACGCTTTTTTTACTAAAACTTTTTTAACATTTCCACAATGCATATTTTTTTACATATACCCTTTAATAAGAAATTAAAAGGTTGAAAGTTTCAGGAAGTTCTGAAAATTCCCCAAGTACAAATAAATGAAAGAAACTTATTCAATAAATTATGAACCTAAAAAATAATCTGTTAATATTCACTATCAGAAAGGCAATTTCTTATAAAGTAGTTTCTGCATGTCCCCAGGCCATAAAATTGCTCCCTGGCTTCCACTGTGTGGAAGTTTCAATTAGAATTTCATGTTGAAAAGTACGTTAACACCTTCTTATATATATATTGGTAATGTCTGTTTAACTCGGGCTGTCACAACTTGGAATGGATTTTTTTTTCCAATAAACGAGCTGAAAAAAGGGGGGGAAGATATTGAATGGTTCATAAATATATAATGTTTCCTATTTGTTATATTTTGCAATCAGAGGCAGCAGCTTTAAACTTGCATATCAGTGCATAATTCCACAAACTTAAAAAATTGATCTGCCAATGTCTCCCCTCAAGCAATCTTTTAATTAAATGAACTTCATTCACCTTACCTCTAAACTCCTTAGGTTGATTTTATACAGAGATTTGATTCATTTTTCAGTGAAGTTTTTTCTTGTTTTTAAACTGTAAAGGTTGTTTAGTAAACAAGTGTTTAATAATTTATAGAAGGTGACTGAACATAGATCAATGCCAATTATTTATTCACAATAACTTGGAAATAATGATGTTCTTTTGTATGCTTGCCAACCAAAGCAGAAGTAGGCTTGGTTCTCAGTCACAGTAAATGAAATTGAGCTTTTAATTTGTAGGAAACTCTGCTGATTTAGACCAACTAGAGGTCTGCTTTAAGAGTATTTTTTCCTCCATATTCTTATACAAGAATGGAATTTGTAATAATGGCAGTTCTGTTTAACTGTATCATTAAATTAGTTCAACACATGGTTCAACACAGAAAGTCTTGATAATATCAATAAAAGCCTAAAATATTTTGGATTACTTGCTATTAGTTTTTGAAAAAAAGATTCTGATAAGTGCACTTTGCAGTTCAGAATACAAAAATCCAGATTGAACTACAGGTAAAATGAGAGACAAGTGTGCAGCTCAAGTTGGCCAGGATACTGACCCTAATAGCAATTGTAACAGTTGTACAACTTTGGACTTTTAAAAACCTTCAAGGGCATGCTTTAAGCAGGAAGATTGGACAAGGACAGCAGAGAGAGGGTGTGTGGATCCCACAGACTGCTGTTAGACATCCGTGCCTGCAGCTGCACCACAGGCCCAGGGCTGCAGAAGCATGCAGGGCTGTGAGGAGTGAGAGAGGAGATGCACATTGCCAGCGTACCAATGAGGAGCTCCATTCATTGCCCGCACCCGGGCTGCTGCAGATCCTGCAATGCCTGGTTGTCTTCTGTAAAACTACATCCCTGGAGAGCCCTGATGCTTTGCTACCTTACAAGGTAGGGTAGGAAGTGTAGGAAAGCTGAGTGTTTTATCTTTTCCTTGTGTAAAATACAGTTTGCTGCCAAGAGGAGACGGGAATTCCAGCTGATTTCACACTTCACTAGTTCCTTACTGTAGTTTTTTTGCTGTCATCAAACTGGGCTGTATGAAGAACATCAAGCATGGAAGAAGACCATGATACTTTTGTTTTCCACTGACCTTTTGAGACCCTGTGCAGGAAAATCTATGGGTAAAGCTGGAAGCCAACATAAGCCACTGTATTTCTCTTCCTCTTGTATATTTTAATGTTACTTAAAGTTCCACCATAATCCCAAGTATATTTATGTTTATAAGCATCCCATAGGCTTGTATATTGAAGCAGCAAAAGCTAAATGCACCTGCCAGTGGTTTTCAATGCCCATAGTAAATATTGCTCTATTTCTCCTTCTACTCCCCAAAAGTCTTTGCTTCTAAACCATTTGCAGTGCTGCTAAGGAACCATAACTGTAGCACCAGACATTACATGACAGCTGTTTGAACAGAAATACTAATTGCTTTCATATTTAATTAGCTATTGTTTAAATTAAAAATACCAACAAAACAGTCACAGCAGGCTCATTTTAACAGGAGGTTTATTGGTCCAGGCAGTAGCTCAAAGAGCAGCAGGCGTTGGATTCGCACACCAGCTCACTTTAGTCCTGAGAAACTGCCAGTGCATTCCTCACTCAACAGCTGCTGGTTCACCCCACTGGCCTGATCTTCCTCCTAATGGTTTTCCCTCTCCATAAAAGGCAGCAACAGAGATATGTCATCCAAGGCAATAAGGAGTTACCTCACCTATCCTTAGCTAGTAATGATACAGGTGCCGGCAATCCCTTTATTAAAAATGGGGAGTAATAGCCCCATTCATGCATCTGAAGAAGTTGTAGTTTGGTGCCAGGGTGTATCATGTCCACACTGCCTAGGTGTGCTCACTTTAGCACAAACAGTCTGCTTTCACACATTTGAGCACATGATTATCTGTGATTTTTTCCTTAATTCAAAATGACTGAAATGAGAGTGGCTGGGTCACAAGGAATGGTGTTTTAGTATTAGGAGGATAATGGCATGTGCTCTGCACTCTGAAAAGTGATTTGGAACTGTGACACTTTTCTTTCTGTACTTGAGAGCTGTGTCCCCCACAACCACTTATTGCTTATATGAAATTGTCTCTGGGGCTTCCCATCCCCATATTGACCTTGGATCCTCTTGGAAAGTAACATGCTCAGCTGAAAGGATATTCAACTGGTTTATGTGTTGGAAGCAACAGGTTCTCAAAGCAATGAGGAAACATGAGTTATTTGACCATGTAATTGTAGTTGAACTTAGAGTAATATAAGTTAGGTGCCTATACTTATGCCATGAGAATCCAAAGTATGGCAGGATAAGTATCAAGCATTGTGTGACATGAAAGACTATTGTCAAAGGCTGTCATTCTCTAACAAGTTTAATATTGCCCCCACTCCCTCCGTGTCAAATGGGGACACTGGAAGCCTCACTCCAGGCAAGTTTGCATAGCTGGAACCAACACAGTGCAGGGACAGAGTACTGTGTTGTGCACAGTGTGATTTCCCAATGGCAGGTCAACCTAGGAGATCCAGAATTGTTTCCTTGAATGTGGATATTCTGGAATGTTATATTTAGTTAATATTTTTATGCTATTATTCTGTTTTCATAATATTGCTTTACATATTACCAAATGTCAATTGAGGCATTTTTCAATGGAATGTGGTGCTACCCAATGACTGTCATTCCCATCTTCCCCCTGGTGACATCTGCAGAAGTTACTAATACACTTCAAATAGTTTTGCTGGCTGCGTGATCATTCATCTCAGTGATTCTTGAAAATTCTGCCAAGTATATTGCAGGTACAACTATTCTCTTAAATAAATATTTGTATGGATTACCATGTGAGATTCACTTTCTGCTGATATTCGTGAAAATTGTCTCACCCAAATATACATGAAAATCAAATATTTAACTGTTACAAACACTGCCAAGGACAATTTTGTTTAAAATGTGTGCAAATATTCATGACAAATGTTTTGTGATATTCAGCTCTGAATAATTAACTATACTTAAATTGCAACACATGTAACAAAACCTATTAGTTCTAATAAGTCAGTACAGTAGAATTAATCAGGTTTTCATTTAAGCAAATGTATTACAAACTAAATTGTTTCATAAGCTGTCAAATGCACAGAAGCACAAAAGTTTGCATCAATTTTTAACTACCAAGAACCAGGTTGGTACATGGCCCTCAGGGTTTGGTTTATGTTCTGACTGCAAGCCCAGCTCACACATGGGGGCAGTGGTGCTCAGAAAGGGATTTGTAGTGAGATCAGTCACAACTGACCTCAGCTGTCTGAAAAATACAGGTGGGAATGATTTGTCCAAAGCTTCCTGTAAAAGCAGGGGATGTTGGGGAAACTCACTCTTCCCCAGGATAAGTGCCTATGACAGACGGAATGAATTGCAGTCTGAAGGTTCCTGTCACTCTCTGTTAACCCTAAGAGGAGCCTTAGCAGATTATTTAGGTTAGACACCTACAAGACAGAAAGAATTAGGTGATATGAATCTCTTCAATTACAGATCCCAAACAACAAACTTGGATTAGGTGAAAGAAACTCATCTCTGCTTGGCATTTTCAGTAGACTGTAAGGGAATTACACATCTTGCTGAAAAGAATTTTCATTACAAAACCCTGAGTGGCTTATATATGCCATGTTTCTTTGCCTGAAAAAATATGACAAACCCCTTGCCTTCATGGCCTTATTATGAAGGTCAAAATACGTAATGATGCATTTATTCAAATCTGACTTTTTGACTGAAATGCAGGCAGAAGTATTGGAAAGTTTTTCTTTCAAAAAACAAGTTTCTAGAATTCATGGTTAGAAAAATGAACATATACTTGTAGTGGGTCTCAATAATCAAAGTAAAAAAAAAAAAAGAAATAATAGAAGAAAAAAAATCAAGGTATTATATATTTTCCTATTCTCATGATTTTTAAAGATAATTGGGTTTTTGCAGACCCAATCTATGATGTTTTTGCACTTTGGGTTGGGATTATCAAGATGAAGGTACACTTCTCTTCTTGGTTGTTGTTTGTGAGGATGCATTTTTTTTCCTGAGGCAAAATACATGTTCATCATATTATTTATTTTAAAAATGTAGTAGGCAGAATCAAGGAAATGCTGTGGCACTGATGCATGTCTTCATGCTGAATGCATACAATGGAAACCTTCAGACAATCCATGAACACAGCCCACGAAGGAAAGCAAATGTGAAACAATTTTCCTATGCTGCATTAACATTATTGTGTCAATGTTCCATTTGGGAACACAAACATGAATACAAAACAAGCTCTTCTCTATTCTGCCCACAAGTACTGTGTCGGCTGAAATATATATTATTTGGCAAGAGAAAAAAAACTCTTAATTCTGGGAAAAAGCAGTGTGGAAACAAGACCCTTGTATGCTTTGGAGGGAAAGCCTGCCCCCTGAGCCATGAATTCCAGTCTGAAAGTTGCAGGATGATGCATGGATTCCCAGCTGCTGCTTTGTGAAAGGATCTGGCAGGATCTAGATTTCAGTCCACTCTGGAAAGTCGGGTGCTGTAGGGGTGGTCCTGGCAATTCCAGCCCAGTTGTGCCTGCCCTACCTCGGGGTGCCACACACTGAGCACCTTTTATAACTTGCATAGTGGCCTCTGTCCTGGCACACCAGGAGCACAGCCAGCCACATTGTCCCATCAAACAAAGCATAGGCTGTGGTTTCACCTTAATATGATTCCTAAACAGGCATAGAAAGGTGTAATACAGCTATGGATAGTAGTGGATTTCAGTGCAATGAATTCATCGAGTTTTTAATTTCAAACACAATGGTTTCTGGATTCAGATTTTAAAAAAGTGTGACAAAAGCATTTAGATGCCATATACCAGTGAGGTTCATGTGCACACCTAAAAGGGTAAGTTGGAGACTACATTTTTACAAATTCTCTGCGGAATTTTGGTGTTATGGAAAACTTTAACATTTCTTCGAGAAGTTTTTTTTTTTTTTAATTAAGTTCAAAATTTGCCATCAGCAAGATTTCAACTCAGTGTACTGTTAACTAATTTGTTTTTCATCAAGTTCTTTATTAACAAAAAAATCCCTTGATTATTACACTTCTCTGACTTCTTGGTAATCTCCCTTGCAACCAGTGACATAATGCCTAAATACTTTTCACTGAAATATTATTGAGCCAAAAAAGCTGATGGGCCCTGTAATTAACTTCCAAATAATATGAAGGAAATAGGGTGTTGCAAATACTAGAAGTCAGAAATGGATTAGTGCCCAGTTTGAGAGGCCCATGGCACTCACTGAGCACAGCCTTTGAGCTGAGGCTCACTTTCTATTTCAGTCCTGTTCTTCATTCTTCCTAACAGCTGCTACATTTTCAGTGCAAGGCAATTTACATTTTACAGTGCTTTTCCTGACTGCACTCCGGGATACTTAACACATTCAAATGACCACAAGCTATTCAGCCCTGATGGGCAAGATGAAGCACAGTGATGCCTCCTCAAACTTACTTCCTTTCCAATTACAAAAATAAATTAGCTGAACCTAACAGCACAAACCTGGGAAATGGATATTGCAAAGAAGAGAGTACCTCCAAGCTGGGCTGAGAGTGATAATAATCTAGCCCATAATTAAGAGTAGAAATATGCTTTAGTATTAAACAGCCACTGCTTCATTTGCAGTTGATAGGAAGAGAGCAAACTCATTACAACAGCAATGTAAGGCTTTTCATACAAGTGCCATAAAAAAGACATTGCAAATATAAGTTAATTAGCCATATAACGTGTCTTGATGACAAGAACTTCCTGTCATAATACTTTTTATGGAGAGATAAGAAAAGTTAGAACTTGCTTAAAAATGGAAAAGTAGCTGCACAATGAGGAATATAAATCAGGATTTCTGCTTTAATGTAAAACCACAAGGGTTCATTGCCCCAAATACACAATGTGAAAGCCTAGATGTCCTCAACAATTTGGGAATAAAATGTGTTTTAAGTAGCACTTAAAATGTGTTTCAAGTAACAGCAGGAGAACCTCTTCATAGACCACATGTTGTTTCTTTGCCTTCAGAGACAGGGTAGAAACATGATTTTTTTCTGAAAAGAGCCAGAGCATTCACCTTATGCCACTTGCTCCAACCTCCTGAGATCACTCTGTGCATGTGTATGGAGAGCTGGAGAGAAATGTAAGACTCCTGAAGGACAAGGAGCTCAGAAGCACTGAACTCCCACTGATGGTAGTCAGCAGTAACCTCTAAAAATGTTCTGTATGCAAAACATCTCACTTCTGGAATTCACGACAAATGAACTTCACAGAGAGGGATTTATTTAACCAATATATGGAACCACTAGTAGACGTTTTTCTTTTTTTTTTTTTTTTTTCTGTTACAGAGTCTCTTTCTTTAGCTTTTATCACGCTTTCTTTGGAGCAATTAGACCAAGGAAGAAGTATTAAATATAAAACCAAAGACCAAGGCACAAGTTCAAATACAAACTGGAACTAGGTAATGTTTAAGGTTATTTCTTTTGCCTGCTTTTAACATTTTCTTCCTTACCCAGCAGACTATGTTCCTTTTAAAGCTGAGATTTTGAAAATGAAAATGCAAAATTTCCCCTTTTCAAAACATAGATGACATTTCAGGAATCCTTCTTCCATAGCTCCTTCTGCTATAAAAAAGTTTAAAAAATGAAATTCAAGTGAAAAGAGAGAAAAAAGAGAGAGGCATAAACTTCTTTTCCATTTCTGGCCAGTTTTGTACTTCTTGTTAATATTTCCTATATGTTATGGACATGAGAAAATGCTCTAATTCTTACTCAAAATTTTATTTCCCACATAAAAGTCTGACTTGTAATAATCTGATTCCCCAGCAAACTTTCCTATCTGTCAGAAATAATTAAACAAGACCATAATGCATTAGTGACAAGACAGAATCTTCTAATATGTATTGTAAGTAGAAGAAATTTTATTTCTTGCTAGATTTCCCTATTTACCTGCTTTCTAAGCTATCTACTTAATTAAAAGTAGCTCTCTATCTAATCAAGCTTTCAGTAGAAAATGGTCATTTTTAGAAAGCAGAAAGAAATTATAAATGGAAATTATTTCCTTAACTTCAGTAATCAATCACTAAACCTTTGGTGGAATCAGTAAACTTTTTTTGAATGACTAATCTATTGAGATCCTTAAAGTCCTGTAAACACCTTAAATACTTCACTAGAGAAAAACAAAAAGACATACTAAATGATCCTGAAGCTTTTAGGTACTATTCAGGCAGATATAACCTATATAATAGGTTATATAATAGATTAATAACATGACTGCTAATCACTATTTCAGTTAATGCAAGCACAAAAGGCAATGAATTTGCAGACTATAAAATAAACATTTGCAATGCCTAATCTCTACCTGGATCTAGAATGTGCAAATAATCCCTATCCTCACAATCACTGGAGTTCACCAAAGGGTACCAGGGGAAATGAAATGGGAATGGGAATGAAACACATATATTGATGTGTCTGGTTTGAGAATAGGGAGCTCAAGCAGTAATCTGTTCTGCTGAAGCAAAAGTGTAAGGGATCATAGTTCTGAGCAGAGCTCTGGAGATGCATCAAGCATAGCTAGGCATACCCTTCAAAAAAATAACAGCATAGCAGCCTCCTTAGTGTGAAAGTACCCTCTGTGTTTCCTGGGGTAAACAATTGTTTCCAGAACCTTCATATTATACATTCATTTCATTACCACTAACTTCTTCAAGCTTCTGTTTCCTGTTTCACATTCATTGCTTCTAATGCTTTGTATTTTCAACTTTTCCAATTTCTTCTCTTCTTTACTCTTTCATGTTCTCTTTTGCTCAAAGCTCAAAGAGAGGGTTCAGAAAATGTTCAGTAGGACACCTGAGAGAGGATGCTGGTCTGTCAGGAGCTGCCTATTACCTCTCAACCCTGCACGACACAGACAGTGAACACAGAGCACTTGAGCTCAGGAATATTGTGCACAGGATTGAATCATTGTAGCATCAGTTCATTTTGCAGTGACAAGGATCCTTAAGATAAGGGTTTAAAACTTCCTTAAAGCCAAACAGTATAGGTACCTGTTTCAATGAAATTGAGGCTTATTTCTAAGTCTTTTATAATCCTTCTCATTTCTCATGATCTCCTCTTCCTTCATCTTTCAATCTCTTTCAACAACCTTGCATATGAGAGCACAATAAAAATGCTCTGACATCCATCTTGGTAAATGAAAAACATGGTAAAAGCAGAGTATGCATGTGTGAAGTTTACTCCTAGTACTAAGCTATTAGAACATTCTGGGGAAAAAAGTAATTATAAAATTATTGATCTGCTATCAGCTATATGGTCAGGTTTTTAAGGTGTGCAGTAATATCCCTAGGTATGGGTTGTAATATGAAAAAGATTATTCGAATTTAGCAGCAAAGCTTAATGGAACAAATCATCCAGATAAAGATTTTTAAAAAATGTTTTCATGCTTTATTTATTTAGTCTGCAATATCTTTATTCATGTGCTCATAGTGTGAAGTTAGTTCATGGGATAAAATATCAAAGAATATGGAAGTCTATCACAACCAGATTTTATCTAACTTCAGTTTGTTGAATAATGTGCAAATTATTCTTTTTGTTTTGTTTTGTTTTGTTTTGTTTTAAGGTAGGGGTCACTGATACCAGTGTCGCTCGTGCAGAGTAACATCTTAGCACTCAAAATGCCCACTATGCCCACTCACTATATTTAAAGGCTTTTGCAGTCACTCATCATCATAGTGCCCAAAGTCAGGATTCAAATCAATATTAAGGCACTTCAATTTAAGTGTTTGCCTATGCACTTGTACATCTAGTTATCTGAGGAGAAAGTGTCCTGGATATCCTTGAACAAAACAAGCCTCCTGCTGGTTGTCAGTGTTGGCAACTGAGTCCCAGCACAGGCCTCTAAGCGCCTGGTGCAGGTAGATCTGGAGACCACTGAGTGAAAACTAAAGAATGAGTCTTGACCAGCAGCAAGTGTCCAGTTCTATTGCACACATAAGCATCTGGTGTCATTTGAGAAGCTGGGAGGTGCCCTTCCTTGATTCAGGATGGTGTCTTGCACGGTGCTCTGTGATCTCTGCCTGCCCCATGGAGTTGTCTTAGACTATATCAGCAGCTCAACTGGCACCAGATGCATCTGTGTGATTGAAGTGACTCCTTGATGTCCACTGTGTGGAGAGCTGAAGCACTGCCTGATGGACCCAAGGGTGTCTGAGCCACTGTTAGCTCACACCAGGGCTGTTCCCAGCAGGAAGGCCAGATGTGGTCACACTGATGGTGTGGAAGAGGCTACATGGACCATATCAGTCTGACAGTCAGCCTCAAGGCCAGGAAACAGTCCCAGAAGCTTCTGTGTTGCCTAGCATAGGCATGGTGTTACTGGGTAGGCTGTTATTTTCAGTCTTTTTGATTTATAGTGTCTCTCTCTTATAGTGCCTCTCAAACAAGGTTGAGACAAGTTCATGCTCATGAAGATTTCTTAGGAGGCTCTGGACCTGTTGTAAATCATCAGTTCCAAGGCTGAAATTTACTTCTAGAGAAAATAAAAAAACCAAGAGGAGAGAAAGAGAGAAAGAAAGAAGAGGAGAAACAATTAGAGTTCCCAGATCAGTATCCTGCCCTGGGCTCCTGTTCAGTTCTGTGGCTGCCTCTATAATATTTTTCCACTGTAATAGTATTTTTTTTCACCAGGACCGACTTGAGGCTCCATTGTTTGCTCCTGTTTATGATGCTGAAGCTCATTTTGATTGGTAAAAGAGGCTAAGTTCTGTATGACTACTAAGCTTAGTGCTTCTATGTTTTGGGGGTCCCTAAAATAGCTCAAAAACTACAACCAAAACAGAGGAAAAGGGAGTAAAGAGCGGATGATTGTCTTACTGTGGCAAGTACTTCCTATATCAGCAGATGCAGGAACAAAGTCATAAGAATAACAAAATATGGGAAATGGCAGGAGAACTACAGCAGAACAACAAAGGGCAAATACTTCCAGAGTGGGGACAGCAATCCCGTGGCAGCTTAGGTGAAAGGGTGCAGAGGGGAAAGCCCTTAGCTGTAAAAAAGGCCAAGGTACCCCCATGCAGCATTCCCTCAGTCTGCTCACTCATGATGCACTTCTAACTATTAAGTGCATCAAACCCGGATTCAGAATGGTGTATTCTTTCCTCTTTGGCTCAGAAACACTTCACAAAGTCAATTTAAGAACATTTATGTCTTGTGTAGGGAAATCATGCTGTTACAATATCCTATAGCTTAAATTACTTAGAAAGAGAGATCTATAAGTGTGTGACATGGCTTACATAAATCAAAGTGCATTAGGGATTTGGGGAAGTTTTTGCTCTCACATACACCATTCTAAACTCTAAGTATGTAAATCAGTACCAATTGAATTACTCTTGATTTGTCTTACTGTAAATGCTTCAGTGGAGTCCATGAGTCAGCTTTTTAATTAGAAATCCTAGGGAGACTGAAGCTGGACAGGCATTTTCTACATTAATTATGTTTTTTCAAGGAGACTTGAAACTGAGACATACTCCATAATTTGGAATAAAATAAAAATAACATTAAAATTATATAATTAATTAATTTTAAATTTATATAATTCATTAATCTATAATTTTCACTGTTGTAAGTGCTCCTGAGTCTCCACAGCACTGAATTTAGAGCATAAATAAAAGACTGCTCCAGAGGCTACAGCATTGACAGATCATAAAAAAAAATTAATAACATAAAAATAATGAATAACATTGGAAATCGGGTAAAGTAGGCAAGGTTTTCTTAATTTCTCTTTCAGAAGTAATATGAGACAAGTCAGCAGGAACCTTTGCATTGATTTGACTGTTCTGTCTGGTTCCACATACAACATCACAAACACAGACTCTGTACCAGTATTGAAATCTGTACTGCTGAGCTTCTGTGTCTGTAGAAGAATTACAACCGGGTCACTCTTAGCATAGGAGAGACTTTAAATGAAGAAATACAGTACAGTATTCCATACCTACATACCACTTTCATGGAAACAGTAGGAGCTTTATGGTTTCTCCTGCTTTTGAATTGCCTCTCCTCTCCTCCGCAGCACTGCTGTCTCTGCTGTGTCTCTCTCATGTGGCTTTTTTTGTCTTTTTGCAGAAGACTGACACAAAGCAGAGGACACAATGTCCTGTGAAAGATGTGAGTCTAATACACCATGGTTAAGGCTAGGAACTGTCCAGAGACCAACCTTGGATTGTTGGGATAAAGGAGACAGAATTTCAGGAAGAAGATTATGTCTCTAATTATGTTCAGTTCACAATAATAAGTGGTAAAAATAGTAATATAAAAGACAGTGAGGCATAAAACCAACACTGTACACAAAATGAAACAAGAAATTGTATTTTAAAACCTATGACCTGTAGCTAATCAAGCTTAACACTGGAAAGTCATTCAAAGGGAAATTGGGATGGTGTTGTCCTCTGCAGAAAATCAGAGTATATGGTGATCCTTACTTCATCAAAAAGGAAAATGTCAAATGATATTGACAAAACACCTGCCTATTCACCTGTCTCACTACACCTGCAGCCTCCTTTTCTGCTGTAAAAAACTGTGGATTGGATTCCTTTAGGAATGAGTAATAGAAGAAAAGCTTTTGCTAAACACAGAAACTCAGATGTAGAATGTCAGTAATGTTGTTTTGTGAAAGGTCCTGTGACAACAAAATAATAAAAATATTAAATGGTCAGGGGGCAGGTCAATATGGTGAAGAAAAAAAAATGCCCAATGGCATGTGAAGATAGACACGTATGTGAGTTTTAAAAAGCTCACATTTGGAAAAAAACAGTATTGTTAGAAAAGTCAAAGCATAGTTAAAAGCAGATGGATGTTAGACAAACAGAAGTGACCTTTCAATTTGTTGAATAGGGTCCTTCTATCCCTTTCAGAACTAACAACTGTATAAGTTTGGTGGTCCTGATAGCATTCACAGAAGAGGGAAGATTGCTGCTGTGCAGTGACCACCACAGCTTTGGCCATTGGAGCTCCCAGAAGAGCAAAAGCAGACCAAAACTGTCTGCTAGGAGTTACAGTTGGGTCTGGGCAAATAATACCTGTGGTCCAAGCAGATGCAATTAGTATTCAATATCCTAATATTTTGCTGAGAATGCATTCTCCTATATTTCAGATCTCCAGTATTTCTGTTACCCAGACCAAAACAGAAGCTCTTTTACATTCCTAATCTAGGATGGAAGAAAAGATTGTGGGTCTTCTTAGGGTTGTTTGTTGAAACCATTATTTTTATTTCATTAAAATTTTTGAAAAATGAAATCAAAATCTGGATTAAAATCCAAAGTCCTGAAGAATGCAGTTGTTCAGAAAGCAGTCTGTATCAGTCATTCAAATGTTTAATTTTCTGGACTTTTCCTTCTCTGTGTCGGGAAGAACTTGTCTTATTAGCAAACATTTCAAAAGACAATTGACAATTGTGGACTATAAGTCATAAAGTTCTCAAGTGACAAATGCTGACAATGTACAGAAGTTTTATAGTTTGTGGTTTGTATTGTGCCTGGATTCAAAGAGAGAGTTGCTGTCTAAATTCTGTAATGTTTCTCCCATTTTCCCACTGCCTCCTGACACAGAGCATGATGTTTATTGATGAGATCCAACAAGACAGATCTGTGCCTTCTTTTAATGTCAGGCTCTTTATTTAGTCACCTACTCCAGGTTCTTCTGCCAAAAGCCACTCTGACTATATTTTAGTTGCCTTTAAGGAATGTTACATGAATCAGTACAAATTTTGACCTGACAAAGTTTTCCATGTTCAGACCCTGCTAAATTTTTCTCAGTCCAATTGAAAAAAAAATATAGAAAGGGAGAATCCGCTGCTCTTTCCTATGCTTATTGTCAGAGGATTCAAGAAAATAAAGCAAAAGGACAATATCATTGCCCTGAACTGATAAAGATTTAATAATGAGAGAACTGCTGATATATGGTAAATACTGGCTGGATAAATTTAAAAAGTAAGAAAGCCAAAGCAACAAAATATCTGTGGGTGAAAATAGTGAAATAAATAATGAAAATAAAGCTACCTAAAATCCTCACATCTCTCTGAATAAAATGTTTATCATAATGTGAAGGATGAATCCCTGAAATATGTTACAGCACTTGTTATTTGGAGGGCATCTTTGTTGACAAGCAAATTGCATACAGTCTGAGCTTTGTGGTTAAAGTCAGCGTGCTCTCTTCATTCTCAGAGGAAAAATTAAGTAAGACAGAGAATTTCTTATGTGCCTGGAATAGAAACAAAAGAGTGTATAAGCTAAAAGGATTACTTGACATGTACAAAAATGTACATTTATTACTTTATTGCAGCATATCTTGAGGTCACTAGTTTCAGGACTGATGCTACTACTAGCTTATGCAAATACACTTATTTCTGTTGTCTTACTTTCTCCGTGTAAATTTAATCATCTGGCACATTGGGGCTTAAACTGGCAAGTGATCCATGATCCTACCATCTCTGTATCCATATTCCATAGGTAGACAATCCCTAGAAGGGAACTCTGCTTTATTGTAGGATGGTTTATCCCAGATTTAATTCAAGAAAATGTGAGAAAAGGAGTCTTAGTTGCATTTAAAGAATTACACTGCTCTTAATTTGCGTGGGTGAGGCCTAAAAGAACAGAGAGCTGTAGAGGGGGAATTCAACTTGCTAAATAGTGCCCAATAAAGTGAAATCTCAGCTCGGAGTCCATAGGCACAAAAATAATAAAATAAAATAAAAAAATTAAGGCCTTCGTATTTGTCCTGGGACACTTGCCTTCCATTACCTGTGGTAAAGGCAATGACTGTGTGCAGTATTCCCTCAGGTTTGCAAAGCGTCAAATCTATGGCCACATTGGAAATCTAATCTGAAGAGAAGAAGGAAAAACAGCATGTCAGTGAGTAGTGTGGGATGTGTGGGTTAAATAGAAAAGTGTTGACCTCGGAAGCGCATTTCAGGTAAGAGCTTGGGTGGTGCCAGCAGAATTCTCTGCATTGAAAGAGCAGATGGTCTCATGTCTTTAAATTCACGTAACAGTATGAATATACCTCAGATTGCTGGGACGTATTTACTCTTAGGGACAGCACTATCCAGACAGAGGTAGTATGTTGTGCTTGCAAATTAAAGGGGTATTTTTAATTAAAAAATCATACTTCATCCTCAAAATTTTTAAAATACTGTTATAGAAGTAGTATGCTTTATTGGCAGACACTGAAAGAGATTAGGAATTCTTCTTCCCTTTCTTTCATACATTTACTTGGCAAGGACTCTTTGTACCAAGGCTGATCATATATTTTCTGTTACAACGTTTTCACAGATTTTTTTCTGTTGTTAAAAAAGCAAAGTTTAATTTAAATTTTGTAAAAAAATCTCTGAAAGAACAGTGGGTGTTCTTAGAAAATTTGCACGTTATGTTAAGTTCTTCTGGAAAACAAAAAAAAAAAAAAAAAGAAAAAATTCAACTTGCTCTTTATGGCACAGAGACAATTCTGTGGGCACCTTTTGTATAGTCAGTCATTCTGTCACTATCATCCTCCAGTGACTTTGTCTTTCTCACAGTAATAGAGAAAAAAGAAATACAGTTTAAAGATAGGAAAATGTGAACGCAAAACTGTTACACTGGCAGGATGTCTCAAGGTAAGTGCATTGGCAGCAACTGCATTTAACTTCCTTTAAATTGACTAGATTTCAAGTTGAAAGTTTCCCATTAGTGCTTGAAATTAATGTGTCATTCAGTTTTCAAATGAGAAAATACCATACAACTAAGGAAAAAAAAAAAAAAAGATGCAAGAGGGAAGCAGTATAAAAAGAAAGAAGAATAAAAGCCACCACTCCACGACGACTCGGAGACAGTGAATCAGGCTGCCAGCTGTCAGGCTGGGTAACCTCTGGTCCCCAAGATTCAAGAAGAGAGATGGGCCTTCAATTTGACATTTTTGCCAAGTGAGAATGAAGCAAAGTCCACAGCAACGCACACTGCTGTGCATTCATGTTGGAAATATATCTCTTGTTAGGGTGTTCTTGGAGGTCACTGCATCTGAATTAATGTTCAGTGAAATCAGTCCTTCACTTAGAGCAGAACTTGTGTGAAAACAGGTGCTATAATCAATATTGTGTTCTGGTAAGAACTATCCAGTGACAACCCTTACGCCTTGGATATGCAAAAGTGAAGCATGCATGGCTCTCTCCTCTCTTGTTTATTGAGAGTCTAACTTAGAGAAATTACATACAGCTATGGTTTAAGGCAGTGAGGTTTAGTTAATAATTTTCTATACCACTTAAAAACTACATTCTTGCCTTCAATTTATTATTTTTATTCTAGCAGCAAACATATTAAAAATAAGCAAAATAATCTTCAAGACAGTATTTAAAAACTAAAAAAGGGAAAGAAAGAAAGAACACACAAAAAAATCCCTTTTTCAAATAATATTAATATTGAACAACTGGCTGAAGTTATTTATGGCAATAAATGCCAATAAAGAAACTACAATACAGACTGGCATATAACAAAATATTCTTTTTCTGATCTAGAGTCAAAAATATATAATGAACTCTCATTTAGTATTTATCTTCTTGAGCAAAAGTAGATGCCCAGTATGGGGATTGTAAGTAAAAATTCTGATTTTCTGCTCATTTTTGGTGTAAACTAGAAGCACCTTCCCTTAAATTAGTGAAATTTCACCATTTAAAAGCAGGGGGAGTAATAACGAAAAACCACATGAGGATATGGTATGCAGAAGATTAAATCCTGTCCTCTCTCACAGTACACAAGATGTGACTCACAGCAGTTTGCAAAACTGGTAGTAGCAGCAACATATTTGAAAAGAAAATAATAGTCTTGTGTTTCTCTCTGTCCAATTTCTGTTGTTTGTAAATATTTTAATCCAACTAGGATGATTTTTCTGTAAAATCCTTCTTCTAAAATGTTTGCATTTTGATACATTATCTAAACAGTGCTAGCAGTCCAATAGACATCTCAGTGGTGATGAGGTCTTGCTTGATAAAGAATTGTCAAAGATTAACTCATAAAGAGCTCTCCCCCATTTTTGCCCAAAGCTTGTTGATGCTCACAAGGAGAAAATTAAGTAGCAAAAAATATAGCAACTCATAATACTACTTGAGTTGTTCTCATCATATTCTCACCTGTTAAATCACAAAACATTCCTTGTCTCCAGGATATAGAGGTCAGGAAACAAGTTGAAATGTCAGGTGTCACTCAAAGTAGCAGCAAGACAGAAATGAGCCCCTGGAAAAAGCATTACTGCCACGACTTTCATTTATGACCAGAATTCATATTTATACACCCCAAATCTGGACCAGTGTCTCATCCAGAAAAATAAAATGTCATTTGCAGCAAAGCAATGAGAAACTGCCAGCCTCACTTTACAGGTTCTGGTAGGTGTGAAACTGGTCATACAGCAGGGCCATAAGGAAAAGCATACTGGAATTGATGATAGAAGAAAAGATGATTTTATGAGTAGAGTTGTGTTTTGGTAGACAACTAGTAGGAATCTGGGGGAAAAAATATTGAATTTCACAACCTTCAATTACCTTTTCACTCACTGTTGATCTCCCATGGCATGAATTATGCCTGCAGTCAATGTGGGATGCAAACACAGCCCTGGATACTGCTGGTGGTAGTGGTAGGAAGCACTGGGCAGATGCTGCTTCTGCCAGCCTGGAGCAGGCAATAAAGCCCTGACACCGGGGTATTGGTTCCATCCATCTGGGTGTTTGTCTAAAGATAGGAAAACCACCCAGCTTGGTAAGGATCACCCAAGTCTTCCTGATGTTAGAATAAGGTTTGATTTGTATGGCACTGGCAAAAAGACAGATATGATTTATTGTCATAATTTAGGCTGCAGTGATCAAGCATAGTGCTGCCCTGCAGATTCCCCCAGACATCATTAGTCACAGGATCTGAATATTATATTGACCATGTTCTTATTTCTTGATCCCCTTTTTCACCATCCTTGCACCGCCCTACCTCCTCCCAGATAAGTGAATTACTTTTTCTACTCACTGCGTTTCTTACAGCTGTAATTAATTTAGGTATTTCTGTTACCTTTATCTAGGTAATCACAGCCTAGTATGACATTATTGATATGTTAACCAAGGTGCTTCCAAGAGTTCCCCTTGAAATATTTTCTCTCAGTAAAAAGTCTCCAAAAGTCTCCTACAATTATATGTGAGGTCTGGCTGCTTCTTACGTAACTCTGCCTTAACTACATGGGAGCTCCATTTATTCCTCACAGATTCATCTTTAACTTTTGTCAGATACTTTTGTTGTTATCTGTCACATTCAGCAATTCCTCATGTCATGTCCAATAATTTTCTATGTCCTGTTCAGTTAACTTAACCTCAGGTCTGTTATTCTGCAGCCAACTCATTTGCCCCTAGTCTTAACAGGTCCAAAGAAGATGCCCAAAATGCAGTAATGTGGGTTGGGCAGTCCACACAGCCCTCTTGTCAGCCCAATGTATTGGCCCATGGTTTCATCCCTGTGCTCTGATCAAAACAGATGCCAGTGTGAATGATGCAGCTGCAATTCTGTATGCCACCTTTTGCAATTTACTGAAAAGTCCCAGATCTCTCTTTTGTCAAGTAGGAATAAATATTTTTTTTGTTAGCCAAGATGTTTTGAACTTTCATTTATTCATTCTTAGAATGTTCGCGCCACTCTTTAGATGAATGTGGTCAAGTATATGTAAACTGATAAAAAAGAATCTAAATAATTCCTCTGTTTTAGAATTTATCTCAAGCATGGAGGTTTCTGTGCAGTAGAGAAGAGCTAGTCACTGGAGCTTGGTTTCATGTAATATCAGTTAATCTGTTTATTGCACTTTATTTACTTATTGCGCTTGCTCTTAAAACTTCAAATGCAGGATGTTTTCAAATACACACTAAGTAATTTTCAAAAAACTTGAGCTGTGGTTGACCAGTGCATAGTACAGTATATGGTATAATTTTCAGTGTGTTTCTTTACTAATTCACAGAAGTCCTGGCTTTGCAAGTGTATTTCCAATCACAGTGACCCAAACTAATGAAATCTCACTTGCATTATTTCCAATTGACTGCAATGGTTGTTCTGTGCTATTAGTTGTACAATTGATCTGACAGCCAACACAGAAAAAAATTCTACAATCTTCTCATTCTGGCCACACAGCTTAACATATTTGTGTTTTGTTTTATCTCTGATTTTAATCTTCTAATTTTAAACATTAGCTTAGGAAATTTGTTGAGCTTCTGGTATTAATCAGGACAGAGGTTTAAACTCTTTGTAATGACCCTCATATCTGTCAACAATCTGAGGGGTAGGGAAAAAATAGAGTACCTTTTAAAGTACTATTTTTGCTAGGTGCAATATTTGTTTCAGATGAAATGTATCATATATCTTGTGTGCAGCATGGCCTGTCTCATATGTCTTGTCACATTACTTCTTCTATCATGTGTCACATTATGTAAGGTCATGCTTCTTTTGCTAACAATAAGACACAAAGGACTCAAGCAGCAGTGAACTGCCTGCCAGAGACTCCTTCTTTACACTCTTGGAAGGAAGAGCAAATCAAGAGCTGCAGCATCAGGCTACCAAGTCACCTGAAGGAAAGGAAGTAAATTACCAACTGCTCCAAGGATAACAGTCAATAGATTTTTTTGAAAGGTGATTTAGAGCCTACTTCTGCATTCCTTACATAGCCTAACCTCCCATCAGAGGACTATGAAATTCTACACAAACTAAAGGAGGTTATAATGCTTTTTTAAAATGAATTTACAGATTTCAGTTTTTGCTGCCTATTTTCCAGGTATCAAGCAACTTATTTAACTGCAGCTGCTCAGGACTAAACCTACTGTTTAGTCCTGTTGTACTGTACTGGTGAGAGGAGGATGAGGCATATATCCTTTCTTCTTACTTGCATTCTAGCTGCCCAACTAATTTTCCAGAAGTACAAATAATGGCAAATAGTAACAGTACCAAAATTATTAAATGGTATGCAAAGCAGTAAGAAAAATTCCTGTGTCAAGATCTGAAAAGAGAGCAGTTATGCTCAGCCACTGTCATGGAGATGTAAGAATGACCTGTTCATATATTTAGGATCCACCCAACCATAATGCAGCACTAACAAGCACTGTTAGACTGCATATTTGAGTTATTAATTTCCAGCAAGATGTGATTATCTTCTCTGTGTAATTATCTGGAATTTGAATACTACCTTTCTTTAGCAGGAAATTTCCAGGGTCTCCATTTTGATCTGTGAGTGAAAATATTAGAACTGATAGTTCCTGAAGTTTTACTGGTCTTGTGTAGAATAAAAAATGATCACACAGTCATCTCAGTTGTTCAGTCTGAGAATGTTTCCAGGTTGCAGCTGGCTAACCACCGGTCCTTTTGTAGATACTTGCATTTGGGGACAAATAACCCCAGGCACCTATACTCAAGAAGCCAGCTGGCCTGAAAGCAATTCTGTAGAAAGGGAGATCCAGCTCCTGGTGCAGGGGTGCAGGACAAGCTGACCGTAAGCCAGTAATGCATCCCCACCACACAAAAAAAAAAAAAAAAAAAAAAAAAAAAAAAAAAAAAAAAGCAAGCAGCTTCCTGGGCTGCATTAGGAGTGCTGCCAGCAGGATGAGGGAGGTGATCCAGATGATCCTTCACCTCTACTCACCACCAAAGAGGTCACATCTGGAGTTCTATGAGCAGTTTGCTCACCTCAATTTGAGAAAGACTCTGATGGGTCTGTAAGAATGAGACAGTGCAGAACCACAAAAATGATCAAGTTTGGGGCATCTTTCATATGGGGAGAGTCTGAGAGAGATGGAATTGCTCACCCTAGAGAAAAGAAAGGATCTTTTCAATATGTCTACATACCTGATGAGGCAGATACAAAGTAGACAGAATCAGTTGCTTCTCAGTAGTACCTACTGATGCAACAAAAGATGATGGACACAAAATAAAGAACAGAAAATTCCACTTGAACAAAAGGAAGCCCTCTTTTTGTTTACTGTGAGGGTGATCAAGCACTAGAGCACTCTGTCCAGAGAAGTTGTGGAGTCTCTGTCCTTTGAACCATCCTTGGAACTGAGAAAACCTGACTGGACACAGTGCTGGGCAACCTGCTCTTGTAGTTCCTGCTTGGGTAGGACAGGGTATGGAGTAGAAGATCTCAAGAGTCCTTTCTAATGCCAACCATTCTGTCATTCCATGGTGGTCAGTCATTTTACTTATGTTGCATTGTTTCCAGGTAACTTTTTAAAATCAAACAAGCAGTTTCCTACTGAGGTTCTTTCCTCAATGATTTTTAATTGGAAGGGAAAAAGGGATAGAGAAAGCAACAGCAATAACCTATAACCTAATAAATAATGCTAAGTAAAAGAATTATGTCCAGAAGAGCTTCCAGACCTCATATTGTCGTCTGTCAGTGATTTAATGCACAGAAAAGTTGCAGCTAAAATTTTTGAGATGTGACCACCATATGGGAAGAGAGTGTTTGCCCTTGACAGATAACATCTCCTTTAGCTGCACCAGCAAACTCAGGACTGTGAGTGGTTTCTGGGGCTGCAGAAACTAGCCATTGAATCATAGAATCATTTACATAGAAAAAATATATTTGAGATCATGAAGTCCAACCATGCAATGCCATGTTCACTGTGGTGTTATATTTTAGTTAAATGGTATGCTCTGTCGCACCACTCGAAAATGTATGATTTATTCCAAGCCTGTGATCCTCCCCTGCAGTATCCTGTGTCTGAAATCCCATTGGCCCAATCTGTTCCTCGCCCACTTTGAAACTCCCTGTTCAGTGTGCCGGGGGGATGGACGCTCTCTCTTTGCAGCTCTCCCTGGCCACTGCTCTGTCCCCCTCCCCTTTCCCCTCTCTCCCCCTCTCCTTTCCCCCCTCACTCTCCCTTCTCCCCCCTCTCCCTCAGAAACCATGCTGCCTCCCGGGGGTAGGACCCCCAATAAACCCTCATCTAATGAGCACCCTCAGAAGCCGTGTGGAGTCTCCTTGCCTGCCTGCTGCTACCAGCGACCTCACAGCCTTGGGGGGGCCCCCCCTGGAGACAGCCCCGGGGGTCCCCCCCCAAAACACGCTGCTACAGTTCACCACTAAATCACATCCCCAACTGACCCTCTCCAGGGATGATGATCATCTACTAGGGGTGATTCCATCACTTCCTTGTGCAGCCTGTTCCGATGCTTGACAAACCTTTCAGCAAAATATTGTTTTCTAATATCTAAGCTTCCCTGGGCAAAACTTGAAGGCTGTTTCCTCCTGTCCTGTCATTTGTTAGTTGGGACAAGAGACTGACCCCCACCTTGCCACAATCTCCTTTCAGGGAGTTGTACAGAGTGATAAGGTCTTCCCTGAGACTCTTCTTCCAGGCTGAACACCCTCAGTACCCTCAGCTGCTCCTCATCAAACTTGTGGTCCGGACCCTTCACCAGCTCCATTGCCCTTCTCTGGATATGTGCTTACACCAAAATGTCCTTCCTGTTGTGACAGGCCCAGAACTGGACACAGGATTCAAGGTGTGGCCTCACTAGTGCCCAGTACAGGAGAGAGCCACTGCCCTGGTCCTACTGGCCACACAATTTCTGATACTCCAGCACAAGACTGGGACACTGACAAATGAGATTTGATGTTTTATAGTTCACACTGGTCAACCAAGGATGAAAAAAACTACCAATATTGAAATATAGTTCTATAGTTCACACAGATCGTTAAAAATCTGTGTCATCAAAAGCATATTTCCTTGTTGCCCTAAAGAGAAGGGGAATTAAGCAAGTATAACTAAATGCAAATCTGCTGATCTGCCTTTCTCCAGAAACAACTGACAGGATTTGTGGGGTAGAAATATATAATTTAGGGAAGGGTATTGTCTATGATTCCATGAGGACTTGTTAAGGAAAGCATACTGATAGATGTCACATTTGAATTAATTTACAATACACCTTTTATGGCACAGGTGGAGGGGAAGGATCCAACAGGCTCCATTGTTCATCCAGATGTGTGCTGGTTGCCAGGTGTTGACCCTCCCCACCCCTGCTGTGGTTATTCCTTCTATTGGAATGCACCTGTCTGTCTGAGTTGCAAAAAGGAAAAATAAGACTTGTAGGCTGTGTTAATACAGAAAAGTGAAGAACAGGAGGTGACTCCTTTGTCCTGAGAGAAAATGAGAGAGTAAGAACAATGCTGTACCTTGTTTGGCAGGACATCCATCTGCAATTATGAAAAGAAACCCTTATTTCTTCCCCAGGAGGTTTACAGATTTTAGATAAGTGCTATTTTGTGTATAAAATCCAGAAAAAAAAATCTGGAAAATAGAGCCAAACACTCATTTTCTCTTAAATGATTAGCAATGAGCCCACACATTTAGTTTTCTATATATCATTCCTCTGCTCATGTTCTCTGTATGTTGATTTCATTTATTGTCCTATTTAGAATAAAAGCCTTTTTAAAGGTAGACTGTCTTCCAGCAGTACATAACTGTGTCAGAATGAGCTCGTGAGGCTGTGTGAAATGCAATAAAACATAATAAATAACAACAATGGCCCATAGAATTGCCATTTTATGGAGCTGCAAGATGCTAAAGACACTGTCCTGAATACAAGAAGTTTCTTTCCACAGCTGCAAACCTTCAGGTCTTTGGTGCCTTATTCTAGTTTGAGATTTAAAGACTATTTAAAGCAAAAGAAAATATATTTTGAATGTTTAATACATAAATGCCACATTTTCTTAAGCAGATAATCCAAATGTATAACTTAAAAAATCAGTCTTCTAAAGTTAAAAAAAATTGGTTTTTAGCACTGAAGACACAGTAGAGGAACATGCTGACTATAACTGACTTCATGCTAAAAATAAATTAGAAAAATAATCTAAATTCAGTATTGAAAATAATATTATACATCATACACTAACTAGATTTTATTAAATATTGCTTTAATGATATTATTCTGGGAAAAATTAAAAAGTAGCTCAACAGTTGCCACTGGATATTTTCTTAATAAAACTGTTTTGGAAAGCTTTAATCTTTTTTAAATGCCATATTATAACAAAATTTCTCATTTAAACCAACCAAACTATAAACATAGGGTATAGTTTAGGATAATTAAAATAAGGAGCTGCCTGAGACATCTCAGGTTATATTTGTAGCTTAGAAAATATTTGAAGAAATAAGAATAAAGTTCCCTTTTTTATTCAGCAAAGGAGTTCTTTGCATAAGCACATACAGACATCCTTGTATCTCTATATATATGTGTGCATATATATATATGTGTGCATATATATATATATAAAAATACCTTCTATATGGGGATGACTACTGATGTCATCAAGACAGCTCAAAGCACATCACATCCTTCTTGCCCATGTAGATCCGTTGGATTTAAGAACCTCATCCTATGGCTCCACTGGAAGCAGGATTATACTCTTACTATCTTACACTGAATACTCGAATTTGCTCTGGTTTTTGTATTGGCACTATGTTAATGTCTTCTTTTCATTGATGTTTCTTAATTGATTTTGCTGTCAAGGAAATTCACCTTAAAAATCATGAGTGTTCCATGGATTCATCTAAGACAAAAAAATCCTCTTCCATATTTTATTTCAGTAAATGCAGCCTTTGTTTATCTTCACTTGAGAAGTAAATTTTTTAACATTTGTGAATTTATTTTGGATTTTTTAATCTAAATAATAAGATTATTAAAATAAAAAGAGAATATTTTTGAATGCTTAACACACAAATCCCCACATTTACTTAGACAAATAATCCAAATGAATCACTTCAAAAATCAGACTTCCAAAGTAAAAAATATGTTTTTTCTAAAGAATCTCCCAAATCTCTTACTCACATCAGCAATAACATTCCACTCACTAAAGTCAAAGAAATTTTAAACAGGATATATTATTTATTGTATTTTATATTTTATTTCTTTTAAGCATTCACCAGGCATCTTTGCATAACATCTCATTGGTAATGAGTCCTCTTCTGGCTGCCTGATCCTGCCCAAATTGGATTTTGTTCATCCAAATCATATTGTTTTCACAGCCATGCACACCTTTAAGTGGGAGGTAAAGGGCTGTATTCATAAATTCTGTGGGGTGTGGGAAATTCCAGCCACAGACTCTCATTAAACCTTCAGAGAGTCCATATTTTGCAGTCCTTGTAAGCTGCCTCTACAGCAGATGCAAATTCTCATTGAAAGTATTTGGAAACATTCAGTCAGGAGGATTTTCTGAGAGAACATGCGTTTCTTGAAAAATTAATTTTTAAAAAAAAAAATATTTTGTGAACAAATATTCTATTTTTCCACTGGGAAAAATCCAACTGTCAGGTTTCCAGGTTCCTCACCTGGAAGGTTTTTGCCAGCTTCAGTCTCAGCAGGCAGAAAGCAAATTTGGCAGGTGTTGGCTGAGCAGACTGTCAGAGCTCTCTGCCTCCTCCGGGCTGAGCCACTCGCCCTCACCTGCTGCTTAGAGGGGTGAGAGCACAGAAACCCTGGCTGCTGCTGCTTCCTCCTGGAGGGCTGTTGCCAATCCACCATCACTGCAAGCAGGGTAGGAGGAGACAAGCTGACATTCTGATGCAGTTCGGGTGGGACAGAGACTTTTCTTTTGTTATGTGTTTCTGGAAATGTTTGTTATGTATATTTATCTCCTTTTTAGTATATATATTTTTGCTTTCTTTTTGCTTCTCCCTTAATTCAGTAGACATGCTTTTGCACTACATTATGTATAATTACACCTATTTTTGCATTGTATATAATTACATATATTGCCCCATCCCTAGAAGTGTTAAAGACTGGGTTGGATGGAGCTTGGTCTACTGGAAGGTCTCCTTGCTCATGGAAGGAGGGTTGGAACGAGATGACCTACAAGATCCCTCCCAACTCAAACTATTCTATGATTCTATGACATTGCATCAGACATTATATACAATATTAATATAAAATATGTAATATACACCTAGCTATTTATATGTCTTTCTGTGCATATCTCTATATATACATATATGTCAAAGCTCTGAAATATTTTACAAGCAATGTTACACCTGTTATCTCTTCCAGTCCTTGTGGTTTTCATGTTGCAAATCAGAAAGCTGTTCTTTAAATTTGTTACAAAATGAGGTATAAATGAAAGGCAGCAAAAGTGTACTTTACATAATTAGAAAACAAAGGAGACCTCTGTATTTAGGAACACTAGCAGTACTAAAAATGTCGGCTCTGGATAAAATGGATTGCACCTCAAAACACCAGTGGCAGGGTGGTGTCTAATTCATACTCTAATTCACATTGCTGCAAATAACCATAACAATTATGAGCATGTAAACCTACATATAGAGTGAAAGACTTGCTGCTCTTCCACCTGTACAACAGCTTCTTAATTCTCTCAGTCAAAGCTGGCCAGTTTTCCACTTCTATCCTGAGATGATCAATATTTCCTAAGTGAGCCACCTTTTGAAGTACTTCAGGACACATTTAGCTCCCTCTTTGATCTTTCTGTCTCCTTTTAGATATAATGGATTTTACTGTACTGAGGCTTTACCCCACCAACTCCACTTTTATTATCCTTTAGTTGACTGTCCAGAAGATAAAAGCAAGTTGAAAGGACAACTTTTCTTAGCAACAAAAATTAATCATGCGTCTCCATTTTGGGGAGCATCAGACACCATGAAACCCTCATAAACAATGCTTTTTGCAACATTTCCTCTTGGGCTTTTCCTTAAGGAGCACATAAAAACATGAAAATGAGAGGTGAAATATTGACCAATGTAACTTTCAAAGCTCATGACTTTTGTTCTGAGAAAAGAGGTGTTTCAAGTTGTACAAATCCAAGAAAAAATCAAATGGAGAGATGTGTTTCCAACAAGCATCTTCTCTGCTTCTCCTTTTGTGAGGTTCTTCTGCCCTGCTATTTCTTCATGTCCTGCTCTGTGTTCCTCTCTTACCACAAGTCTTCAGCTTTCAGCTGTACAGCTCACAGAACCAGTGATGGAATGCTCATATTTATTAATCTTTGTATTTTCCTTGGCTTATTGTTATGATTCTGGTGCTGTGAAAAACCAGTTCTGTTTGCCTAAGCAGACAGCTAAGGAAATGTTTTTGTTTGCTTTTCCTTCTTTTTGGAACACAGACTAAATAAAATCTTCATAAGAATATACCTACAAGAAAATATTGAACAACAGAAACCTTGTAATGTAGAAAAGTTGCTTCAAATTTGAGAAGAAGAAACTTTTTTCCACAACATATTTTGTGAAGGCACTTTTTCCAGACAAGCAAGGTGGTGAAAGTAGAATGTTTGCCTTGCTTTTCAGCATAAATCTGAATATCTTCATTATTAGCAGGAAGAGTCTCAAGACTGGAAAAGAAAATGGCTTTCACAAACAGCATGAATTTTAATCCACAGTAAATGTCGAAGTCAACAGAAATGTTGAAACAGAAGTAATTTTCTGAGCAATATCCCTACTCTTCTACCTAATTCAGAGTCTGATAATTTTTGTGTCCTTGTAAACGAGGCCAACCCTTTGACTAGATTGGGTATCAACTTTAGAGAGATAAACAAAGAACAAGAAGCAAAAGAAACCAGCTCAGACCCGAGTTGTCCATTTAATATCCTATTATTCAATGTGTTAATGGAATTCGGAAAGACAGAAGGGTTAGGGAAAGGGATCCTGAAAGGACAGATAAAATAAATAGTAAAATAACCTAGAGCTAACAGGACACAGGGAAAAGCAAATTCTACCTCCTTTCTCCTACCCAATCCTGGATTTGCAAGGGAAAATCTCCTGGAAGGATTCCAGCTGTCAAGTCTGAGCAAGGGTCCTTGGAAATAGCATCACAGAAAGGCTGCTGAGACCAAATCCTGATGTAGGACAGGCCCTAAAAGCCCTGGTCTGGCCATACAGGGTCACCCTAATGGTCTGAAGCTGCAGCTGGCTCACTGAGCAGCATGTTATCGTTTAAGGAGAATGCATGAAGACCTGATCTCAAACTGAATTGCCTGAATGTCATTAGCATGTGGTTTTAATCTGTGGGCATGTGTATGTTTGCCACCCTTCACAAGCTGGTAGAGGCTTGTCTGCAGTATTTTTAAATGTAGAATTAGATGTTGAACTTCAGCTATAGCTGAGTTACACCTGGTGTCTCCAAGTGAATTTGAGGCTAAGATCACAATATTGATGATTTAGAACTACAGTCCTCTGTATGCCATTCTCTGCAGAGAAGTAAAGCATGTATTGCAATTGAGTCACTGGTGCAAAAGGGAAACACCTGAAAAAGCCAGGAAAAATACATAGTTGGCAGGAAGCCAGATCAGAGGAGTGGACTCAATTCAAAATGAAGACACCAAAATCAGATGTCCAAAGAAATGTGCATGCAGGTGTGCTATGTGTCTAAATTGCCACATAATCAATAGAGACATAGTGAACAGAGTCCTTGTTTTTTAGGGAAAGATTCCTCTGGTGACTAGGAGTGCAATTTAGTTTGCTACAAACAGACAGAAATACCATTTGAGAAACACTAGTACACACAAAACTTCTGTCCAAAGCTGTAGATAAAACACACAGGACCTATATTAAATCTATTATCTTAGGAGTGGTGACTTATGGCCAAGCAGGAAAACAAACCTATCTCAGCCATGAATGAATTCATCTCTTAATGTATTTAAATCATACACTATGCATTTAGAAAGTTGAATCATTATCCAATATCCTCAGACCATATGGGCTAAGACTGGTAATCAATATCCTAAGTATGGGGGTTAATTTATTTTAGGCATATGGAGTATCTTATTTAGCCTCCAGCTACTTCTCAGAAGGCATTGATATATCTCTCAGCCCAGGGATGGTATTATCTAGCACCAGGTGCCTCCTGGCTCTCTGACAGGGCTTTTTCATGAAGCTCCATTGAATGGCCATCCATCCAGAGAGTGAGCTACACACATGTGTCTACACTTCTGTTCATATGTTTCAATTTTATATTATACCATCAAAAGAAACATGAGCTTAATTTCTTGGTACTAACATTCTTCAGTTGTGAAATTTTAAATTAAAAACCCTGACTCTGAGGTGGAGAGATCACTATCGGTGACAGTTTTCAATACTCCATGGAGTGAATAAATTGTAAATCTTCCCAGCAATATCATAATGCTATCAGCCTCTGTCCTTATCACGGATAAATCATCCTGATAACAGTCTGTACCACCATCATCAAATGCTCTTTTGTTATGTGCCAGAAAAGGCCTCCTCAACCTTTCTTTGGGTTAAGATTCTCGTATTTCATGTTTGGTCAACACATCTAAAGGAAGTCATTGAATATGACACTGCATGCTGCTGCTGGCAGGAGAAGGGGGACTCCATCATGCCACATTTGGCTCTCCACTTGCAATACCTGTCCCACTTCATAGGGTCTCCAGGATCAGACTAGCAATATGTGCATCTTCTCCTTGTAAGAAGGTAGAGGAGCTGTAAGAACCCACTTTTCAGTGCTCTACCTCTTTAGCAAGTCTAACTGGACTACCTGAGTCTCTTTTGCTCCAGTGACTCCTCCTCTTACTTTGATAAAACAGCTATAGAATAACTTCTCTACATCTATCTCAGTGATTCAGCAGCTCCTGTTCATTTGCCTTTCCCACCCCTCTGGCACAAAGGTGCATTCAGTCATTTGCCATACTTTGTTTCAGATGCAAAAGGCTCATTTTGGATCTTCCTCTCTGACTCCTTAGGCTCCAAAGGAACAGACCTTGAAGATATTTATTTTATAATCTGTAGGGCTGTGTCTGCTGCAAAGAGGTGTTCTGTCCATGTTCTGCTTCACTGGTAAAAATGATGTGACAGGGAAGCAGAGTTGTGGGAAAGAAATTTCCAGTCTGCGTTCAGAGTGATCTTGTTTTCACTGTGACATCTTCTGAAGTAGCTGTTCCTGTACTGGAAATAGGCATTGAAGTTACATAAAATAGCTCTGCCAAACTATTAACTCCATGTTTAATGGCTGCCAAAAGCAGGCAGAAGTAACAATTACTTTGAAATGAGTAGAAAACAAAAGACAAATATTATAATGCCACTATTTAAGTCCCCTAAGCTGTCTTTAATATAGTTTGTTGTTCCCTTGTGTCCAAAAGAATTCAGCAGTACTGGAAAAGATACAGAGAGACACAGTAAGGAGGACCAATAATAGTGAAAATCTAAACATAATAACACCTTTATTTTGGAGACATCACAGAGGAAAGGATATGATATATCTCTGTAAACTACCAGTAACACAGAGTGGATCAAATGAGTAGAAACTATCTTGTCTATGCTAAGACCATCAAATAAAATTAACAAGTAACAGATTATAAGCAAGACATAGAGGTACTTTTTTTGAATGGCTACAAGATACTGTGGATGCCTAAAGCCTTTCTGGATTGAAAATGGATGAGATAAATTAATGGCATAAAACTGACAGGATTCTATTAAACACAAAAGCATCACCTTCCATTCAGGCAGTCCCAGAGGCACAAATCACTGCTGGCAAAGGAACATACCAGGGATCTGGCACCATATGCTTCCCTGCTCTTACACACCTCCTGTGCCCCTGCTGCTGGTCAGTGTTGGAGATGGAGCAAGGTGGATTTTTGCCCTGACCCTTTAGCAGTGCTCTTATGTTCACACAATTAATGCCAGACTCTGGGGAAGAGATTTAGGCCATCTATTCTAGATGCTATTGCAACACTAAAAATGTACATTCAAGCCCTGCCAGCTAGATCAGAGCACCTAAATTAGTTACTGACTCATCCTATACTTCAGCGTGGGGATGTTTGGACCACATCAAGTCCCAGCACCTTTGCAGACATTTTTTTTTAATTTTTAATTTAGGCTAATGTGCTTATTGTCATAAGAATATTTATTTTAGAAAGGGAATACAGGGAAAAATTATGTCCCCCTCACCCTTCTGAAATGATCTCTTTTTGTATGGGGAAAAGAATTCATAATTTCAGATATTATTAGTAACATTATTGTATCAAGTAGCAACATGGTACAAAATTCACTACTGACACTTTATCTGATATTGATGATTCATAAAATGTCAGGTAATTACATTCCCAATAATATGATACAAAGCTGTTACTGCAAGAGTCAGTTTCCAGTAATGAAGGATTAAAATATACTGGAATTCACTATCAGCAATATTAGGGCTGTAATACACTTTCCAGGGTAGCCAACAGATAGACTTGGAACTGACTCCCATGTTAAATTAAAATGCTCTTCTTTTGTTGTTGTTCATCATTAAACGTGTTGGATACTGTGTTCTTACCTGGGGGATTGTGGGTTGCTTGTAATATTTATAAAGGGAAGAGCTACTCATCTCAGTGCCATTTCTGTAGTATGTATTATTTATTTCCTGATCTATCCCCTCCCATGCTCACTGTCTTTAAAAACTGTGATTAATAAAACATTCCATGCTGAACAGTGTGGGTTATATTCCCAAATATATATATTCAGGCCATTTCTATGCAAATGTCACAGGAGATTTTTCGTCACCAGAAAATGTACCTATTGTCTACTTGATCCATTCATTCTACATTTATTTTTAGATTAATTATTCTATTTCCTACATGACTGGTTTTATCTGGGGACCCCAAAGGTATTTTGTAACCAATGTACACATTTTTTGTTCTTTAGCACATATGAAAAACAACTGAAGAAGAGAATTAAAGGAAGTGGCATAGAAACAGTAGTCCTTCATTTTGTTATCTTGTTTCCTTAAAATTATATTTCATTATTACTCTATCAGAAAAAAAAAAAAAAAAAAAAAAAAAAAAAAAAAAAAAGAGAAATGTCACAGATATGTCACACCATGTGCCCGAGAGCACTATCCAAACACTTCTTGAACTCTGCCAGGCTTGGTGCTATGACCACCTCCCTGGGGAACCTTTTCCAGTGCCCAGACACCCTCTGGAGGATGAACCTTTTCCTAATATCCAAACTAAACCTCCCCTGGGACAACTTCAGGCCCTTCCCTCAGGTCTTGACACTGTCACCATAGGGAAGAGATCATGATTTAGCATATTAGGAATGAAATATGCATTTTCTTCATCTCGTTTTAATCAGGGTTTAGGTAGATAAGGCTGTGTTATTGCTACAATTGGAGACCTACACAAAAAGTCTTTATTGCTGCAATGCTCCTCTGATATCTACATTGATGGTAGTGTGACAGGAAGTCTCAGCTTCTGAAAAAGGTAATGCATTAGTCTTGTCTCGAGAGAAGAAAAAACCCCAAAATTTTCTATTATAAGAGAAGGAAGACTATATAACTTGAATTTTTTTCTTTTTACTTTATATCTTGTTTTTCTTCACATCATGCCACCTTGTTCTAACACAGCAACTTAGTGCTCATTTTCAGGCAATATGCTTGTATTTTATGGTTAATAGGGCAATAGTAGTCCCTGACTTTATTTTTAGTTTGTATCACAAGAATAGCTAGTGGCCCTGCTAGAAGGGCAGCACTGCATCAGCAATGTTTAGTCCCTCATTGTCAGAATCCAGCCTCTAAGGCTGCAGCAAGAAGCAGGTAAAACAGAAAGATGGTGAAATAACTGTAAAAGAAAAAAAATATATATTCCTACTAATACCAATGAAACCAGTAATATATATTAACTTATATGTAAGTATGTATGATATCTAAGGTGCAGTATAACAGCCCTGATAAGCTCAACAGAGCCAGTGCACACTTTGAATGCAAATTTATTCTCAGAGAATTTAATTAAGTTGATTTTCAATCTTGAATTTTAATTCAAATCTTCAGTCTTGAGTCAATCCTTAATTCCTGTAGAATACCAACTATCATAAGTGGGAACAGATTGAGAGAGAACTGGGTCTCCAATCTTAAGTGTGAATTTCTCCATAAAAATGTTGTTACTACAGACCCAGCTTTGACCCCAACATCACTTGCTTACAACTACTGCACAACACTTTCTCCAACTGATAAAGAAAAAAATGTGCTAAGAACTACAACTCCTGCAAAACAGATTTCAATGAACAGGAAACTCTGTCCTCCAGGAAATAAAAGCCTTGAGCTACATACCTCAAATCACTACTGACTTAAGAGCATCTTGCTTCTTGTCTCTGTTCAGTTGTTAAGTCTCTGAGGTCTTAAAAGTTAATCACAAATTATTATATCATTGGAGGAAGGACATAATTTGACAGGTAGAGAGATGCCATGTTACACTTTTAATCTGACTTTATATGCAAGTGGTGAGGAGGAATAAATATTGACTCTTTATTTTCACCTGATCTTGGTGAGAGTTACACATATAAAAGGACAACAGGACTTAACTGAGCACTGCAGGACTGGACATAAGAGAAGAAAAATCTTATCCTCCTGATAAGTATTTATCTGTCGCAGAAAAGGGATGGTCTGTTAAATAGAGCAGAAACAAGAAAGGATCTAGACACTAATTTCTAGAAGTCTTTGCAGAACAGAAAGCTTATTTGTCTGGTTCATCCCAGGGGCTAAATTGGATGGCTATTACCAATTCTGTTGCAGGCAAGAGTGTACAAACATAGAAATGACTCACAAAATCTAAGGAAAACAAGTAACTCCTTAAAAAGCACTAACTCAATCTCTTTTCTCCTCGGTAGTAGTAGTGGAGAATATTTCTAGGGGAAGAAATTAGCTGGTCTTAATAAACCAGTGTGTGGGAGTAGATTAATCTTTCAAAGTGTGAATGTGTTCCTCTGCTAGAGATTACTGTGCTGAGTAGTTAGGGATTTAATCTGTTCCCAAGTGCCATACCACATGGAGTTTAGGTACATTCTGTACTCCAACATGAACTTCTTATAGAAGCATAAATATGGTAAAATAAGGGGTGATGGCTCTGTAATATTACATGCTCTCTTACTTTCTCACATGATCCTTCAGGATGACTCTTTTGGTCTTAGTTTGAAAGTCCAAGAAGAGTTTTCAATATTAAAAAAAAAAAAAAAACCTAAAAAAAAACCCCAAAACAACAACAACAACAAAAAAAAAACACCCCAAAAAAACCCCCAAAAAAACAAATAAAAAGGCACTAAAAAAACTCTAGTAAACATTTCTATGATTCTCCATTACGTTGTTTGTTTGGTTGGTTTTTTGTTTTGTTTTGTTTTGCTTTTTATAGACAGTAGTCTGAAGATTTGAAAAGTGCAGATTAGATTCTGGATGCTTAACCTGATTCACAAAAAGGATCTAATTTAAAGACCTTACTTGTGTCAGACATTTCACCAGAAAATATAAGTAATTTTTGACTTACTGACTGAGTGACTGGTAAATTCTCCTGTCACAGAATTTCAAGTGAAAAGTACTGAAGAAAATAGTGCTCTGCCTTTCCACGTTTTGAACTCCAATACTTGTCTAACTGATCATTTGTTATTCAGACTTTCATAGAAGCACCTCTCTTTCAGTGATAATATTTTGCCTGATTGTTTGTGACATTCATTTCTAGAATTCAGAATAGCATGATACACCTAATATTCTTGATTTGTACTCTATTATAAAATTCAGGCTGTCTGTTTATGACAGACACTCATTAAGGAGCGGTTTATGATTTAGCATTGCAATTACAATCTGTGTTGGAGCTTCCCAGGAAACACAACCTCGTGTTTGGGCAGGAATGTGAGTGCAGCAGTATCTGTAGCTGAAATGCCCCAAAGTGTCAGAATGCCACTTGTTCCATAACAGCAAAGCTAATCAGGAAAATGACCATTATCCTGTTGAATTGCGAAAGTACTTCTGGAAAAAACAATCAGCTTGGAAAATATCATATTAAAAATATAAATTATAGGGAACAACAGGGAGTAAGCGACAGAAAAACTGTCAAAATCTGTTTTGGTCCTGCCAGAAGTGTTTGCATGGCATCACCACCCTGCCCACACCAGGCTGAGCATCCTTCCCTGGGTGCTCTGAGGAACTTGCCCCTGGATGAGAACAGCTGGGAGAGGGAGCAGGGACCCTTTGGGTGTGCACCTGTGGCCTTGTGGGGATTTCTTCCCCTCATCTGCATTGGGGGTTGCAGTGAGCAGCATGGACACATACACAGCTGGAGCATCTGCAGCTCCCACAGAAGGGGACTGCAAGTAAGGGCTGTGAATCCTGGAGAGGGTTTGTGTGCCCAAAACCCACACAATTTGTAGGGGATGTGAGTGTGTGCATGTAAATATTATCCTGTGTGTATTTGAGTATAATTTATATAAAATGCTTTGAGATTAAAAGAGTGTTTCAAAATTTGTAGCTGGATATTTAACAGTTTTGATAGTGTCTAGTATTGCAGTTTATATGTTGTGTTGTCAATATGTCTTGAATGTAGAGTTCATTGAAGGTTTGTTGGTTTTGTGCTATTAATAAATAAACAAACTGCTTTGATCCCTGTTTGGTTGAAACCACTTGAACTGGAAAAGTTTCCCTTTTGAACACAAACCTGGTTTACTTTATTAATGGCAACTTGGAAATATAGGAATATTGTATAGAAATATAATAATCTTTAGACCACATTAGATAAAGACATTGTTTATATGCTAACATGGATATAAGCAGAATTTAGAGTCTTTACAGTTATTAAAAAACAGAATACAAGGTTGAAGATACCTCAATGAACTGAAGGCAAAATCCACATCAGAGTTATTAAGCCAGAACTAAGTGTCATGGTGCTATTTGAACCAAAAAGTCATTCTAAGCATTCTCCTCCTGGGAACTGATCCCCATCACTTTCTATCAGACTGCTGTTGTGATAAGAGTATGCAAGTAATAGCCCAGGAATAACAGGCTCTAAATATTTGTATACTTTATCAGGGGTGCTGATCACAGTGACATGCTCCTTAACCAAACAATAAAAGACAGGAAGAAAAGGGCCTTCTATTTTCTGATCTCTTTTGCATATTGTCATTCTTGCTGTAGCTCATTTGTCCATAAAAATTTCTCTGTGATAGAAAATGTCAGATGATGATAATGAATAAGCACAAACCACTGACTAAATGACAAATTGTGTGCACTCAGCAAACCAAGCTACTTTTAATTTTTTTGCCAATTATTTCAATGCACTGCAAGAAAGGACATCAGATATATGGCCATACAGCCGTGATTGTTCCCATTAAATATGTAGATGGATTATTATCATATGTCATAAACCTCACATCATCTTCAGCACAAATACAAACTTGGAACTGGAAAGGACTTCATAGATTAATGAGTTAAGTTTCTGCTTTTATGAGCAATCATGTTACACATCCAATTTCATAAACTAATCAAAGTTTAGAATTAATTAAGTTTTTTGCCCCTCTTGTATTGGACACTTTTTCAGACTCTTGTTCTCAGAAACCCTCTTTTAATTTCCAACATAATATTTTTTTTTATTCCAGTTTAATTACATTTATTCTTGAACCAAGTAAACTTTTGCCTCTTGGATGTTTATTATCACTGATGTATTTACAGAAAGCAAGAACAATCCCTACTTAGTCTTCATTTTGCAAGGTTAATAAGCCAAGCTGTTTCAGTCTCCTTTCATAATAGAAGTTTTTAATTTCGTAGTCATTCCTCTGTACTGTACTCTGAACTTAATCTAGGCTGAGTTTTGCTCCTGTGGGATACAGAGATTATCTCACTTGGAATGTTTAAGGATGTTTTCTGTTAGCTACATCATGTTGGCCTGTGCTCAGACAGTTCTACAAGGTCTGTCCCTCTGTCATTACCTGAAGAAATCTCAGTTTAGAGGAAAATTGTTGTTCTATTTCAAAAGTGCATGGCTTTGTATTTTGTACTTCTGAATGTCATCTCAATCTTGTTTTTCTAGTACTCAGGACCATCTCTCATGTATTCCTTTCAATAGTATAGAAAAATATTCTTCTGTATTAATGATGACTCCAAAAATCACAATGTCAGTAAATTTTATCAGTATCTCCCCCACTTCTTTACTTGGGGAACTAATGAAATCCTTACCTGCCACTGATAACTCCTTTTTACTCAATATTTTCCCTGTTTACTGTCATTTAAACATATACCCTCCATTTTACAATTCTTCACTTTCCAGTCTTTCTTTTTTCTTTTTAACACTATGTCAAATACTTTGCTGAAATCCCTATGTATTAGAGCCACCCTCTTTTCATTTAACTATGAAATCTCTTTCAACAGTCTGTGGCATGATCTAGTTTTGCTAACCTAGATTTGTGCATGATTTTATATTATACTTACCATAATTTCTGTGTTTTTTAAAAGAAAGAATTCTTAATCCTTTGATACAGTTGATATTAGATTAACAAGTCTGCAGTGGGTTAGATCACTTTTCCCTCCTCTGTTCTTAAGTATAGGTGTTAATTTCCTATTCTTAAATAAAGTGTCACAATTATCTTGCTTGATTTAGTCTAAATGCTTGCTCCCAGACCTGTAATTTCATATCCCAGCTCTTTCAGAAATGGGGTTAGAAATTATCCAGTCCCCCCACACTTGAACACATTCAGCCTTGTTAGTTTTGCTTCTCTCTTAATTCTACTTATTTCAGCAATTTCTCACCCTTTTTTCTTTTTTGTGGAACAAGACTTTTGCTCTTTCTTTTAATAGTTTTCCAAGTCGATCTGAACTTGCCTTTGGAAACTTTTTTCCTGCCCTCTAGGTGTCGTGTCTTTTGGAACACTAATTTTATCACGTCTCTATTATCTGAAAATTTATAATTTCTTGGGGCTCTTTACACAATTAATTCCTTAAACTATAGAATCATGTATTTCCTACTTTAATGTGGGATGTTTTTGTCACTGATTTTCTAAAATTCCAAGTATCTATTGTGTTTTAGTTCCTGATCCCTTCAATTCAACTAGTTATATTAGTTTAATCAAATTTTTTTTTAATATCAGGAAGTTTAGATGTGGACCTACTTTTGCATATCTTTACACTGAGTGCAAATGAAATCAATTTTCTTAGATTAATCATTTGTGTCTTCTGTCAGAATTGTATGCAGTGCTTTTCTTCTAGATCATAGTCATCTGAAAATATATTAAGAGCTATTAGGAGACAGATAATTTGCTAATTTTCACATTGAGTAATAATTAGCAGCATTTGATTTCTAGTTCAATTCTGCAAACACAAGTGCCATAAAATAATACACTTGTGCATATTTAAAATACTGGTTTTACTGAAATACCACTTAGAGGCAAAATATGTAAACTCAGGGAAAAGACTTTAGACACCTTATCTGTAACAAGTCTGGCCAGCTCAGATTGTGGGAAGATGGCTTTCTGTCCATCTGCATCTATGAATAAAATTGTTTCTATTTTACCAGTGCTGTTAGAGTGCTCTCTTTCAATCTGCATCTGACCTCAAGAAAAATAACATAATAAAAAACTCTTACCACCCTTTTCTGAGGTAAATTCTCCTAAGCATATGCTCTATGTAGAGGACATGTACTATGAGAGAAGCTGAGGAAAATGGGATTGTTTAGTCTGGACAAAAGGAGGTTCAGGAGAGACCCTCTACCACTCCCTGAAAGGAGACTTTAGCCAGCTGGGGGTCTGTAGTAAGCACAATGTGCTTACTACAGGGATCAGGGTTTTTTACAAGGTGAGAAGTGATAGAAGTAGAGGACACATCTTCAAGTCACATCAGGGGAGGTTTAGGTTTGATGTTAGGAAAAATGTATTGTCTGAAAGGGTGGTCAGGCATTGGAACAGACTGCCCAGGGAAGTAGTGGAATCACCTTCTCTGGAAGCATTCAAAGTACATGAAAATTTTATACTTAGAGAAATGGTTTAGTGGTAAAAAATGGTGGTTAGATTTGATGCACTTAGAGGTCTTTTCAAACCTTAAAAAATTCTATCATTCTTTTACTTTTCAGATGTATTTGTCATTCCGGCTTCAACCTCCTGAATCTAGTTACCCAAGCACACCTTGATTACTCCTCACCTCAATGACTGCAGCTTAAAGGTTGTTGGGGTAACCATTCCACCCTTAAAATACAAGGGTAAATGAGTTTGATCTGAATCTAGCTCTCAAGCAGATACACATGATTTATCATGCAAATGTGGATCCTCAGAAGAAATTTAAACATAAAGAACTGGGACTTGACAAATTATAAGCATGATGTAGCAAAGTCCTGAGCTCCTTGATCAGGAGACTTGTAAAGATGAATTTATAGTAATGACTGCCTTTGTTAACCTTCATGGTTTTATTTTGCTATGAAATTAATGATAGATACATTATAGCATCCAACAAAACAGCCCAAAATAGCAAGGGTCTCCCTGATGAGAAAATATTTACATGAGCACTCCTGTAAAAATCCAAAATAATTCCATTGAAGAAAAGTACTTCTATGTTTACACTTCAGTGCAATCAAGAAGCAATACTGTCATGCCATCACTCCTACTGAATGTCTCAGCAAAACAGAAAAAAAACTTACATCATTATATTCCATTACAACCTTTTATCTCCTTGCCTCCAAAAGAAGCTGGTTAAACCATACTCTTGACCAATTTCTGCATGTATTTACCAGTTTAGAAAGAACTAAAAATGAAAAGGAAAAATGTGGGGAATGTATTAGGTCTCAGAGTCAGAAAACATATACAATAACTATCTAAGAATCAGTCAGTAAGAAAATGTTCATTAACAATTTTACTCAGTTATCCACAAATAAATTTCTACATTTTTTTGAAACATGAAAGAATAGGAATTAGCAGACAGTTTGTTTTTCTGACTCAATGTGACAGATCCTCAGTTTCTGCTTTTAAATAAATGTCAGGCTAATGTTTATTAAATAGGCCAAAGCGGGGACATTAAGTTTTTTTTTTAATGTCTTTTCCAATGTCAAAATAAGAAATGTTTCTTTTACCATGTCCCTTCATGTTTGCTTCATACAATTATTTACTTGAAGTATATTAAATAGAATATAAACTGCAAACACTAGCTTACATTTTTAAACAGTAATGGAAATGATAGAATTGGTAAGCAAAAGTATTTTCTCTAGAAATTGACTGACAAAAGCTACATTTAATTTCAAGCTACAGAAACAAACACTGTGACCTCTGTGTACAATCACAGTAACGAGGATTTTGTATGGCCACAATGAACTGCTTAAAAATCAACAACTCCACAATCCTTTAGAGATATTACTATAGAGTGAAGCTTTGAAACACACATTCTGCTTTTGCCTAAGCACAAACGTGTCTGCTTAGACTTAGGATTCATTGCTCAGGATTTAGATGAGTAAATTCATATGGCTTATGCTCATAAATTCCCTGGCTCTCTTCCCTCTTTCACAAGTAATCTTTCACTTCTGTATTTCTGTCAATGTTTTAGCATTTTATGCAACGTGTTTGATTCTTTCAAGTTCTCTCTGGATGGGATCCTTTCTCTCTAGCATGTTGGCCACACCACGCAGCTGGGTGCCATGAGTAGACTTGCTAAGGGTGCAGTCTCTCATCACCCGTACTGCTGAAAATACTGTTGAACAATGTGAGCCTCTGTACTGGCCCTTGAGGAGCAACAGTCAATTCATTCAACTGTATTATATAAATTACCATAGCAAAAATATCCAAAATTAGACTTTAACAGATGAAATGTATGTTGGATGGATTTAGAAAATGCATTGAAATGTATCTGAATCTTCTATTTCATAATGTCTGATCACACTGTGAAGTCAGGAGGTCTTTTTAAGTTCATTGGACCCTTCAGCTGGGTCCTTGCTGCAGTCTCAAAAGCAGCAAAACTTGCTTTTCAAAAACTTCAAAAAAACTTGCTTTTCTGCAGGTTTTCAAAACAAAAGCACATTCAGTCTGCAGTAATCTCATCGCTGTGGAAGTCAGCAGAACTGAAACATAGCCTTCAGGTGAAGCACTTAGCCAAATATTTTTCCAAATACTCCTTTCTTTATGGATAAAATTAGATGTATACCTCAGGGTTACATGTATGTTTAAGTACACCTTGGAATATTTATGTAGTTGCAATCCAGGAATTGATCTACATTGATTTAATCCTTAGATTTTTCCTCAAGTTTCTTCCTCCTTGGGACACTCACATAGACTGTTCTTATTTCTTCTGAATTAGAAGATAGTCTTATGATGTGTCACCTGGTGGGGGTAAGCCGGGGTGAGAAAAGACTGGCACTGCAGCCATGGGATGAGACTATTGTTGTGGTTCCTATAAGTCATAAAAATACCAAGGTGAAGAGGCTGTATTGACCTTCCCCAACATATTTGCAGCAATATTTTCAATATTTTCTTCTTCCTGATTTTCTGCTGCTTTACTCTGTGTGTATATATATGAATACATGTGCAGACCAGTGTATTAGTGGTGATGACATATGAAGCAGAGGTTGGGTGTAATACCAAAAATTTTGAATACAAGTGTCACTATGCAGGTATCTTATATAGGTATAGAACTAATTGTTATTGGTAATAAAAATCTAATTCTACAGCACTGGATACCTGGATATCTTCAGGAGGCAAAATGCAATACTTGGAAGCCTCTCTGAAGTATAACTTTGAATGCTAAGTTATGAAGTTGACACAAATATTGGAAAAGAGTTTTGAAATGAGAAGATGCCCAAAATGTTAGAAGTATTCAGTTTTACAGAACAGGGTACAAGACCTACCTGTTGAAGGCCTGAGAGCCATGCAGTGATGCTCTAGTGGACGATCCTTACAATATCTTCTGATAATCTCAGGAAGAAAAATAGGGACAAAAGTCTAGTGAAGTCGAGCACATTTACAATTGATAAAGCAGGTGTTTGAAGCAATGCAGATAGTTGGGGAACTTGAGAGAGGTGGTGGCATCTCCTTCTCTGGAGATATTCAAAAGTTGTCTGGACACAATCCTGAGCAATGTGCTCTTGAGCAGACCATGCTTGAGGAGGGACTCAAAGACCTCCAGTGGTCCCTTCCAGACTCACTCATTCCCTCATGTTGTGGTTCTGTGCAATTAGTCACTCATTTCAAAGACAATAATTCTATAGAATTGAAACAAGTTTAGATGCTTACCAACCCAGAGAAATTTATGCTACATAAAAGAAAACAGCTTACATAAGGTACCACATTAGAAATTGTAAGTGAGAAGTCAGCCACTTCATATCTGGATTTAAGATATAACATTCTCCAAGGACATAATTCTGCCGAAGTGTTCTTTTGTGAACTCCATATATGATGGTTTGTTTGTTTGTGGTTTTGCTTTGTTGGTTTTTTTTGTGTGTGGGTTTTTTGTTTTGTTTTTGTTTGGTTCATTGTTATTGCTTTTTGGTTTTGTTGTTTTGGGGTTTTTGTTGTTTGTTTGTTTTGTTTTGTTTTGTTTTGCTTTGTTTTCTGAAATACATGTTCCAGGTGTCTGTGAGGTGAAGTACAGAGACTAGCTAAAATATCTTCCCATGTGGATATGACATTACCCAGGCCACAGGAATTGAGAATTAAGTATCTTCTCCCTGCTAGGATGTTTTGCTTCTCTAACTGTTTCCAGCAGGAAGGGTTTAGGCACATCTAAATTTCTGGGGAGATTATCCATTGATTAGTTTGGTCAAAATTGCCTCCTGGATCATAGAGTCTGACCCTGCTTAAGATCTCACATTTTAATTTATTGCATTAGACTTATAGTTTCTCTTTTGCCACATGCCTAATGATAGGAGTTTACATGGAAAAATGATGTGTTTTTAAAAGAAAAGCAAATATTTTCCAGAAAGGCAGTTGAATGCTGAAAATACAACAAAAACCACCTCATCTGGAGCTCATTTTGCATTATCTGTTGTTCACAGAGAACAGGCATACATCATTTGGCTTTATTTTACCCTAGAATTTAATGCCCTTTGTGCAAAATGTAGGAGTTAATTGGTAGCTAACTCACTTTGATGGTGTGTTTGCTATGCTTGGGGGACATATTTTCCCCAATTGCCACATTTTAAATAGATTTTACCTTGCAGGGCTTACTTTTAGCTAATCATTAGGACTTGGAAAAATTCACTACCTTTCTCCAATGCAGATAAGTGCTCCCAACATACTTAGTAATGAGATATCATGTGTAGATATATGCAAAGGAAAAAAGAGTAGAGAAAAAAACTCTATACTGTGAAGGATGTAGCAATTAACTGTTCACAAGTTGGACACAGGCATATAAATTTTCAAGATGTATGAGGTGGTTCCTTAAGAAAATCTTGAAGGAGTAACTCTCTGTATATTCAAAGCATTCATTTGTGTCAGAAATGTCAAATTACTGCATGACAATTCCTGTTCTTACATTTTGCTATGCATTATTGGTAGGAAGCTGCTAACCATTCAGTATTTGGAGTTTTATCAGAAAAGAAGATGAATTAGTTCTCTCATTTGATCCATCAAAACATTTTGATGTACACCAAACTGTGCCTGGGTTTTATTGACATAAAAATCTATCTGGGATTCAGCAGCAGTGGTTAATGGTCATTTATTAGATGTGGACTTAGAGAGAAACTCCAGATATAAAATTCAGTGAGAACAGTTGAATATTCCTCCAGGAGATATTGTTATTCAGCCCCTAGTTTCAGATGAGAGTATACTTCTAATTAATAATTTACAGAAACTTCATAACTTCATAACATAACTAAACTATTGCAGATGACAATTACATGGAAGTTTTGGAGTTTTGTCAGACTGTTTGTTTCTTTGTTTGTTTGGTCTTTACAGCAACTGGACAAATCCTGAGCTCTTTAAAATGTCATTTCTTGGGGTGTGGTGGTTATATTTTGTTTTGTTTTAAATTTTCAGTAGAAAATTGGAGAAGTCGTCAGAATGCAGCTCCTTGTGAAATGCATACTCCTCCATGAGAATTTTGTCCCTGTGATAAAATTGACTTAGCTGAATTCATACTTCTGTTTCTCAACTACGATGAAGATAACTGAAATGCTAACATAAGGCAAATTTTTGCAGCACAATGTTCTTCATTTTTCATTAAAATCAGGATCAATCTTTAGAAAAACACACAAAGCCCACCTTGATATATGCAATGCATCAAGACATATTAGAGGTGTTGCCCTGGAGAGTTCTGCACGTGTGAGTGGAAAGCAGGAGTTTAAGAAGCCAAAAGTCTGAAGCTGGGTGAATAGGTAAGAGACAAGGCTATAATTCATTGTGTCTTCATACTGCGTTCTTCCCCCTATCTGTATAAAGAGGAAACCCTCTAGGGGGTATTCAAACTCTGAAAAAAAAATAATTTTAAGTCCAAAAATGTGATAATAATGTGAAAAAGTTGGCTTGAAATGACAAAAGCCCTAAGCTTTTAAAACTTTACAATGTTTAAAGTTTAAAGAATTTGCATGAAACTGCCATTAGTTTACCATAACCATTATTGCTGCTAACAGCAGTTCAATCATATGTCTTAAATCTGTGATTTTGACAGCTCAGGGGAATTATTATTCTAAATACGTAATGTGATCAACTTGCTAAGTAATCCTGAGGAGTAGTCACTTTTCATTTTTTGGAGGCGAATTCTCCACTAGTGTCCATGTAGTTTCCCATCAGATGGCAAAGATGCCTCCCACATGATTTTTCCCCACCCTTCATGAGCCCCAAGTGTGTTTCTGAGCCAGTGTATCCCTTGATGTGAGAAATTACCTAACAATGTTACATGAATATGACTTAGCAGGCTGGTCTGACTGCCTAGGTTTATATTCCCACAGGGCTCCTGCAGAAGTCCAGCAGATGTGTCTCCTGGCAGAAAATCAGCCAAGATAATGAGAAAAGACTTCAAATTCCATATGCTGGTATCAGCATGGATTTAATGTCCTTATCCAAGTGCCTCCCTTCATCAAAACTTCTGTAGCACTCTGGCAAGTTTTCTCAGTCTCTTCAAGAGATGTTCCCAGAAAGGCTGGCATTGTGTAGCAACTTTGCCGCCTTTGCTTTTTTGCACCTATCTCTTTGGCCATGATGAATGTAAATAGAAAATATATTCTATAATTTCTGTCACCTCTCAAGTTTGAGTGTGACCATTATCAGTGAATACAGTTGAATGTATACTTCTTGTTAATAAATGCAACCCTGGCTGACTTTAACAGAAGATCTGCATTTGTCATAAAGGTGAATTAATTCTAAGTCTTTATCCTAAATACCTCATTTGATGCTTATTAGAATAATCAGGCTCTATTATTTATCCAGCCCCCAAGAAGAGCTTGAGTTTTGTGAGAAATACTAGCAGGAGATCTCAGTGTTTTTATTTTATATTCATATGGGAAGGGGCTCAAATCTTCAAAGGCAGGTGGGTGGCAAGATTCAGGGGATATCAATAGTATGCTGAGATGAGGGGAAGTCTTATTCAAGCCTGAGTCTAGTTTTCTTTTTTTCAGTTTTGTCAATGTCTCCTAGTATTCTAAATACCTCTGGGATTTCAAACCCCAAATTCTCTCAAAATAGAGAAGGAATTTGGAGGAAAAATTAATTTACTCATGTTGTGTCCTTTTTAAAAAGTTCTTTTCTTCATTATGAACAATTTCAGTTTATAATTCCTTACTAGAATAAGAATATATGAACTCTGAGACTGGTTCAGACTAACAGAGTGATGGAAGTCTTGATCCTTACTGCCTGAATGCATAAAAACCCCATGAAAAGCATTCACAGAGAAATCTCTTGCTGAGACAGGTGCTACTAACACTAGCAGAAACTGTTGCAACTGCATTGCAGAAAGTTCTATACTCCTACCTTTCTAATGTGGCCAACTGCTTTATTCTAACCCTGCTGCCTTCTTGGTCTACAAGAGCCCTACTACTTCTTCCTGGCACAGATTAGATACAGGCTTTTTTTTTTTTTTTTTTTTGAAGGAAAGAGAATTTTCCTTAGCAGGGTCAGCAGTGTACTTACAGCCTGAGCATTGGCACAACTGATCTCAGCTCGCTGTGGCAGAACGGTTTTCCCCAGGGAACTCATGGTGTCTCCAAATATATTTTAGGTGTGAGGAAACAGACCTAGGGGAGATATGCCCAAAGCCACACAGTAAACCACAGACAGATGTGGGACTGAGTCTGTTTTCTATGCCCAAGCCAGGACACTGACCAGAGCTTAGGATGCTGTCTGGAGTCAGGCTATGCCAGGACAAGGTGCTGCTTGGATATCAGGCTGTTGTAACTTTCACAGGATAATGTGCAAATGTTCAGTGTGTCGTTTGGACAGGAGCTAAGTTCAAGGAAAATTGTGCTCTGCAGAATTGTTCCTTCCTGACGACAAGCTACTACAACTAAGCAAGGATCTCAAAGGTGAAGGGGTGGCTTAAAGGCATCTCAGCTCCAATGTCTTGAGTCTCACTGTTAGCTCCTTGTCCCTCCTTTCCCACTTATATTTTTACAATGATTATCCCCCTCTACTCTTCTCTCATAAGACCCCACCGTAAATGCTGCATTCAGATCTGGGTCACCTTATCTAAGAAGGACACGGAACTGTTGGACCAAATCCAGAGGATGCCATGAAGTTGGTGAAGGGATTGGAGTACTGTGGAGGTCCAGTGGCTTGGCCTGGCCAGCAAGCCAGCCATAGCCAAGACCAACCCAAGGCCATGGAAAATAACACTTAAAGTACAGGGACACTGTTTTGAGTTAGGGAGAGTGAAAGTTTGTTTAAAGGGGATCGTGGGAGTTACTATGTTAATGTAGCTTACATTGCCTATTGTGATTGGTTTGAATGTTTCTAGAATGTTCCCTGTTATCCTATATAATTTGGGATTGCCCCTTGTTAGAGGTCTTAGTGTTTGGCTGTATTTGGGAGTGTTCCTGTTACTGTGGCAAGAATAAAGGACCCTCAGATTTTCCACCTAAGGCCCGGCACCCACCTTTTCTTCCCTGCCAACCCCTTGCAATCACTGCCTGTCCTCACGGGCATGGACAGAGCGATGTGGTAGAGCACCTCCCCTGTGAAGAAGGCTGAGAGTTGGGGTTGTTCAGCCCAGAGAAAAGAAAGTTGTGTTCAGGCCTCATAGTAGCCTTCCAAAATCTGAAGGGGGCTACAGGGAAGATGGAGTGGGACTCGTCATCAGGAACTAGGGATAGGACAAGAAGTATGGGTTCAGACTGAGAGAAGGGAAAATCAGATTGGATATATGGAAGAAGCTTTTACTGTGAAGGTGGTGAGGCACTGGAACAGGTTGCTCAGAGAATTGCACAGCCCTGGCTGTGTTCAAGTTCAAGTTGGACAGAGCTTGGAGCAACCTGGTGCTGTGAGAGGTTTCTCTGCCCATGACAGGGGGGGCTGGAACTGGATGATCTTTAAGGTCTCTTCCAATCCAAACCATTCTATGATGCTATGATTCTAAGTGTTTATTTTTGGATAAATATTTAAAGTGTTGTTTTTGTACCTTTGCATGAAAGAAGCAATTTTAAATGCAGTACTGGGGACATACTCAGGCTACAGTTTTTCTGGGGAATATTTTTCTTTTTGATGGAGTCAGGTATTTTTCTGCTACTCAATGAGATGGAATTTAAGAAAATAACTTAATAGTTCCCCCTACTCCTGTCACAAATTTCAGATAAACCTTTACAGTAGGACAAATATTGAACTCCAAGTTATTTAGTGTCCAGTGGAGACCTATTTTAAAGAAAGAAAGAAAATCACATTGTTTATATAGAATGATTTGATGGCTATATCTTGGCTTCTTTAAAATTTATTGTATATACTGATGCCTTGATGCATCTGAGGACTGGACTATTTGGGAAAGTCTGAGGCTATTGTTTTCCCAGCAGTGACTAAGGGTTACAAAGGCAACCAGATGTTTTGTCTACATTAAGACTGTGAGTTTCCAGACTTGAACTTTATAGACATCGGACTAAACTAGAATTTAGTCCTCTGTCTTGGGCCCCCTCACTTCACAGGCAGTTTCATATATCCCTTTTTTTTCTTTCTTCCTTTTCTCCTTCTCCCATGTCAGCTTGCCTATCAAATCCTAGATGGTGCAAATGGGCAGTGCACTTGCATTTAACTACTTCCTATAAAAGATAGAAGAGAAATAAATCCAGATTCTCTCTCCTCAATTCACTTACACAGTCTTTTTTTCTCTCCCTCTCTCTGAGAAAGAGCCCAACTGTTTGAAATTTAAATATACACAGTCAATTTTAATATAATGTTCTTTCTCTGCAAATGAGATTATACTATTCACATGTTCTAGGACTCTTTAGACCATTTTTTCTCATGTGCTTTCTTTGTCATCCTTCATTCTAACAATGCCAAAGCTCGTGAACAACCAGTCTTCTTTATTTTAATAGCAATCATAATCACAATTCTGTATTACTTGAGGGACTAGAAAGATAGTTCTATTTTTCTTATGCCTCTTCCAAACTGCTCCTAACTATCAGATGATGAATAGTCACAAATATTAGACTGAAGTATATTTAAGTTATGAATTTTTTTATGAAAAATGAATAATAAAAGAGATTGACTGACAAAAATACTAAACCCTACAACCTTATCAAGCATTACCATAAAGGAGCAAAAATAGCACAAAAAGAAAATTATTCTTTGTTCACAGATCTTTAGGATTTTTGCTTTGAAACTGAAATTGTTGGAATAGGAGAACAGAGCAGAAGTTGTATATGCTAAGTCCTAAGAGGTGCCTAATGTTATGTATTCCAGTATCTATCACTGAAACAGCTAAATACACTAATGATTTAAACAAGTGATTTTATGGTTTTATAAATGCATAGCTCTTGGTCATGAAAGCAGCCTCAACCCTTTTATCTTAAGGGTTGAACTAATCTTACTATGTGATTTAATTACTTTCAAAGGTTTTGTACCATTACATTTACATCTGCTGCATTTAGCTCCGAAGTAAATAGCAAGAACCAGACATTAACAGCTTCAGTTTATAAAGGCAAGGTTCACAAATTCCTGTTCAAAGGTTTTTTTCCTATTTGATGCAAAAATAAATGCTCCATATAATTAAAGAAAAAACTCCTTCGCAAGACATCAAAAAACAGAACAATTAAACAATTGAAGAAGTTTTGCTTTCCTTCAACTCCTGATGATTGTTAGCCCTCTATTTTTTTTTTCTCCAGCTCTCCAGTTGAGTTATGGCATTCATGTATCACATTGAAATTTACAACTTATTTAATAACATTTTTATTTTTTATGATTTCTCTTCTCCAACCTATTAAAAATATCTTGGGGAATATATTTAAGTTTTATCCAAAATAAAAAGAAACTAAAAAGCTACCTAGCTAAATTATTGCTTTCATTTTGACCATAGAGACCAATGAAACAAAAATTATTTTTAGTTCAATGCAAATTACCATACCAGAATAATATCAGCAATGTAAAGCCAGCTTTATGATCTGCCTATTTCACACACTTCTGGTTACAAATGTAGAAATGCAATAACCTGTGATATTCTTTGTTTTGCTACATATCAGGACAGCAGACTTTGATTAGAGTGTTAAAGGAGAAAAAGAGAGGGTAGAAGGAGAAAGGAAAGAAAAGAAAGCTGTTGCTGTATATTAGGAATAGGTTGTTTAAATTATGACTGAGATTTTGAGGATGGAGTAGAATTCAATGTTACAGACATTTTATGCTAAGTATGGATTTGGGTCTTCCAGATGGTGGATGGGAAATCTCATATGTATAGCAACTTTCATGATTTTAGACCATTTCAGACACAAGTTTGGCAATAACTCCTTGCAGATGGAGGCTGGTTAACCTAAAATATAAGACATTTATTGCAAGGTCACGTCTAAATGAATTAAGAATGTCATCAATGTGGTTTAGATGTAACAAGGGCTCCAGAATGAATCTCCAAAACATTCTGAAAGAGTGACCCAGCTCTGAGGACACTGAGTAGTTTAACAAATTTTCCTGTGTCTTCTTGATTAAACTGTCAATGGATGAGGTACATCAGAAGTGTTCAACTTCAGACAATCTCTTATAATCTAAAACCTGATGATCTCTTCAACCCTAAGATTTTCACCCATATGTCTTCCTTTCACAACAGGGGTGGCTGTATGCTGGCCAGATAGTGACATTCTCAGCCCATTTAGTCCTGAGGCAAAGAATTTCAGACCACTAGGAATTTATCAAATCCTGCTCCTCACAGGCTGCACTTGCTGAAGGTCAGTCTCAAGGCACAAGAGTAGGACAAATTAAATAAGTGTGTGCTGACTAATTCCTCTAACAGCTGGTCTGAGGCTAAGGACAACCTGATGATTTACAACTTTTTCAGTCTAGCATTTCACAGTAGCAGTAAGTGCACTCTGAGAAGATGGTTTTCAGCAGAGATTTTCTTGTTGTAGAGGAAAATGCTTATTAGGAACATGAAACTTAACGTTAGCTCAGAAATTGAGCTTTGCCTCAACATTAATAATATTTGGCAGAAGTTAAGGGGAGGTTGTTTGCCAGAGTCTTGAGTGCTCTTGTTGTCATATTACTAAACAATGAAACCAGATAAGCAGATACTGCACTGTCATACAATCACTCTGAAATACAATTATCTCTATAGGAGGCTGAACCTTTGTAAACCAAAGCAATAAAAAAATCTGCTCTTGGGGAATATATTTAAGTTGAGGGACAGATGGGAAAATTTGTGAAGTCAGACCTAGACATGATACAGTAGATTCAACACATCTATACACCATGCTCTTCATACACAGGTTTGAAGATGCTGAAGGTGGTCTGAAAGGTAGCAGCAATTCCTATGGGTTTTGTGTGGCAGCCAAAGATCACAAAGCAAGAACAACATTATTGCTGTCCTCATGATCAAGGAGTTATAAAGATATGGCAGAAAATTTCCTCTGACTTCACTTAGTGGAGGACAAATAGTACCTTTATAACTGTCTTCTGTCTCCATAAACTGTCATTTCTCCAGAGGGCATCTATTCAATTGGGAAAAAACGTGATGAAGGAGACTTATTTTGCGGTATTGCCTAACAAGCTAAATGTATTTCTTTCTTCTGAGCTCATAAAGCAGCTCATTTGTAAAATTTCAGTCCATTTTCCTAAATGCAAGTGATTTGGTATTTTACAGTAAGAAATAATGACCATTTTCATTTATGAAGCGCCCCCTGCCAGCACACTGTAGGTGCCACATGGATTAAGTCTAATCAGAACAATCAACAACAATTAAAACATCATTAAATATTCAATACACAAAAGCCCCCAAACCAAACAGAGAAGCATTATCATAAAAGTAATCTAAGTCTACAAACATTAAAAGTTAGTGTAAATCTGCCATCTATGTTCATCTCTCCATTGCTTGCATTTCATAGTAAGCTACTAATAGAGCAAACATAAAACTCTGAAAGTACTGTCTTGGTTTGACCACAGTGCATGCCAGAGGATGTGAGCAAACTGAATAAATATGGAAAGGATTACTGTGTCCATTCATAGAATCATTAAAGTTGGAAAAGACCTCCAAGACCATCAGATCCAACTTTCTGTCCTTTATCTCCTACACTGGGACATCACCTCTACTTGAGTCATGGGATACCAGGAACAGAAAGACTGGGCTCACCAGAACAGAAATTCTGTGAAATCAAAGTAATCCATCAGACTGAAACAGTTTTGGTTCATTTATGTTTCTGCGGTGGCTTTCCAGGTTGGCTTTTGGGGGATAGAGGAAAAAAAGCATTATTTGTTACCCATCTTCACTCCCTGAGGCAGTGGAGTATGAAGCCTACAAGCACCAAGTACAGAATGAGCAGCAATGAACACAAAGACAATACCTTGACTTGGAGCCTGCTTTTAGTTTCACAGTGAAGTTCAATTCAATGGGCAGGTTGGATCAGCAGAGAATTTTTTTCACTGAGCTAATGAGGACCATTAAAATTATTCTTCAGCACTTAGCATACTTCTTTTCTTAGGATTCCCTGGAAGTTTCATTTGGACAGTCTTTACTCTTAGAGGAACTTGGAAATCAACAACGCCCTTGAAATGCCATTCTTCTTTTCACTGGACTTTGAATCAGATCATCAGGTTATGGATGTAGCTGAAAAGCAATTTTCAAAGAAAAATACTTCTGTATTTCTGCTGTGAATCCTTCAGTTATGAACTGGATATCATGGAAAAAAATTGCCTTTATAAATCACAGTGAAATTATGGAACTGAATTTCATAAGTGTCAAAGAGCCTTTTTCAGCATTAAAGATACAATAGATCCTTGAATTCAAGATATAAGTTTCTTTAAAAAAAATGCTGGCATCCAAGTCCTACTCTGTGTAGTAATGCTGCACCTTGTCTTTCCTCTTTATGAGCTTGCCCAGAGTATAATGGGAATAATGGATTGTCATTAAACATGTTGAGTAATTGGCAATCATTGCCAATAAAACTGAAACCTAAAATAGATATTCCACAAATATTCTCTTTTTTTTGTTTGTTTTGGTTTTTTTTTGCTGCAGGACTTTGAATGAATGAATGACATAAGAAAGGCTTCTAAGTTATGAGAGATAGCTCTGTAGGAAGAAAACCCAAAGAAGCCCTTTGGAACGTGATGTTCATTGTGAAAACCAGGATCATTTCAATATTATTTCAGTATACAGTTAGTTTCTGTGACTACTTACATGCAGAACACTCCATGGTCTTCTATGTACCTGGGATGTGCCACACAAAGAGTCATTAGGTTAACAGGTAGAATAAGGCTTATTACACTATAAAATAGTTGATTTATCACTTGTTTGTTCCATGTCAATATAATTAAAGCTGAAAAGTGATGATAGCTCTTGAACATCTGTCTTTAGCTTTCATATTCTTCACAGTCTGTTGATCTGGTTATGTTTTGTATTATTTCAGTGTCCATAACTGTCTAGTGAAATGGGAGAGAGCTCACATGAAGTGGTGAGCTGAAGTCAGAAGCAGCATTTCATTTGTTTTTTACTTAAATAGACAATGACAGCTCCAGCTCTGAACAATTTTTTCCAGTTGTTTGATGGGTTTCAGCTGCTCCAAACTAGAAGATGACCAGATTTTCTTTTAGTTGAAAAGTAAGAACTGTTGGAGTACAGTTGTGGTCTTTTCACTTTTTCATAACATATCATCAAAACCTTTGAATCTTTTAAGGTTCTAAAGCACCAAATCTCATGAGAAATTAGAGGTTATATTGAAATGTTATCCACACACAGGAAGGCCAGTGATCTATAGACCCAGATGTCATACCATATTTTCTCTTTAAAAATTTAAATAGCTTTGTTTTATAGGATTTCTGATGATAAAGATCCCATGATCTGGTTTTTCAGGGAGCCGACACTGAAATATTCACTTAGCTAAAAAATAGTTTTTACTTGGAATTATTTTGTAGGAAAGTATCACGTCATCTTTTAATGTACTGCACATACCTCTTTGTGCAAATTTTTAACATCAAAAATTATTTTGTTCATATTTTGGGAGTTCAATACAAGGAATATTTCTCAGATTCTGAAGCAGAAATGTAGGAATTCCTAGAAAGCAATATTCAAAATAGAGAATTAAGATTTGAAAAGAAGTATGGACTTCTTCCAACATAATACCATCCTGTCTATTCTTGGAGATCCACATTTAAAAAACACCTCTCCATGGGGTAGATTGTCCATGGGGGTTGAGACACTATGTGACATTGTTATTAGAGGACTACCCTATAAAAGTTAGAAATAATGGAAAGGTTAAATCAGTAGAAAATCCGTTAAATTATCAGTTAAAAGGTTAAATCAGTAGGTAAAGTCAGTGGAATCTTGAAAAGAGACTGAAACAAAGCATAAAATAAGGGGATTTCAATTTTTTTAGACAAAATCAAGACTGTTTCTTTAGAGTCATGCACAGAAAATCCTTCAGTAATTTCTCTGGCTCTATATTGTATGGAAAAATAAAAATTACCTGGAATATGAACAAAATAACCCCAAAAAACTAAAGTCTCTGTTACATTATAAAACATTTTATCTTTAATACACTCTATTATACATTTCCCCCAAAAGGAGTTTGCATCAGTGGCTCTTAATAAGTAATAGGAAACTCACTGAGCTTAGGAACAATACTGTTTACTGGTAGCCCAAATAACCTCATTTCTATAACTGCCAGCCAAATTTATTTATTGAAAGCTGTATTGCTGTAGAAGCCTAAAAATTCACCTCAAGGTAAAGTTATGTTAAAATATAATTAACCATTTTTTGTAGCTCATAATTATTTTTCCTTGGAGGGCAAAAATGTTCTGGTTTCTACAATAACTCTAGAGGACCAACCTACTCTGTCTGTTTCTGAAGTACATGTGTTTTCAATCAAATTGGAGGCACTTGCAACTCCTGCAATAATCTTTTACCTCCTTACCATTTGAAACATTCAGCAACAATCGGAAATAGTGAAGGATGGCAAAAAAAAAAATCAAATATTCAGCTGTATCCATGAAAATATAAGTAATCCTTGCCATATTTTTCTTTCATTCAGGCAAGGATTTTAAATTGCATTTTGGAAGGAGAAGAGGACAGTAGCTCATCATCCACTGTAAATTGCTGGTTTATTTGATATTTTAAATTTTATCCATAGCTATGCTTTATGAAACATGTAATACAAAAACACTAAAGATGGAACAGATACTTTGTTGGTCAATTTTCTTGACATTTTATTGTTTATATAGATATGGGAATTCAAGTTTCCCTCTTAGACCATTGAGAACATAATTCACTTCAACTTCATTAGTTTATAACACTGCTGTTTAACACCAGCAAGTGAAACGTAGATCTTATTTTCTCTAAAGAGAGTCCAAAACTACAGAATGAATCCAAGATAGTTTTATCCTATTTCCTTTTCAGCATTTCCCTAAAACTATCCCTATCACAGGAAAGTCCTTGGGCATAAAGAAAAGCAGAGTGTGGAAAGAAAAAAAAAAAAAAAAAAAAAAAAAAAAAAAAAAAAAAAAAAAAACCACCACTTTGAAAGGAAAAAAAAAAAGTAGAAATTTGAAGGAAAATGTTTTCTATTTTGACATATGAATAAGGACAGGTATATTTTAGAGTTAGAGAAGTCACAGTGATATTTTTAGATTATTTAAAATAATGTGTGTATTTGCATAGAAAACAAAAAGTATAAATTTAATTGTAACTACCTATTGTCATTACAAATGTATAATGTAAGAACATCTTAGATTTTGTTTTAGGAGAGAATATGAAGGATAAAAAGCTTAAGCTGAGAGTGCTATATTAGGATAATTCCCAGTTTCTGCCAGATGACCCATTGCAAACCCGTTAGGGCTGGTGAATGATCTGAGTCCTGACCAGGACTGTTTATGGTGTTCATCTGGAAAATGTAAGTATTTCACTGCCAACCTGCCGACATCCTAGAAAAACCAGCAGATCATTTAGAGCACAACCTGTGCATCACAGTCCTTGTGGGACTCTGATAAGTCCAGGTGTCTCAGAGAGAAAGCTGTGTGTTTGTCTCACGTTTACAGATACTTCAAGCTGTCCTAGTGGTTGCATTATTTCTGATTAAAGACAATATCCAGATTATCCAAAGAACAAAAAAAGACATGGGGGTAAGGTCCCTCTGTGCTCCCTGGATTTTTCAATTTTCATAAGACCCCCAGAAAAGATTTAATTGCAGAAATGTACAGTCTCCAATCTTCCCATTTGTTTCTAGAGCTGAGAAAAGAGAAGCAGAAAAAAACCAAAGCAAAACCCCTCTGCAACAAAACTTTTTAGTCATTCTGGGTATGGCGTGCAAATGAACATCAAAGTATCCCACTTTGCTTCTAAGAGTCCCTAAAAAAGAAACTGTCATGTCTTTTAAAATGTACCAAAGCATCTATAAAAAAATATAATTATATATTTGGGAAGGGAGGAAAGGGACTGATATGTGGAGTGGTAAACAGCGCACACTTACAGCCAACTCTATAGATTTCAAATAACCGATCTTGTAGGAAATAATGAGCTATCTCCTAAGAAAGAGAAAAACAGAGGAACTGGTAATAAACAAACTCCAGCTCCCATGTGTGACCTAGTACAGTACAATATAGTTTAATTTTATTACTTGTCATTCATACCGAAAACAAATTTGCAATTTTCTGCAAATATAATAGGAATGTTCCCAGAATGTGTGAGTGCAGAAAAGAATGGAATATTTCTGTCAAATGAAACACTGCAGTGTTTAACTCCAAAAAGAAAGCAGAATGACTTGATATTTTTCTCAGGAGAGATATTTGATTCACACACTTACAAATTATGAATCCAGAAGAGATTGTTGTGATAATCTGGCCAGTTTTCTATATAAACCAGGCCAAGGTGCTTCTCTCAATTAATTCTTGCTCAGGTCAGCCTATACGTAAGACTACTGTAAAACAGGATAGTTATTGCTTGCTGTTGGTATTGATGGAGTAATCAGCTTAATTTGTAGCTAAGATACAGATCAAATATTAAGAAAATCCTTTTTACTGTAAGACAGTTAAATACTGGAACTGGTAAGCCAGTGATCCTTTTTGAATCTGTCACTGGAGGTTTTTAAGAACAGATAAGCATGGTGTGCATATAGAGGACGTTGTCTCATTGCCAGGGTTGGAAGAAGGGGATGAAAAGATTAAATGTGTCTTTAGACTCTTTCCAGCTCTGCATTTCAATGGAAAAGAAACCTCTGTTCATCAGTAGCTGTGGTACATTGCATAGACTAAATTCACCCAAGGAGGATTTGGAAAGAAGGCTTTAGGGCTTTTGGGGAGACCTTCCTCCCTCCTTGATATTACAAGCTGAAATGACACGATAGTTCCATATTGAAGCATTGCAGGAACTTGATCTATATTTGTCCATTGTTGCATACAATATCTACAACTATGGGGGATTATAGGAATATAGTAGGAAATCCAAAGCAGCATAATAATTTCCTGTTTCTTTTCCTAAACAAGTACCAGTTAAACACTCTAGTGATGTAGTTTATGTTAACATAGCTGAAATGGTCAGGTAGACTGCATAGCCAAACAAACTTCAGAAAAGAAATTTCCATACTGTGGATAGAAGTTACTAGTATCCTTCATTTTTTTTAATTGCCATTACATTTAAATAAAAGACCACCACTGTTCATTGGCTTTACTTTCCATTTTTGCATATTTGTAATAACTTTGATATGCTATCTCATTTTTTAAAATCCTTTATTGATTTTTTTTTTTTGTGAAAAGAACTCTCTTTAAATTCTAAAATTTTATCATTCAGGCTCCTTATACATCCCTGTGGTCTTGGAAAACAAGGTCAGAGTAAACAGATGCACTGAATTTAACTTTTCTGTGTCTCTTATAGCACTGTAAAATCAAAATATATCCCTTATTCAACTCTTATTTAAATGAAAAAAACATCAGATTTCAAAATTATTAGTAATAATAGGTAATTAATTAGTAAAATTAATAAAATAATTAATAAAATAAAAAATAAATAATTAAAATAATAAAATAATTTTTAAAACATAATTTTAAAATAATTAGTTTAGATGGGGTTCTTACCTGGGAAGAAAATAAATGGAAAATTCCTTTTATTTTTTATCAGGTAAGGACCCTATCTAAACTCGTTATTTTTGCTAATTACCATCTGTATCTTCTCCAGTTAAAGCATGCAGCTCTGAGATAATGTATCCAGAACTACTCTAACATGTAAGGGACAAACTTTTATTCATAGAATGATTTTAACACTGTAATGACTATATTTTAGTTAGATATTTTAAGTTTATTAGTAACAATATTTTAAAAATATTTAATCTTTAAATAGATCTGTGTAAGCTTTGTAATTGGTCAACTTTATCAATAGAGTTGTATCGAAGGGCTGAAACAGCTGTAGCTGGAGTCTGTGAGAGCTTTTGTTATGTCTTGCAGAGTATGAAAGAGTAAGTGAGCCCAAAAGATGTCCTCTTTGGACCACAAAAATAAGAGTTGTATTAAATTAGTCTCAGCAGGAGTCTCTCTTAGCTCTTGATTATCAAGAGAACCCAGGATCAGAACTGCAATGAGTTGTATTTAAGCACTCTGCCATTTCCAGAATATGGAGCTCCAAATAAAGTGTCTAAATTCAGTGAGAGGAAATCTTCAGAAACCTCTCTCCGTTTGTATTTACAGTCATTGAACTTCTCCTGGCACCTAAACTAATCATGCTGTCTCTGAGAAGTAGCAGAGGTGAAGAACACACAAGGCTTATGTGGGGCTTATGTAAACTGAGTTCATATGCCTGTTCATTCTTGGTTTAGAGGTTTTAACTTTGGCTTTAACAACTTTTGTGCAAACTACCCATGGGCTGCTTGGGCTCAATACTTGTAATGAACCTGCCCACTCTGTACTGAGTAATTGGACACTCTCTGAATGGAGAGAAATAAACAGCAAAATTTTATTTCTCAGTATTTAAGGCATTGGTTAACAATATGGGAAAGGTAAGTTTCCAACTTCTGTTTGGTACATACCTCATTACTTTCATAACATAAACCAGCCTGAGCGGAGAAAATTAAACAGACACAGCTTACCACAGTGAATGGTCCAGTAATATTCCCAAGGGAGGGAATAGCTGAGTCCAGTCCAGCTGAGAAGAAATTTCTGAACCTGAAAGACAGTTTCCCACAGATTCTATGCATGCCCTAATCACTGGGCAAACACCACTGCCTCTTTATTACATTGAAAAGGAAATTAAGTATAAATTCCTACATTCCATAAACAAGACAGAGATAGGAATTACAGATTTGTGATAATGGCATGACATTAAGGAAGAATAGGTACAAGTAGCAGAATACAGATAATACCTAAAAACAGAAAGCAACGTTTCTGACTCTGCCAAGTACTTTTAAAGTGTACTGAATGGTAAGAAAAACTCCAGTACATATCTCTATACCTCGCTATATTTACACTGAGGACTCACTTTAACAATTGACAACCCCCAGATGAATTATTGTGTTAGAAAATATGCCAGCCAGGCCTGGAAATTCTATTAAATGCTGGGGTATGACTTGACCTTGGTCCTGCATTTCTTTATTTCTCTCTGCTTTCAGAAGTGTTTATCCAGCTGCAGCCTATGAACATCCACAAAATACCCCAGATTCTCTACTTTCTAGCTCTCTGCTGCAGCCTTTTCTCTATAAAACCCATAAATAGAGACAAATTCAGAAAGGGACACAATTAATTGCCAACAGCTTTCTGAAAGGATTGCACTTAGCTTCTGATGGAGAACAGCTGTGGTGCACACTCTAATACATGCCACGGATGGGAAAGCATGGTTCCAGCTGGCTGAGGACAGCCACAAGGTCATTCATCAGTGAATACACTCTCTCTCAAATGTCATGTGACAGACTCAAAATTGTCAAGAGTTTTAAGTGAATCTGCCTGTACCTTTTTTCTAAATAAACACTCCAAAACCCTGAGGTTTTCATCTCTCAAAGCTGCAAGGCAATAATTTTTGAAAGAGTGAAATCTCAGATTTATTTGGGGAAAAAAAAAAAAAAAAGTGTGCAGTCTACACTGATTGAAAGTGGGTTTTCCCCTCCAGTCTCTTTCTACAATTCAAAAATTTTTGCTGCACCTGTCATTTGCAACAAATTTTGCAAAGCATCTGGTACACAAAGAAAATGTCTACCTTAGCTATGCATCTGCATGGATGCAAACATGAATAGAAGCATGGCCAGCAGGCTGAGGAAAGGAGTTGTCTCACACTGCTCTGTTCTTTTGAGATACCACCTGGAATTCTTCCTCCAGCTCCAGGGTCCTCAGTACAAGAAAGACGTGGACCTGTTGGAGGCAGTCCAGGAGCAGGGCCGTGACTGGTATCAGAGGGTTGGAACATCTCTCCTGTGAAGAAAGGTTGAGAGAGCTGGGACTGTTCAGCCTGAAGAACAGGAGGCTCCTGGGACATGTTATTTTAGGCTTTCAGTATTTAAACAGAATTTATAAAAAAGGTAAAGACCATTTGCCAGTGTCGGTAGTGGCAAGGCAAGTGACAAGCGCCTAAAACTTAAAAAAGGTAGACTTAACCTGGATATAATGAAAACATTTTTTTACAATGAGGATGGTGAAGCACTGGAACTCGTTTCCCAGAAGAGTTGTGTATGACACACATGCTGAATTAGTCTTTGAGCAACCTGGTCTAGTGGAAGGTGTCCCTGCCCATAGCAGGGGAGCTGCAACTAGATAATCTTTAAAGGTCCCTCTCAACCCAAACTGTTCTATGATGTAAAGTCACTGCTTGGGCAATATTTTATTTTTTTTCAAACCAAATGGAGAATCTCTGTTTTTGACATGAACACAAGGACATAAGCACTCAGGTTCACTGGGTGCAAATTTTGGTCCATCAGAAGTAAATTTTATCCAAGGGCGAATTGGCCTTTCTCCTTACCTCACTTCTTTCTGTGGCATAGGAGTAAAACTGATACGTAAAATATTCAATTATGGTCAATTTTGTTAAAGGCAGCAAATAATTTCAATCTGCTGGATCTATCTTTGCAGTTTCCACATTCTTCATCTCTCTGTTGCTCATGCAAAACCAACCAATGAAGCCAAGTATCCTTCCTTTCTTTTGTTAATGTCATACCTGTAACAAAATATTGCCTGTACTAAACTTTGAGGTAGGTAATAATCAGGTAGTTTGCTACTTGAGTCACTATCATGACTCTTCTTTAGGTATATGATGCAGCATCAGTTATTTTAAGAAACTGGAACCAAGGCTACATGGTTATGTTCCTATAATTGGTTACATCTTTTAACTCCTATGACATTCAGTTTACTCACTTATAAAGTAAATAAAGTATTAAATGTTTAACCAGTCTTGATTTGTTATTTTTATTATTATTTATTATATTCTGAATATTTTTATTGTACTGGAATGCCATATATGGAAGGAACCTAAACCTACTCCTGTCAAATGGTGACCCTCAGTAGAGAGAATGAGGTTCAAGATTAATTCAAGACTAATATAGTGTTTCACCATCATCATATGTTATGGTATTAAGACAAATAACAGCAAGACTTCTTATACTTAGAATTTAGGAAAAGAGAAAAGTCCAGTCTTACCACCAGTGGGAACAAATTGCAACAGATTAAACATGTTTGTTTTAAAATGCTATCATTGCACCTTATATTGATTAATTCACAGAATGTAATTTATTTATTTATCTTTAATTATGGTACATTTCTATTGTGATGACCAATCATGCATATCATTAGCAAGTATGGCAAGACTTTCAAATGAAGATGAGATTGATGACTTTTCACTTACTGATGTAAAAGAATCACCAAGTGAAGCAACTTCAAGGAATGTATTAAAGAGCACAAGTCAAATCACTGGCTCTGTACACACACTGTCGCATTAAATAAACTCATACTTCATTTGTGCAGTGGGTGAAGAAAGCTAATTAAAATGAGTAAAATTTCAGCTGCAGCTTCTGGCACTGTTAATCAGTAAACAAAGTTGAAAACTTCAAATAGGGCTGGCTTCAGAGTCCAGTACACTTGTAAAAACAGATCTGAAACCAAAGCAGAAGGAAATAACAGCACTGAAAATATCATTGAAAGTGAACTTGAAAAGTTATTAAACCATCCCATAAATTACCATGTATTTCTTCCTCAAGAAATGGATCTGCTGTTGCTTCTTATTAAACTCCTTTACTAAACAACCATTTAGTCATGGAGTTACACTTCCTTGAACATTCTGGGGGCAATGAGCTCTGCAGATAAGCACATGGAACCAGGAACTAAATTTTAGCAATTTCAATTCACATAAGCTTCATAAAACCTGTTAAACAATTTCTTTTGGGATGAATTAACTCTTCAGCTTTCCTTTCAGTTTTAGATTCATCTTTGTTCCTCAGTTCAAAAAATGCAGATGAATTTTTGAAAGTCCAGGGGCATTGTGTCATTTGGAAACAAATGTGACTTCTCTATGATTTATGCAAATCTTGGCTCACAAAACTTGCTAAATGCAAATTTTGCAGCAGCCTGTTCCATACACTGGAAAGTATTTCTGGTACACTCTGAAAGAGTAATAAAATACGAGAGATTTAAATTGGTATATTATCACAGCCTCTGCTTGATCCTCTAAAGAACTTGCTTATAAGAAAAAAAAATCTTGATTTTGTCAAAATCTAAAATATTTATTTATTGTGCTATGAAAAGAAAAAAAAAAATTAAATTTCTTGCTCATTGAAAAAATAAAATTAAGCAAAAGACTCAAGGAATGTAAAATTTGTTGTTCTTTATCTTTCTTTCCATTAAGATAATAAATTTACTGTGTGAAACACATTAAAATACCACAATACATGTCAATTTTCATCCATCCATGAAAAAATAACAATTTTGATGTTGTAAAAATTAAACATTTCCACATATTCCATGCAATTTTAGTGTAATTTTAGTGTAATTTTAGTGTAATTTTCATGTTATTTTGAAATATTCTATTTTTTTATTTATTGTAAATTTTAGGTGGATTAAAACTTTTTTATTATTTTTGAAAATTCTGCAGGATTTAAATCTTAGCTATTTTTCTCATTAGTTTGAAATAAATGTTAGGATATTTCTGAGCCATTTTATGGAAAAAACAAGATATTTCTATATAGATCAATTTGAACCTGGAGGTCCCTTTTTCTTCCTTTCTTTCCTTTTACTGGGGAAAACCTTCAGTCAGAAAAGGTCAAAAAACCCAGGGAACATTTGAAAGAAAAACACTTCTTTCTGTACATCTGAACAAAAATTTTTTTCACACAGCTATTTCTGATGAAAACCTTTTCTGCAGACATCTGTTTTACAATAATTTTGTTTCAATTACTTTTTTTTACATAAAATGAGCTCTGAATTTCTGATGGACTGCAATGACTTAGAGAAATTGATTTCTGTGTCTGTCAAATAAGAAGCTGCTCACAGAGGATGAAAACACTGATTCTGCTTTTTCCTTTTCCTATCATTAAAACAAAATATTTTATTTTTATCTATCCTAATCATAGTCTTTTTAGACACACAACTAACCAGAAATCTTGATCTGCTGTTGTTCAGGTTCCTCACTTTGGCTTCCCATTGACTCACAGCACAACAAATTTGTATTGCCTTTCTCCCCATGACCATTCCCACATGTTGGACATGCTTGTACAGGCAGAAAAATCACTTTCCCTTCCATATTTGTCTGTCCTTTCTCAAATCCACTGTGCATTACCTTAAGTTATTTTATTGGCAGAGCAGAAAGACCCTAATTCTGGAAAGCACCATGATGCAGTGAAGTACTTAAGTTCAGGTGTGGGTCCCAGTGGAACTCCATGAGCTTGACTATTTCCCTGAACAGAGGCCAAAACAGACAATAAGCAAAGTGAAAAGAAGGAGAAAGTATTACTAATGTACTAAGATAAATGGAAATTCAACAATGTGTGGGGCCTACTGAGTAACAGATTTGACAATTACAGCAGTTCAGAGGATGAAAGAGAACATTTCACACTGACACAAAAAAAACCTCTGAGTTTCAGCTCATTTGTTTTTAAAGCAATGCATCTAAGAAACTACATACTAGAAGCATTTTCAGAAAAAGACTCTACTTCAAATGTTGCCTTTTCAGTGAAGAGTAATAATATAATTTTAAAAGTTCGTTATTATTATTATTATTACTACAATTTCTTAAACCAGACAGGTGGGTCAACAGCTATGATTAAACTGTCAGCATTAATGAGCAGCTTGCTTTAGTTTCTGCACAGACTAAAAACTTTTTATGTCTGGAAAAAAATCCTTAAATAGTTTATAACAAAAAATGTGAAATTACATTTTTTCTCATGGTCAAATTAGAAACCCATTTATATATTGACAACACCAGCGTGTCTCACTCTCAGCATTTTTACTACCACTGTAACTGAAATCAGAAGACAGAAAGACTATTAGATGCTTATTTACACTTTGGTGGGTTTCAAATATTAAGTTTTTTTTTTTTTTTTTAACTAAAATTAACAAGCATTTATTAAGGATAAAGTTAAGAGTAAGAACAAAAAAAAGTGTCTGATACTAGACAGATAACACACGTTCCTCCACATCCATGCAATATGTCCTTTGTCAGACAGTATGAACACAAGCATGAACACTTTATAGCTGTACATGCGATGAACGTAAACATGCTGAGAACAAATCCTTGAGACTACCTGATAATGAATATCTTGAGAATTCCAGCTTCAAACTTAAACATAATCCAATCTCCTACTGATATTTCCAATTCGCATCTTGAGATTTTCTCAATCGCTTCTTGTGCCTAGTAGTAGGAATATTAGAGGTTAGGCAAAAGAGAAATCTATTACAATAAAATAAGATGCTTTATGAGCATATATCTGAAACTTGGGAGCCAGGGTTGTCCAAAAGTATTTGACTAATGACAGAATATTTATGAAGTGTCTGAAGACCAAAACTTTCTTGTGTTTCAGGACAAAACAGTATTTATCTGTGCTCTCATACCAGGTAGGATTATATGTATTATTTATACATTATCCCTCTTTATTACAAGTTTCAGTAGTCTAATAAGAGCTTAAAACTGAAATTTTGTGACTTGAGAGTATGACGCTGCAGTGCATAAATAACTAAAAGTCAACAGTCAAAACAAATCTTTCACAGATAACTGACTTGGCTAAAAAACATGCCTTCAATTCTTTTGGCAAAAATCTATAGACCTGTAAATTACTGTGCACAATCAAAAATGCACCAGCTTGTCCCTTGTTTCCTTTCAACTCAAAACCCAGTGGCTGTTTGTGGGGAGGGGCATTTTGAATACCCAGTCTTGGGGGTTAAGTGTCCAGATAGGCCTGGTTTTATTCCTTTAATGTCACACATATCCTTTTAGCTGCATGGGGCTATAATTCCCTATATTTGGTGTTCTGTTGGTCACAAGTGCTTTAGGCAAACAATAAAAAAGGACAAAAATTATGAAATACGTTTCAGATCCCAGCTGGGCCATGGGCTTCCTGAGAGAGCTGGTGAAGGCTTGCAGAGGTGGACTCAGAGATGTGGACCAGGAATGCTGCAAGAGACGTGAGAGGAAGCACAGACAGAGCCTAAAAATTTACACTTTTCCTTCAACATTGACTCTTTTCCCTACCTGGATTTTAAGCTTTTCAGTCAAGGACTGTCATTACATGCATATCTAAAGACCGACCTGAAATGGGAATTTTGTGAAAGAATGCTCTAGAAATTAAATTTAATAAATTGTGACAGAATTAGGTGCTATCGCATGGACAACATCCTACCAAATTCAGTACCTTTGGCATCCAGCTGTGATGTGGCCTTAGTGAAAGTCAATTTTTTTTTTTTTTAACATGACATTGTTCAAATGTTGCAGCTGATTCACCTTGGCAGGCATCTCACTGATGTCCACTGCCATGAAATTATCTGAAAAAAACATCTCTGGGGACTGATCTGTCTCTCACTCTGTAACCTTTTCCTAAGTTCACCCTATCAGAGGACTTTTAATTTATTTAAATTATTTTCATACACTCTGAGAGATGTGCAGTTGAGGTTTATTTAGCCTTTTCCTAAGTGTGATCAAGCAATTAATAGGAGTAAGTTTTTTTGACAGCAATCATAAATAAGTGAGCCTGCTACTAGTGCCAGAACAAATCCTACCCCAAAATGCACAGAGCTCACCTCTGTGTGAAGTGCAGTAAAGGACTGAAACACAACTTTGTTTTGTTAGGTGTGACAAGCATCACAGTAAAAAACATCTGGAAACTGATGGCCTTATATGTGCAGTAAAGTGAAAGGTATCAGAAATTCTGGATCTAGACCCTGAATCTCCTTCCAATCCTTGGCAAGCCGTTTCTTTTTGGCCAAGATTCAATAAATTATCTGGGCTTTTAGCTTCTATTTAGAACCCTAAATTTCTATTGATTTCCTATGACTACTCTAAAACAAGCAAAAGCAAAGATGTATGCACAGCACAGCTGAGTCAAAGGTAGCTCTTGGTTGTTTTCTTTATATAGCTATATATATATATCTTTATAAGCCTCTAAAGAAAGAAAAAAAAAGTCTTATTATTAATATGGTTGTGGGAGAAGTTTGGTTTGGTCAGATCTAAATAAATTGAGAGTAATGCCTCAATGAATATTTTTAGAAAAGGATATTTTTTTAAATAAAAAATGCCTCAGTGATCGTATTTATCATAATGGATTTAAAAAAAAATATTGACTATGTTGTATTTATTAAGACTAATAGTCGATCCAAAGAAAGATATATACTGCCTTTCAAAATTTTCCTGACTATTTTGATCATTCTTGGAAGTTTGTTGGTAAAAGTGTGTTAAGAATTTTCTTTCTCTTCAAGAAAAACAATCTGCAATGTAGTCTAACATTTTCAAACTTTCATTTTGGCTCAAGTCTCCCTTGTATCACCTACATCCCTTGTTGCAGAATTAGGAATAAGTGAAATAGGAATAAATAAACTAATTAGATCACTTTGTGTTATTGCCTGCATATAAAAAGTAATTACATTTATTCTAGTTACTCTTGGATCCATTATATTGTCTCTGTTAAGATTCATCTACCTGGAAAACATCTTGTGCTTTTTATGAATACCATGGATAATTCAGTTTCTCTCTCAGGACATGGCTTTAGTGGTTAATCACTTACAAATTTCTACATTTTTCCCTAGCAAATTTCCCTGGAATCAGGTTACACACTTCTGCTAGCACTTTAACCCAGAGAAGTTTTTCATAGTCCAAACACAAGATATCCCCACTTTTGTATATCAGGAACTCAAGAATCTGAGCTAAGTCATTAATTGAGAAAAAGATGTTTATTTAGAAATTGAGCTTCTGAAAAATGCTTTTTCCAGCCAACATCTTATAACAATACTTTCATCCTCTTCAGCTTTCATCAGAGGATGTCATATTATTATACTAACCACATTTAGGCTCCTAATATGCCACTTGATTGTTTTCCTAAGGTTCGTGTATTTACTGTTCATGTTCAGTGGGACTAGCTAGATGCAAAACCACCTCTGAGATCCATTAGGAAGTCAAAGACAGAGAAATGGAATCCAGGATTTTGTTCCCTGTCTCACGGCCCTGATTGGCTTCTTGATCCCTTCAATTTCTTAATTTTCACCAATATAATTTCACAATCCAAAAAAAAAAAAAAAAAAAAAAAAAGTTGAAATGGATTTTTAAAAAAACCATCCAGAGTTTAAGAAAGGAAGCAGTGGAGAGGAAAAAGAAAACTTAGTCATGGCATTTTCCAGGTTTCATCTTATTATTTTCCTTATACACAGACCAGAAGAGGAAGAAGTAGAATGAAGACATCTTCTAAAAACACAGTTTTGAGTGCATCTGACACCAAATGTCTGAGCAACATTTCTGTTCCAAACTATTTTGTAAGAGCTATACCAAGAGGTGGTGATGGGGGTTATCTAAATAATATTTCAATGTAGGAAAAAAGATAATGAAAAAGAGTTATATCTGTGGGATCTAGAAATTCCCCAGAGACCTTGCATGGCAGAAAGCACACTAAATAGAAATATAAATTTTCTGGAATTGAGAACAAGGGACTGCTACCTGATGACTGTTGCCTCACCACTGTGGCCCTTCTTTCATTCATGTGCTCAAACAGACCTTCAGCCAAAACTCATCCAATAGTGCATAAACCACTCAGAAATACTGAAATTTAATGAGGAATTTTGAGCTAATGCATTTCTATTAAAAATATATATGTGCCATTTATATGTATATATGTCTTCAATCAGATGTCCCAGTCAAAAAAATCATGTACTTTTACTCCTCTTTCTCATACACTGATCACTCCTGTTAATATTGTGCTATTAAAATATCTTTCTAAATTCAAATATATATATATTTACACCTGTGGAGTTCAAACTCATATATTTACACCTGAGTTTTCAAATACACTGTGGTACAATGCCACTGATTTTATGAGATCTAATTTTGTCACATTTCATCAAGTTGAGTATTTGCTCTTACAGTGAACCCTTTCTTGAACCAAAATCTGCATTCATTGCTATTTCAGAAATATATTCTGCTGATAACCATATGCTATAAGTAAAACATAAATTATGAAAATATTTATGCTGCCTATTTTAGGAAGCAAGGAAGGTCTTGGCCTTTTAAAAGCTTGGCCGAATGGATTTCTCATACTTTGACTCACCATGAGCATGCAGAAAAACTCTGGCACAGGCAAGGATGCAGGCAAGTGCCATAAGCTGAATTACGGTCCCCAAGCCACAGGGGTATAGCACCTCTCTGAGAAAAGTTTGCACATGCCATGAGTCCTCTTCAATGAACCAGCCATAAAAGACTCTTCTTTAGTGTAACTCAGCCTACTATGGAGTGATAAATGTTCAGACGCTATTTCAAACGCAATATGCAGCATTCATTCAGGTAGAACAAAAGGAACAATATTTAACTTTGTTTAGCTGGGTAATCTAAATCACTGAGTCTTTTTTTGTTATTTTTTTCATTTCCTATTTTCACTAGCTCATAATCAGAGAGGACTGAGAAAGTAGGTCACAGAATATTTCTTATGAAACATTTTTGTTTTCTACACTTATTTCAAATGTTCCAAGCCTGGAATCATTAATAAAAACTTAGCATTTGTAATATGTTTTTTAAAGACATGAAGTCACAAGAGACCTTAAAAGTGAATCCACTACTGCTTACTGAGCTCTACAGATCTCCAGTTCCTACCTTTGGTAATTATTTTAAAATACCCAGGAGAAATTGTAGATTTGTCCAATTACAGCCAAAATACTAACATTGATAATCTTCTGTAAAATAGCACTTCCACCCTCGTTTCTCACAAAATGAAAAGGAAAAAAGTGCCTGTGTGTGAGCTAGAATTTTGGTGGAAGGAATGAAGTCACGAGAAGTGACTACTAGCCTCAGGCACTGACTTACAAGTTGTAGTTCTTTCTCCTCAAGTACATGGAAATTCACATTGCTCTCACAGATTTAGTACAGTCATAGTCAGGTCTGGACAGGCCTCATTTAACTGATCCAGGACACAAATATTCTGTGTCACTGCCCTTGACCACTGCCCTTGACCACTGGATGCAGAGGGAATTCAGGGCAATGCCACTCCCCTCAGGCACTTTATGACTCTCCAGTACAGATGAGAGGTAACAGATACCATTAATTTAGGTTTATATTACACACTCTGACATAGCAAACCACAAAGCACAGCCATCTGAACTATATGAGAGGGGAGGAACAGACTAAATTGGCCCAGTGATTTTTGCCCAACTGGACTTGAAACATCGGGTGATACTGGAAATGCCAGAACCACCTCATTGCACACGTACCTAAATGTTTTATCACCTGATAGGAGTGGGACCTGCTGGCAGACTTCAGCTTTTTGTTTTGCTATAACACATTGCTGACCAGATATAAGTGCCTGTCTTCTGTTTGAATATGTCTTCCAGCTAACAACCTCAAGAAACTATAGAAATATTCCAGGCTAGAATAAGATAAAATTCTTGGCATTAGGGCAAAGGTTAAAACATCCCTCAGTGCATGTAGTGAGCACCTAGGTACTTCTAATAGTCCAGCTCTAGGATTTTTCTCTTTCTAAAATGAAAACAAAGGCCTTTCAACAAACATTTTCACTTTTTTTAGATACTCGGTAACACCATGGCATAAATATCAAAGGACAAATGTATAAATGTAATACTGGAAGTTTGCAAGAATGCTAATCCTTGTAATTGTCATTCCTTATACACAGGAAAAGAAAGGTATACATGCACATGCATGGGATAACTGTATAGTTGTATATGTATAAGCATTACATATAAAAGAACTGTAGTATATATCTACATTTTATACATGTGAGTATAACACACAAAAATATACATATAACATATATATATTTATATATAAATATATATACACACACAAACAAATGTATAGTAAAATAAATTTTAAAGCAAAAATCCCTATTTTTCCCTGCCAAGGTAAATAGACTGGTTTGCAGGAGCAGAAGAATATCAATATAATTTAATTGGGGAGCCCCATCTGGCTGCATGGGTAGAACAAAGCTGAGCTAAAAATATGAAGATAATTAAAACCAAAATGAAACAAAAAATCCTAAACGAGAAAGACTACAAAAGCTCAAACAAATTGTGTTTTTAACAGCAAATGGAAGGAAGATCAATAATGGCTTCCATAGCTTCTGGATAAGCATTTCCCATAAATTCAGGCACTTACATGTGATATTAAGTAGTTGGTCCTGTGAATAAGGGCCAATTTTTCTCCTGGAAAACTCAGGGCTACATCCTTGGGCCAGTATTTTCAAACTTAGAAGTGTTAAACAGTAACTGAACAGCTAGACATTTTCCAGAGCATGTAATAAATTAATCTTGCTGAGATGGATTGGAGCAATTATTCAAAATGTAATTGGCTTTTGAAGTGCCCATTTATTGTAACTTTAACTATTCCCTTAATACCTTAAAAACTACTGACACTATGCTCACAAAAATCATATAAACAATGAAAATGTAAAGAGCATCTAGGTGTTCATATGCTCAATAAATATACCGAAATGACTTTGCTTGACATTCCCTACTTTCTGAAAGGTGATCCTTTATTCTAATCAAGACAGTTCATTAAGAGCCAAAGAAAATTCAACTCAAGTATATTCTGAGAGACTTTTTATGTGACAGCAGGTAAAAGACCTAGATCCTGACCCCCAGGGTATTTAAGTGATTATTTCTCATTTCATTTAGATTGAAACAATATGAATATGGCATTTTTTTACTTTTTTAATGATCTGTGCTTCATTCTCCTTTCTGAAAAAAAGAAGTGGAAAAATTCATTTCCAAGGAGTCTTAAGAGGACATCCACATTAAAATATGGGGTGTCCGGCCTGGATTAGTAATTGTGTCTCTTTGTTTTGTACACCTGGGAGGGATTCAGTGATTTAGAGAAAATTTGTAGTTGTGCAAGGTTTTTCATGGCCCTGTTGTGAGTTAAAAATCTCAATATCTGTCACCCAAGCACATCCCACTATGTTTAAACCTTCAGTTAAATTTTTCAATTCTTCATTTGGCAATGTGCAACGCTGATATGTTTATATCAGCAAAAACAAGGGCCAGTATTTGCTAGACATTCCATCTTACAGTGTAATTGTTAGCTCAGTTTTGAACAAAGCATAGTTTTGGACAATTTTGGACCAAACCTGGATAGTTTTGTCACAGCTCTTAGGACAAAGTGACTCAGGAATAAGTGCCTGTGTGCAGTCTGTTTGAGGAATCTCTGTTGGCTGTGTTTAAGTAATGTACTCATACGAACACAACTCAAAGGCATGTCACTTGATATGACAACTTGTGGCATTATTTGTCATTTGACAATACTGCCACTGCTGTCTTACCAAGACAGTAGTGGCTGGCCCCTTTTATTTATCAGTTCAGACATAGCCAGCATGTTTTTCAGAACCTTTGATTCCTGCTACAACGTAGAAAGTCTAATAATCCATAACTGCTTTTCTTTTTATTTACAGCAATCTCAAAATGTCACAAAGGCATTAGGAACTGAAATACGCTAAGATTTTTGGTGCTGTTTGGATGTACACCAGTCAAAGATCACCAGACCTAAGAGTCATTAGGAAGAGACTGAAATCATGGTTGTGTAGCTGGTTTTGAAATAGGCTTCTGACTACTGCAGTCTTTGAGCTCCATTTCCATTTTGTCCATTCCAGGTATAGGATTTCACAAAAATGCTGGTTTGTTGGCATTTCCACAGTGCAGCCAGCCTGACTTTCCACTCAGGCTCAGGTAGTCCCAGCTCCAGCTCAGGTCAGCTGTGCATCTCCCCAGGTGCCTCATCTGTCCAGTTTGTGCAGCTGCCGTGGGTTCCTGGTTTCACCATGGCCCTCCCTCATGGGCACAGATTTGTCTGGTGATCTCTGGACTGGTCTAACCCTGGTGACCAGACCTGATCTCTTCACTTTTCTGGGGGACTGGGGCTGTGTCTCATCAGTGACAGGGTTTAGTCAATGCTTATTTAATCCATTTGCCTTTTGGAATAATACATAATGGTTTTAAATTCTAAAATTTCTTTTATTTAAACTACATTATTTTTCTTTGGAAGTAGACAGCAACATTCACTTTCAACCCTCATTTTTTTTTTTCTCCTCAGCAGGTTTTTTTATCAAGCAGATGTGATGAAAAAGCATGTTTTTCATTACTATTTTCTCTTTTTAAAAAATCCTGGCAGGCCTAGATAAACTTGTCCTTTTGACACATGGCTCAAGGCATGTCTTTACTGCATTTTCACTCCTATCACATGCATCTTACAAGTACTTACCACAGGCGTATTTTCAAAATAGTAAACTTTTCACACTTAGCCTCTTTTTAATACTCCTTAACAGCAAAGACCGGTGCTTGCTGCTGCAAATCAAACATCTACAGCAAGAAATGACAGTGCAGGTGAAAGACAAGAAAAGAGGCAAAGGCACTTAAGAATAGAAAGAGAGAATAAGATACAAATGTTTTATATCAAACTTGTACACCAATTGTGATTAGCAATTTATTGTACATGAAGAAGAGATTGTGCTGTGTTACATCTCCCTTAGTCTATGTCCTAATCTTATTGAGCCTACATGATACTTTGTTTATATTGTCTGGAGGAATTACCAAGTCCTGGAAATACTTTCAAAAGGAAGAATGATTTAAACTAAAATACTGAAAGCTGAACATCAATTTCCAGTTCTGCTGTAGGAAAATCTCCAAAAACTAATTCTGCACAGCATCACAGACACTGGTAGTATTTATAACAAATTTCAGCCCTTTGCTGGTTTTCTAGTAGCTTTTTGAGACATCTAAAAACAGATGTGAAAGACTGTAAATGGGAATTCATAAGTGTATACACACAGAACAACATCTGGTACAACACAAGTCTAAGGCTTCAGATTCATGTTGAATTTTTCATCCATCAGTGCCCCCAGGTCCTCCTTCTCTTTAGGGCTGCTCTCAGTCCCACAGTCTTTACTGAGACAGGGGATTGCCCTGATCCAGTTGCAACAGACCTTGTCCTTGACATTCTTGAACTTCACCAGGTCCAGGTGGGCACGCTCCTCGAGCCCAGCAAGTTCCCTGTGGGTGAGATCCTTTCCCTCAAGCAAATCAGCTGCACCACTCCGCTTTGCTAAGGTGCACCCAAACTCACTGTGTGCCATTTGGGATTGCTTTTGAGTCACTGAGAGGAGTACTAACAACTGGACTACTCTTCTAATTTGTACATTCTCAGTAATTCATTGGCTATTTTCTAAATCTGGGTGAAAATTGTGCTGGTGAAAATGTAAGTATTTTAGAACAAATAAGATGTCCAAAAATTTTTTATAAACCAACCAACCAAAAATACACCAAGAAAAAAACCAACCAACCAAAAAAAAAAAAAAAAAAAAAAAACAGAAAAATCACAAAAAACAAGATCCCCCCACTCAAATAATTTAAGTAGGAAAATGATGTTAATCAGTTACAAAGCTTTTAAAATTCCTTATATATCAGAAAAAATCCAACATAGAAAAAGGAAGTATGATATGCTGCATTTTTACTCTTCTGAAATGCTTTCTCTGCAGAAGCTTGGCTATGTAGAAAGAAAAAAAAAATGGGGGAAGGATGGAGAAAAAGAGCTGTTGGATAAAAACTGGAGGTTATTCAATGCATCATATTAATGAAATGAAAATTGAAAATCATATTCATTGAAAATGAAAAATGAGGCCTCAAGTGCAGATGGGAAAATGTTATGACTATGGTAATTAAAAAATCGTGTTTTTTAAGCTTCATAGCTCAATTTCTTTTGAACTAAAAAAAACCCAAACACCTAAAATTAAAGACTTTTTTTTTTTTTCCTATCCTGTTACACAAAAAGCAAATGGGCAAAACAAATAGACAGTTTATAAAGTTTAAAATTTTCTTTTGACTATTTATTTCCGGTCACTTCAATAATATAACAGTTGAAGAAGGAACTTAGTAAGCCTGATAATAGAATATTTTTAGGGGGAAGGAAATCCCTTCCTCTAGATGTAGAGGTAAAAAAGTGTGTCCTTTGTCTTTCGTATTATACTTACACTGTGATTATATTTTCTGGAAAAAAAATTCTCCAAATACATCAATTCTACAAGGGCTGTTAGAGCAAGAAATCTCTATCAAGTAGGATGGGAAATTACTGTTTAGTGGATTCATTCTTTCTTGATTAGTCCATATAAGCAATAGTGAAAATTAACTTTCCTGTTATTCAGAGATGTGCAAAACTATCTGCAAAGTATGAAGTCTAAACTGAATGAAGACAGTTTAAAATACTTTTAAGCTTAAAATGCTTATTTTAAATATTTAAATAGTGGCAAGGAAAAAAGAGAAAGAAGAGGATTCATAGAGCCCTGTAATGATGAGTAATTTAATTTCTAATCTTCAGAAATTAACTTATGACTCAGTACTTGTCTTCATATATTAAGTAGTATGAGCTTGACTCTGTGAATCAAGGGAAGTTGAAGCTGTAGCTCAGGAAATTCTCCCTTTCTCTGTCATAGTATGTGGATGTCCATAAGAAATCTGGATATTCCTAGGACTTTTAGACATCTGTTTATCCGCATTCTGCAAAGGTTCAGTGTTGGAACCGTGAAGAAAACATCACCTTCATCTTCTAAGGGAATAGTTCCTGACAGATGGACTTTTAAGGGGCTGTGGTAGAGGGACAGGGCCATCTCACAGAGCAGTTTTAGTTGTGTGAATGCAGGAGCCTCTATTGCAAAGGAGAGTTATCAGTCCAGATGAAAACAACTCCATGCAAAAGTGGTGTTACCGTATAATCTCTCATGAAAGCAGTTTTTGTGTGTCGCTTAGTGCGCTGCTCTGTGATGGCTCTGAGCATCTGTTGTGCAGATCAAGCCTGTTAATCACTTTTGTTCTGAAACCTGTCAGAAACTAAGGTGAGAATCCTTTCAGGTGGCCCCTTTAGCTGTCTATCCACAAGACAACCTGAAAATGAAGGGAGGATGGTAGAAGGCAGATTTTTAAAGTGATGTGTTTTATTCAGGTCAAGGGATGTTTATGCTTTTTTCAGGGCATGCCAGGGTGTTGTGTGTAGGGATGGGTGTTATGGGAGACTGGGCTCTCCAGTCACACATTTGCTTTTATCTCCTGCTTTGATGAATAAAGAAAACAACACATTTAGAAATTATATTGTCAACCAATGAGATTTCATTATCACCAAGAGTATGAAAGGGCTGAGGCTTTATAAAATGGAAATTATTATGACTGTTGCAACTACTTACTGATGAGAAAAATAAAAAAAAAAAAAAATACCAAACCACAGAACTAGCCATTTAAATAACCTGATGTCCTTATATAAACTTTTAATGAATAAATCCTACCCTTTTTTCCATCAGGTTCCCACACTAATTTTTTTTTACAATTCCTTTATTTAAAATTCTGTGAGAATCAAGAATTTCCTTAACCTCTGCTTCAGATGCACTTCTTGGTAGTGAGTAAAGATATAATTCACACTATTTTATTGCTTTTTTCTTTTCTGGTGATAGTAAAGTATAGATGATAGTATTTCCAGCACATATATTCACAGATATGACATTGGAATCCTCCTCCACTGTGTACTTCTCATCAACAAAATAAGATCAATTACAAATTTATGAAGACCACACACAGAAAAAGAGGATCAAAAAATAAAAGTGAGTCTAATAAAAGCTCTGAAATTAGTATATTTTTAATTGCTCTTATTTTAATTAAAAATATTAGATTATTTTGGTTATTAAGCAATATAATATTTTCATCAAATATTAACTGAAATATAGGAAGGCTTGAAGTTTTGAAGTAGACTGCCATCTGCAAGTACAGAAAACTTATTTTCCTAAGCATTCAAAATGTCTTCCAAAATACACTTTATTGCAGTCAAGTTTCTGTTGCCAGTGTATGAAAGGTGATACTTTCTCAGTTAATTTATATTCATTTCCTGTTTCCTAAATGAAGTAACTGACTTTACCACCTGAAATGTTCTTGGAGGCAGGCAGCAACTCAATTAGCAAGAAAAATAAAGTTTGTTGGTCATCTTTCAGTGAGCACAGCCCATTCAAAAGACCTACAGCCATCCAGCTGCCTATTAAAGTCATCTTAGCAGTCTTCTGAACACTGATCACTTTGAGGCAAAGAGAAACTTCTTTTTTAACTGTTTAATGGAGGAAAAAAATTAGTGAGACCAAGTCACTTTCCTTTTAATACCTGGCTTTTTTATACAGGAAACAGTACAGCCTGGCAAACCTAATCTGTAAGAAATGTAGATAGAAAAATGTACCTTTTTTTTCCTCTACCTACAGATCCTAGAAAAAGGTAAGACTTCTCATGTGCCTGAATTAATATACATTTCCTATCTGAAAAATCTGAAAAGTCAAATGCAGGGCCTTAATTTTACTGTCTTTCTACTAAGGATGCAGATTGACTCTAGTTATCCCCTTGCTACTTGGCAGTTGAACAGAAAATAGGCATCCATGTCAGCTCTGGCTTTTTCAGGGATTGCATTCAATAAAGTGAATTACACCAGCCAGAAGGTTTGTTTCATCTTGAAACATGAAATTTAATCAGGAATCAAATGGATAGCTGCTTATACAGCAAGTTACTAGTGTAGGACAAATTGGGTTTCACTTTCGATGATGAATAGGGAATTTTCTTTGTTCGGTTGAGCTACACATGGTCCCTCAGTCAAAACTTTCATGAGCAACACTGAGTGTATAGAGGAGTCAGCATTATGCTTCTAATGGAAACTCTCAACTTTAATATGCCTCTGAAATACTTTTCCCTCTAATAATTCTCCTTGGAAGCTCACTGGGCTGCTCTACACCTGTCTTCCAGCGAGAACTGTTCTGCTACATTTCTTTTGACTCTATGTTCTGCAGCACAGATTTTCACTGGACACATCTGGTCCATTTCACAGACAGTTTCTCTGTTTTCCTGTCACAGCCTACCCAGAGCCCAGATCCTTTTGCAGAGCTTTGCCCATGCAGGGCTTTGCACTTACAGCTTTCTTCAAGGACAAAAGATACTACAGGTCCTTTAAGCATTGCAGAAAATCTTCACTGGCTTCTTCAGAAAACCCCAAACTATGCAGCTTTAACAAGCTATGAACCATAACTGCAAATACTGATTTTTCAGCCTCCTAAGCACAGTAAACCTTTCTTTGGTTAGAATTCTCTAAGGCATCCAGAACATTTCTTCAGATGATCTTTTTCTCTCTGTAAAGTTAAAATAGAATTCATTCCATTACCCATAGTTTCTGACAAAGTAGAAACATAGGCTAGCTATCTGGGATTCCCTTTGTATTTAGCATATCTCTAGGCAATATAATCAGTGGGGGAATTAATTTAATACTAAACCAAGTGCCTACATGTGGACCTCTGTAAGCCTCCATCAACTTGAAAGTAAACCTGTAGAGACCAGCTAAGATATATGTTTCCTTTGTAGATAGCTGAAGTCAGGAGTCAGGTCAGGTGTATATCAGCCTTACTTTTCTTCTTCTCTTGGTTCTGCAGTTTGACACTTTTCTTTAAAGTATTTTATTTCTTTTTTTTTTTTTTTAACTTTTTCTCCTTTGCACCTAGATATCTGCAAAACCTTGGGAGACAGCTGATCAGCCTTACACTTTGTTGAGTTCCGTGCCCCAAGATGTTCAATTTTTTTTATTAAATCCCTAGTATAAAACAAAAACAACAATTTGGCCCATGCAAACAGCACAGTCAACTCCTGCAACACAGAATAAAAAGCTTGTTAGTATCAAGTAAAGTTGATAATATCCAGAAAAATTCAAGACAGCACACAAACACAGTATACTTTTGCTAAAGGAACTGAACCAAATTTGGTAATCCCAAAATGACACACTACTATTTTGATTAGGGAAGGAATCAAAAAAAAAAAAAAAAAAAAAACCCTAAAAAAAACCCCAAAAAATTCCTAATTGCACTTCAGAACCTCTTCCTTGGAACTGCTCTGACCTTCACAAAGCTAAGATGTCATTAGGGGTAAGGGTTATTTAATGTACCCAGACACCCACAGCAGTTCTCTCCATGTCTATATTATGGTGTTCTTATAGTACCCATCCCTGCAGCCCCTTTCTCTTCCATTTGGCTCATCAGGATAATACTTTGGTAGTTTAAAATCTTATTTTAGAACAACATAAAACTTATTTCATACTTCTAATTCATAAAACTCATTCACACATTTTTCACTTCTATAAGAACAACAGATATAAGAAGCATTTATTGTATATTTATACCAAAGTTTTAATCATTTAATAAAGAAAATTACTGTTTGTTTTAGGCTTTTTATGAATCAAATATTTCTAATTCTTCTTGAGTATTGTCCATTTCTACTGCTGACCAAGCATAAGAAGTTTCTTCAGTGGTTCGTTACTTACATCAAGCATCCAGATAGAGTATATTTGTTGCCTGTCATGACTTGGTTTAAGAAGAAAGAAAATTGAAGTTTCCAAACCCTGTAACAGATATTTTTCACTTAAATACTATCAACTCTTGGTGGAATTACAAGGGTCAGACACAAGCTGCTCTTTTTGACAGATCCCTCACTCACCTCTTATCTCCAAGTGTGTGGGAAAAATTCAATGTAATGTGAAGGAATAACAAACTATAATTCAAAAAATAAATGAGAACAATACAAAATCTTTCCCTAATGAAATTGTTTCTGTTATATAATATTATTATATTACATCTTTTACTTGATACATATGTTTACAGTGATCTGCCCTATTTCATTATTTTGTATAATGGCAAAGACAATATTACACATTGATATCTACAACCCAGTATCATTTGTTTCAAGGCAGTAAACAGGAGGCATAAATGATATTTAGGCCACTGAGACCAATGCCTACTTTCAATTCCATGATTTTTACTGTATCTTGTCAGCATCGGTGCTTGGCACCAGTCAATGGTGGATGGGAACTGACTGTCACCATCAGTTCATCATCCTGCTGTAGAACTTTCATACCTTCTCTCTGTGACTTCTCACAGGCAGCTCCTCACAACACTGACTCCTTTTCTCTTCCTTCCGCACATCCAGCTGACACCTTCCTGCCCCTCACAGCACATATTAACCTTTACTGCACAACCACCAGACCCTTGCTCCTCACAGCCCAACCAACTGACTCCAACTCTCCCTCAACGAGCTAACCCACTCTTTTATAACATCCTTACTGGACACAGCTGTGACCTATTAAAGGCAAGGCTGTTCCTACTCTTTGGTAATTAGCACAGCTGCAACTCCTCAGGGGCAAGATTGCCTTCAGCACTATCTCTATTCTCTTACAATCCATCCTCCCACAATACGTATTGTGTGATAATCAACAACTATGAAGGTCATGGCACATGTAATTTCATTTTGAAGACTAGAAAAACAAAAGAAAGACAAAGAAGAAAAGCAAAAAACAAAAGTTCGTTTTGAGCTTGTATTCTGGTGCAAAGTTCCATAAGAAAGGGTTCTGTGAACTATTTGGTATGTCAGTTTTGCTGGTTGTACACTTTTTAGTTACAGTGTCTCTTCCCTAAAACACAAATTTTCAGAAACCTTGATTTTATCACTTACTACCATGACTTAGCATTGAAACCTTTCATTTTCTTCCACTTAAGGCTCTGTCTTTAACTTCCGTATTTAAAGATGTTTAAGGAAAACTGGAAGTGTTCATTTTTTCCAAGATTTTGTCCTAGAACCACTGCTGCCTGTGGTAGCTCCCAGATTAACGCTACTCAGGGAGTAGGTATTAGACTCGAGCTTTTCTCTCACACGTCTTCCTCCAGTCACAGCTACTAGAATAGGAACCTTGGTGTTTTTCTATTCTCCAGCATCCTCAATGCTTCTACTATTGAGTTTTTAAACCAGTGCATATGTCCAGAAAGGGGGGTTAATCAGATTCTAGGATTTCAAAGTATCACTGAAACATGGAAATTATCTTCAAAATAGCAAGTAGAGAGTTTGACTTCTTAATGGAAACCTCCATTTGCTCTGATATACCGGCCAAGTCTTGAAAAGAATGTAAAATGCTTTTATGTTATTGTAATATATTGCATATCATATCAATAATGGGAATATTTTTCCTTCCTCTGTTGCTCAGATGTTCTGTGAGCAATCAGTGCCTGGTACACTTGGCTTCTGCAGTTTGCAGAATCAACAGAAGTTCTAGTTTTCTGGCTTGCTGTGGTGTTTGAGAGCAAAAGTATATTCCCAAAGAATGTTTGTTTTATTATTTTTAAGTACTGTGTATAGGCTTCATCTGTTCTTTAACCTCTAGCACGTATTGCACATTAAGTTTTTTGTGGAGTTTACTTCAGTGCATAGTTTAAGCCAGTTGTGAGCAACTTCTGACAAAGTGCAGTGTCAGGACACATGACACATTTTTGCTTTTGTCTTTTGTGCCACCAGCTCATAGCAGCAGCCTGATTTTGTAAAGCTGAACTGAGGCTTTTGTCTGACTGCTTAAATGAGCTGCTCAGCTATTTAAATGAATCTTCATGAGCTCTCTTAAGGATTTTCAGATATTTTCCACAAGGAAAATGCCTTCTAGCAGTTCAAATGCTCTTGATGTTCTATTGGTTTTCCTTTGTGCCTTTTCTTAAATTTTTTGCTTTATCCACTAACTTACTGTTGGTGTAATTCTTTTTAGGACATTCAGAAGTGCCAGAATGCCATACAAACATAATATCTTCAATATCCTTCAATCTTTTTCCTCTTTTTCAAATATTTCTCCTCCTTGTTTTTGATGTTATTCCCTTCAGAAATTGCTTTCAATTGACTTAGCTTTTCTCTTTTCTCTAAAAATCTTGCCTCAAGCCTTCTTCTCCTATCATTCAGTGCAGACATAGAAAAAGATGGGCAATGGCGTGATACAGACTTCAATAACTTATAAATAAAAGAGGAAATATTAATGGTTATAACTCCATGATTTCATGAGTTTGTGTATGCACTACAACTTAATTAATTTCTGCTACCACTGCTTCCAATTTAACATGATGCAACATATATCACAGAGTTGCAGAGTCAGAGAACAGTTGAGGCTGAAAGGTACCTCTGGACATCATCTAATTCAAACCTCCAGTTCAAAGCAGGGTCAGCCACAGCTCAGGGCATCATACAGATTGATTTTGAATATGTCTAAGGATAGGCACTGCACAATGTCCCTGGACAGGTTCTTCCAGTGTCTGACCTTCCTTAAAATATAATTTTTTCCCTTATTTTAAATAGAATTTCTTTTATTTGGACTTGTGCCCATTGTATCCTATCCCGTTCATAGAAATCTCTGAAATGAGCCATCTTTTTTACCTCATACTATCAGGTCTTTGTATGCATTGATTGTCCTGAATTCTCTGCTCTCTCAGTCTGTTTATATGAAAGATGCTCCAATGTTACAGTTGCTTTCAGGGTCTTCAAGGGCCTCAGACCCCTAAAGGAAAGTGTTAACAGCAATGACTTGAAGTCATTGACTAATTTGACCTTCTCTATGTCACGTTACTGGGTTTCCTGTGCCATTCAGTACAGGACTATATTTTACCTAGTCTCCACTTTACTACCAATATTCCTTTCAGGAAGGTGCCTGAACCAGCCTTCATTTGCTTTCCTAAAGCCAAGGGTTGTGATCCTGTATTTTGCATTTCTCCCTCTACTTGGGATCCTGAACTCCATCTCATACAGCCAAGGTTTCTCACACCTTCACATCCCTGCCCTTCCTTTCTTGTTTCAGGTCCAGCAGAGCACCTGCTGCCATTGGCTCACTGGTTCCTTGTGTAAATAGTAATCATCAATGGTCTTCAGAAAACTCCTGGATCCATGTGCTTAGTTCTGCTGTCCTTGCTGTAGCTCTTGAAGAGGCTAAAATCTGGAGCACAAGGTTCTGTTAAGGTGAGGTTCTTCCTATTTTCCAGAGAAGGTCTTTTTATTTTTTCTTCCTGGCTGAGTGATAAGAAATAGACATTCACTATTATGTTGTCAATGTTGGTTTGCTTTCTAATGCCAATGCTTAAATTTTCAGTTGCCTCATCATTCATGCCAATATACAGATCGATGCATTCTCACTGCTCTCTCATATAAAGACCATTTACCCCTCTTCATCTTTCTCAACTATGCTCCAATTTTATCAACTATCCCACTCTTGGATCCCAAAGAGATCATATTCCAGCAACAGCATGCACATCTTTCAATAATGACATAATATTGCTTTAAATTAATATGTAATATTCTTTTTCAATACTGCTATAATATGTTGTGGATTCAAATTCATAAGGATTTTTGGTTTTTCCTATATTTTTTTGACACTTGTCTCCTCTGGAATAGATACAGGTTCTCTCATCCTCCAACTGCCTACTCACATATAAGAGTCTGTGATTATTCGCTCAAATTATCAGGATCCTACAGACTATTCACTAGGGTCTGTCCAGAAGAACCAACACAATAACAAAGCAGATTGATTCTATATGGCATTATTTTGTCTTTCATCGCTTCACTAAGTTTCTTAGTGACTTGATTGAAAGTGACCCATATTATGTTATATGAATAATGAAATATGCCAGTTTTCCATAATATTCAATAATATTCCTCTGTTGTTATTATAGATTTTCATATTATTATGACCATTTCTGCAATGTCATCAGCATGGATTGTTTCACCTGATCTTAGGCAGCTAAACAAAATGCTTAAAGTACTACTTTAGCTGTCTGAGCTAGTTTACCTGATGCTATTACTTTATTGTAGCATACTGCAATATTAAATTCTGGTAAGAGGGCAATGCTGATATGAGGTGCTCTGAATTGCTCTCTGGGGAAACCTATAGCTCTCCACTAAAGAAATATATGCAGATAGCATCTCAAGAAAAGCAGAGAGAATGGTATGAATCTGGGGCATGGTGTCCAGGAGACCTTGTTAGTCTGACAAAGATAAGCAGTGTGATAAATCCATTGTCTTTGTACATACACTGTATTTGTCAGGCCTGAAGCTCCTCAAAATTCAAAACTAAAATTTCCCTGCACTTCACTGGTGTATTTTTCATGCAATTTCATCACAAAGAGCTTCAAAAAACCAGGGAAATTATTGTGGCTTTCCTTTGCTGGAATCACATCCTTTTAATCTTCACAGGAAAAAGTCACATAAAGATTTGAAAGCTTCTTCTCCAAATTTGTCTAAGTGCCTCCTTGAGAGAGCCCTAGCTCTGATACTTGCAATACTGGCTCTATTTCAGATATTTCAGTTGGCAGTTTAGGGTTGCTGCTTTTATTCCCTGAGAAGACATAGCCAGGTATTAATCCTGAAGTTTCTTCTTTCAGTATTCAAACTTAAATATCCAACACCACAGAAAAATCTGAAAATTTAACCCAAATTCTTCTGAGTGTCAAAATCACATGGTGCTATAAATTGTGTAGGAAATAAGGAATATATTTCTTGGATTGCAGTGTATTTGATTTTAAGTGAACTAGGAAAGAAATGCTGATTTTAACCATGGTGCTATAAATTGTGTAGGAAATAAGGAATATATCTCTTGGATTGCAGTGTATTTGATTTTAAGTGAACTAGGAAAGAAATGTTGATTTTAACTGAAACAGACATCATAATTTACTGACATGCATTCTTCTGAAAATACTGGTTCTAGACAGGTATAGAGGTTGACTGCCGATTGAATTTGGCCTTAGGATATCCATCTTAGGCAGGGAACTTGCAGTGAAACCAGACATCAAGTTTGCATTCAATAAACAGGACAGGCAAGACAGGTCACACTTTGGTTCTGGACAACATAATTGCATCCCACAGGACAGCAAAAATTCTGGCTATTTCCCTCTCCCCGTGAGGAATCTAGAGGGTATGCTCTTCTTATTGGCTGTTTTTAGACTTTCTCCAGTACGTTGCCAGTATCCTCTATTGTCTCATCTTGTACATTCATGGCAATAGAAAGAGATGGGTAACAGCAGAACAAGACTCTGCTTATCTGTAAACAGGGAAAATATATTCCATCTGAAGCATTATAAAGTCTGTTCAATGCCCAGGACAACAGTGCAATTTTCATTTTCCCTTCTTTCTCTTTTCTCACTTTTTTTTTTTTTTTTTTTTAATTGAGTGCACCACATCACTGTTATATTTTCCTTTTTATCTGGACACACCTGTTTCTTCAAAATTCATATGGATCCTCCTTATCTTCCTATATCAAGTCTCAGACATAGTTTGAGCTGCACTGAAGACAGCCTTGGTAGCTCCTTCTGCACAGTGCCATGACTTCCACAGAACTGACAACAAATGCTTTTCTCAGTCATGAACTAGAACTGATCACGTCTAAAAAAAAGGATCTTTATTTTGTCCTTTGGTGGCTATTTTTCAGCAAGATCAGTTCCCCAAACTAGATTACATTACAAGCCGCTTTACCAGCAGAGAAAAACACAATGACAAAGAGAGGAAAGAGATTTTTTTCCGGTTTTATTCTGAATAAATTTTGACCCAAATAATTATAAAATTACAGTTTCTTGTTACTGCAAGTTTCCTTGCCTGCCAGTGGTCTCTTCTGCAATAAGATTACTTCCTGGGTGAGGTATATACTCTATATAATACATTCTGTTGTTTTATCTTTAATATTTTCTTCTTTTAACCTTTTTTTTCCCATTAAATAAAGTATAACTTACATACAGGTACACATAACTTACATGCAGGTACACATGCAAAATAAATGAAGTCATAATAGTAGAATCATAAACTCATTGAGGTTGGAAAAAACATCTGAGGTCATCAAGTCCAGCCTTTGACCAAACATCACCATGTCAATGAGACCAATTAGCACCAAGCACCACATTCAGTAATTTCTTGGACACTCCCAGGAACGGTGACTCCAGCACCTCACTGGGCACCCCATTCCAGTGCCTGACTACAGTTTTAATGAAAAGATTCTTCCTAATGCCCAAACAGAACCTCCTCTGGCTCAGCTTGAGGCCATTTCCTCTTGTCCTGTTGGATGATTTTGTTTGGATGGGAACTTGAAGATCGTGTAGTTGCAATCCCCCTGCTGGACAGAACAGCTTCCATTAGACCAGGTTGCTCAAAGCCCCATCCAGCCTGGCCTTGAACACTTCCAGGGATGGGACACACCCTAAATACATAGGTATGCATATGCATGATGGAAGAAACTAGATTACTTTCTGGCAAATTTGTTTTTATTCTTTAAAGTAGAGATTTTCTTTAAAGTAGAAATTTTTATTTTATCTTTAAAGTAGAGATTTTCTGATTGGCCATCACAGAGATGATCACTCATGAGCCCACAACCCAGGTGAGCAAAGATTTACTATCAAGCTCACTAAAGTTAGGCATCTCCTTTGACTGGGTAAATGAGTGTGTGCAGCAACCAGTGAAACAGCAGTTAAGGGGTAGCTGGAGAAGAATGAGGGAGCAAGAACTTCTCAAAGGGACAATGGTGGGGGGCATCTCAGAGCTCATTTTCTTAGCTGTCATTGCTTCAGTTCAGTAAAGCTCACATCAGCTCAATCTTTCTAACAAAGAAAATACAAATGTTGATAACACAGAAAGCTATTGCATCTGTGTTAAATGTTGGGGTAAACACAGGTGTAAATTCTATATATGGCCATAATATCCAAGTGCTTTTAGTTTAAGTATCTCTGAAAGAAAATATAATAAGGTTTTGACAAGTTTTGTCAACTTCTGCATCCAAAGAAAATTAGTGTTTGACACAGTTCTGATTAGATAAAAAAGTTAATTTCAATTCCTATGCTAGCACATACTAATTACTATTCTGAAGCCCTGCTGTACTTTTACTATAAACTATGTGGTCAATGACAGTTGCAGTAAATCCTGTCAGTTAATGTGTTAAAATTTACATAGACCTCACAAGGATAGTAATGTACATTAGGTATAAAATTCTAACTGGTATCATGTATCACAAGCATCAGTTAATTTTAATGAAAGTATGATTCATAAGCATTTTCACAGGTGATATTTAATAGATATTAGAAAAAAATATGAACTCCTTTTATATGCTACAAATCTAAAAGTGAGAAAAGTAATTGCCACAATGTGTGTTTCAAGAGATTTACAAAAGTTGCTGATCCTTAAAAGATAAGTATTTGTGAAGAACAGGAAACTTAGATATACTTTGCCTTAAATTGTCATAAAATTTTCACTCTCTTTTAGCCCTCTGATGAAATTTTGGGATGACTTTGGGATTGTAACCCACTGAATGAGAAACACTGACACAGAGCCTAAGCTGTATGTGTAGTTGGAAGTTTTCAAGACCTTCAACACTTATTTTATTGAAAAGAGAGTTTACATTGATTTCTTTTCCTAATTGATCTGTCTTTTGTGCTAGAGTAACAGTGAAGAGTGCTATTAAAAACCTTAGGACTCTGTAGACAAAAGAAAGTCAGAAAGAGCAGCCATGTAATTCACAATAGTTTATGAACTACATGTACTGTATTCTGCATTTTCCCAAACACTGCTGTGATAGCTAATGCCTCCCAATAGTACAAGTGACACTTACTGATGGCATAGTTTTATGTTAACTGTATTCCATTAGCAGATTTCTCTGTAAGTCCCTAGGATGCATTGATTGATATCACAACCCCACATGGAATTTCAGTACAAACTCATCATATTTCTGCATATCACACTAACTGTATTTCTCACAAAGATTTCCAGTAAAACTGCAAAAAATATTAGTCAGTCCAGTCTTGTTCTAAATATCTCCTTCAAAAAAAGATTCAGGAACTTTTTGTGCTTAAGCAGTGTTTTAGGATAAATTGCAGATCAAATTAACTTGGATCAATATGTGGTAGAATTACAGAAGTGTATGAGATACCCAACTACCTACTAGTGAGTAAGACAACAGTTATTTACCAGAAGAATCATTACTACTAGGAAATAATTTCCTCACATATGTGGCCCATTTACTAAATAGCAAAATCATAACTACTTTCAATTCTAGAAAGTGATACTAACCGCATTTATATACAGATCTAACAGAGCTCTGTAATGTTTATCACAGGGCACTGCAATAAACCAGGGCTTTCTTCTTACTTTCTATGTTTCAGACAACACCTGCATTTAGCATCAATCTTTGCTTTTTGTTAACTGATCAATAAATATTTTGAGCTATGTTACTGAGGCACATTATATTTAATTAATGTAATAAGGAAAAAAATCATCGCTCCAGTGAAGTCAGTGTTAGTCCTTCCCTTTATTCAAGTTGAGAACAATTTCATGCAGTAAGCAGCTGAATATGACTACTATATAAGGACAATTACTTGTTTAGGAAATAAAAAAATGAAATACACCGCTTATTTAACATGGGGTAGCACCATCTAGCTTTAACAGATCCAGTTTGTTAACAGTATCAAAGGGTTTGAAATATCTTCTTTCATAGAATGAAACGAATGGTTCTGCTTACTCCAATTGACTAAATGGAACCTAAATTTAAAAGGATACAAAAAATGAGCAGACAACTTAGACACTGACAAATATTTTTGTTCTTTCATTGTAACTATATAAATAAACAGTCACTTTCTCTATGTGTGAATTTTGGGATATGTAGTAATACAAAAATCTTGAAACAATATTTCTTTGCTGTAGGACATCATTAGTGCTACACATTTTAGCTGTCCCATGCCTAACATTTATTACCAGCCACAAAGTATACCTGCAGATTATGGTGAAAAAGCAGAATACAATCAAATTATTCTGTCAGCCTTTGAAGTGCATAACTAGATTGTGGCCCTGTTATCTTTACATTCTGTTATAATGGAATTTGGAGCAACAAAGTGCAAACATCCTTGAATTCTTGACTACAACATCTGCAGCAAACTGAATACACATATACCTTTGCATAATATATGCATTAATCCAAGCTGCAGAGAAAGTCAAACCTTTGACTAATCATCACCCCAGACTTCTAACTAAACAGCTAAAAGGCAAATCTCTTCTAAATGTAATTCTGTCAATTACAGTGCAGCTGCACCAGGGATAAATATGGCCCATTGTCACCGTGATTGATGATTTGGCTACACTGGGTCAGAACTGGGTCTAACAAGAATGTTGTTTTTGATAAATCCTCCTCACTGACTTTCTCCTTTGACATTCACTTAAAAAACAAACAAATCCAAAAAACTACACTTTTTATCATGATTTGTTTCATAAGGAGAAGGAGGTAGTCAAGGAAAAATAAAGTCAGTAATGTTTTTTGCCTAAGGGAACCATTCACCCGTTACAACAATAGGGGGAGTTGTTGATTTCGGCATGTATTTTCCACTTTTCCGTTTGCATTAATGAGAGCTTTATGCAACGTCCCAGGAGTATCAATGGGAGAATAGATCATTAGGAGCCTGATAACTCTATTTGTTACTGTGTATGAACTTCATTGAGCACCTGACTTTAAACCTGACTTTAAACCAAAGGTAGCTGCAACTTCTTGTGCTGAAAAAAATAACAGCTCAGGATCTAGTATCATTCATACCAAAGTAAGTATTTTCTCCTGCAGGAAATCTCAGAAAAATAATATTCAGTAGTCCCATATTTTACTACAACACTGTGATCACCTGAAATAGATGGGTAGTTCTGGCTCCCAGCACTGTGTTACTACCAAATACATTGCCAGTTTTAGATTGTGTTGCTATTACAGCTGGCCATAGACAGCGCCATACATTGACAGTCTTTTTCGGAGTGATCATAGCTTTTTTGCACATTATTTTTTTTTCTTGTAGGAAACCATTATCATTGAGCATATTTCTATTCTATAATTATCAGCTGATTGTTTATTTCGTCAATCTTTCTATTTTTTTGCCTAGTCCCTGTTTCAAACTAACTGTAGCTACTATATAGCTACCTAGGCCAGCCTGTTTGCTCTTTTACTGCTGAGCTCACATTTTTGCATATCCAGTCCTATGTAATGTCTTCAAGAATCCCAAAAGGAAAAAACAAAAAAGAAAAAGGAAGAACATAGATGCACTGCAGAGCTCTTTATTAGGGTTGCTCTGAACTGAACTTTACAATGCTGAGTTGAGACATCTGTTATTACTGGTAAGTGTTATAGAATCTGCCCAGACACTCACAGCAACTCTCACCATGTCTGTATTCTGGTCTGATTGGCTCCAGCTCTTTGAACATATATGCTTCAAGTGAAACTGTCTGCTCCATGTTTATATGTGCCCTTCCCAACATCATACTCCCAGGTTTCTCAGGGGTTGTACTCTTTTTTCCTTCATCTTCAGGTGCAAAACCTGAAAAGTGGGAAGCCAAGGTTGCTGCTTCCTATGGCTCTTCATTAGAATTGAAGCATTTGTTGCCCACAAGAGAATTTTTCAGAAATTCTCCATAGAAAAGAGACAAGCTAGCACAACTGCTTAAGTGGAAGTTATTGTTAATTTCAGATATTTGGAATGAAAGACAGTAAAGGGAACTTCAACAGAATATTGGGGGAAGATGGGAAACAAGCAGCCTTTGGTAAAGGGGAGGTGATGAGCAACAAGGAGGAAAGAGTGAGATAGATATGGAAAAATTCTCACCAGGCATAATTGCAGACATAAACTGCTCTTAAATTCTCTTTGTCAAAAACAAGAGTGCATTTACTCCTCTTCACTGCCTACCAATAATCACCTAAATTAAATTTTATAGGATTTATCATCCTCTGATCTGCACTTCCCATGGGGATTCACGGCTGTTAAGATGTGTTTATTTCTGCCTGAAGCAGATAAAATCTTTGGATTTGGGATGAGAAGCAGGGTCAGAAGATAAACAAGTTCCCAGGACTGGTAATGACATAGAGATGAAGAATGCTGACAACAGCAGCAAATTAGAAAAGAGACATTTATTTGAGAATGAGACATTAAATTTGTAAAGTGAGTCTGATGATGAAAATCTTGGTGCATATAAAATGATTCACAACACTTTGTCTAATTAATAATAACCCCAACCTATCAGGACACATGAATTTTCATAAATTGCTTTATAAAGATACACCCATACAGCAATTTGATAAATAAAATATTTTAGAAATATTTCCACCTAAAAAAGACCAGGATAAATTAAGACAACTCTCTGTCTCACATCTTTGGGTCAGGATTTCAAATGTCCATTCTTTTCCAGCTTCTAGGCATTGTAAATCTGAATAGCTTCACACACTACTTCTGTACACTGTTGTTTTATCAAAAGCTCAAATTCTTGCATATTCATCGTCTGGAACCTTTCCTAGCCATACAGCACTGTATAGAGACATCAGGCTGAATTAGTTTTGAGATTCAGAAGTGATTTAAACCCATTGCAGCACCATGCCAGCACAAGCTAAATTTCCTCAGACCTGAGCTAGTTTCACCCTAGAGCTCTACACTGCAGTGCTGCATCCAGCTTTGGGGTCCCAGCACAGGAAGGACACGGACCTGTTGGAGTGAGCCCAGAGAAGGTCACTGAGTTTGGAAAGATGGAGCACCTCTCCTATGAGGAAAGGCTGGGACGATTGGGATTGTTCAGCCTGGAAAAGAGAAGGCTTTGAAGTGTCCTAATAGTGGCCTTACAGTATCTGAAGGGAGACAAAATGAAAGATGCCGTGGGAATATTTACAAGGGCCTGTAGTGAGAAAATGGGAGGGGATTCAAACTGAAATTAAGTAGGTTTAAATTATATATTAGAAAAAAATTCTTTACTATGAATATAGCATATTTAAAAAAAAAATGTAATTCCCAGTAAAATAGTATGAGGTTCACATAGCATCACTGTTGTCTCATGACACAAAACAAGTTAAAGTCTTCCCATGTGGTGAATTTCCTTTGACCACACTGGGATATGCAAAAATGTTTCTTATTACCATGAAGTTATTGCCTAGGAATGATGTTATATTATTCACTATTTTATTAGTGGCAAAAAGAAAAAAAAAAAAAAAAACCAAAAAACAAAAAAAAACCTTGACTAGAAAAAGAGGAACACTTATTTTTACATTTCTGCCATAGTATGTAGAGAAATCTTCATGTAAATGGAGGTATACCATCTCCATTTTATCTGTAAAGAGATGTAAGGATATGTAGGTCATTTTTTAGGATATCACTAGGAAGAGAGATCACTGGGCTAACTGCAAAAGATGGAATATGTCCCAGGATTGCATAGCAAAGAATTAATTTTACATTTCTCTCCCAGTAATTGATAATTTTTTTACAATGGCAAATTCTACATTTAGGTCTCAAATCATAACCATCCAGACTCTGTATTGTCAATGGAATTTTAAGATTTAATTAAGCTACCAAAATATAGGAGTTCTAGTGCCATCTCAAATGCCCAGAGCTATCTCCGCTGATCTCAGTTTACCTCCTAATGAGTAGGGATATTTCATTTATCCTGTGTCATATCTGCTAGACTCATGCATGTCTGGAATACCTTAGGTCATCTCAAACAACTCCAGGGGCTTCTGATCAGGCAGTTGAAAAGTACTCCATCAGTGAAACCTGAAGGACAACAAAATTCACTATAAAGGAGGTACTAAGCAGCACTAAATTGTGTAAGAATTGACATCTGGAAGAATTTGAGATGACCTAAGGAACCTGAAATAAGTCACTGGGTTTGAAAGAGATTTTTCAAAGCAGAACAAGGCAGGGTAACCCATGGCATCAAAAATGTCACCTGCATTTCCATAACTTATCCCACTTTTAACTCTGATGAGTCACAGCCCACTGGTTTTTTGTACTGATGAAAGGTAGGGGGTGTATATGAAGTCACTGCACTGTAGCCATCCAAAATTAGATGGATTAAAGCCCATCCCTGTTTTTTTTTTTTCTGGTAAGATATACACAATGCACTTTATGTCAATATACAATGCACAATATACAATGCACTTTATGTCATCCCAAAAAAGCCATGCTCTTTTTGGAGCAATTAATCTACTTCTATTTATTGACTATAAAAGGTGCAAAAAGTACTACCTTTGATATTTACAATTTAGATGTCTCAAGTTCAGTGAACTGGATCTACGCAAAAATCTGTGCAACAAGCCAAAAACCCCATAGCATTTAGTTTCTTCAAAGATATATATATATACCCTTCCAACAGGCAGTCCTAGGATATGGGTTTGGAGTCCTACAGGAAAATTAGAGAGACTGTGCAATATTCTTCTTGCTCAGCCCAAAGCACTTGAATGCATTTACTTGTTTGTTCCATTCTACATGCCATAATGAGATGCCAAAATCTCTGTTTTGTCCAAGAAATAGATCAGAGTTCAGGTGCAGGGGACAGCCTGCCTCAGTACGGTCCATCCTGGAGCTAGCAGGAGTAGGAGCTCTCTGACATGGGGGAATTTTCTGTTTTCTTCTCACAGGAGCCACCCCTGCACCAATCTCCCTCACAACAACCCCCTACCAAAACCTTGCCATGTAAGCCCAATGCAAACACAAAAATCCTGTCCACTAGAGACTTGTCTCCTCCTGTGTTCAAGCGCATGACTACACGGTAAACTGCAGAAGCTCTGTCTGAAAATGTCCAGGGCAAAGCACACAACTGTACTGGAAACCTTTTGGTGACAGGAGATTCATCACAGGGAGTGAAAAAGCAAGTGAGAAATTGTAGAAAACAATAATGAAACACTGTGAGAATAAGAAATCATGACAATAATTTCTTGATACTCATAGATGAGTTGCAGCTCCATCATGGCAGAGAGAATGCTTCCCCACCACATCAGCATTAGGAAAGAATCAGAGTAAAACACCAGACAATTTTACAAAATTCATTTAGTCACAGAGTATGGAGCAGGTTTGAGCAGAGCTGTTCCTCGGTGGGCAACTGTGTGTGTGTCCGTTAAAGGATGGGAGAAATATTCAGCCCTTAAATGATACTGCCCTCCTCAAGCTGCTATGTGGAAGACATAAACAGGGTATTCAGGATATATGAAAATAGGAATCTTTCATTGAAATTATTGGTAGTGCTATTCACTAGAACATGGGTAGGTCAAGTTTGGTGGGTGTGGAAATATTTGCATAATCTGTGGACAGAAAACATTTGTATCTCATCCCAGAAATTGATGTTTTGATGCAGGAGTTGTCAGGCAGCAATTGAAGAGTTATATGAAAGAAGAGAGAAAAGGAAACCTTTGCTCTTAGAAGCTCCAAAGTTTCTCTGCATCTGCTGAAGAAAAATGAAGATCTGTCTAATGAATGCAACCATCTTTATCTTTTCTGACCCTGTATTCACATATTCTGTCACAGAGGTACAGTGTCTTCAGTATGCACGATACTGACCCCTCTGTCTTGCAAAGAATACGTTAGAGGAAGCAGATTCCATAAATGAGGAGCATATAAAATGTTTGTCTTTAAAATTTTTAGTTTCTATGCAGTTTTATATCAATTTGGTTATTTTGAAAGCTATTTTTGTAGTTTTTTTTCCTCCTCATCAAGACAGCCATTTAACTGGCTACCCACTGAGCTGTTCCAATTAACAGGCACCCATATCATTATTTGTCTTCTTAATTTTTGTGCTGTGAAGGTCCAGTCATTAGAGTTCAGACTCTGCTTCTCCATGATGAATATGTCAGGAGGTGCTCTCACCTCTCCAGCACAGTCTATATTCACATTTTAGTTAACTTAAGCAACTGATTAATAGCCGTGTTTTGAAGAAGTTTGAACTGGATTTACCTGACTTCACCTTACATTTTCTACCTTTGAAATGGCTGCAATCTCAGGGACTTGCTTCCCTCACTGGAAAACGGATGGTTCCTAAATAAATGCAATCATTCTGACTTGTACTTTGACATCAGGAGTGAAATGCCCTCACCTTCGTTATTCTTTCTTCTCTAAACAGAGTACCAAGGAAAGTCAATAGCTCCTAGAAACAGAATGTGATGCATTTGCCATGTACCAGCTCATCATCAGTTTCTTGCCTGAAATCCGCAATTTTTGCACAGCCACGAAGAGAGCTCATTCAATATGTTCAACCTCACCCTTTCTCTCCCATGAGCTCTTTATGGGCTGTGCCACAAACATAATAGGTTGAAAAGGTGAAATTTCAAATTCTATATAGTGAATTATAAACGAATATTATTATCTATGTCACTAAAAGGGAAAGTGCATCCCTCATGAAGTAACACCTATACACAAAATGTTCATAAATTTCATGACAATTCTGACATCCTCTACGTTTGCAAGGCAACAAGACCTCCCTCCCACCTCCTAATCTCCTTCATCTGAAAGAGAAATGTATTTTTAGCTGCCTCAGTGGGACCTAAGGCATTGATTTATGAAAATAAGGTGGAAGAATTCATGAATTTTTTTCTGACCTCCATCTCTCATTCCTTAGACATTTCTATTTTAAGATGTTTAAAATGAATTGTCCTAATGTGGCATATGATCACCTTGGTGCTCTATATTTCACATTACCCTAGCATGCATGCATATATTCCTATACAGCAAAATTATATGAATGTTACCTTGTATTGAGCTTAAAATGTCTTTCTGTAACTTAGTATTTTACCGAGATTGTGATGTATGGTTTTTTGGGTACTGAGTCACCCTACAAATCCTCTTGAAAGACTGGAATAACTTCCAAAAGGTACTCTATAAATGGGGAAAGACAAGCAGCTGAAATTGTAGCCATTTGATACAGAGTTCTTTTTAATATAATCTACTGAAGCTAAACCAATATCTCATTCTCCTCAGCTCTTGATTCTGCAGTAAGAGCCCTGCACTTCACATCCCAGTGACCTCCACTGCTCGTGCTAATTAAATCTTTAGCAGTGTTACTTCTGCTTTATATAAACATGTTTGATAGTATAAGTAGTTCTCCATCAACAATATTGTTAAGTATTTTAAGATTCCAGTGAAAATGAAACTACAAATAAGTCTCAGATTATGAAACCCTTGGAAGTGGCGAATGGAAAACCAGGCTTCTTGTCATGGTTTAGGAATGGTATTACCTAGTTTAATATTCCCATTAGAAAAAAAAACATCAAAAAAAAAAAGAAGATAATTTTCCTAAATGGAATTTTTCCAAGAAGGAAGTAATGTTTTCCTAACTAGTCTTTTTTACATTTTTTCCCCCACTCAGAACTTTTAATAAATTGATTCTATTTTTTGCTTAATCTCTTTAGGTGGAAATCACCTGTTTGTAAAGAGCCATTAAAAAGGCAACACACCACTTAATTCCCATTTAAACATCTTCATAAGGCAGATACAGTGTGATGTCAAACTTGGGTGGATCTTTGTGCTATATGCACTCTGGGTCCATGGTGAATTTTATTCCTATGCTGGGGGGAACATTTTGGATAAAATGACTGATGCCTTGGAAATAGGAGGAGAGGCTTTACTATTCTATTTGCTGTTTCCAGTGTATTTTCTGTTTCAGTCCTATATCCTTAGAGTAGTTAGACTAACCTTTCAGAAGACATTTGGAACAAAGCTTCACCTTTAAGGCAACCAGGGGATGAAAACAATCTAAGTGAACTGGCCAGCAGGCAGGAGCTGTGCTGGCTCAAACAAATGTAGAAAGTCAGGTGAAAGGGCCATTAATAATAAAGAGACATCCAGAACAAATGTACTCACTTCACAGCTGAGACAACTTGTGTGAATAATAATATTACTGCTGAACTTTGCAGATCACATAGAGTTGTCCTTGACTTTGCTCTTCCAAATGAAGAAAAAAAATCCCTAAATCTGCAATATCGTGCTACAAAATTTCCTTACTCTGCTGATACGTAGTTTCCAAGGCATATATTTATCACAGATAAAGAAATCCCTACAGAAAGCTAAATTTAAAAAACAAAACAGAACGCTGAAACCAACAAAATAAAACCAATAGTTATCTCCATAAGATAAGAGATCACTTTGTCTGAAAATTGATGTTACAGGCATTTTTATTTATTGTTATTATTAACAAAGAGTATTTGCATCATGGAAATGCAATATTTATTTTAAATCCAGTGCAGGTAACATATTCAGACACATAGCAACAGAAATTATCATTTCCTTTTACTTCTAAGTACAGATCCCTTATCACTCAATTTTTTAAACCTTCTCTGTGGCTACACATCCCATACATTTGTTACAAACAGAAAATATTGGAAAATAGTGTTAAAACTTAAGAGCAAACTTTATTTTAATGTGAGGATATTCTTAATAAACTGACAAATCCAATAGTCAAATTAAAAATTGTGTGAATATCCACTGCTCTTAAAACATTTGAACTTTTCAATTGATGGCATTTGTATTCCCAAGTAACCACCAAATGTGATGGGGCCCTGCTCTCCTGGAGATAGTTGAACACCTGCTTGCCCATAGGAAAGCATGATTTTTTGCCTTCAATATTAAACTGTGTTTATCTCAACCCACAAATTTCCTAGCTTTTACCCCTCCATTTTTCTCCCTGATCCCACTGGTGGGGGAGTGATCAAGAATCTGTGTGGGGCTTGGTTGATGTTTGGGATTAAACCACAACAGAAATTCATAAATAAATCTAGCAATCAATTTTAAAACATAACAGCTAAATAAATGGATAGAGTTGACCTAAATGAGAAGTCTGCTACACTCAAGAAAAAGGCATGTCACAGGGGACTACAAAATATTGAGCAGTGTAATCTACTGGAGCAACTACCAAAATCAGAACACTCTAGGCTAATACTACACCTTTAATAATGCAAGCCATGGTGTAGAGAAATGGTCTTCAATAGAAAAGGTGCAAACTATTGCAGATGTATAAAGTAATTTAAATTTATAATGCTCAGCATCGCAGTTTATCTGCATATTCTATTATTGCCTGCAGAATCAGGCCCTCACCATCCTCCAGTGCCACTGCAATGTGTCTGAATTTGGTCTGCTTAAGTTGCTGCAAATGTCCTTTTTATTTGATTTGACCTTATATATTTTCACATATGAAAGGGAATTATCACAGAAGCCTCTAAAGCTGAAAAAGTTGTAGGGTTCAGGGACTTAACAAGTAGTGTAATGTTGCAGCTAAAAGCACTAAGGTATTTTCTATGGATCAAAGGAAACACATTTGTCCATTAATTCATAATTAATGATTTTTTTTCCAAAACATGGAAAAGGGATTCCTGCACTCTTCTGCTAATTGATTAGAAAGAGATCCACTTTGTCTTCTTTGGGACCCACTTTCCTCTAAGCTGCAAGCGTGGTCCAACAAAAGGCAGCCTATGACAGTGAGTCACTGGTGATCACAAGGCATTGGTGCTCTTTCTGAATGGTCAACAGCCAATGTGAGTCAGTTCTGTTGGATCATTTCATATTTTCTGCCAAAAATACAATTTATTGACTTTTTCTCTTCTCCTGGGATGCATGCAGCTCACATAGACTTGAAGTATTATTAAAAATATAATAAAGACTTGATAACTAAAGTTTGACCATTTGCATTGCTAAAGCAGCACAAACTGCACTGATTACAGTATGCCTCATTTGTCAGGGATACGATTTTATTTAAACATATCTGGTATCTAAGAAAACAGGAGATTTAACTCTGGGTTGCAGCTGAACTGTCTAGGCCACCTCTTTCCAAAAGTCTAAGGTGAAATAAAACTGGGTTTTAAGTCTCTAAGGAGGTATTATCTACCATTGCATGCAATGAGAACTTTGCTGAACACAAGAAGCTGAATTCTACACTCAAAAGGTGGTGGATTCAAGTGTGATATTCCTGTTAGTGATATAGTCACTAGTTTATTCTTAATTCTCTAGAGGAGAGACAGGTCCTTTTCCCATGTTAGGTGATTCAGCCCATCCTTCCTTGACTATTAAAGGAGCCAGCTATGGCTGCACACAGAAATGCATTTTGTTTAGAAGCAATTAAACAGGAGATCATTCCAGATGGGAATACCTTTTCATCTTGAGACTAATTTTCAAATATCAGTGAAAAGCCTAGGAACAAAGCTGCAAGACATTTCAGAGCCAATCCGCCCACTGATGTATATTAAGGCAGGATCCAAAATACTTAATGCCTGGCAGGTGTTTATTCAGCCTCTTTATTTAGGAATGATATTTCACAGTCCTCTTCCTATTGCATGAAAGTGATTCAATACTTCATTTTGCATTATCACCCTTTGAAGGGCAGCCTCGGAAGAACTGAACACTGAAACAGAAAAAAATCCTAGAAGGCCTCAGTGACCTCTCAGTGACCTCCACACTTCTGGATCTCATTCATAAGAAGTGCTTTATCTGTCCTAAGTGGGACACAAATCAGTTTTTTTACCTTTTAAATCAGTTTAACAATAAAAAATAATAAAGAGCATTTAAAATTCTCCTTAAATTTTTAGTGTTTAATCAAGGCACTAAATGCTAATTTTTTTTTTTTTAATTTAAAGAATCATTAGCAAAAGTATATTTTATCTCCTAAATAAACAGAGTAGGAATATTTTTTATATATCTATCTCCAATATTTTAGATAAGATCTCAGTATTTAATTTAGGATTGAAACTCCATATACTGTACAAACCATAGCAATTTTATAATTTTTCTTTCTATAGCAATGCTTTTGTAAATTATGTACAGCTCCTAGATTATTTGGAAGTAAGAAAAGGAAGTTTCAATATAATCCACATATATTTGCACTGTGTCTACCACTCTCTAGATAGATAACCTGCCAAAAACAGTAATAGACTTTTTTTTACCATTTTTAAATGATGACTCCTATATCCTTTCTTGGACTGATGGAGTATTTCATATCAGTGAATATCATTTACTCTTTAGAGCAGCTTAGAAAATGCACAAACACCCCTAACTAATAAGCTTTAGAAATAATTCCTGAGTTTTCATTAACCAAGAAGGCACAAAAAGCCAATTTTTATCAAAGATACTCAGGAAATTAGGTGCTGTTCTAAAGAAACAAAATGATAATAAGTATACTGGGCCATTCATTATGATTTAAAAAATCATGAATTTCTTTCTTTAGATGCAGATAGATCCCACTTGAGTGCATGCAATTCAATAACGAAGAATCAATTCTATCATCAAAATATGAGGGATTTATTCATGAAAGCTCTCATTGCACTAATGAGAGTTGGTCTTGAATTGATTGGAAAATAGATCCACAAACTGCAGACAGCAACACATGAGAATTATATTTGTATCTGTAAAGATTATTTGATAATGTAGATATCTGTATGGGAGTATGAGACCCTTATAATGTGCTCAAATATGGGGTGTGGGCTGGAGTAAAGAAAGAAGGAGAACACACTGGTTTAATTCCAGCATGACTAATTTATTTGATGTTGTTAGTATTTTCTATTTTAATTACATGCAGAAAAGATTTCTAATTTAAAGATAAAATGGATACCACGTACATATTTATACTGCTGAAAAGCTAATTACTTTTGTTTAATAATAAAATCTTAATATGCAAGAAGTTTTACAAAAAAATTATGTGTGAAAATTTATGATTGTATTGAAATTAAATAGACAAACACCAACAGGTAGTTTACATTGTTGTTATTTTTTAAAGATTCTACCATTTCTTTTGATGATACCACAAATATTTAGAGCAATCTGTTTGCAATGTCATATTCTATTTTAGATACAGATCTATGCAGAACTTTTAAAAGTATATTTGCCACAAAATCAAATACAAAAATTTTGAAAGGAAATAATCTTTGCTTTAGTTAGTCCTATGTACAAAGTTTATCAGTCAACAAGAAACAGTAATATTTGAACATGTAGATATATCAGCATATGTTCAAAACTATTCTAGGACCAAGTCGACTGAAAAAAACTCCTTGGTATAGTGGTGAATTTTAAGCTCTTAAAAATTTCCTATTCAAAATATTGAAATGTGTATGAAAAATTCCTGAGGTCTTGTTATTATATGCAACTTTAAATTTTTGCACATGTACTTTTTCCTTGCATTGTATCTACCTAAACCATAAATCACCTTTACCTGTTACCTGTTTGCATATACAGCTTTTTTACAGCTCATGATCTGAGGAGGGTCAAATACACATCTGGTGCAAACTGTAACAGTTCATTGGCTTCAAGTGAAAATGGCAATTTATGCCAAATGCAAATTTGTCCTAAAGTCTCTTAATGCAAAATTTTTTTAGCATATGTTGTTACTAAGTGTAAATATTAGTTGCTACCCAATTAGCTTCTTCAAAGTAGAATGTATGATATCACAGAGGTTAAGTTGCCCACTTGTGGAACTCCAGTAACACTGGGGATAAGCAGTATAAATTGCTTGTACACAAGATTTCCAAAGGTTTCTTGGTCACTAGCATAAACTGTAGAAAATTACTCTTTACCCCGAATCCTTGAGAGTTGTCCATGTTTGTGATTTATTCTAAAATCACATGTATAGCCATAATTAATTGTCTTTTATTTGCAGAATAAGAGCATCATGCACGGTACTATTTGAAATTCTGCAGCTGTTTTTAAGAGAAGAATAACTTTCAGGAAATATATAGTATAAAAAATCCCTTCATTATCACTTTTTAAGTATGGAGATGGAGTGTTGGGAAGTGGAAAGAAAGAGTGAGGCTGTAGGGAGATGGGTACAAAGTATTGCTGAATCTTCTCCTTCATAAACGTTAATCCTCATCTGACAGGATTTTTGTTCTTTTTTTTTTTCCCTCTTAAATGAATAAGAGGAAAAAATGTACTTGTTAAACAAGTTACACTTTTGGCAAAACAGCCAACACTTATCATAGCCCTCTGTCAAGCAGCTGGCTATTAGATCAGAATTTCTAGCCTTGATTTTAGATTTCTGCAAATCTTCATATTTAATTTGTCAGAAGATTGCAGATAAAAGAAAAGAGGAACTTTTTCTTTAAACTTTAAAAGAAAATGAGAGACTTTTGTTTTTAATTTTAAAATCCTAAGATGACCATAGTTCAGTTTGATATTTAGGCACAAATGTTTGAAGCCAAAGGCACTGTTTGCAGCTTTCAAGTTAACATGCTGTGTTTACCTGCAAATATCCATTTGTTTGCCCAAACATCACCTCAGCTAGAAATCAGGAATTCCCAGCTCTCATTTATGAAGATTCAAAATCACCCCTGGCATTTCCTAATGTAGAGAAATTTGTACATTTCAAACACCTGTAATCAGACACATGATCTTCAAATGGATCTACTTCTGAAGCTAAGAAACAGATGCCAGATTAAGCCAACTCCAGTTCTGGATCTTCACTGTTTCTATTGTTCTGGCTCTTTGAGTCATATAATTTAATATTTACTATGCCTATTACTGGTTCTTTATTTGCAGCTGTATCTGTAGGTGTTAGAAACTGTAGAAGTGCAGGATAACGAATCTCTTTCTTCTGTCTTCCTCCCCCATCATTCCTACAACCTATATATTATCTCACTCAAAGACCTCTGTTGAAATTATTTTAATAGTGTTTTAGGAGGGTTTTTTTCCTCAATTACTTTAATTTATAAGGGCAAATTTTAAAAAGTAGGAAGAAAAAAGACCACATGTAAAAAAAAATCTGGGAAAAAAAACCAAACCACAACAAAATTGTAAGAAGAAATAGGAGTGTGTGAACAAAGAAATGTATCCTATGTAAATATAAAGATGTAAAGAAATATAAGAAGACTCTTCTGTTAAGACAGGCTGAGAGTGTTGGAGCTGTTGAGCCTGGAGTAGAGATTCAGGGCGATCTCATAGCACCTCCCAGTAACTAAAGGGGCTACAAGAGAGGTAAAAAGGGACATTTTACAAGGGCCTGTAGTGACAGGACAATGGGGAATGTCTTTAATGTGAAAAAAGACAAGGTTTAGATGAGATATAAGGCAGAAAATATTGACTGTGAGGGTGGTGAGGCACTGGCACAAATTGCCCAGAGAAGCTGTGGATGCCCCATCCCTATAAGTGTTCAAGGTTAGGATGAGCAATCTGGTCTAGAGGAAGGTGTCCCTGCCCATGGCAGAGGGGTTGAGCAAGATAATCTTTAAATTCCTTTCCAACACAAACCATCTTGTGATTCTGTGAAGATCTGTTCTAAATGCTGGAAAAACTTTTGCAGCCTGTACTTTTCTCAGTGTTAGCCTTTAATTCCAGAAAAAGAGTGCTACAGTGCTTTATCATCATTCACTAATCAGCTGTGACATGTAATTTGCATTCATATTCATGAGTCCTTTCCAATATTCTAGGTCAGCCTCACCTCAGAAGCACAGAGACAAGAGCATCTGATTCAGGGACCATTGCTGATGTTAGTGTGTGTAACCTTGCGCCCTTTCTTTATTGTACGCTATTGTTGTGTTTTTCATTCCATCTAACAGACTGTCCACTGAAAGTTCAACAATATCATCCATCACTTCAAAGCACTCTTACATATGACTTGTCTTACCCTGGCAGAAAGGGGTGAGAGATGATCTGAGACAAGTGTAATGGCTGACTGCCTCCGTGTAGTCATTTTTAAACTCTCCAAGAGCAGCGTACTGAAGATGACCTCTCTTCCTGACCTAAATTGATCTCTGTAGCTAAATGGGGTCAAGCCTGGCCAGTCCTGGGAATGTAGAAATGCTTCTTACAGCAAAGTCGAAGCTTTGCATCTCTCCTCCAAAACACAGTGCAGACAACCCAAACAGCCTGGAGGCAGTTCTTGATGAGATGCTTTGTTCTGAAGAATAGCCTTATCCCCAGAGGTAGTCACTCTGGGCTAGGATGTACCTATTCATCCCAAACTGCTTGGAGAGGAACAGAAAGATACCAGCCCTGGCTGTCCTAAAAATTCCTCCAGCAGTTTAACCAAATTTGGTTTTATTTCAGGGGAGGGTCACATGAGAACTACTGGATTATGTAAAAACAATCCATCCTGCCTGGTCAGAGCAGCTGATGCTGGAGTTGAAGTTGGAAAGGAGATTTGTTTTCAGTTCTAGATTTCTAGTTCAGGAAAAAGGTAAACTGCCAGGATTGTGACTTCAAAGTGAGAGTCAGAAAAAATAACAATCAGAATTTGTGATGAAAAAAATAAACTTCTGGAGATTTTTTTTTTAAATTTAGAAATCAAGGAAAAGCATTGTTTTCTGGGATTGTCCCCAGCTGAAATGTCTTGTCACTGTGGCCTATTTCCTTGTTTAACAGGGCAGCAGACCCTACAGGAGATAAAAGTAATCCATTCTGAAACACTTTCTGCCTTGCTACACTCCAAAGCTAATATTTTTAGCAGTATTACACACTTCAGGTAGTTCACATGATGCCAGGAAATGCTCCTCAGTGTGCCTATGTGGCTGTGTGGAAGCTGGCTGACATCCAGCCCTGCTCACCCAGTGGTGTGGTGTGAATTCTGTCTGCTGCTGGCTGCTGTGACATACACACAACAGTCAGAGGGCTGGTGTGTGTTTGGAAAATGACATAAAACATGTTAGAATGACAAGTAGACCCAGAATAATTAACAAAAATCTCAATGAGAAAGTAATTATTCTCTATTAAAGGAGAATTATAATAAATATCTTCTTGGTATGTTCTCAGTCTTTCTCAGTCTTACAAATGAATGCTCAGTCTTTGGAAAATGTGCTACATTGTTAATTTGAACTGCACAAATTTCTGTGTACAGGCAGCCTGGGAGAAGCTGTGTACGTTATTGTACACATATACACACATACACACAATGTGTCGATCCTTAGTGATGACACTCCACGGTACTCCAACCATTTCAATTATTTTTCCTATGCTGGAACTAGATTTCTGGAGTGGAGTGAAATTTTCTTTCTCTTCCATATATTCAATGCACATAATGGAAAGATTTAAAGTATTTTCTGCAAGTTATTTCTTATAAATCCCCTCATGTTTTCCTCATATAATTGTAAGATAAATTTGCTTTTGAAATCTAGTTTAATACATAAATCTGGAGTATGTAATTACAATTAGTGCAGCCTCTAAACCTCCCAGCACGTTCCATGAGATTTTATTTACCCCTCCAAGAGGAAGAAATATCACTTTTTTTGTTTATAGCTGAGATAAGTGAGTGTGAGAAAGTAGATGATTTGCCCAAGATCAAAAAGGAGCTTCAGGTCCAGCAAGAAACTGGGTCCAAGGCACCCATCTTCCAAGTGAAAACCTAACCAATGGACCATATGGTCTTTCTGATTTCCTGAAATAGTACACCGCAATGAACTGTTCAGAAAAAAAAAAATTCCCTACATATTCAGAATTCCCATCAAACTTGTAGAAAGATTTTCTAATGTTTTTCAATGATGTCTATAAATCAAGATGTCATCTAGACAAATGATGACACATGCATCCACCAAATGGCGAGAAACTGTCATTCATTAATGCCATATAGACAGACGGTGCATTTGTCTGTACAGAAGAAGGAGATTAAGAGTCATATATTCCTACAGCTCATTGTAATGACACCTTGTCCTGCTGTTTGTTTTTTTTTTTTGCAATTTCATTTTTAAGTTCTATCCCCATCTAATAATGCTTGCATTGCTACTGTAGTTTGTAACCATTTAAAGCCACAGATATGAAAAACGTTAAAACATTTAAATATAGTTAATGAGATCTGGTACAAAGCAGTGATTATTTCTGCCTTATTTCAAGGAGGTGACACTTTCACGATAAGGATGGTTTCCCAACTGTCACAGTGGCTTCCCCAGCTACAATATCCCAAATCACAGGTTTGAATCACAGCATAATCCATATATAATAATCTATTTTTATCAGTCTCATGAAGCTTATTCTGGTGGAATATTTAATTGTATATTAAAAGCAGACATCTGCAGAGACTTCGTACAGCTAAAAGCTTTTCTTTTTTAGGTAAAGTCCTAATTTCGACCTCACATCAGTGCCACATTTTTGTACATCTGGCTCACAAACACTAAGGAGGATGAATGAGCTTATCAGTGTATTATTCTGTGCAGTGGATTCCAACAGCCAGAGAAACTGTTCTAAGCACCAGGATGTTGTTAGTCTCACTGGCCCATAGTCAGATTGCCTAGTAGAGAGCCAAAGATGCACTTAAACACCTCCTGTGGCATATAAATCCAAAGGGGGATTGAATGACTGAAGACATGTGTGCTCTGAATTTGTTTGAAACTGAAGAGAACTAATCACAATGTTTGGGTGAAGCAGCGATGGCAAGCATTCTGTCTGACTTAGAAATCATGACTCCTTCTCATTAGCTGAATATGGAGCCAGAGACTGTCAGCTCATAAAGTACCATCTGAATCACTCATTTCCCCTGCAGTAGGTGGCCTGAATACAGCTGTCTGCTTCCCTATCAGTAAAAATACTAATGCTGCAGGATAAATAAGACTATGAAGTCTATAGACAACATGGGAGGTGAGTTATTGCTGAGTGTGAGGCAGCACCATCTTTCCAATAACAGAATTATTAAGACGAGAATCCAGCCTCAAGGAGACGGTCTCCTATTCATAAACAAAATATCTCCTCAATTTGTTTTTGACAATAACACTGTATGCTTGTACAGGACTATCTCCTCCCAAAACATTTACTTGGTGCTCCCTTAATGCTATTGCTACAAGCTGATCACCTACTGCTGCTTGTGCCTAACCACCATGCTTCTGTTGGATTTGGTGGCATCAAAGTGATAGAGTGAGGAAAAGGGGCAACAAATATGCTTTTTTTTTAATCTCAGTACAATTTCTTCCTGTTTTGTGATGTGTCTCGACCAATACACACTGTCTTGTGTCTTTTCAAAATCAAATTTTAAGAAAAATATTGGAGACAGATCTTGGGAAACACAAGTCAATCTTTCCATCTACAATTGTCCCCACCTTCTTCATTACAAATAGGTCATCTCACTTCAGTGATTTCCTGATCTCCCATGACACTTTCACCTTGTTGTGACTATTGGCTCTGTTCAGGCAGTAGCAGCATAGAAACCTTTTTAACAAAGAAGAGATTCATGTTGCAAAATGCTAAAGCTGCCAAAGGAGGATGACTCTTTTAAAACACTCTTTGAAAAACTATGGTTTTCTTTAAATTATGAGTGACTTGATTTGCATCCAGCTTGGACTGGTGTAAATCAGCAGGAGCTCCAGTGGTATCAATAAAGCTGTGCTGTTGCAATCAAAATGCTAGAGCCACATGTCTGCTTCCCACATACTAGATCGTGTGTGAGTTCCGATCTATCTGCTCTATAAATTATGAATGGAATGGGAATACTTTTTTTTATTAACATATATTTTACCACAAGTGCTGATTAGAGGGACACATTTTCTATAATTCCTTTCCTTTTTAAATTGCAGTGCAAACAGCTTCTCAGAATCATTGCCCCAGGTTCAGAAAGTAATGATTAAAGAGGTGCTCTAAATTCCCCCTTGGGTTCATTGGGAACTGAAATCAGCAAGACATGCAATGATGATAGTGAAACAAGCCAGAAGAATAATGGATCAGAAAGGGAAATTAGTAATTAGTGCCCATTTTCAGTTTTTTGGTCCATTTCTGTTGTTTCTAGTAGGTTTTTTGGTGGGTGGGAGTTCTTTAAAAATAAAAAATTTGAAGTTTTTTGTTTGCTGGTTTTAACACAAAGAGAAACTCTGAAATGCTCTTTGCTGAGGATTATTTCCAGGGAATCCTTTTCTAAATGTTCAAGTAATACAATATTTCCAAGACAGAAATGCAAGAACAAATATATACAGTATTGTAAGAATAGGATTAAGAATATAGATAGTATATAAAATATAAAGAAAATTTAAGATTATATGGACTGATTGTGAAAAGAACCATGAACACAGGAAAGTGAATGAAAATACTGATCAAGGACTAGAGACATAAAAATTATACTCATTATTAGGCTGAGATGGTGTTGATCCAGCTCAGAGGATTCAGTCTGCTATAGTCCAAAGGGATGCTATTACCATAGCCATGAAAGCCTAAAGCAATTGCATTGTCAGAGCTGGCTGGTCTGAAATGCCTCAAACATAATGTTTTTGTATTAATATAAGTTTTAAAGAAAAAATCTTTATAAAAGATAAATTTGTCAAATGTTAGCTGAAACCTTATAACTAGTTAAAACAGATCTCTAATCAGAGTTGTAGCAGCTGTTGAAAAAAAAAAATTGCTGCTAACAAATATTCATTAGTTACGAGAAAATGTATTATTCAGTTTTACCAGTCTGCATTTTGGGTCTGGGGACACAGTAGCCACAGAAGCAAAAAAGAAAACCAATAAAACTCTTGAAATATGAAGCTTTTTCAGGAATAAGACTTATTTCTTTTCTGAATTGTCAGTTTTATGATGATAACATCCTTGAATTTTCTTTACTTTCCAGGACAGTTTCCTTCTTTCTTTTCCACAAGCATTTTCTTTTTTCTTTCTGAACAAGGACTTATTTCAAAGACCTGAGTCTATAGAAGATGTTCCTGAGGTGATTCATATTCCCCTTTCTGACTTTTACTTCAATACTTCAGTCTTAATTGTCATCCAAACTTACATATATTTGCACCATTTGAATGCTTTGAGCTCCAAAAATAAAACAAAATAGCTTCCATTTAAATATCTGAATATTCTGAATGTAGGTGTATGGTAAACACACATGAGCAATTCACTTATCCCATTGTGAGCTTCCCTGCAGTGTGTACAGCAGGTACTTTTAGCTTTGTGTTGGCAGAAAAGGCCAGGAGTGAAAACCATGCAACTACAAATTCACTGCTTCCAGTAGTCCACAGAAGTCAATGACCACTGAGATGTGTTGGACAATTTTGAAATCAGATTTCTCTGGTTGCAACATAGTGGACTATTTAATTTCTATTCAAATTACATTATTTCATTTATAGTAGCTAGATGGGAATGTTACTGCACTCAAAGAGCAGGGAAAAGAGGAGGAACGAGCAAAATTATACATTCACACAATTTTCCTTTCTTTTCCACCAACAGCTGACCAGCAAGATTCACCCCATGCAGCCCTGGAAGGAAGTTCATGTTGCTTATGAAGTCCACGGCAATTTAGTATCAGTTGGAGAATAACTCAAGATGTATAGGGAATAAATATGTAATTAACTTTAAGCTTAAAAGTGCCATATTTCTACTTTCTGGGTTACTGCACAGAAATATGTGTGAATTCTCCATTAAACAAATAGAGTAAAAATAGCAGTTGCAAGCAGCTCTGGCCTGATAGATAAACAGATTGTCTGCATACAATACAGAGTAAATCTAATGTTCCTGGTTACAAAAATCCTACAAACATATGTTTAAGTCCACCCAATATTTCTTGGAAGCATCAGACATACGGCAGAGGGATTCAATTAATTAAAAGCAAATGCAGATGTCTGCATCTGAACTAGTCACCCTAGATTCCCTCTAAATTCAATAGAGAGAAATGAGAGTTTCTAGTGTACAATTCATCTCATCCTAAAGTACATGTCTAAAATAGATCAAATGAATTGCACATAAAAGTGTCTATCCTCTTCAATGGCTATAAAGGAATACCTAGAAACTAGCACTGCTGTAGATGTCTACAGCAGAGATATCTAGAGTGTGATTGATTTTATCTTACTTTGGACATTTAAAGTTCATGTGCCGACACTCCCATTATAAGCAATAGAGTTTAATCCAGCCAAACAAATGAAAGTGTCTGTCTTAGCAGGAGAAGAAAGCCCTCCCTTAAATTTTGGTGAAATGATTAGCAACCTCGTGCTGAGCAGAGTTCATGCTAAGACAGAGGTGTCTTCCCTTTCTCATCCTACCCTGGGAGCAGTTCATCGTGAGCAAAGTAAAACAGCTCAACCTGCTGCAGACTGGCCCTGGGAGAATTATTCAGTCACATCCTGAAACAATCCATCAGTTGATCTCAACAGCCTCTACTGAAACATATTGGCTCTTATCACAGGATTTATTTTTCCTTCCAGCCCTCCAGGTGAAACAGCAACACTTCATGCAAGTTAGCAGACACAGAATCAGTACAAGATGTGGACTTGAAACATGAATTGTCCATCTCTGGGCAAGAGACTAAATAAGTACTGACAAAAATCTTCCAAGTAGTTCCAACTCTGCAATGAGACCTTTACTCTAACAGGAGCAATAGGCAAAGGTGGGAAATACTTGAATACACATGTCCCCACATGAAATTCATTTCTTCTAAAATTGTGTTGCAAATGCTTAATCTAGTGTCATATTAATGCATGAACCAAGAAATTGATTCTTTGGAAAAGTCAGACGCTTAATTTCAAAGTTTGAGATACTAGAAAATAATCAGTTCTTAAATAAGTGCAATGGATGTCAGCAAAAAATATTTGCTGCTTTTTGACAGCATTTTATCTCCACTTCAATAGCTGATTTAACTTCAATCTGCTGTTATAAAATGTTTCAGCACTTTCCTGGTTTAAAGTATTGGAGTGTCAGTGCTTTGCAATTTATACACATTTTTCTGTAACATACAATTAAAATCCCAAGCAATTATAAAGTTTAACATTTTCTGAAGTTCCTTTAAAAATGCAAGAGAAATGCATGACTACATGTGGTAGAGACATATATAGTAAGATTAATAAGTGTAAAGAAGAAACTGTTAGTCATAAAATTGGCAATAGTAGACCTTCTATTTTTATTGGTAAATGTTTAATATGTTTTATAAATCAAAATACTTCTAATCAAAGTTACTGTTCAACATATTTTCTGGGGAAAGCTGAAGAACTAAAAATTCAATTAATTAATCTTTTTAATGTATGTGTTATTAGATGACAATAAATTTGTTGCTAAAAATAAGAGAAATAATATTTCTAATTTTTTAATATTGATTTACTGTATGTATCCATGTCAGTCTATAGATCAACAATCAATATTGTCTTAATTTGCGTGGTTGGCTGACCATGGCTGGATGCCAGGTACCCATCAAAGATACTTTATTTATCCCCTTCCATAAACCAGATAGAGATAAAATAATGTGAAAATCTTGTGGATTGAGATAAAGGCAGGAAGAGATCACTCACTAGTGACCACCATGAGCAAAACAGACTCATCTTAGAGAAGTCAGCTTAATGTATAGCCATTCAAACCAGAGTAGGATAATGGAGAAATCAAAACAATTCTTAGAAATACCTTCTGCCTCCCTTCTTCCTGGGTTCAATTTCACTCCTGAGTTTCTCTCTCTCCTCCACCCAGCAGGGAGAAGGAGTGGGGAATGGGGGCTGTGGTTGGTTCATCACACGTTGTCTCTGCTGCTCCTTCCTCCTCACGGGGAGGACTCCTCACATTCTTCTGCTTCAGCAGAAGTCATAACCTGTCCTTAGGTCAGGCACCCAAGTTTTCAGATAGCTACAGGTGAATATGTCCCAATTAAAATAATCACCTATCCTGAAACTGACTGCAAAACAAGGGGGAAAAAATTCTTCTGAGCTCCTGCCTTACCTTTTTCTTTTCTCCTGGATGGGAAAACTGTTGGCTGAAGAACTCAGGGAAGAAAGAGGTATTTTTATGTGTGAAGCTCCTGTTTGTTCTTCTTTCCTTTGTTTTTTAAAGTAAAAACTTTTGATGAAAAGCAGCATCAATCTAGAATGTTTATAATTGTCTTAAAAATTCCTACTTGAAACCAAAGTACTTAAACACTTTTATTAACATTTCTTGAAAAAATTGAGAGCTACATAAAATGTCCGTATTTTACCTTGATTTTATCTGTAGTTCAGGGATACATAAGACGTTTCATTATATTCATGTTAATGTTTATGTGAGACAACAATATTGTATCTATATAGAAACATCAGGGGTTTACCATTATTTGGTTTGCAGTTGTCTTAAACCAAAATTGTGAAATTCACTGTGAGTTATGAGTTATGCTGGGTTTGTGTGGCAAGGTTTTGGCTACAGGGATGGTGGCCTTGGTGAGAAGCTGCTGGGAGCTTTCCCCCATCTCACAAAACCAGTGCCAGGCAGCTCCAATAGAAACCCACCACTGGCCAAAGCCAAGGCCATGAATAGACAAGGTAAATTACTCAGAAGATGATTGTAAAAGTCTGAAAACCAGCTTTGTTGAACATAAACTTAGGAAATAAAATCACACCATAAAACAGTTTACCCATGCTCTTACATTTACTTGCAACTAATTTGTACTTTATCAAAAAAATTCAGTATAATTAGATGAACCAGTTTATCTATAAAATTGAAATGTTTCTCTTTTTCTTGACAGTGAAATGCATTAGAAATCATCAGAGTCAAAAGAGTGATACACGCTTTGAGCATTTGAAGATAGATATACTACTTTTGTACTGTCTTTGCCTTTTAACTAAGATTTGATCTTTGAGACAACTTGAATAAGGGTCACAGCATGATTAAAACAATTTCACATTCTGTAGAATTTTTTTTATACAGATTGCATATTTAGCGTCTTCATGAAGAAGCAAATGGAACTGGAGTAGTACTGATAAGATGCAGTTGATCACTGCCCAACTGTATTCGCAAGATGTAAAATAACATTTCTCTATTAATATGGCAAAACTTACAAGAGGCATCTCGAATCCCAAAATCTACATCACAATGAAAGAGAGGGACTGCTTTGAGAAGAACGCATGAATAGGAAAAATTCTTGTTCATTTAAGAGTACGATACATGTAGAAAAACCTTAAGAGATCAGCCCATTTTTAGTTTAAAGAGTATATATTAATAAGTTTCATCTCTCTGGAGAATTTCTGGATTGTGTGAAAGCAATTATTTGAAAAAAAAAAAAACACCAAGAGTTAAGGAAATAATGAAGATTAAAATATAAGTTACATATACTTTCCTCTTGTTTTTCTAGATGAAGTTAGGAATAAAAGAGAACTTAAAATATTTTTAAAAGAATATAGACATGAATGAACCAAGTTTTTCCTGTTTGTTAACGTTTTCAAGTTCTATGTGAGAACACTTACAGTCAGCTTTTCCAAATGCATAAAAAGAAATGAGGTTTGAAGTTTCATAAGATTAACCCAAATACACGCTACAGACAATATGCCTTCCTACTCTGCACTTTGCATGAAGCTGTACAAACAAAGGAATGATGCATCTCTTTCAAGGATGAGGCCTTCTTATTTTAATCTTATAAAACAATAATTTTATTTATATTTGTACATTGGTGTGTAACTGGGTAGTTTCTTCACATTCCTAGCAGCTACTTGAAATACTATTGTTCAACAAGAGATCTACATTTGAGGAGACAAATTTAGAGTTTTATTCTTTGCGGTTGCAAAGAGTTTAAAGATATATTCCCTCCTTAACATTAAAGGGCATTGATTACTGTGTTGGTATAATAAATCTTCTCTATCTTTGACAGAAGCCTTTGATGAGGAAAGCATTGATCATGAAGAACTAATCCACAAAAACCACAGATGAGCAGTTGGAATTACTGACCAATATCTCCTCGCCTGCCCTGGCCCTTAGTCTATCAGAGACCACCCCTACCATATTTTATTCAACAAGAGGCCAAGGATTAAGGAGGAAAAGCAAGACCTTTTTGTAAAAGCCCAGGAATTATTTTGTTTGGAGTCCATCCTGGGAAGAAGCTTGATCTTCTTCCATGTTGCTAGGCCATGAATAAATGACTTTATGGAATGAGACAATTGAGACCTTGCTATGGGAAACTTAGAGTCGAACTGGTAAGGAAAGATGGTATGATTACATGAGAGTGGGGTGTGTAGGGGATCAAACAGGGCAGTCATCGGATCACTGGAGCCACTCACTGTGAAAGGGCTTTGGTCCCAGCAGCTGATGTCTCTGGTGGTGGCAGTGTGGCTGCCAGAGTGGCTCCCGAATGCTCAGATGGGGAAATTCCTTGACAAAGACCTCATGACCATGTGCTATAGAATGTGTATTTCCATACTGTCTCCATATAGGAGTGAGTCAGGAAGCAGATTCCCAGTGTTGTGACCTGGGTGAAAGGTGGCAGCAACTGAGGGGCTGTTGCAGGAGAAGACTTTTACATATCATCTCATAAAACAGCTGCCCTTGAGACATACAACCTTAAGGACCTTCTAGGAAGGATCACATAGCCAAAACATTTCATAAAATCACAGAATCTCCTTAGAAGGGACCCACAAGTATTGTCTAGTCCATTTCTTGGCCCTCCACAAGACAGTTCCGATAATCACACCATGTGCCTGACAACAATGTCCAAATATTTCTTGAGCTCTGTCAGGCTTGGTGCCATGACCATTTCCCTGGGGAGATGTTCCTGTATCCAACCACCCTCTGGGTTAAAAGTCTTGCTCTGAGCAATGTCAGTGACATGGCAGACAGAGCCCTTGAGTGAGAAGACATATCCTGAAACTTCCCTGAAGCAGATACATGAGCAGAAGCTCAAGGGCACAGACTAAGCTCAAGGAGAGTTGAACCACCAGGGCTCTTTATATCCCTGTAGATGATGAAAAGACAGTACCTGTCTGTCCATGCAGCATTGCAAAGCACAGTTCCTCCCTTAAAAAAAGTAGTGGTGCTGTCTTGATAAGGTGAATTGTATATGCCTTTTTGGTCAAGAGGAGAAGCTGATCAAAACTGTACACATACTTTTATGCTTTCATTTCTCTGAGAGAAAAAGTAAATGTTTTGTGTAGTTGTGCCTCAAAAGAAGACCTTTAATCTGTGAAATGCTTCTTTGGCTTTCAAAGCCTTTCTTATGGTTCTCATAATTTTTATGTATTAATTTTGCAGTTATAAATTAATTTTGTCATACAATGGAAAGATGAAATAAGGATTGATTTTGTTGTGCAGAAAGGAAAAACTGATTGAAAACTCTTAGCTTCTAAATTTTATTCCCCTTCCACTAGCAAGAGACAAAGCATATTTCTTTAGTAATATCATAAAATTCATGCCATTTTGAGCTAGACCCCAAAATAATAGTAATTAATTATTATTAATAATTATGATATTAATATTATTATCTACAGGTTAAAGAGAAAAAGGCAAATGTGTTTAGCATTCAGAAGCTAGTCCTAATTTTGTAAGCTTTTCTTTCAGAGGAGCTACATTTCCCACTATGCTTAACTGCATAGTGGGACAAGTCATATGCTACTAAAAACAAAACCTAAATATACATAGAGTTTCATTTACCACCCTCAGCTACCAAATTCTAGTCCCTGAGGAATATTGAAGTAGTAGCAAGCATTGAGACATTTCCTTGCTGGATTTCATTATGAAAACACATCCCTGAGACTCAGCAACCTGAGGATACTCCATAACCAAGCAACAGATCTCAAATGTTTTAAAATCAAATCTCTGGTTCTTTATCCCTGGAACTGAGCAAGTAATTTTTTTTTCCACTCTGAATCCTGACCTGATTTTTCTCTGACTACTCAATGCAGTTCTACTAAGATTTCCCTGTGAATTTCCCCAGTTACACTAATGGGATATTCCCAACACTGATAATTGAATTAGTTCTAGTTAAATTTTGTTGTGAATGAGTAATATATCCAACCTGTAATTCCTTATAATATTCCCCATTCTGATGCTGACTGGAAAACACATATTTTTAAAACCATTACTCTTTCCTTGAAACCAGCTAAAATCAAATTAAGGTAAAATCCCCGAGGAGAGGAGAGGAGAGGAGAGGAGAGGAGAGGAGAGGAGAGGAGAGGAGAGGAGAGGAGAGGAGAGGAGAGGAGAGGAGAGGAGAGGAGAGGAGAGGAGAGGAGAGGAGAGGAGAGGAGAGGATTGTCTGGATTTCATGTACTGTAACATATTAGGTGGATTCCCTGGACATATAACATTTCCATCTCAATCTGCAGTACACTATCTTAATTATTCTGCATTTGAATCATACTTAGTGATGCTGAATGCTTAGAGATGAAGACCATTTTTTTATAATTTGCATAAAATATCTTAAAACATGTATGTGATCATAAAATGGGCCATCATGGTGGTTATTTATATGGATTATCATAATACTCAGTAGTCTTGTTCTGGACCATCTGTTTAATAAGATATTTCCACCAAAATTAAAAAAAAAAAGATGCAGAAAAAGGGAGAGCACACAAAAACCATGATGCAGTAAAGAGGAATACATTGACAATTTAAGCATTCCCAGTGGGTTTGGTACTCATCATGGAAAAGGGACCTTTAGGAGAGTTACAGTGCTGTGTATCTGCAGATGTTTTACTTTTGATTCTTCGTTTCCCTGTCAGTGTCCTGACACTGTGTAAAAATAATATTTTAGTACTTTCCAGAAGCATCACACTTCATTGAGTATATAATTCATCATTAGATGTATTTTTAAAGATGTATAAAATAAAGGAATTTTTTGAAATTCTATGTGCAGACTGGTTTTAAATCCTTTTATTTTAGTTTCATATTTTAGAACACTCTTGGAGATATTCACAGGAATTATAAGACTATGAAAAGCAAAAAAGAAGACTGAGTTATGTTTTCTGACTCTTATTTGACATTAAATCACATATTCATATGCTCCAATGAAAATGGTTTTTATCTTCTCCTCAAGTTTCATTTCTATAAAATATATAATTAAGGACATTACTCTGCCACCAGCTGATGTTTTAAAAGTTTCCAAACTAGACTCTCAGCAGTTTTTATGTTTCTAGAAGTTGATTGGTCACAATGTAAAAACTTGTTCTACTACAATCTGGGTCAATTCACACCAAGATGAAGATACTTGCACCATTGTCATTTATCAGTTGAGAAAGAAATGCATCACATAAAATGTAGTCTTTCCTAGAGGAAAACAGGTGTAAATCAGTCAAAATGTTTGTCTGGAAACTGGCAGTTTATCACCTAGGTGATGATCCCTTTATATTTTTACTTTGTAGTGTGAAATATAAAACAATTTCAGATGACAGGATGACAAAATACCATTTTTTCCCCTGCTGGAATCTTTAACCTTACAGAGATTATGATTCAGATATATTTTACATTTGAGATGAACACCAAGAAATCCCAAATCTCAGCAGCAAGACATTAAATAGCTGCGTGCATTTGGCAGTGGCAGTTTGCCACTAAGCCACACACTGTGGAGGATTCTCCCTGTGCAAAAAGGAAAAAGCAGCAAAACAGTTTGGAGATGTGGAACAGCTTGCACCCTGCAAAGGGGCACTTATCACACAAACAGTGTGATTTTCCAGCCCAATCTGTTAATTGTGCTCCTGCAACTTTCCGGGAGGCTCCGCCGACATGCTGCTTAGATGTACAAAAGTGCTGCTGATCTCAACAACAGTGTCTGTGCTACCCCCATGCTCTCCAAGGGAAGATTGGATCAGATGCACAAACTGGGACAAATAGATACAGTTCTGCTGACTTCAGAGTGCTTTGGAGCTGAGGATCTGAGCTAGGCTGTAAAATACATCCATTTCTTTGCAAACTTTTTTTTTGGTTGAGTTTCTCATTTTATGCTAAGAGGTCCTTCCTCAGAATGTGCTGTGTTTGGTCTTTTTTTAAGCATGCTGTTCAATTCCAGCAAGATTTTCAAAATAAGTAATAACTACAGAATAATCTATTTTATACTTTTGGAACAGAAAAGCAGTTAATGATTCCCAGTCATTCTCCACTGTCTGGCATATCTTTGACAATCACTGAGCAGATTGAGACAGAGATTATGTATCCAAATTCTGCCTTGTCATTGGGTGTGGACTTTGATAAATCTGTTCTGTTTCAATCCTCTGAATGGTAGTTCCTGCTAAAATGTGAGGGCTGGCTTTAGACCAGCCACATTTGTTACCTGTCAGTATATTCTAAATTATTTTTCTCTGCACATAAAAAATATATCTGATCAGAATTGATATTTCCTTTGGCCAAAAGGCATGCCTAGCTGGGTCTATATATTGGCTTTTATGACAATGATAGCATATTAGCATTGTGGCCTTCATCCTACTTTTTGCACTTACAATTCCCTTAATTAAAATTAATGGTACCTGCAAGAAAGATAAAGAGCATCAGTATAATTTTGGAAGGAAGAAACATGCATTAATTCATCTCTTCATGAAGGACATTATCTGGCAAACTAACATCTGTCTCTCCATAAGCCAATATTTATTCAATTTTATGTTCTGATTAATTTAGCAGTATTTAGAACTCAGTGATTTTAAATTGATGTTTTAAGACTGAGAAGTTTTCATTTGTAAAACAGAACTGTACAGTTCAGCCCAGATTTTGTCTTCAAAACTTAGTAAAATTGGTACAAGTATTCTATGAAGCAGTTTCTCAGAAATACAAGCTAACATATTTATCTATAACTCATTTTGGTAATAGGAAGACAAGTCAGCATTATGTCATTACTTGAGGTCAGGGTTACATAACACAGAAAAAAAGTACAGTAGCAATGCTAATTAAGATATACTTCAGAGATTGCATTTCCTTAAACTTCAAATTAGCTCACAAGGTGGGATTTATTCTACTCCCGCTCAGACAGGTAAAAATTAGTGTCCAGTATAAATGTTCATCAAAAATAGTCATGCAATAAAAGGAAAAGTAACTTCAGAAATCCAGTTTAGAATACAAAGATTCATGTCCCAAAGTCACCTATTTTCATTTACTGGCTATTGAGGCAGCCAGGCAAAGTAGACAATATGTGCAAGACTTGAATCTGGCAAAAGTTAGGTGATGTGAATCCAGCTTGTGAGTTCCTTTAATGGTAATATTTGTACAGCTAAAAAAGAAAATAACCAAAAAATCAAGTATGAAACCTTGCAGAGAGTTTGTCAATTTACCTGGAAAGATGGGACCTTGGAAGCAATTATCAGAGGACTGAACATAAATTCCAAGGGGAATTAAATGAAAGTAGCAGATCCTGTCACTTTCCCTTTTCATTCCTCAGTCACTCTAAGAGTCATGCGTATTAAAAATAAAATTAAGCATTGCAGGAAAATCAGAAATTTCCTTCCTAAAATACTTTAATGGCTCAAACAAATGGGCTAAGGACTACATGAGTATAGACATGTCAGAGAATGTATCAATGTATTTCAAGATTAGACTGGAAACAGACTGGACTGCAAATCTCTGCTGTGTTTTTATAGAAAGCTGAACATAAAGCTGTCTTTACATGTGACCGGGACAATGTAGCATAATCCAAGCTGATATGAAGAATAAAAACATATAAAGGAACAGAAAAAATATCTAGTTTTCTTTTTTTTTCATGAAGTGTGTCAAGATCTCTGTTATCTCTCTTAAAGCTTACATCAATTCTAGTTTAGCAATATTATAGGGGAAAACGCTAATCCCATTCACAAAGTACAAGTGTAATGCAAACTGCATTTTCTTCACTATAACCCGTAGAAACAAAGCTGAGAAGACATTCCGCCAGTGCTGTGTCAATCCCCCAAAGGAGGGATTGAAAAACTGAAATTAGAAATGATCACTAGCAACATATTAGCAACATTTTTCTAATGATAAACTGAGTAAGAAAAAGAAGCAAAATGTACAATATTTCTGAAACTGCTCTTCTTTGCAGCATCATAGCATTGTGATGAAAGCATAAAGAAGGTGATGTTCACTGAGAGCTAGGTAGCTCAGAAGCAGGTAAAATACTGAATGTGGAATTCTATCCATAAGTTGATGATGCTCCATTATAATAAGTACATTTTGGGTTGGGAATCAAGAGTTGTTATGAAAAACATCACTGAAAAGTAATATAGCTACAGATGTGATAATGGCTTTGTTCAGTAAACTGGTATTGCAGTAGCTACCATTACACACCTTTTTACTATCTATCATTATTTTGTGAATAAAATATCTATTTCTGATGAATGGGAAACTTGCGCTATTAATTTCTCTGAGACTTGCATAATAGATGAAGACTCAATTATAGTAATAATAAGACTGATATTTTAATATCAAATCACTCCACATAGGAAGGGGAATTATCTCAAATGGTAGAGTGCTCACTTAGCAGGATACATGCCTTCATTCTCCAAGCTTTTTGGGGAATGTGAGCCTGGAGATCAGCAACATGGAAAAGGACCTGGGGGGTCCTGGTTGTTGCAAGCTGAACATGCTTGCAGCAATGAGCCAGCAGTGCCCTGGCAGCCAGGAGGGCCATCCCTGTCCTGAGGGCATCAAGCCCAGAATCATCAGACAGGCAAGAGAGGGATTGTCCTGCTCTGCCCTGCACTGGGGTGGCCTCACCTCGAGTGCTGGGGGCAGTTTTGGGTGCCACAAGATAAGAAAGGCTTTCAGCCGTTAGAGAGCCCCCAAAGGAGGGCCACAAGGATAGTGAAGGGCCTCAAGGGGAGGCCGTGTAAGGAGTGTCTGAGGTCACTTGGTCCATTCAGCCTGAAGAACCCTGAGAGCAGACCTCACTGCAGTTACAGCTTCCTTGTGAGGGAAGAAGAGGGGCAGGCACTGATCTCTGCTCTGTGGTGACAGTGACAGGACCCAAGGAAACAGTCTGAAATTGTGTCAGAGACAGTTTAGATTGGATATCAGGAAAAAGGTTCTTCACCAGAAGGTTGTTGGTCACTGGAACAGGCTGTCTGGGGAAGTGGTCACATCTCCAAAAATGACAGAGTTCAAGGAGTGTTTGGGCAACACTCTCAGGCACATGGAGTTCTTGGGACTGATCCTGTGAAGGGTTGAGAGTTGGACTCGATGATCCTTCTGGGTGTCTTCCAAATCAGGACTTTCAAGGATTCTATGATTCATATAAAAATGATGCAATATTGGCAGCATTGAAGATGCTGTAGACATTGATTTGGTTTGGGAACTCTCTCATTAATTTCTATTATCATGTACTATTTATAACTCTTTCAGAAAGTCTAAATAAATGTAAGGTTTTATAAAAAAATATACACATTAATATAAGCACTTTATTACTGCAGAAGAAAACTCTTGCATGTTCTGTGAATACTTTCATAGCAAGTGAAATGCAAAGAATTCAATTCCATTTGACCAAAGACCAGCATTGTTAAAAGCCTCCAAGGCCCACCTGCAATGTGCCTTTCCAAACAGAAGTATGATTTTCAAGAAACCCCACAATAAGTGATTCTGTTAATATGTCATTGTTTTCCAGGTGAGTTTTTCATAAGGGAATGTAACAGGAATTTGAGGACACATACCTCTGTAAAGCACATAAATATTTATCTGAAAAATAATATGAAGACAAATTTTACTTGTTTGTGAGGTTTTGTAATAATCTTAGCTCACCTGTGTGGCTTCCAAAAATGTTTCTTGTAGTTCAAGGAAGGAAATTATTTTTTTACTCAGAGTTATAGTGGGAAAAAGATTTGGAATCCAGGATTGCACTGTTTCATATATATTAACATATATAGAGTTTTCAAGACTTCCAAAAAACCAGTCTTAATTACCCAGAATGATGAATGAATGTTAACATCGTAGGCAATCAGATAATCCCAACCATACATACTTCTTTCAGCTCTTACAGAGCTCTTACAAATCCACTTGCAGGATGCCAGCTCAAACATGAGTGGCTGGTGCACTGCAGATCCATGTAAGTAGCTCCTGAACTCAGTGGTGAAGCACAATATCTGTCAATAACATGAGATGCAAGTGAGAACTGTGCAAAAGCCCAGTGTGAAGATAACACTCAGGATTCTGTCAGAGAGTGAAATGATGAGAGGTGTTGGTTGATTATAAAGGTATAGAAGGTTTTCCAGGTTACTTCTGTTAGAAAGTGAGGGAAAAAAAAAAAAAAAAAAAAAAGAAATTAAGTTTCAGAGAGAAAGTCTGCACCTCACATATGGTATGACATGAACAAACAGCTTAGATGGCTCAGGTTGTGTGAAACTGAATGATAAGTACCTGCCTCACTTCTGGAAAAGAATATCAGTTTTTATCTTATGCTCTTTTCTCATTAGCTAAGTACATAGTCTGTTTGCTTGGTTACCTTTTGCCCACTTTCCCAAAAAGTCTGACAAAATAAGAGCCTCTGTTAATTAATTCATCTGAAAATAATCAAGTTGCTTACTACTCAGATACTTTTTCATATATTTAAATATCCTATCTGAAGAATCCAAATTTCAAACTTCTTTCTGCTGTTCCAGATGATTCCTGTTGCTCTGAATATCAGAATAGTTTGTTTCATGAGGACATCCTTCAAAGAGAGTTTGGCCAAAATGCCATTGTGACATGCTGCAACAGTGAGAAGTGATTCATCTTTTCTCTGTTTCCTAGCCAAGCAAGGTATCCATTCATTATTTTCCCCAAATAGGAGGTTCTTTGTAGCACAAGCTTTTAAGGTCCTCTTTATCTTCATTAAACTGTCACACCAGCCAACCAAGTTTTGCCACTGAACTCCAGCAGTGCTAGTATTAAATGAGTCCCTGTGACCTTCTCTGGTGTAAACATTTGTACAGTTCCTGAAACATAGTAGATTCTGTCTCAGCTGGCTACTCAAGTATGTCAGCTTATAGCCAGCTACATATCATTTTCACACTCTTAAATTGACAGGGAAATCAGATGCAATTTTGATGAAGACTGCATTTCCACACTGGTTATTTCCTTGCATTCCTAGAGTTAAGACAGAAGATGCATGCTGAAATCCATATCATGTCCAGCTTGTGCAGCCTTGCACAAGTCTTCTTGGGCTTGAGTAGTAAATGCAGGACCATTGTGGTTACAATTGAGTCTGTGGCTGTTTCTGGGTTGATGACCAGACCCAAATTCGTGGCCTGACTTTGGAAGGAAGCCTGAAATTAAAAGACCAGCGGAGTAGCCTAATGGATAAAAGAAATTGTCTCTGCAGAAGTGTGTACATACCAGCACATGCTACAGTATGTACCAAGTCATCTCAGCAGCACCATTTCACAACAAAAGGTTGCCCAGGTCCCACTCCAGAGGCTTCTGAATCTCCTCTTGCCCCACATACCTTGAAACACTCAGAGAGGGAGATTCAGACCTGCCCTGATCCTACAGATATCCTTAATGAGCTCTAATTTATAGGTGAGACAATCTGGAACCACAATTACTTTTTCCAACCAACACTCTAAAATTTTAGTATTACTTATATGAAAGGCTATTCCAGTCATTGGTTAAAATAAGTCAGCTTGTCCTTCAAATGCTGCAGAGCAAGTCTGAAAGGTATTCTTTCAGGAATACTAAGATTTCTCTGTAAAAGCTGATTAGATTTGACTGGTAGAATTGCTACAGACTGTGGAGAAACCAGTGGGAAAAAAAATCACTTTTCATTGGCACTGTAGTCTATCTACTGAGGTCTTTTGCCAATATTTAAAGGTATGGTGACATTCAAACACGACAAACTGTACTGATTGTATCACGAGTTATATTACAACTCCAACGCTTTTGTTGCTATCATTTTTCAACATGAAACAGATTCCCTGCAAAACAAATAATGAAATTTGAATAGCTGAGATTTAATCATCCTTTCAGTCTTTCATATTTAAATAATCCTTCCATATGTGCTATAAATTGAGCCCTTTTTCCTTGTTTATAAAATATATATTCCATCCAATAAGGGATACTAAAATAAAGCAAAATAAATTACCTCTACAGTGATCTTTAATCTGAACATCTGACATAGAAAGGATGGAAAGTTCTGGAAAAGTAATCAGGGGAATTTTTTAAGATTCATTTTAGCGCATCACACAAGTTATTGATATATTTTTCAAGATAGATGTTAACATTTGCTATCATTATTGTAGTAAATGCTAGTACTTTTTGTTTATCATTGTGAAGAAGCATTTTGACTTCATCTTTGTACTTCTTTCCCAACACAATGAGATATTGGTCCCATTTGAATATTTACAAATCAACAGTAGATATTTCATAGCAAAGAAATTGAGAGATTGAGCACCTGGATAAAATGGAATGGCTGGAAAAAGGTTTAAGGGCAAAATGGAGTTAAGAAAATGAAAAAAAACATTTGCCAAATATATTGATAATAGTAGCAGAGGTATTCAGACTGACATATATACAAAAACATTTCCAATTCTAGATGCCAACATAATTATTTACTGCAGTGTACCAAGGGTGTTACACGTGTTGTGTGATAAACAGAACTGGAATGAATATCACATATTGTAGGTAAGGGTTCTCTTATGTGTACTTTTGCCTTTTGTGAAAATACACACTGCTGCATGGTCTGAAGTTCAACACCCCCTGATGCACCCTAAAACTCCTTATCTTACTCTCATTATCTTGTGACTAAGTCTGCCAAGCATTTTCTCCAAGTCATCCCATCTGCCCAAAATCTACTACTGATCACCAGTTTAGCTTTCTCAATTTAGGGGAAAAATAGAATTATTTTTCACTGCCTTCTGCCCAAGCCTCTGGCAGTCACATCAACAGTCCCATCTGTTCTTTTTTTCAGCTTAATCCCACCCAGATTTCTGATTCTAGGATTTGCAATTTAAAGGGAGGATATGTGATATGCATTAACAATGGATTTACTCCATGAAAAATACTTGCACAGTAGCTCACCTTCTTGAGCTTTTTCTCATACATACACACACATGCATATGCACGTATAAAAGCTTTCATTTTAAACACACTTTTCTTAAATGAAAAAACTCTTAAACATTGAAATATGTTCAGCCAATCATACCTTTGGCTTGATTAAGTATTGCTATCGTGATGAATTTGGTCAAGAGCAGGGATGTCAGAAATGTTTAATCACCAGGCCTGACAGCACATGCTGTAGATTTTCAGAGCTGGGCTAGAGGCAGAGAAAAAAAATGCCTGTACATATGTCTTAAAATTGTCATCCTGAATCCCATCTCATTGTTCTAATATTAAGAAGCACAGACCATTGGGGAAGCTCCACCACTGGGGAAGTGGAGTTTGCTTTAAAGCTGTATTTTGCTCTTTTCTCTCACAAATGAGAACTTAAAGGAAGAACAAGCAAATGAAAAAAATCAAACCTGAGTTGTCCTGAAAACTTTGAAGGCTTTTCTGGGTCCACAGCAGAATTTAGTATCTGCAGGAAACAGAATCTGGTAGTGTTCCAAATTAGATTGATTAAGCAGACTCCTGAAAATCTAATTTATTTGCTTTTTCACACCAAAGAGAGAAAAAGCAATAAATAATATGGCACATAAAATACATATCGCCCGAGTTTTTGGGTCAAAATTTAGGCATGGTGCTTTTATCACTATCAGACTCTACAGCAGTGTGAGATACCAGGCTGAAAATAACTCAGAATAACTCTGAAACCTGATAAAGGTTTCAGTTTAGGTATAGCTAAGCTTAGGTCTTTAGGCTCTTCCTTGGACTCACCAGCCACCAATACTTCATAATACAGCTCTTCAGGAAGAGACAATTTCTGTTCACACCTACTGGGGTATATAGCACAAAAACAGTTAGTTTAAGAGTATTCCTCTTTACAAACTGCTTGCTGCTGAATTCTGTGGGACTCTGAAAATGCCAAAGCATAGCATTTTTTAAAAAATATCTTGAATATTTTTAATAACTGACTTAAAAATTCATAAAAAATGGGAAGAGTGTCACTCCTTATATGGACATTTGACAAATTTTATTTTTTGGAAAAAAAAAGTCTTACATCATTATGGCCTCTAAGTTTACTTCTGCATACATGAATAATAAATGTATATAGAATCAGAGAATAGTTGAGTAGTCCTGGTTGGAAGGGACTTTCTACATGTGCATAATAAAGACCATAATAAGTGGTATCCCTAAATTCAGCCAGTGATGTGAGATACGCAGTAAACTGTAGATGTGTTGAGAATCCTCAATGCTTTCCCAAAATTTTACTCATGTGGCTGGAAGAAATTTATATTCTCACAAGTTATGCTTGGAAAGCAGAAAATTTAATTACTACCTCTTGAATCAGATGTCTTTTCCAGTTAGGTGTGTGGGATTTTCCTTTTCAGCACATACTGTAATTTTTTAGATAAGACTTTGTTGAGTTTGGAACACGCTATCACTGGTGCATTTCTACTTGTTGACATTCTTCTAGTTCTTATGCAAAAGCTGAGGACCAACAAAGTTTCCCATCACAGACAAACCCTGGATCACAGATAATGTGGAAACATTACAAATCCTTTTTCTGGAGATGCACTGGCTACTCCTCATGAGAGCAAAGACTGCTCTTGAGAGTGAAGTCTGTTTAAGGCACAACACATGTCCAGATCTAAATAGTTGAACACTTAAAAGAACATTTGCAAGGAAACATGAACTCAGAAACAAACAACTGCTATTTTGGATTATGATACAGGTATTCCTATCAAATTATATTTCCATAAAATATCATGGGTTTAGATCATATTTCCTGTTTCAGGAACTTAGAACAGTTTAATGTTTTCTTATAAATTGCATACTGCTGTAGCCGTAACATCTGGCCCTAGTTAAGAAATCTGTGTTTGATTTCCAGCACTTATTTTGACTTGCTGTGAGATGCTGCCAAAAAAAAAAAAAAAAAAAAAAAAAAAAAAACCAAAAACAAAAAACCAGAAAAATACCCTACAAACAAAAAACAAAGGCCTATAAAACCAGGACAACTTATAGTGTCCTAGTTTGCAAAATCCTTAAGGATTTACAAAAAATAATGATTTAGAGAAGTGAAAGAACTCTCTCATTTTTTATTTAATAAGAATGGATCTTACATTTTATATCTTGTTAAGGTACCCTCTAATTTAATTTCTCTTTACAGAAGGTTGCCAGCATATACACATTTATATGGTCATAGGACTCCTCATTGCTCCACAAATTTGCTTGTTAAAATATAATATAAAATAACCACCTTCACCTACAGGCCTTGTTTTATGCTGGACCTTCACCAACAGATCTTTTCTTACATTGCTCTGAAAACACCCTGGCTGTTTGATAGACTATATTTATTTCCTTTGGGATGACTTCTCACAAAAATTCCTATTTCCATGCAACTCAGATATGAGATAAATTTAGGCACCTAAAATTGAGTGGAATCAGCATATTAATGTATGGTCCTTCTCTATATTCAGTAAGCTTCTGAATGTCACCTCAGAAAAAGGTGTTCTTGCTGGTGTATCTGTGACCAGTTCACTAAGAAAACACATTTATTCATCAGGGTTGTGCTGCACTACAATTACTCTGATGTTTGTTTTCACCTTTTTTACTTCATTGTCACAGTGGAAAAAAACCTTTCAGGAAAGCATAAATTAATCTGACACCACCTATATTACATGAAAAGCTTTTGTGTGTGAGAATTATATTCATTTTGAATATATAAGATAAACCAGAAAATACTGTAGAGCAAAATGTATTTAAATTAAAGCAAGTTGTCCTCATAGTGATGGGTTTATCCTTCACTGGGATGAGATGGTGGATCAATACTACACCCAAAAATAGCTAGCCTGATTCAGACCAACTAGAAATTATCCAAAGAAGATGAAAAGAATTTCTTTTAAGACACTCATAACAACACTAAGAGGTAGACAGTCAAAAATAATAAAACTTTGTGCCTGGCATTCACAAAGCTACATGGGAAGCGTTTGCCTCTCTACCTCTGGGGCACAGGAGGATCACTTGACAGAGGTTTGTAAACAAGACCGGTGTACATAGACCATGCAATACCATGAAGCATCTATTTCAGCTACTTTTTCTGCTTCCCTTCTCACTTTATTCTTGTCTAGAGGCAAAATACATTGCATGACACAGTGAGAAAACACAGAAATTTTATTAAAAAGTAAGACAAGAAAAAGAAACACTTTGGAAAAACAAAAAGGGGAAAATAGTTGTTGCTATAGAATAAATCCCAGACTAGTTACTCTTACTGGCATCTGCAAATGTTTGGAGGCAATGGGAATGTGACGACCACGCCATGCTCCTTTCACACTGCCATAATCAAGCAGTTTTTTCAAGCAAGGGTCAGTCTTGCAACCAACAAAATTGAGGAAGAGTGTGTGGTATGTTTACAGGTCACAGCAAGAACACTTTCATTTACCAGGAAATGAGAATAGAGCTGTGCTGTGTCTTTGACAAGAAATTGCCATTTCTTTGTGGGACTTGGTCCTTTGCCAAAGTTTCATCTAAGTGCATCTTTTTTTTTGTCTGCAGAAGGAATTGTCACTGGTCCAAAGCAACATACTTAAAGTGTTATATGCCAAGTGCCTCAAGTGGCCCAGAAAGCCAAAACATGCATTTAGAGCACACTGACTATTCACATAAGCAAGGCTATTTTTGCTAATTGTGAGGCTCACTAATGGACTAGTTCATTAAAATGACGTCTGAATTGTATTTTCATCTTCAAAAATTACTACATTTTTATTCCAGAATCAAATAGTCTAATTATCATTTGGTGTTTTTTTGCTTCCTTTATAAAATATTTTGTGAGCAGCTCTGGTGGTAAGTACAAGAGCTAAAGGCAAATATGAAACCCCTATTTGGAATGCAGTCTGGCACTGGGGCATTCATTATTGGGTCAGGGCTGGAATGGAAGTGGACATGGTTTAGAATCACTGCCAAATCCTGGTGAGGAAAGACAAACCACCAAGCTGAAGTGAATGTTGCTAACACATAAAACTTCCCACTGGAAGGTGTTGAATTCACTGTGTCTTTTTGGCTCATTTAAGGGTTGGACCAAGCTGTTGTGCAGGTTCAATATCCTTCAGTTTAGGTATCCTTTATCAGGATTCATTCCAGTGAATTTCAGCACCTAACCCACATCTTGCTCAGCAAAGGAGAACTCAGTTTATCTGAATGGGGTGGCAAGAAACTTCAGCAACACACCTCTGATGATCTTAAAAGAGTTGGAGAAGAGCAAACATTTTCAAGCCTCAGGTTCAGTTTCATGATTGCTGTCATGTTGGTCAGCATTCAAATTCTCTGCTGAAAGTGCTGAAAAGTTGTTCTGGTTTGAAAGCAAAACCAGTGAGAGACTCTAGGTCAGAAATACAATTTATTGGGAAAAGGGAAAAGAAACAAAATACATTCAATAATACAAAAGGAAAACCACTGACAGAGTCAGAATACAACCTGACACCCCCTTTGGCCAGTGTGTTGGTAGCACTCCAAATTGGAGTGGTTGCAGTCTTCCTGGAGTGGCAGAGGTGGTTCTGTTGGAGCAGCGGTCTTGTAGAAAAGGTGTAGTCAGTCTAGTGGGAAACCCTAGCTGTGTCCTCTTGGAAACCTGTGGAAAGGCTGCCTGCTTTGTCCAAAATCCCAGAATATATCTAGGTGGGGATGCTTAGCTCCTCCCCCCTGGGCGGAGCATCTCGTAATGGGCTGATGTCATTCTGAGTCATGTGCTGGGTGCTTGATCACCTGTTAAACAGTAAGGGCTCCTGGAGGGAGTTATCTCTGAGTCATGTGGCCAGACATTGATGGGCCCATTAACAAGAGATAAGGAAAACTGCCCAGAAGACAACTGCTAGCTACACAGATGGCAATAGAAAACATCCTGCTTCTCAATCTCGGACAAAAGTTCTGTAAACTCTTATTCAGGGGAAACTTTCAGCTAAGTATCTTCACAGATGACAACATATCAGTTTCAATATCGATCCAAATAATCCCATGTACATAAAAAATGTTTATAATAAAACCACAGGAGTTAGTTTTAAGATGCATCCAACTCTTTTCTAAAGAAATCAGGGAGCACTGAAATCAAAGAAATAAGATTTAACTCAAACACATCCTTCTGACTATCAGAACAGGGAATACTTAGAATTGGCACCTTTTTCCAGAAAACAGACATCAAAATGCATGTGAGAAAATAATTTGGGATTATCAAGTTTTTTAATACTCTAAGAAAGTGTCAGGAGGCTCAAAGTATTTCCTCTGACAATAAATTGGCGCACTCGTAGTGCTGCAAGATAATGATATTTTTTGTTTGCTTAAGCTCTCTAAGTTCAATGGGAGGACAGTCCAGACAGACCGCTCTCTTTTGCTAGTGCTCTCAAGATGAATTTTTGTCAAGTTTAATATTGTTTTGTTAAAGCTGCACAGTTAATAGCTTATAGGAGCTGGTACCCAATCATTTTGAAGAGAGATTGTTTTACTTCGCTGTGAACATTTAACATAACAGTAATACTTTTTTTCCCTTTGGTTAGCTGTTTTGGTTGCTGTTTTTTCATTGCAGCACTTGAGTTGGAGAAAAGCTTTGTACTTCCTAAAAAACCCACAGTAATTTAAAAATATCTATATCATTTTCACAAATATTGTGTTTCTCTAAATTAACAGAGTCTAAAAAAAAGTGAAGAAAATAGAGTTAAAGAGCAAAGTTAACATTGAGAAATTGCATTCCCAGAGCTGTTTTCTGCGGTGCAGTAATGCTATTTCTGTGTGATGTTGAATGATCAAATATACTCAGAGGCCAGAATCTCAATGTTCCATGTGGTAAAAAACCCCCAACAAAACACAAAGTCAACAACAATGGCAACAAAAGCAGACTGTCTTTCACTCTGATTATTCTTTTTCTTATGATAGCATTTCAAAAGAATAGACATCCCTGAAACCTAGGCATGGCTGTGAAATGCCAGTCCAATCCAGTCACTTTTAGAGGTGAGAAAAAAACACCGGAAAGAAAAGCTAGAAAAATTTATCAAGAATAACGCAGACAATTGCTCTTTTAAAAATTCTTATTCGCTTCATTAATCATTCATGTTTTGGTACTTTTATAACTGTATTTTGAAAGTCATCAATCAGCATGCAACTACTTATATAGAATGAAAAGACAAAAGATAAAATTTGTGCAAATATTTAAAAATATTTTTATCTGTTTTATCTATAGTCCATCAGCTTGAACTCCGATTAGGATTTTTTAATGTATTTGTTTGATTTTATTTATTTATTAGAAAGAGAATATTTTTAAATATGTTTCATGAAATGCATAACTAGTTCTTTCTTATATTTAGAATTTTGCTCTTTGGTTTAAAAATCCTTTAGCTAACATTTTCTGGCTATAATAAAAAAAAAATACATGTAACAAAATTCATTGTGGGGAAAGACCATGGGCATCAAAAACAGATTTGAAACAGGAGAACATGGAAATTCCTTCTCAGGATTACCATTTATCCATCTTACAGTGGGATCATATGTATGAAAATAAGACCCACTATGTAATGCTCAGCCCTGGAAATTGACCTCTTTCACACCCACTGCACTGAGGCATATGGTTCTTTATTCATCTGCAGTGAATTTTCATTGTCGTTGAATCTGGTGGTCCTGTCTCACATTGTTCTCTTTCTGAGCATTAAGAAGATATTGCTCCCACCAGGCATCATCATCCCCTGTGTCTCTCACATACAATAAAGACAGAAGCCAGAATGTGTAATTTCCTTATTCCTAATGCCTCTATTTGTTGCCTGTTTTGTCTTTCCTGTTCCTTATTTTAACCAGTTTCATAATCAGACGAGTCAGTCATTTGTGTCATGGCTCAGCAGTACAGGCATAGAGGTTAATGGCACTGTCAGGTATTTTCTGATAATCTGAACACCTTATAAACCATCCCATGGCCCTCTCCACCCATAGCAGTCACAAAGAATTACAAGGCAGTGAAGCACAGCAGTCCTTTCCAATACTAGTTGTCTTTGGTCAAGCTAAGCTTTTCCAAATCCCCTGGTATTATATCCCTTCAAATAGTTTCTGAAATTTCTTTTTAACTTCTCACATTTTTCTTAGGTGCAGAGATACACCTTTTTCTTTTAACCCTTGCTTCCCCACAGTATCTGCATTTTGTCTTCTACCCTCACAACCTACCCTGTCTCCTTGGAATTCTATAAGCTTTTTCAGTCAAGTCATAAAGAATCTCATTTGACCACTTTTCTGCACCATGAGGTCACAACTATTAGACTGATATTTCCAAAACACCCTTTGCTTTCCAAAAACTTTACAGACTACTGTTCTGAAACAGCAAGCAAAAATGTAGGATGTTTTATTATAACTTGCAATGTCACTAGTATTTTGAATATAGAATTAAACCATATAAGCCTATCACAAAAGGGAAATAAAAGTTTCAAATCTTAAACACAAGCAAATTTCTAATAAACTCCATGCTAGACTTTATGCTTCAAGGCTAAAAATTCTTACAAAATGAATGAAAAAAAGCCAAAGGTAGAAAAATATTCCTACCAATGCTTGGCTAAATAAAACTGAAAGAGAACCAGGGTTTCAGTTGTGCTTTGGCAAGGAATGCTTCCTAGATTACTGCATCTAAATTAACTGTCTGGGTTCCTTATGTGAGCCCTTAAGAAACCATTGCCAACCTAATGTGTGGGATCAAAACTAGGACTTAGCCTTTTAAGGAGACAGTCTCACCATATCCTAAAAAGAAGACTTAGATGATTAGTTTAAGTAGATTACTTCTACTTATTCTTCTCCATGGTGAAACTTTTTTGAGATGAATATAACAGCTTATAACAGCTGTTAAGAATTCCTAAGAGTGCATTAAACCTTGTGGCTTCCTAATCTACTAGAAAGGATCCTTTTGCATGTTCCTCATGGTATTCATTAGGGCCACAGCCACAGTTTTAGAATCCAAATTCCTGGTCATTACTTGCAAGACAGCTAGTTGGTATTTAGAAGGTATCATTGCTCTGTAGCTTTGGAAGAGAGGCTAAGCCAGTGATCTGGGCTAGATGTGCCCTCTGTGTTAGAATTAGGAGCAAAGGAATGCTTCCACAGAGTCAGTCTGTAGAACACACACCTTAGTGGGGGTTCTCTTTGAATATTAAACTGTTTTTTTGACATTTCCTTTTTGTTACTTCTATGCCACTTTTACTGCCATAGTTTCTGTAAAGCAATAAATAATGAGCTATTCTCTTCCTGAAATGTCTATTGTCAACATAATCAGTATGGTTTGGGTAATATATTCAGTTCTTTGCTGATATATTCAGTGTGGCTTGAGGTGCTCAGGATGGTGCTGACCCTTGGGAAGCTGTAGTGAGAACAGCAAGCAGGAAGGATTCTAGTCCTGCTGGATCACTGAGCTCTTTCTTGCCAACATTTTCACCTACAGCTGACTGAGACACTGGGGATATTTATAAACCTACCTGGCAAGTAAACTCTATTTAAAAAAAAACAAGAACAACAGCAGCTAGTCCTGTAGATTAGAGAAAATATAATTTAGGAGTCTCAGAGCTTTGACAAGTTTCTTGCTGAGAAAAAAGAACTCAATGTGTCGCAAAACCCTTTTGCCAAGAGTTGCTTGACACACCATGCTATTTTCCTGTGAATTATATGTTGTCATTTAAACATAAGAGCATAAACCTACTGACTTACTACAAAGCTTTTACTATTTTTTGCATACAAAAACTTTCTATATGCTTCATAAATGCTCTCAAATTAATGAAAAATAAACTTGGTGCATTAGAATTAGGGGAAAAAAGGCAGAAAGACCGGGAAAAGAAAATTCACAGTAGTATTTTTCCTGCAAATTCTAGAGTCTTCTGTGCTTTCAGCTAGTGCCAGATAGAATATGACAACATAATTTCCTAAGAAAAATGCAAACCAAATGAAAAAAAATTCATGTGAAACTTAAAATTTTGCTAGAAGCTATATTTGATAATAAATCAATGTATGTTGGCATTTTCATCACAGTTTGCACATTAAATGGCTGTAAAAAGTAAGGACTAAGCTACATCTGAATTTAATTGAGATTTGTACAAGTGTTGCAGCAATTGATTGAAACACCAATAATTAGGTTAAATTAATTAAATATCTATACAAGTAATTTTGACGTCTTTCATTCTACAAAAATTCTAAAAAATTGCATTCACTTATTATATTTAATAATATATAAAATAATTTTTCTGTGCAAATACTCTTGTAAGTATAAAAATATTTAAATTCATTCTATTCCCTGGTGCTATCCTTTAAATATTCAGTATCCTGTTAATATGAAATTAATACCTCACCACTACATTATAAAACCAACTATATTATCAGAGATGTAAAATTCTTATAGCAACAAGATTTTTTTTTTTTTTAATTGGAAGAATAGTTGGTTACATATTTGTTCTTTTTCATCTTCTTTGGGAAATGATATACAGGGTTGGTCAAAATATTTTATTTTCACTGAACAGATTCATCACTGGCCTTATAGGCCAGTAAAAGCATCAAAAACTATTTCAGCTAAATGTTATGATGAGCTTAATATTTTCACCAAAAAAAAAAAGCCACTTCAGAACCTCTTACAGCTTACAGATGAACATTTCAAAAATGGCAATGTTTCAATGATTTATTCTTTATTTACAGTTTGGTAAACCATTCTGGAAACAAAAATATTTTCTTTTTCTATGTACTCGAACCAAGACTAATTCAGCATATTCTGAAATATGTAGGGCTTTTTTGACTAATAAGTGTTCTGTGCAGACAGACAAAGACAAAACAGAATCACATCAGTACAATAAGTCATAAGGACAACTCCTCTGAAGTCTGCTATCCAATTGAGCAGTCAAGTACACAAAAAAGTGCTTTCAGAGTCAATCCTTAATGATATTCTGAAGCAAAACAGTATTTCACTGTTTTCTGAAACCTGAGACAAGCAACTAGCTATTTAAAATTGCCATGACTGAGACATCATGGTATGCAGAAGTGTTGTGAATGGTTCTGAATAAACAATGAATTTAGGATTTCTGGAATTAACAAAGTAAGCTTGGCAATTTAGATTGACAGAAAGAAACATAGTTTAGAGAGAGAGTGTAGAGGCAGAGTCCTCAAAGGTGATATTTACAAAACTATGGGAGAAGAATGCAATCACTCTTTGTCTTTCCACATTTAATTTCAGATACATTTGCGTGCATTAGTAACAAAATATTGTAAGAAAATGATGTGTCTATTCCCTTGAAAAACACAACTAATCATCCCTGAAAGCTACTTTTTCTTCTGAGAGCTTAAGCCAGAGGATCTAAAAAATAATTTCTTTTTTAGCACCTTATCTTAATTTTATTTTATAGTTTTAACCCACTTTGGACTCTTTAAATAACTGATTCACTAAGAAGCATGAATTTACTTATATTGGCATCCACATTAGAAACCTATCATTTCCGTTTTTTTCTCACTGTAATGGCATTGTTCAGCAGTAAAGCTAGTTCTATTTGCCTGGATACTGTATATTGCATCAGCATTTTTGGCAGGTTTGGGGTACACTAGTTTTCTTTAGTTTGTCTGGTAGGTTAAAATTGTTTTTTTCCTCAGTCCTTACTTACATAATACATGCACATTTAATAAATATGCCAATACAGTGTCCTCATAGAAAAAGGTTTTATAAGAAAATATATATGGACCTAACATTCTTTTTTGCTCATATGACTCAAACTATAATGATGCCTTTCTTGATATTGGATGGCACTAGAAATAAACCCAGAATTAACTCCCTTTTTTACTCTCACACAGAGTGCTTATCCACTAACTGAATGATTAATTAGAGTTTCACACTTGTGTCTGTGGACATTCTTCATAGCACTGCGAACAATTGATATTATTGTATTTCTCTTTTCAACATTCTGAAATGCACTTGGTTTCTCAAAAAACAAAAATGTATGAAGGATATAAAAACCTCAAAAAAAAAAAAAAGCCAAGAAAAAACCCCATCAAACTAATACATAAAAAACCCAATCAGCCAAGCAAAAGGAAGGAAAAAACTCTCACAGGGTTAAATGATTCTCACAGGGTTAAACATCGATTCTACATTTTTTACCTGACCTATGTAAGTCAAGAAAAGACATGGTGTTTTCCACTTCCTTGCAGTGCTTGGAAAGAGCTGTGGTGGCAGCCTTGTAGTGCCTGTTTGTGCAATATCTGAGACCTGTTGGGGAAACTATGAAAAGGTTTATTGAATTTTAATGTTGAACTAATGTTACATTTGTAGCTGGCTGCATTAGATGGGTGACTGCAAGTTGAGAGGAGAGAGTAAAAATGGCTTCCCCCTTTTACCTATGAGTTCAAATGTTCATCCTGTCCTTTCTGTGAACTCACTATTTATGGCAAACTCTTTTAACCTATATATAATTCATGAAGAAATCCGTACAGAATAACATTACAGATAAATGACTGTGACAGATTTTTTGACTCAAGAAAGCTTCACATTTCCTGTGTGCCTGTTATCCCATGTAGAAAGCCTATGACACAGTCAACCCAAAGCAGATTTCTTAAAGACATCAAGTATAAGTAAATCACTGCAAATATGAATTGAAAAATTATTTTGCATTGAGTAACATGCAATTTCTATGTGAAAACACATAACATAACTGGTGTTTGCTGCAGTTGCTCTTGGGTATCCAGTGACATCATTAACTGAACAGCACAGCATTAAATAATTCAAAGACTCAGAGCAAAAGAAATTTAAAGTGTTTCTTTCACTTACATTTCAATATATTTAATTCTATTCTTCTTTTGAGAAGTATGGAAGAGATAAAAGAAATCTGTTCACATTAATTAAATATTGGACTTTACAGAATGTGGCAACAAAATTCACCTGTATTTTCTGTCTACGTTTTATCTCCACTTTATACAAGTCAACACCTTACTTAATAACATATGAATAATAATGCACATTTTATATCACATCTAATATGAAACACAGCTGAATTGATCCCAGATGTATCCCCCAGTATTGTTTCATTACCACATACCTCGTCTATTTTTTCAGCCACTATGATAACGTTCATCCCCATACAAAATTGAATTAGCTATCTTAATAAAGGAAAAGCAAAGAAGAATTATTATTGCTAATAGTGCAGCTAATCATCTGAGGAGGAGGTATTTTCAGTGTAAATAAATTAAAAGTTAAAAAATAATGAGTTCTGCTAATGGATTTTTTCTCTGTCGATTAATAGTATTCTAGAAAAATCTGTAATAATGAAAAATATATTTACCTATATGCTATATAAATATCCCTATGTATTATACTAATACCCTAGGGAAACAGGTTGCTGGTAGTCAAGGCAAACATATAATTTATTTATGCATTGCAGGACTTTTAAATCACAAATATCTCCATAAGAAATTTAAGTGACAACCTCTTGCCTCATCAACAGGTCACAATTATGTTACATAGCACAGGTTTTAGCTCAATTTCTTGAAGCTCCTATCCAAAGATGTGGTTTTATTACTTTGATATTTTATTACCATTAAAATGGAATGGATATAGTTTTTTTCTCTCTCTTTCACTCTCTGCATCTTATTAGCTATCAGATATTAAATATTGCACAATATGTTACCAAATGTCTATGGTTATATACTTTTCAATAAAAAATATGCCTAGTTTATTAATTTTTGCAATCACTTTTTTTAAAAGTAATTCTGTGCACAAATTAAGTAGACAAAGTTCATAAACAGAAGTAATGTTCCTTGTTTCCCTGTAGGAAGATGTGTTTTAGCATTTTGTTTGCAATATCCACTGCAAAGCTCATAATGGAAAAAAAATGAATCGTTCACTGTCTGTTTTATATACTGATATTTAATTAAATAGTGTATAGCTTTGAGTGCACATTATATGTTCTACATGCATTACTCATATTAATGACTATCACTTGATAGGCATCCAGGGGAGTAATTTTACAGGAATTATAGTTAAATAAATAAAGACTCATCTTTGTAGCCTTCATAGCATGTGCATTAAGATAATGCAGTTGATTCAGGAATGAAAACAGACAAATAATAATTGTTGCATCCTGAGTTTGGGTTCAGATTAGGGGTTCTGATATATGTTAGCTAGCTGGTTCTGTGTACCCCTGCATACTTCTATGTTCCCCCCCGCGGTGGTCTGCTCTGGGTCACTTATCATTGGAGCTCCCCCTCATCAGTCCTGTAACCAACCCCCGTCCGCTCCTGAGAGTTCTGTGTCTGTTATCCCGCCCCTGCATTCCCATTCGTCCCGGAACCCAGCACACACCCCTGTCGTGTTCCCATCGGTTACCGTGTTCCACGTCACTCCCCTGTTGTCTGTCCCCATTGGGCAAGGGGGCTTCCACCCCCGTCGGCCGACTCCCTATAAGATCCCATGTGCCCCTTTGTTCGGGGCCATCTCGCCCATGTTGGCTTGGGAACGGCTGCATTATCCACCGCTGCAGCCATGCGGGAATAAAGAGTTCTCAACCACGTGAGCAGTGTGCGCCATTCTCTCACCCTTTGTCTTGCCTCAGCGTCTGGCTGCGGCACAGCAGACCCACACGGAGGCACAGCCCTAGAGCTCCGCACACGCGCGGTGGCCCCGGTCCGGCCGAGAAGCAGTGCGCTAGCCGGACACCCCCGTTGCCGGGAGCAGGGCAAAGAAAAGCGAAACGTCGCAAATAATCACCAGAGCTGGAACTATCCAAAAAAGTTTCTCTAGTAATCCAACTTCCAAAAAGCTAGGAGGGAAGTTGTGAATATCATGGGAAAGCAAGCAACTGTCAGCAAGGCCAAAATGTATTTGTGCGCATCGGATGCTCAACCAAGCTAAGAGTCATCATATTTTTGAGAATATAATAAAGATTAAGAAGACGGTGAAATATAGACAACAAAAAAGCAAATGTCTTTGCTTGTGGTCCATATTATATAGCAAAAAACCAGAAGCCATTAAACTCCACCTTTAAATTAACCTTCATGTAGGAGGCTTAGAACAACCATGCATTTAACTGAGTCTGCCACTGCTGATGGTCAGGAACATATTTGATGTTGTTTCAAATACCTTCCACTGTAATTTCCTTGGTTTCTTCCCCTCAAGCAATTCTCTGAGGCATTCACAAAACTGTTTTATAGTACTTGTATATCTGCCAATGATGTTTAATGGAAGGACACATACATATTTTAGAGAAAACAAACCTATGCGTTTCCATTGGTCAGAAGGCACTGAATAAATGAAGATTCATAGATTTTGTTTCTAAACCCAAATGTGATAGCCATCTGTTCTTACTTGTATGATCCACGGCACAGAATTTCCCATTATGATTCCTGCATTGTGTGGATGAGCTAAATACAATGTAGTTTAATCTGCTAAAGAAATTAATATAATAATAGTGGAGTAAACCAGGAATAGAAAGAGGCTTCACAAGCATTACCTTAATGAACCCACTAAATGCTGTATTTAATATTTGGATGATGATGAAAAAAGGAATTGATAGATTCTTTATAACAAATTTTGTCGTTTTGATTATAGCATCTCATTAAAAAAAACAGTCTCAGTGTTTTGTTCTTTAAATGCATATGAATGACTAGATAATAAGTATACCAAATTGTAGTGCTAGGTAAAAAGCCCCAGAATTTTTTTTTTTACTGTTTGTGTTTTGTTTTGTTGGGTTTTTATCTGCTGAGAAATCTGAATTCAGTATAGGAATATAAGGTTTTAAGAGAAGAACTAATCTAAAAGCTGATTCTCAGTTCTTGTTAAGCAGATAAGGTAAGGTGTAAGTTGTTTTGCTAAAAATATTATGAAAAAAAAGCTGAACAAAATTAGCCAAACACAGCTGAAGATAATTTTCTTTTTTTCATGAAAAATGTTAGCTAGAAAAAAAATCTTGTACAAGAAAACATTTGTTTTGTCAAAAATTAAATCGTTTTAAAAATAATTTTACCTTATTTCTTGAAGGATATAAACCATTTAAAATCAAGCAGAAAAGAAAAATTAAGCACACTACAAACAGGCTACTTGAATACTAAATTGCTCTTCATATGGCATTATTTGAAGCTGCTTTGAAAAGGATTAGTAGCTCCTCACATCTTACAGACTGCAGAATCAATTGAGTCACTTAGGAAGAAGAGGTATTTCCATATCCCAGCTTTAAACCAGTGTTCAGATTCCACTTCCCTGAGTACATTAAAAATGTACAGACAGATAGCTAAGCAGATAACAGCAGGTGAACTTCTGGCCCCATTACAGTCAATGGGAGGTCTGTCATAATATCAAAGGCGCCAGGATTTCACCCTCTAACTCTTCTTTCTCATCCATCAGAAAAGCACTTTCACCCACAAAAGTTAATGACAAAGCAACTAAAAGTTTTGAACAATTTTGAAGTCCCCACTGCAAACTTATATTTCACATTTGTTTGAGAGGCATTGGCAGCTTTCAAAGTGAGGATTATCAGTCAGCCTCCTGCAGTTGACAAAGCAAATCAGAGCAAGTAAATTTGAATGTGTGAATAAAATACATGTTTAAAAAATGTAGTAACAACTAGTAAGATGCCAAGAAAATTTCTGTATTTAAATTAGACATCTGTGCCCTATTTTTAAATATTCATCATTGTAAGTGATTCAGCATGTTCCCCACTCCTGTCAGAGTACACATATTTTAAAAATCTTTTAGCTTTAACACCTTCATTGCCACATAAATCCATTACTAGAAAAATTTATATCCCTATACTTATTCACATCTACAGATTTCAGTGTAAGCTCAACTGAGACAACACAAATTGCAAAGAATACTTGCTTTTCAGAGCTTGTGTAAGAAAATAAACACAACTATTAAAATGAAATATAAAAACTACATTGTTCAGATATATAACTGAGCAATGGTTACAGATTGACTGCTCTTTACCATATATTTTTGATCCTTAACCTTAGCCTAAAATGGGAGCACAATTGGGTTGGACAAAAAGAGAAAATCATTCCTGAAGAGGACAAAAAAAAATTAAAATCTAGCAGAGTATTGTCCTGAAAGCATAGAGGTGATAGGAGAAAAAATGTGAGCCATTTATTTCAGAGCACTCATACCAAGGTACACTTAAAATAAATGGATACCTGGGTAAAAGTCTGGATGACATTCATTGTCCTGATTTGTGTGAGAGGTTACATGAGGTGATAACAATGGTTCTTTCTGGCCCTGCAATCCATTAAATTATGTATTATCTGAAATGAAGGGGGGAAAATTACTGTATTACAATAAGTTTGGTGAATATCCCAACACAAAACCTAACCCAAAGTTGACACACATTACAGTGCAAGACCCAAATGCCTGTGGGTTAATTAAACTGGCTGTCAAAGAATGATGAAATGATTTGGGATATGGGAAAAATTACATCCAGTACTTTCAAAGTTCATGAAAAGCCAATAAAGAATAGAACTAAATTTGATTCAAAAATTTAAACTTGGTACATAGAAAAGGGTACGATCACAAGTTATACTTGTGCCTGAAAATGAACTAGTGAGGGAATTAGCCTCATGAAGAACTCCCCTCATGAAACCACAATAGCAGAAAATATCTGTTGGTTGCAAGCCTGTAAATGATGGAACATATCAGGGAAATATGGGAGGATACATCTGCCAAAGAAAGATCAGCAAAGACACTTTATGAATGTGACACAAGTGTCTAGCAAGGAATCTGCACATCCTATTTACAATACCCTAAAGATATATCATATACTAATAGGTCTGAAGCATTAGCTTCTGGTAAAATAGCAAGTAGTTATGATATTTCCCATCATCTAGGACTGACAAAGTTCTGCATTGAACCTCAAGGAGTGGTAGATAAAGACACCAGGAATCATCTATCCACTGAGAACTTTAGTTCTGAAAGAGTATGAGGAGAAAGTGAAAATGAAAATATTAAGATGAGAGATACATACTCTGATAGAGAGATTTCATTACAAAACTGACTAAACACACCAGTGAATTTATGGATTTGCTTTTTATTGATTTGAAGGAGATGATCATTGTTTGCTTTGTATATATTTTGGGAAAAATATCCATTAAATGTTTGTATTTAAGTCTCTTCTTAGATTCACTTAGTTGTTTCACAAATACCTAATGTTTATCTCCCTGAAGATTCCTAGAGTTTGCGTAAATCACTGAAAATAGGCAATTAAAGAGGGTAATTGTTCTTCTGAAAACAATAATTAGACTTTTTCTTGTTTCTTAGTTTTGTCTAGTTTGGATCCCTTCATTGTTTTACCACAGGTAAAAGTCAGATTAGTCCAGCAGTGAATTGCAGGAAAATGTTTTAATGTCCACCTAATAAGGCATATTCTTTTTTATTAGTGTCTTGATTTGAATAAAAGTCATATGATTTTCATATCTCATCATTAAAGTATCATTATTTATATAGGAAGAAAGAAAAGAAACTATCACAAGGTGTTTAACAATTTGACATTGAGTATGATTAACTTTGGTCAGTATCTGAAATACTTAAGAAAATGGTACCAGGAGCAGGGCAGGGAAAGATAAAGTGCTCCATGAGTTATAGCTTTAGCACTTAATGTGTATATCACAAGTCACAGAGCAGACATGTTGAGTAAAAACATTTTATAACACCAACTAAAAGAGACAAAGAGACTATTTCTCTGCAAATGAGCCTACCCTGAAATAATACTCTCTGCAAATAAATATTTTAAAACTGTATGTTTCCTCATGAAGCCTAATGCATATTCAAGCTTAAAGCACAGTATTTTTCTTTTTTGAGCACTATTTTTTAAGATAGACTAGAATTTTAGAAACAGATTGATAGAAACTACACCAGGTTATACAGATTAATTTATTTTTATTCATGCTTACAGAACTTTAAACATGCCTATCCATAAGTATCTTAATTAAAGTGCTTGATCTGAAGCACGAATCCTTAATGTATGTATCCATGGGGTGCAAATTTAGGAAACCAGAATTTTTCTTGAGAAAACCAGAAATGTGGCAGCATAACAGATCGTATGGTTTTATAACCTATTTTTGTTGCTTTTGTGCTCAAAGGCCTTCCCATCAGAACTAGAACTCTGTTGGTCAAGTCTATTAAATAACACTTGAAACTAAAAAGTCATGAAAAATAGTATAATCTCAAAAGAGTTTATGAATAAGAATGATGAGTGTATCTCCTTGGTTTTATCCCTCTATTTCTTATAGTGTATATTTTATTTACTTTTTGATATTAGAGTTTGCAGTTACAAATAAACACTTAGTCAACAATCAAACCCTATGTGAACTGAGAGTGTTTACTGATAAAAGTCTGTACTTTTTTACCGGTCCAGAAATTAATTTGGGGCAGTGATAAAAATTAATGGAAACAATAATATTATTCCATTGCAATACACAGTGAGAAAAGGATTTAGTCTTATAGTTTAAAGTTGCAGGTGGAAGATCCTGTGAAAGACTGATATAGAGATATTGCAGAAAGTTTGAACTAATTATTCTCACACTACAAATCTCAAATGTACGATTTCTCCATTCACTCCATTATTTGTTTGTTTTTCTGATATTCTACTTCCCATTTAGTAGCTCTATATAAATCTCTGGACGAACTTCCCAATTAAGTAGAAATATATCAATTTGTATTGTTTACATGAGAAAATTTTAACTGGATGGACTTGTATGCATCTAGCTGAGAAAAAATACTTTTCAAACTCTAATTACTTTACAAACATATTGTTTCAATGTTAATGAATAAGAGATCTGTTTTGTGATGAAGTAGATACTGAAAAAAGGGGAAAATGTATTTTCCGCCAAGCTGATCTCATTTTCCTTATGCAGATTTATAGAGATTTACTCTTTAAAACTTGCCTATTCTGAAATGCTACCAATAAAGAGTTTTCACCTCTAAACAGTCCTTCCTTTTTAATGTTGCGAGCATTTTGCTAAACAAGAGTTTTACATTCCAAACACTCCAGCTTCTAAATTTGTGACTGAAAAGTTCATCTGAAGTCCAGGTACAGTCTCAATGTCCATTGGATAGGCTGGATCCAAGCCTCTTGGATATTAAAAGGTGACAGGCTCAAGTGTGACAGACAGCTCTTGTTAATTTGCTCTTGAACCCCCAATTTCCTTCTTCCTTCAAATGTTTCAGCAGTCCCACATCATGTATATGTCTGTTCATTTGTCAGGCCAAGAAGTTCAGTGAACTTCCAAAGTGCAGTAGAAAGATTTTTGAGCAGTTACATTTTGAAACTGATTAACAGATAATTCCCTGAGTCTTATAACCACATGATTAAAATCACTCTCTGAGAATGAAGCTTAAAAAAACATTCTATTTCTTCTGAGCTAGGCAAGGATCTGCCATTCATAGTCACACTACCAGGCACACATTATTGAAACAGTGAGAGTATAAATCTTACCATGAAAGTCTCTGATTCTCTTTGCTCATAGTAAAACTTCAAATACATAAAGGATTGTTTTAGACAAATCTTCAAAAATTTAGAAAATATTCAATGTACAATAGAAGAATGGACTGTCACAGCAGTCTTCCTTAGTTCAGCCATGGAAAACTTGCAACCAAGTTTTCCTTTTTCTCATTCTTAATGCCAAAAATATCAGTTACACTCATAGCATTCACACAGTGTTAAACATCTTAGCACAATAGGGTATTCTGATATTTTCTTCCATTTTAGATGAAATTATTTTCACAGCAACACAATGTATACTTTCAAAATCCATCTTATACCTGCTCAGCTTTGTCATGTTAGCATTGAATTAGAAGGTGAAAACACAGCTAACAGAGTGTGCTGGGGAATACCCACAGGTATTGTGGTTAGACTTTTGTCGATAATATTTTGAAGTTAGTTTCAAGACTTTCTCCCTTTCTTCCTTCCCTTTTTTTGTCCTGAGATGACCAAAGGAACTCAGGTAAACATACATTAGTGCACTCCATTCCATCTGTCTCCTTTTAATTAAATCAGGAGCTCTGGAGCAGGGGAAAAGCAGCATGCTGCAGCCTGCAGCCTGAGGAACAAAGGAAGTGACTTGTACAGTACGGAGGGAACCTAATGGGCGAAAGCATTCCTGCATGTAGCAATCTGTGCCCCCTACGATGTTACTCATCATTCTGTCTAACTTCAATAATATTCTTAGCATGAAATGTCTAAGATTAATGAGGCATTTATTCTCCGATAAGAAGCTGTCATAAAGAATACATTTTCCATCAACATTTTTGCAGTTAAATTAATATTACCAACATTCTGCAAATACAGTATTCAGCAGTGGTTTATAGCAGATGAAGTGAAGCTAGTCCATTGAGCAGGTTTATATCTTGGGGTGGGTCATTTTCTCTGTTGAAGAGAAGACAACATTGCTAGTGAGCACACCCTTGAATCTCAAAATTGCTGCCACAGGCATCTATTGCTCGGAGCTGTTAGAGGTCAAAAATAGGCCTGGGTGTAGCCGTGATCTGATCCAGTGTAGTTGGAGTTTCTTAATATTAAATGGGTAAAGGACCTCTAACATTTGCCATCTTTATCTTGCTGTGTGGTCGATCTTGAACAGAAGCCCCTGATCCCACTTTCCCTGATTTTCCATTGTGGAAGTAGCAAAAAAATGTACTCAAGGTAATCCTCTAAAAATTCACTACAGTTAAAGATCAAACAGTGACAGAGGAACTGTTGGCTGAGTTCTTTTCTTTGTAAATTGTAAAGTATCATAATCTGAGCTGCATGTTTAAAATAAGGGAATGTGATGTGTCTTCTAAGGCAAATGACTCATATAGGGTTTTGGTTATATTCTTTTTGCATAATTACATTTTTACAAGTTTTTTCAGAAGCAATAGGTAGCTAAGACGTATTGGTTAGAACTGAATGTATACTTCTCAAATAATTAAAGGATCACAAAAGAAGGAGTCAGTCTCTGAATGAATTAAGTACTCATCCACTTCTGATTTGGTCATTTTTAAGAGTGTCTACCACCAAAATCCTAAATTCTCCTTGCTAGTTCCAACAGATGTCCTGTGAAAATCCTGAAATTGACTTAATTGACTACGCCTCCATTAAATCTATTCCTGTTTAATGGATTCCTTGATTTTAAGTTCAAGTGGACTTACTTTTTTTTTTTTTTTTTTGGATATCCCCTTATTCCCTGATAATACATTTTCTTCTTTCTACTCTAGTAGGTAGGGAAGTTATCCCCACAAGAAATGAAAGATTTCAAGTAATAGCAATAGCAAAAAAAAACAGTAGATGGCCAAACAAATCACTCTTTTTCCTTGATTGCAACAGACAAATGTATCCACGAGATGGTAGAGATATATCTGTGGCAGAGCAGTGTGAAGCATATCTTCAGTCATGTATTTATTCCAGATTATCTGAAGCCACTGAATGTATCATTCCCCTATAACATTTGTAGGCATGTTAGTTTTGTACCATGATAAATGATAATCTGCTTTTCACAGGTATATTTTGAATGATTTCAGGGTCAGCAACTTATCTCTTATTCATACCTTGCTATGTTTGTATCAAACACTCACAATTAAGAACATACATGTTGAAACTGTAACATCATTCTTCTCTAGCACACACCAGCCATGTCAAAGAAATGCAACGAAATTCTAAATACAGGTTTAAAGTATTAAACCTGTAAATAAAATAAAAGTATTTCTTTAACCTAAGGCAAATTCAATTGCTGCAATTCATTGTGTTAATTGTCAACAGCAAAATGTCTCTTGGATCAACAAATTTAGAGCATTGTTTTTTATCAGTGTATTTCAATACCTTTTCTTAAAATGTCAATTCTAACCAAGCATAGCTTTCAGGAAATCTAAACTTTCTTCTATTGTGTATCAGCTCTCTTTCATCAAATATAACTTTTGAGTCCCCTACACAAACTTAATTAAAAATAGACTTGGAGCCATTTTGCTTGTCAGAGGAAAATATTTAATAAATATAAAAACAAAGTTAGTTAATAAATTATATAGGCAAAGATAAAGCTTCAAATAAAATAGAATTAAATACAATCTCAGAAGAAACAGTCAAAACACACACACACACACAGCAAGCATACTACTGCATAACAAGAACCATATTTTTCATGTCTGTCTCATTTTTCATGTCAGACATGCCTTAGACAGCTCAAACATTTAGTCATTCTCTTCAAGTTGTGTTCTTTGACAGTTTTAGGTACTATCACAAGCCAAAAATCATTTTTCTTTTCATCTTAAATTTGGAAGCTGATAGTTTTATTAATCAAGATGTCTTATATTTTAGAGTTAGGATGTAGTTAACATCAATTGTGCATCTTTCTGTTATTGTATTTACACACAGAGGGATGGGGGAAATGAAGCAGAGACACACCTGACTAGGATCACACAGGTGACATGATGGAGACACAAGCCAGATCCATTCCCCTTTGTTCCCAGGCTACAATCACAGGATCAGCACTCCATCCTTATATGCTGTTTGGTACAGCCTCCTCTGATTGTTAGATTCAGATTCTAATCCATCTCCTGATGCAATTGGTAATTAACTAATTTTAGAAAAAGACTGAAACAATTTTTTTTGCTTAATATTTTGCATTATCATCAACAATTCTGACAGAATCAATAATGTGCATTTCCAATTTATGGTGTGGATACACCAGTGATTACTATTGGCATATCCCTCAGGAAAACTGTCTTTACAAAAATGCAAGAACAAAGACACTTTCAAAGCTTGAATATGTAGAGCACATTTAAAGGAAGAAATGAGCTATAAGCAATGTCTTTGCTTTCTCTGTGGAATTTTCAAGTACTTGCATTTGATGGGGCGAAATCAAGTGAGACTGTTTCAGCGATAAAAACAAACATTTACAGATTGACATTTACACAGTCACCAATTTATAAAATGTTACTCTCATTGTGATTTGTCATGTCTCGCTCACACCACGCATCTCTTTAAAAAAGAAAACCGTGCTGAGGAGGATCAAAGATTCACTTCAAGGTGAAAGTACCTTTTGCAGAAAAAGTAAATTTAAACCAGTCAGAAGGACAAATTATCATATAGTTTTGGTGGTTCTTCTTTTCCTTCTTTCTTTCTTTCTTTCTTTCTTTCTTTCTTTCTTTCTTTCTTTCTTTCTTTCTTTCTTTCTTTCTTTCTTTCTTTCTTTCTTTCTTTCTTTCTTTCTTTCTTTCTTTCTTTTTCTGGAAGGCCAAATAGACTGAAAGTAGCAAAGCAGAAATCTGTTCTGAAGAAAGATCTTTAATAGATTAATAATCTATCAAATGAAACAATTCTTTGTCTTGGTCTCTCAGCAACTTCTCTATTATAGTGGATTAATGTGGACAAATAATTCAGAGCTAAAAGGGCACCTTATGTCTTCTCCCACACCCAGACGTGTAGAAGCAGAACAGTGGATGTGGCAGCAATCACGGGAAATGACTGGTCAGCAGAAAATCACACCAGTGTTTAGTCACATTGTAAGACAGCTCATTAACAGAGGACAAAGCAGGACTGATGCTGTTGCAAATACAAGGTCACCATTTGGGTGGAACCAAGAGCACATTCCCAGACACTGTCCCTCCTGTCCATTGAAGGAAAGACACTGTATGCAGCTTTGAGTCTACATTTTTAGGCAGTGGTCTGGAGTCTAAAAGTCTACCCTAAAAGTCCAAATTCTTTCACTAATCATAAAAAAGATAAAGTTTATTCTTCAATCTAAACAAATGGCATGTAATGTTCTGGAATGTTAGAAGACCAAGTGCATACATTTCCACTGCTTGAATTTACTGATAATTTGTCACTGAGTATCATTTAATGCACAATATTTTAAGAGAGAAAAGAATTTAAATTTTGATATAGCAGAATACAGTATCTTTGTATACATATTTTTAGTGAATGAGATGCAGCCTATGTCTTCCTCTCTTAACACAACTAAATCCAAGACATTTGGTTCATAGACTTTTAAAGTCTTGAGCTTGTGAATGAGGCAGGGCCAAGAAAAAAGTAGTTTGAAATTCTAAAATACACAACTTATAAAGACATTACTGAATTCAGATAACACAAAATAGACTAAGAGACTAAATGAGAATGAAAACCCATGTAGTGAAAAGCATATTTCAAGTTTAAATATTGTTTTACCTTTCATTCTAGCTTTGCTTTCAACCCATGCAAAATCTATTCTGATGACACTGTTGCAACCATCTCTCATCCTTTCAGCCCTCACTGTTAGGCACTATTCCAGTTAATTAGGGAAAACTGTCATGACAGAGCTGCAGAAAAACTCAGATTAAATTGGATTGCTCAGGACACACCAAGCAGCAAGTGGCAGGGCCAATCATATAAAAGGAACAATTCACTATTAGTTGATCAGAGTTGTTGATTACTTTCACCAAAAAAGGTTCATACCAGCAGTTCTGAACTCAAAGGGATTAATAAAGATTTGCAAGATACATAAAGCTTTTGAATATATTAAATATATATATTTTATTTTTCTTCTTTTTGTAGGGTTTATTGATTTCCCTGCTTGTCCTTCTTCTCACTGGCAGATGCTAGAAATAATGATATTAAAATTGATCTGGTATGTTCAAGGCAGACATTAGCCATGAAATCCAGTTTTTAATGGAAGTTCTATACAATACTAACCACATGGATCTTAGTCCATGTCAGTCCCACATTTTGAATGAGATTCAAGAGAGATGATGAAGCACAGGCTTAGGTGAGTGAGAGTGCAGTGCTGGCTCTTATGTTAATGGACTCAAAGACTCCAAGTCACAAAAGAATCAATAAGGATAAGGCAACTTAAAAATATATATTTGGAGCTGTGCTTGAGCCAAAAGGTTTTCTGATTAATAAGAGAGAGGCAGCGAAGTATACGAAAAGGAAAAGACTTTCTTTGCCCTCTATCACCTTAAAAATGAACAACATCTATTCCCATAAAATACAGTAATTGGTGCCTTTCCGGATCCTGAGTTTCTCAATTCTCACAGTAGCAGCAGTAGAGTGAGTGACTGTCTTGCAGATATCTTAGAAAGCCAGGCAAGCTTATGGGGCAGAGTAGAAAAGGAGTTTTGCTCCAATGATCTCTGCTATGTCCTTCCATTCAATACTAAATAAGTGTCAGACAATTAGAAATGGAACAGCGGATGCGTAAATGATACTGCCTTCCCAATAAATTGCTAATACCTGGATAGTGCTGCATGACTGGAAACATACTGTTACAATAAATGCAGTACCAACTTTTATTTCTGAATAATAGACAATATGAAGAAGATCAATGTAGCATTAGAGACATGAAACAAACAATCTACCATATGATTCTTCCCTTGTCTGATTTCTTATTTTCTTCCTTCCTGAATTGAGATATACTAAATACAGGCTTTGCAAGACTAACATGCTTTTTCTTTCTCCTTCTTGGCAGAATAATGCTATCATGTGCATAGTGGTCTCTGGGAAATATTTAATGACAGCTAAACTGTGGCATAAAGTTCATGCTTGTTCTTGCAAGATAAAAATCAACCTCATTTGCAGTGGGTACCTGAAGTTCATTATTTCAGAATAACTAGAAGCGTGCAAAAATAGTTAAATGGGGATTTTTTTAATGATATTGACACATAGAGCTTTTTTTATGCCAATCTGGTCAGAAGAAAAGGGACATCCACAAAGCACATATCCACGCTTATTTGCATTATTTATTTAACTTGGTTCATGTACCATCTTTTGCCATCTGTCACATGGAAGATGGCTTTCAAAGAAATTCTGGAATACTAATGGGACTCCCTCATCATCACCATTCAGCACAGGTGGCATTTGTAGCTCCAAAACTAATTAAAATTCATGTTTTAAAGAAGTTCAGTGTTTAATTCCAGCGGAGAGGATACACAAGACATCTATCCAGTGTTTCAGGGATCACAGCATGAGACTGATTTGGTAAAATGCATCTAAAATAAGCCAGTACTTAAGGGAGTTTTACAAAGAAATACATTACTTGTTGATTTCATAGTTAGCAAATCTTAAAGCAGTAACTGTATGGTGGATTCTGCTGCATTTTGCAAGATGGTAAATTAATGTAAAGAAGAAAAATCTTCACTTTTTCCTATCTGTTATTACTGCTGTAATGAAAATGCAAGTGGAGTACTCAGATCTAACCACTAATTACCAGAGTCATATTTTGCATTGATCTGCACCAGGGTGCAGTTCAGCACTCAGCCTCCAGCAGTTGATCTGTTGTATTTTGATAGAATAAATATCATGGAGTAGAAGGAGAGGAAAGCAACAGAAAAAAGAAGGAGCAATCAGTTGTGTGAGGCACCTCTCATATCATTCCTCCATAAATTTCATTGGCTGTTGCTGCAATCTTGCTCTTCATAAAGAGAAAGTGGAGCCCTAACAGATCCTGAGCCCCTTAAAAGGGGACACGATCAAAAGGTTGGGCATCATCAGGTTTGAAAACCTTTACTGTCCTTGCTGCAGTCACAGACTTTCTTCATTGCTCAAGTGACGAGCAATTCAGAAAAGGAAAATAACTCTTGCATCAGTGGCACTTCATCAGGTTATTCACACCCTAATGGGTGTAAATTGGGATGTGTGGGAAAAATTTGTCACTTTGAAGTAAATGAGAAACACCTGTACAGTAATTCTGGTTCTTTGTGCACTGTTTAAAATGCCCTTAAATAAAGATGATAAAAAGATTTTCCTTTGTGTTGTTTTTCCCTGAGCTGGTGTCATTGTGAAAGTATTTTGTATGATTTTAAGGACAAACAAAGTGATTAAAAAGCTCTTTCAATTTTCCCTTTTATTGGTGGTATTTTAACTGATTCTTTGAAGAGATATGAAACTGGGCCCAGTAGGTGTTGGGAAGGTTTATTATAACCTGACAGAAATCTGTCTAATCCTGGGGCTTTACCAGCTCTAAGGGAATTGTTTTACTTATTTCCATTAAATCATTAACTGATTGTAATGTAACTTTTGAGTGTATGACAGCCTTGGAAATAATAAAAGTAACAATAAAAAAATGGAAGCAAAAGTCTGACAGCTTTTGTCTTATACTGGATCTGTGGATGCCTGGAGTGTTCTATGGCATCATTTAAAATCAGTGATGGGCATTTTATTGTTATCCTGTTGAGCAGATACAAGCAAAGAGATTCTGCTCCATTTTTTCCATTGCATTAACCTGAAAGTTCACATACAGTTTTCAAAGAATCAGGCCAGTATGCAGAAAATAAACCATAATGTATTTATTTAGGAGATATAGGCTAAAATCTAATGATAGACATTCAATTCCTACCTCTTCCACAGACATTCTGGCTAAACAAAGGTCATTACACTTGATCTATTTGACTAAACTTTCATTATGATCCGTAGGGATTTACTCAATAGTGTCAATGAAGTCTTGGGAACAATTCATCTCATGCTGAAACAGACATATATTTACACCTGCTGAGATGAATTACACCCTGTATTCCATTAATCCTGTTGACTATATCTCCTTTCCTCTTAAAAGAAATGTAGAAAATTATCCCTGATTTAGACATCCACCTGTAAGTAATGTAAATCTCACCTTAAGTTAATAATTAATGTCCCAGTTCAGTCCAGTATCAAGATGTATTTGACTTTTAGGGGATATGACTGATTTCATTTTGCTCCAGAAAGGAAGAAAAACCAGTGCTAAGTTTGGATATATATGCTTAATGTTCACAATAGTCTGCTTCTGAAGAGAAATCTTCTTATGCTAGACACTGCAACATCTAGAACAAAAGAGGCTGATGTCATGTACCAGTCTGAATGCCACCACAACACAAATAATTTGTCTTGCTTATACTGGAAGAGAAAACAGGCTCATGTAAAGCAGTGAGGGATGGGGGATGAAATGTGACTTGAAAACAGCAAGCAATAACCAGAAAAGAAACATGAGGCAAGTATTTACTATTAGTGCCTTTCAAAGTCTCTCTTGTGCTGGAGAGGGGGAGTGACATTTTACTGGAGCTCTGTGCTGATGAATGAAGCTCAGCCTGTGTAGCCAAGTTTCCTTGCATCAAGAGAAACACGTTAGGTATTATTATATTACATTGCAATAAAAGGGTGTGGTAGTTTAAATATTTGACATATATATATATATATATAATAGAAAAAGTGCAAAAAGGCTAAGCAAGAGCATAAGAAGAAATATGTGATGGAACAAAGGAGTATGAAACCAGACACAAATATAGAGAAATTCATCACACTATAAAAAGAACCAAGAGACATTTAAACGAGGTAAGAAAAAGCATCAATTGTGTAAGTAACGAAGGGTGAAAGACTACACTACAAGCTGAACAATACCCTTGGAAGGAAACAGAAAATCTGTAGGTTTAGAATGGTTCTCATAAATCTAAAAATCTAATATCAGATGAGAAGGACAAAGTACAGTGAATTGTGTGTATGAACAGGACAGAATATTAGGAGGACAATAACAAGGAAGAATATTTGCAAAGATTACAATAGACTAAAAAAAGCTGTTGTCTTTTAATTAAAATGCCAAAATGTATCTACATAAACTCTGTAAGCAGATAGAAGCAAAAAGAGATGATACAGAGTTTTCAAGTCTGTAATAAATTCTGTCCTAAAACCCAGGCAGCAATGCTGAAGATTCTGAACAATACTAAACTCCTTGCACAGTGAATCAGGTGTGCAAAATATTGAATATGCAATATAGATAATAAAGGACTCAGTTCATTTCCTGTTAAGGGATATAAATGAAACAATCCTCATTTACAGAGGAAGAGTAAGTAACAGTAAATAAGAAGCTCAAGCTTGAGATAAAGTTCTAAGAACCAGAACATAACAAGGTCTCAGGAAATTTCCAAGGATGAGAATCCCTGTCTGGAACTTGCAGATTCAAATTTTCTTTGGGTTCAACTGTGAATAATACCTGTAAAATTAAAAATCTCATTTCTGCTACCTGGAAAAAAAAATAATCCTTCTAAACTCTTAAAACTATTTTAAGCACAGGAGGGTTTTTTAGGAATTGAAATGTGTTTGTTCATCTGTCAGTGTTTGCAGCAAGTAAACATGATGTCAATTAGCCTTGCTAATGTGAAATCATTACCAGTTCCTGGGTGGGAGAAAGAGTTCATCAGCTCAAACATACACTGTGTGTGTTGCAATATATCCTACTGTTGGGTAAGAACAATCTTGGATGTTTAACTAATTAGTATTTGTTTGGAATACTCTTCTCCTAGGGTTTGAAGCCTTCAGTAGAGATTTTGTTGTGGCACAAAAACTAGTCCAATAGCTGAGTTAAGAGACAATTGGACAACTGTACTTGAACAAAGGTAGCATAGAAAAGCCTTTGAGCAAAAAAAATGTTTAAAATTTAGTGTTATTAAACTCACGATTTTCCAGTGAACCTCTGTGTAACTGCCAGGGAAAAAAAAATTATCCCTTTAATACTAAAAATTCACTCTACTTGTAATGAAACATTAGTATAGTCTCTGATGGCTGCTGTCTGAAGCTAATCCATGGACCAAAACAGAGATTGGGACTCATAATGGAAAAAATTTCCAGTTTCTGTTCCATGTGCAATAAAAACAGATTTCAAGATATTAGAACAAATATAGGTGGGTTTGTAACTATCTTTTTGATGTTTTAAATCAACATCAGAAAACAAAAGAAAGAAGAAACTCTCATTCTAATTACTCTAAGTCTACAATTTCCAAGATGTCATGTTAAAGTCAGTAACTGGTTATAAAATGCCAGAGGCCCATAGCGGCTGATGTCATTATGTTGGATAAAGAGGAGTATTATAGTGGACTATAAAATCTTGAGTGGGCTGGAGTGAGTGAAAATGTTGATTTCCACTGTCTAATGAGGTGAAGTCATCTGGGCCCATAGTGAACCAGTTTTACAGCAAGCAGGAGGAGTTTGTTCTTCACACAGATGACAGACCTGTGGAATTCATCGTTGCAGGATGCTGTGCATGTAAAAATTCATAGGTAATCCAGGGCAGAAGTAATAAATACCCAGGCAAAAAGATCTACTGTGGTTGCCAAATGTATGAACTACAGTGGGCTCAGGTCATCCACTAAGGAGAAAACAGTCAGAGTGAGCGAGTGCTCACAAGTATTACACACAGCCTATGTTTCCCTGGACATCTATTACAGACACTGCTGAAGTTGCCTGAATGGGTTAGACATACTTGGTGAAGCATTAACTCAGTTCTTACATGCTTACTGTATTCCCTTTTCTGCAGTTCACTGTAACTGGATCTATAATTTCAGGACATTCAACAAATGTTACCTTAAAATCAGACATGGGTCTGCTGCACTTCAGGCCCTGAGTGAAGTCCTATCAACTGCTCTGTTTTGTTTCATCCACCCAACCTGCCTTCCAAAAGTTGCTATGCCTAGAGCAGCTACAGCAAAACGGATAACAAAAAAACTTCTGCACTGTTAAATGTAAAATTAAATCAGTGTCGATTTAATTAAGTTGCCAAGCTATAAACATATAAACTGCCATTGTTCAGATATTGTTTTACCTTCTGATCAACCAGTCTTTCCATGGACACAGGGCAGAAATCCAGGTCAGTAACTTGTTAAACCAATTGATATTATAATTACCTATGTTTGAGTCAACATAGAACATGTGTGGTATTTATAACTACATCAAATGAAGCAAAGTTTCAATTCTATTTGGTATATCATAGTATATTCTTATTGACAGAATTTCTATGGAGCTGTTAGAAAGCAACATTATATTCATCCTGGATAGAATTTGTGTATGCTGACCATATTGTATTGATACAGTATCAATATTGCTGGTAGATGTACCAACACCAGTCACCAGTTTATCCTCTAGCCAAGACTTCAGATCAGTGTGCTGCCTCATGAGAAAACCTATGTGGCTGCCTGACTTCAACCCTGCTGCTTATGCTCCTTATGCTGAGGTGTTGCCTTTCTCTGCCTTATCTGATCATCCAATCTTCCAGTTTTTGTATGTCTCCAGCAGTTCTATCAGCTTGTTCTTTAGTAAAATCCCTTATATTCTGCTTAACTTCCTCTGGGAACTTTCATAACCTTCAAGAATTCTTTCTGCTTATTCCACCCTTCCTTCACCCTCCGAACTTCAACATCTGAAATATATTCCTATGAAACAGCTCTGTCTGGATGGCACACCTGTCTCAGTACTACTATCTAGTCCCTCTTGATGCCAAACCCATGATACCACACACTTAGTTCAAGCTAAGTGTGATTAAAATAATCCCTTAGCTGAGGACATATCACTAATATTAATTTTCAAATCTGTGGACAGAGCTGCCATTCTGCCAATCACTTGAACTTACAATTTTTTCTGTTTGATTTCCTAAATCCAAGATATGTCTAATTTTCTCCCTTTCATTCTGCCTGCAATATTAATCTTTACCTGCCTATCTATACAGAAAAAGCCCTGGTCCTGCTTGCAGAGCATCCAGCTTACTGAGTAAACAACAAAAAATCCCTGCTCTGCTATGAAATGTTTCTATGTATGTGCATTTCCCTATCCTTTGATCATGTGCTGCTCTCTTTACAGTTTGCTTGTGACTTCTCTCCACTATCAAATTTATGTTATTTCTTTTATGTTCATAACTTAATCCCACTTTATCTCTCCTTCAGAAACAAGAGATTGTCTCCTGCTTCTAATCAGCTACTGATAATACCCTTCATCACCCACTTGATTCATTCTCAAGCAGTTACTTTCATGTTGTTCAGGCTTGGAAGAAACACTCCAAAGTAACATCATTGCTTTCCTTCAAGTCCCATCTCCAAATCTGTCTTTTGACACTATGCTTATAACATACTTGCTGTAAATAAGGTGAAAATAATACAAAGATTGTTGTCTATTGGTATTGCTTTGTTTCCTTTTCTTCCTAAGCTTTTGTTTATCTTTGTGTTGTTGTCTCCTGCAAACAGTACATGTGTAGCATACTTTGTAGTATATTATGTAGCATGCTTTTCAATGGTGTTTGCAGACCACTTCATAAATTGAATTTAGTATTTTTGTTTCTGGATCATACTTTAATATGAACATAATTGCAGTAAGATTAAAAACCTAAGATTCCTCATATATATATATATATATATATATTTAATACATGCACAGATCTGTACTGTGTGCTCCATTTTCACAGCAGTTGAGTATCTAGAATGTGTTATGTGCTTTTCTTCCCAACACTGTTTTTATCACAACTACTGTAGAGCAAATTGAAGCATAAAGAGATGAAGGATAATATTCAGAGCATATGTTTTCCAGCTTTTGACACCACATAGGTAGAATATAAGCAAATGTTTATGGAAAGCAAATTCATAAACCAATTTTTCAGTGCATAATGTTCTGTCAGTATCTTTATTTTGGACCACAAAACTCTATAGATGTCTACACACTCACTCCCTGGACTAACGAACGAGGCACTAAGCACAAACAAAATGTGGAATTCGCTGAGAAACACATTAAGAAACTCATGTACACTGTTTACTTCCATCTCCAGGGTTCCCCAAGCAGTTTGCTATACTTCTTTTTTAATGCTTGAAAAGCAAACAGCACATCTGTATTTGTTGTTCCCACACCACAACATTGACCAAGGAGTTTTAATGGGCAAGACCTGCAGCACTGCATAACAATCCAGGATCTACATCAGGGTGCCCAAATATGAATACCCTGCTTCCCAGAAGTACACTCCTGAGCTACTGACGGTAGTTCAAGGAAACAAAAAAGGACAAGAGGTTTGAAGGTGGGCAGCCCTACATCTGGGGGCACAAAATCTCAAGGACAGGATTTATCTCCATATTGTGAAAGTCCCATTCTTTTCATATAGGAAGAAGGTGCCTTTAAAATGAACTCATAATGCTATGACCTTTATTTGAATGAACTCAGGAAAAAGTGCAATATGCAGACAAAATTTTGAAGGTTTATTATCTTCCAAAAATCACGAACTAAATTCTTTGTCTCATTTTATATTCCTTTTCCTCTCAAGATTCATTGTGATGCCTCTGCAGTGAAAAGCTGTATTTCTGTAAACAATATTGGGGTTGTGGCTGTTATCATTTCACACAAGACCCTTCTTGCAGAAAGAGCTTTGCAGAATATTGGACTATTTTTTTAAGCACCCTTGACAGTCTGCTGTGCTGAGTCGAAAGATTTCAAGGTACATTAACTTTAACAAAAGAGTGTCTGTGCCATAAGCCCCCATTTCACTTCAAAATAACTATAGCTGTTTTAAAAATATATATATAACTTAACCCAACTCTTTTATTTATTATTATTATTTATTTAGAAGGTCCCTCAAGCAAATCCAGATAAAGGCTGATAGGATGGGATTTGCAGGACCAGGGACAGTTTCAATTTTGCTTTGAATTCAACATAATTGAGACTGTGGCATTTGAAAATGTGCAGTCTGCAGATTAGATCATGTAGTTTCCCACCCATTACTAACTCTTCTCCTTCCAGTGCATGATGTGCTCTGCCTCATACACACATTCTATTTCATTCTGCAGATAATCAAGGGCAGAATTTAGAACCTCAGGAAAAGGCTTTTTCACTGCACAGGAATTGCATCTTTAGTCTTTGCATGCCAGAGGATTCTTCAATTTATTGCATGGAGCTCTGTTTTCTATGTTATTCTGGTATTCTTTTAAATAGGTTTTCTCCTTGGGAAGAAGAAATTTCTATCACTGTGCTCTGAATTCATCACTCTGTTAACTCTGCAAAACACTTAAGCTGGCTATGCTTAAAATCAGAAGGGAAAAATCTCGGGTTTTTTGTGTATGAGTGTGTGTGTTCTTTCACTAAATTGATACAGGCTTATTTATTAGCATTAATTACTTCTTACCTCTTTTAACTTCACTGAAAACCAAGTTTTGGTCTTCCTTGCTCTGAATTTCTTAGAAATTTATAATTTTGAGTACTGACTTCCTGGGGCTTCACATATGTGCAGTAATGAAGCTTCTGTGGTCTTCTATTGTAGCACAACAGCTTTCAGCTCCTTTAGTTGAACAAGTGCACTTGGGTCTATGTCCAGAACATTCCAATATGAAAGACTTGAAACCCATGACATATTAGAATAATAATAATAAAAAAAGTATCTTTTCTCTATCATTCTTCTATCCTCAGCTTGCCTTTGCTCTATCATTGGATCATAAGACACCGTTCCAATTTTCCTGGAAATTGAACAGACGCTTACAGCAGTGTAAAGTGAGTGTAAAATGCCCCAAATAAAAATAGCAGTTTTGTACTCATTTTGCCTGGTTGAACAAATATGAGCATGATTGTCTGATAGCCCACAACTCTGCCAGTATTCCTGCTTGCATCAGCAGCACTCTCTAGCTTATGATCAGCATGAAGTTTAAGTAGCTTGTGGCTACATCTATGTCATAAGCAAAACATGCAAGCAATTATTTTCTGGCCCTGGGTTCAGACAGGTCTGTATGCATTCAAACTTTCTAAAACAGAGTTGACCTATTCAAACCACTTACTGAGAAATATCCTTTGTCTGTGCTAACTCCTGAACCATGACTGAAAATTTTGGAGAAGATTCTAGTTGGCCAGGCATTATACTAAAAACTTAACAGTAGAGAGAACCAGATCCAAAGCTCTGGCATGTCTTCTGGTATTTTTTATGAGTAAACTGAGATTTTAAGTAGTTTGACTACTGAACAGCTACCCCTGTTTATAGGATAATACTGTTTCTATTTGATAAAAATGACCTCTACTAAGTTTCAGTTGCTTTTCAGTCTTTGGTTTCTTACATTTAATTTCACTGCTTTGATCTTTAGAGTTGTATGGTCTCTTGATTTCTTGTTGTATGACTTAAGGTATGTCTTAAATACCTTAAATATGTTTCTTGACTTAAGGTATGCCTTGACTTAATGATAACTGATCAGAAAAAGCCTACAGAGGGTTACACATGCCATGTGTTTAGCTACTGTGTGATCTTAGGATATTCCTCCCAGGCTTTAAAAGTCCATTACTTAACCTGCTCTACAAGCAAAAATGTTTCCTTCCATACTTGATTTTATTTGTACAGTTTAGTCCTCTCCCTAAATATTGACCCATTATGTTTTCTTGCCCATTTTAGGTTTTCAGTGTACATTTTTCTACTTAAAAAAAAAAAAAAAAAAAACAAAACAACAAAAAAAAAAAAAACACAAAACAAAACAAAAAAAAAAAAAACGCCCATCACCAAAAACAGCAATAATCAATTAACATTTGCTAAATTTTAAATTCTGATTTTGCTCCACTTTGTCTGAAAGGAATTACAAAAGAGTTAAGTAACAGAATAAGGTGAAATCCTTGCTGGTTGTGCTGAAATTATTTGTAACATAAATTGATTCTCAACCATCTGTCTCTTGCCAGAAGGACACCCACCATTACTCACAGGGGTGAGTGGCACCATCACCTTGCACTTCAGGCAGAGCTGGTACTTTGCAATGAAAGCCTTGTAATCAAGGATATAAGTATAATATTAATATAAATCTTTTTGGCCCCTTGACCCTCTTAGTTCACATGTTCTAATGCAAACTATATTTTCAGGTCATATTAAAACTTAAATTTTCATAAAGAGAAGCTCAGAAGCCTGTATAGTCTAGTGCTTTATATTTATTTTAAGATTAGTTTAAATGGCCTAAATCGAAAGAATGTATATAATTGTGTTCCAAGCAGATTAGCCAAGTTAGCCACACAGCTTTGGTATATGGCTACACACAGGTGTATGACTATATGTTCTTGAGACACAACTCTAAAATCAAGATGTAAAATTTAATTGTAGGTCAGATAAGGTTTGGGACTGAAATGTAAAAATATTTTCCATCTTTAGCTTAATGGTTGGACTTCATGATCTTAAAAATCTTTTTCAACCACAACTCTATGACTCTTTGTTCTACATTTAAATTTCCTGGCATGGTAGCTGCTTTTATCAGGTCACATTGCTATTACATCCAATTCTGTTTTCTCTTTTTTCCCCCATTTTAGATAGACTTCTCTAAAGCCTATTGGTGCCATTTTCTAAACACCTACGATGACAGCCATCATCCAGCAACAATTAAAGTAGAAGTTTCTACATTTGTAGTGGAAACTTTTACTTACATGCCCTTGACAACAAAAATGGATGCTATTTAGATTATAAGTATCATGGGTTGGCTGTAAACATCATACAAATCATATGTGCCATTATTGCTGTAATCAGAAGTTAAAATCCAAGACAAATGCCAATGAGCCAGACCTGGGCAATGAATACTTGCTAAGAACCATGAAACTGATTTTTTTTTCCCCCAGAGATCTTTTCTCTAAATAACAGTCTGATGTAGAAAGTGCTGATTTTGGGGGTCTTCAAAGAACAAATCTACATCTAAAGGCTTGTGGTTCAGGCTTGTCTCTAATTAAGAAGTGTCCTAAAGTGAACAAAGGGCCACACAGTAGGAAATATATGCTTGCAGACACCAATTCACACCTGTTAATGATTAGTTTGCAGACACTACCAGATGTGCTATTTGTCTGATGATCAGAGTAATTGAAATGAATTGCTCTGAATCAGTCATGTGAAATTGTCCCAGTTAGGTAGATGTGCTGTATTTGTGCTCTGTTTTCTTATGGGAGAGATGGAGCATATAATTTTCTTTAACACTGTCCTTTACCATTTAATTAGTGCTCCCACAAAGAGTTGGAGGTGCATGCCATAACCTCATCCAAAAAAAAAAAGACGAACTATATGTCTGTACAGAAAGATGTTTTTAAGTCTGACCATGGATAAGAGGCCACAGAGGCATTGGCTAGTGATAAAAAGAGGTCATTACTTTAATCATATATACAGAAATCTGCAGTTCAGTGTTTCAAGGTCAAAAAGTGAAACCCTACAACATTGTAGGTTTGTAAACTTTTAGAACTCACTGCCAGAGGGAAATAGTGGTAGTGGACAGTATCAGTATTCAAACAGGACACTGTGAAAAACATGGTGTGTTTTCCAAAGAGGAACAAGTGAAAAACAAATGAATGTGAGTTCAGTCGGTGAGTACAAAGGGAATGGATGCAAACAGTAGCCAAGTTCATGTGTTTTTCCTCTTTTTGCAACTGCTGGAGACAGAGGCACAACACTGACCTGACCCAGACAGGCTTCTCTGTTCCCATGTTCTCTTAACACAGCAAGTTATTTAGATTTTTTTCTTCCCAAAAGAACTACAACCAGCTATAATACCAAAAAACTGACTACTGAGGATTATTCTCTGAAAGGAGAAATAAGAAAATAGAAGGAAGGCCATTTAGACTTTTCTGTTGTCTACATGTACAAGACAGACTGGTCATGAATTCAGCATGTGTTTTATGCTGCAAAGCCCATAAGTAGAAAGTAGGATGAGATGGATTGAAGTGTGCGTATCATCTAGTCAAACATTTAAAGGATGTCTTTAAACATAGTATAGTTACAGTGGCAGGGGTTTAAATTCCTTGTTATAGTGTAAGGCTTATGTTTATACATTTCTCCAGGTCTGCTCATGCCTTTGATTTAGATTGTGGTAATTTTCTACCTTTTGCCATTTGATATTTTTCCTAGTATCCAAGAAATATTTCATAGCTTGTCTGTGGCATGTGGCAGATTGAAGTTTTTTTATATTTCCAGCACAGCATAAAGAGACTAGCTTTGGTTTGCCTAGAGGGAAAAAAAAAACCAAAAAAAAAAAAAAACCAAAAAAAAAAACCTAGAAAAAAATCTAATTGGAGAGATCAGAGAACTGAAACTAAGAATGAAGAATGGACCAGAAAAAGAGGCATTAAAAGACTTTTAAACTATGGTTGCCTGGAGATTTTCTCACTGCCTTTGTGTACATTGAAAGTTCTAGTTGCAGTTGTGATGGTAATAACTTCTAGTTCAGTTTCCTGCAATCCCTTGCCAGAAATACTTGTCTGCTTCTATTTCTAGACTTACAACCCCACGTCTGCAATTGAATTTCCCTCAGGATCATGACCCCATGTCTTACATGAGGTCACAACACTTCATTTGGGAAGGTCACCGTTCCTATCTGAACAAGAACAAAGTTTGCTCTCAGTTTTGGAGTAATTTTTTTTTTTTCCCAGAATACTGCACCTCCAGCACTATTTATATGTTACTTAATGATCTCCATTGTACAACTCGAAGCTGAAGCTCACGTGGCCTGTTTAAGCTGTTATGAAGGAAGACTACAGAGTTGGAAGATGAGCAGAAATCTCTGAGATCTCTGTTAAGTGTGCTATCCACTGGACCATGAGCAGTAGTTGGCAGATATAACTAACAGTATTCAGCCTTCTGTTGGTGACGGCTTATTAAAAATTCTAATGATTTGTGTTTTTGTCTCAGGTTATTTATCTTATTCTCTCTCTGTCTCTCTCTCTCTGTGTGAATGCTGGAAGGAGGTAGTCAGCATCATTAAACCCCAGACAATTGAGTTGATTGCTTTTTTCATAATCGTGTTGGAGAACAGAGTTGTGCAATTTTCAGTAGGCGATAGAACAGACAGAAGAAAAAGTGAGTGCTTTAAATAGAATTACTGCAATGCTGCTTGCAAAATGCTCTTCATTAACCCTTAGTAAACAGACCATGCTCAGCTATTGGCATGAATTTATACATTTAAGTTAGCGGTTTTCCATCCCTAGATCTCTCTACACAAATATCCCTGTCATGCCACATTCTGGGTTTCCCTCTCTCAAAAAGACTGTGGTGATTTATTTCTTGAGCTGTGCCTGCTTCATTTCTCAAAGATGCCTTTCTTCTTGCCTTCACTCACAAGTATATTTTTTGTTTTCTATATGTTTCCTCCTCTTTCATCCCCCATTTTTCTTTCTGTACTCTATGTCATCTACCTATTCACAGGGGTACCAAAACAAAAGCTATAATCCTTAAAAAGATAAGTTTTTAAACTGTTACATAATGAAAAAAAAAATCATAGAATGGTTTAGTTTGGAAGAGACCTTAAAGATCATGTAGTTCTGACCCCTCTGCCATGGGCAGGGACATCTTCCATTCTTGCCTTGAGCATCTCCAGAGATTGGGCAGCCACAACTTCTCTGGACAGCTTTTGCCAGTGTACAGTATCTTGCTGAGGTAGGATCGATACTCCAGTACTTCTGTATTGGTTTTGCACAGCCTGGTTTTTGTCAGCAAGGGGACCAAAGAGATGGCTGCTGTGAGAAGCTCCTGGAAGCTTCCACCATGTCCAGTAGAGCCAATTCTTGATGGCTCTGAATATGGACCTGATGCTGGCCAAAACTGGGCTGATGAGAGGCTGGTAACTCCTCCGTGATGACATATCTAAGAAGGAAATCAACACAAAGTCACATAGTTTTGCTTCTAGTCAGAGAAGAGGAGGAGGTGAGAATACATGAAGGAAACATGGTGACACCAAGGTCAGTGGCGAAGGAGGGACAGGAGGTGCTCCAGGTGCTGGAGCCAAGATTCCTCTGCAGGCCATGGTGAGACTGTGGTGAAGCAGCTGTGCCCCTGCAGCCCGTGGGTCCATGAGGAATGCAGAGATCCACCTGCAGCCCATGGGGATCCACAGGGGATACAGAGATCCACCCACAGCCTCTGGGGATCCACGGGGGATGCAGAGATCCACTCACAGCCCATAAGGGAGGTGTCCATGCCAGAGCAGGTGAAGGCCTGGATGAGGCTATGATCCAGTGGGAGACCCAGTGGAGAGAGAGGGCCCTTAGTTCCAGGCTGGAGCAGCCTGTCCTTGGAGGACTGCGCCCCATGGCAGGAGAGACCCACACCACAGCAGTTTTGGGAAGATTGTCTGCCTGTGGGAGAGCCTCATAATGCAGTAGGTGTGGTGGGGCAGCTGCTCGAGAGAGTGGATCCATGCTGGAGAAGTTCATGGAAAACTGTCTTCCGTGGGAGGGACCCCATGAACTCACAGGCGAAGGACTCCTCTCCTGGAGCAGTTGAAGAACATCTCAGTGATGAACTGATGAAAACCCCCATGCCCTGTCTCCCTGTGCTGTTGGTGGGAAAGAGGGAGGGGCTAGGGGGAAAAAGGTGTTTTAAGGGCTTATTTTACTTCTCATTATCCTCCTTTGACTCTGTTAGTAATAAATTCATTTTGTAATCTTAAATGTAGCCCATTTTGCTCTTGAAGTGTTTTCTCCCAGTTTTTATGTCACTCATGAAGCCTTCATTTGTCTTTTTTTTTCCTCTCCTCTACCCATCTGTGACAGGGGAGGGTGAGCAAGCAACTCTCATGGGTCCCTGGCGTTGTGCCAGTGTCAAACCATGACAGCTGCTCACAAACTTGCTTCCTTAATCCACCACTTACACAGCTTCCACAAACCTCTTAAGTCACCCACTGCCTAATAAGTGTAAGACTTATTAGAAGACTGTAAGTCTTCCTTTAAGCATCTCATTGTTGCCACTGAAACCCATCTCTTCCTAAGATCTCAATGGGCAATAGAAACTAGGTAAATATATTTGAAAAAAAAAAAAAAAAAACAAGCTAGGAACTTCTCTCTGTCCCCAAGGACAATAGGTGCTGCATGGATTACACATGCATGGCCAGCACCTTCTTACTTCCTAAAATTAACCCCTCCAAATAGGCTGATAGAAACGATCCATGGTTCATGCACATGACCAAATGGTGCCTGCAATCACACAGCAACTTGAGTCAGTGAAACTGTGTGGTGCACCAGGCTAAGAATTGAACACTTTGGACAGCTCAGTGCCAGTGTTCACTGTGCACCCTGGTCCTATTTAGCTCTCTTATGTACATGTGCCAGGAAAGAACTTGTTCTTGGGAAGCAGAAAAGCAGGTGTGCCTCAGGAGGAGTCAGAGCTGGGAGCTAGGGGCACCACAGCAGAGGCAGCATGGTCACTGACCAGTCAGTGCCTGAGCAGGGCTGAGTTGGTGTCAATGATGTGGCTAGAGCCCATGGCAGACCAGGGGAGCAGGGACACAGGAGACCTGCAGGTACACCAGCTCTGAGTTTCCTCAGCAAAAAGGTAAGGACGCTCCAGGAAATTCACACCTTTTACATCTTGCCCAGAAAAGGAAAGCAATAGAAGCATAAAATCCACAAAGGGGGGGATGATATTGCACTGTGCAAATATTTATTTCTTATATTTGCCCTACATCCTCACCAGCCAGACTTGGTGTGCTTTAAATTACCTATTATTCTTGCCAAAGAACACGTGTTCTATTTGCACTGAAAGCTGGGATCAGCTGATTCCTTTAGGGGGTGATTATTCACCTTACCATGAAAAAAAATCAGCATATTTAGGATGCGATAACAAAAATTACCCTTTCTTAACCAACAATTCTCCTCAGATTTTGAAATCACTGCCATTATTTCAAGAAGCATATAAACACAAACAATAATAAACCCTGCATATAATTTCCTTCTAGAGATTCATCTGCCTTGTTGGGCAGGAATCAAAACTTCTATGCATGTCTTCTTGCATTTAAAGTCTGTTCATAATTTTTTTTCACTCCTACACAACATTTGTATGTCTTAGTGAAATTTCCCTAGTTTATACCCTGTATCCATCTTCAAACCCTTAGCATCCTTCTTTTGTGACTGATAATTTTCCATTCTACTAATACTAGTCACCTGCAAAAAGTTAAAAGATAATTGGTTCCCTTTTTCTTCAAAAGTCCCAGTAGTATAATTATTGTCCAGTAAGGGTAATTTAACATGTCACCAAGCTCAATCTTTTGCCATTGTATCAAGTTCGTGAGAAAAAATAAGATGCTGTAAACAGACTGCATGCACAGTCTGGAAGGAGCTTCAAATATGTCACATTTTTGTTTGTTCATACCATGACTAGAATTTGTAATTTGTCAGAAAATTTCTTAAATATTCACTGGGAAGAGGGTGATAGTACTATTTTGGTGATTCATTAGTGTTGCAATCTTGTAATGAAATTCATGCTAAAATCCTCCAAACTGGTTCAGTATTGAAGCTGTCGCTAAGGCTCAGGTGCCCCAACCTTCTCTCACAGTTATGAGAAGGGCAAAGATCAGGCCCTGTGCCCTTCACTAGTCTCTCAGAACTCCTCATTACCTTCTGTTATACTCATTACTGTCATTACTGGCTATTTTTGCACTCTCTAGATACTTAAAATTATCTCTAAATAATCTTTCTTTCAAAATATGCCAAATCGAAGTGCATAAAAGTATCACAAAGTATTAAAATCATGGGGTTTTGAATAGAAGCATGGGAAGCCATGTGTGACAAGAGATAGTACAATTGCAATCAAGGTCTCTTTTGATCATTGCTCTTCCAATCTAAATACAATGTATTCTTATGTGCTATATGCTTCCTCCTAAATTATGTGATAAAGCCCATATACACACCCACAAATTACTTCAGAGAGATAATGGCAGGAGAGGGATCCCAATAGTGCTCTGCCAGGCTACTTCCAGACCCATCCTAGTGGCCATTAGTCCCTCAAATACCCATCTGCACAAGCCCAGGGGAGCACAAAAGGCATAATGGTAGTCAGGAACGCAAATTAGAAACTCCCAAGGAACAACCATCCTGTCTAGACTCTACCCAGGGTTGTCCCAACAGAGGTATCCACCCCTGTGCCAAAACACAAAAACCATCACCACAGGTCACTTTTGGATAATGGGGCTTGCTGCCTGGGCGTGGGACTTTTTATAGGATATAGAAAAAGCAGATTCTGGGTCATTCCTATTATGTGAGATATAGGGGAGAAATCAAAGGCAGAACAAGAAATGGATTTCGGTGTTTTTGGGAGGAATGAATGTTGGAAAAGAGGAGTAAGGGCATGAAAAAGATCAGACACATGTTAATAATTTCCTGGTCAGTGTGCATGTCTGGCAGTACCCTGTCAGGGAAGGAAGCAGCCTTGTTGCATTTCCTTCAACCTCCTCCACAAGTGACAACTCCCTGCTCTGAGGGAACAGGCATGAGGGTCTCAAATGCAGCAGCTAGAGCCAGACCACAAGATGGACATCCCATGTGCCCACAGTGCCAGGAAATGGAAAGATCTAGTGAAGATCAAGATTCACCAGCCCCTGAGTAGCCTGGGGGCTTGAGTGAGCCTGAATGGACTGTGCAGGGTGTGAGAGTGCCTGTATATCTCCAGGGGTGAGAGCACACAGGTGTCAGCTGTGGAAGCTGAGAAGTCCTGGGTGGTTCTGTCTGTGTCAGCAACTGGAGGGGGGGTACAGCCTTGGGGCCTTCTATGCCAGCAGCTGTGGAGACAGAACAGAGGGTGAGTCAAGCTGCTTGAGGGATCCTGCTTACCTATGGTACGTGCTTTCAGTAGTGGGCTTCCATTCTGCCCAGCCAGAGAAGGAAGTAAGATGAGTGAGGTGTTGGTGTCTTCTTGGTTTGATGGGTGCTGGGAGTGTGTCACTCATCTGTGTGCCTGGCCATGTTTGTGCATATCTTTATACGTGTACATGATGTCCCTATGTGTCTATGGAAAAAAGTCTCATATTGCACCGAGAGAGGATTACATTGGATATTGGGAATATTTTTTTTCACCAAAAGGTAGGTCAAACATTGGAACAGGCTACACAGGGCATTGGAGAAGTGTCCATATATGGAGGTATTTAAAAGACATATGGATGTGGCATTTCAGGACACAGTTTAGTAGTAGACTTGGCAGTGATGGATTAACATTTGGACTCAATGGTCTTAAAGGTCTTTCCCAGTCTAAACAATTCTATGATTTTATGATTACATCTATTTATCTGGCTAAAGACATGCAGATGATTTTATTACATCTGTCTATCTGCATGAAGATATTTGTGTACATGTATGTATAGAATGTATGTTCTTGCTTTGTGTGCATGTATGTGCTGGGAATAGATCATTCTTACTCCCAGTTGCATCTGGAACAGCAGCACGCTCACCTGTCTCAGACAGACACACAGACACACTTATGCAGACATACATGTATCGTTTGTATATAATGATACTTTTTCTCTCTGAAAGAATGTCAGTTTTAGAAAGGCAAAAGAGGGAGCTGGCAATGGTCGAGTTCAGTAATATCTGCACACCAGATGAGGTTTAGGAACTGAGAGTCAGGGTCATGGTTATATCCCAGCCTCATAACCTCTTGTTTGAAACATTATGTCAGTCTCTCACTAAGGTAACAGAAAGAGTTGAACACAGAACTCTTCAGTCTTGCTTTTTCATAGCATTTTAAGATCTCTTTTGCTTTTGCTAGCCACGTAATTTTTGCCATCTTTCTGCAACCACAAGAGCTGGAGTATATGCATATTTTAATGTAGACTGAGCTTCTTCCATAACCTCATAACTCCAGGAGGATTTAACATAATTCTCAGTGATTATTTCCAGTGCCTGTCTTTGCAGGTGGTCATTGATTTCCTGAGCTTCAGCAGAGTGAAATTGATGTCTAGCCTACACTAGTAAAAGGTTTACTGGAACAGATATATCTCTCAGTACAGCTAATACTGGCAAGCACTCTATTATGGATGCAGTTCTATTGTGGAGGAGAGAAGTAAAAGGTTTTCATCCATTTTTTTTTTCTTGGGAAGGCTTTTTGCTAGCATAGAGATGTTATTCAAAATTTCACCCCTAAATGATATCTGTAAGTTTTAGTCATAAATCTGGCTTGATTTCTCTCAGTGTCTCCATTCCTCATGTGGAGCTGGAAAACAGCAATGAGAACTGACAAATTGACTTTAAATCTGCAGAAAGGCAGCAGTGTTCTTTGCTTCCAATCTGAAAAGACAAGCAGAACAGGGATTCACCCTTGGCCTGAGTGTGGAATGCTTTCTCCAAATGAATGCCACCAGTCTCCTAGGTTTATTTAAAATTTATGGCCTATGTAACTTCTGAAATTGGGAAAATCTTTCAAATATCTGTTTTTGTCTCAGTGGGAGCACACTGTAACACAACAAGGGCACACGGGGGGATGTGAAATGGGAGGAACCACTGCTCAAGTTGCATCTGAGGAGCTGAGGCACTTGGAGGAGGGGAACCTCTTCCTGAAAGAAGCAGCACAGAGCGCTGTGACCTCTCCATCTCCATGTTTCTACATAAAAAACATCAAGAACATTGGAACATCACACCCTCAGGAACCTTGACATTTATTTGTGCACAGCATGCTAAAGTGAAAATTTAAAGTGCAGCAATTAATTCTGCCATGCTCCTTGTGTTGCCATGATCAGGACAGGAGCTCTAGCTAAGCAGAGGTGCTCATATTTGCTTGGTTGTTGATTCTAACCCTTATCATGCCTTTGCTTATGATAGCTTCTGACTTATTTGGACACAAGTGGTTGGTATAGGTAAGCCTGGTCATAATGTGATATGCAATTTTTTTCTTCTATGGTTTAAATTAAAAACTGGTTTAGGAATGAGGAGATGTGGAAATGGCAAACACATAAGGTTTACCCTTGCATAAACACTCAGGGCAAATCTGTCCTCAGAAATAATTAATAATGCTGTGCAGAAACCACACTGGGAGAATTACAAAGGTTATTATGTGGATTAAATGCCTCTTCTTTGTCTGAGCCTTTCGATCTTTCTGTAGTGCAAAACAGCTACACAGCATGACAGTTAATGATTTGGGTCTACATAAAAACTTGGGCTCATAGGTCACTGAGTCTGTGGGTAAGAAAGGCCAGGGGAGCATCTTAGAGGGGCTGGCATAGTTCCTGCATGCAGAATCTACCTGACCTAGATCTCAGTCCTCTTGCTTGAGAGGTGCTGGCAGGACACCTGTCACCAGAGAGTACACAGAAAGCTTCCAATGCACTTATACTGATTTTCTGTATCAAGCTGAATGTCCATGTTACAGAAGTTACGCTCAAAAATGCAAACTGGTTCTAATATGTCTTCACAAGTGATTTTCTGTCTTAGCTGCAGTCCTGGAGAGTTTGCAAGATGTCATATTTTAGATTAGGTCCATGATGCACTGTTAGAGGGTTTTGCTTTGATTTGAGTGGTCTTTTGTATGGGTTTTTTTAGGGTTTTTTTTTTGGTTTTCTTTTTTTTCTGACCAGACATATATGTGCTGCTTAAATTATAGAATCTTGTGAAATATAGAAGTTGAAAACTGACACTAAGAACAAACTTAACTCTATGACAGTATTTTCCCTTGAAAATCAGACATCAGCCTAGAAAGTTGTAAATTCTTCATGCACTTGTCACCCTGCCAAAGGTTCCTAAATATACTTGTCACCATGCCAAAAGTTCCTAAATATTTCTTAGTTTTGACCATTGAAGAACATAATGTGTATTTAAACCATCAACTAAAAACACTATGTGAAAGGTAGGGATGCAAATGGTGTACTTTTTTATTTTTGGAAAAACATTTGCTGTGATTTCTTTTCTACCAATACTTTTGCATGGATCTAAGTTAGGAAAGTCACTGCATTGTACTCAGATTGTACTCAGATTTATTTTTTAATAAAAGACAGAAACAACATTATATAGCACTACATCCATTATGTGTCTAATGAAAAATCAATAGCAGCTGGGTACCTTATTCCAAGAACTGCTTTTAGAAATTCTACCCATGGGATATTTGTGAAAGGTAGGTTTAGTGTCTTAATTCCCACAAAGTCCGTAATTCTGGCTTGTTTCTACTTGTTTGGTATTCATTACAATACCCCTAAATAACTTGGTAAAGTGTACTCATAAAAATTTAGTAAAGTTTTGTATGCATTACAATAAATACAAAGCAAGAAGAGTCTAAGGACTGTCTCTCATATGTACAGTAAAGAGAACCAAAAATATCCCTGATAGCAGGTTGTAAATAAATGGTGTTCTTCAGCACATACACTAAGTAGCATTATGTTATTATAGCACTGTAATTCATTGCATAAATGAAGTCGATTCCCCTCTTATTTTCACTACAGTAAACCAAGTGTTTACTTAAGTCAGTGCAGGTTGAGGGATTTACATACTTTTGAACCCCTGTCTCTGAAAAGAAGAATACTTTTCTCAGTATATGCATGTATTTTCTGCAATTAAATAGATTTTTAAAAGAACAAAGGTAATAGAAATATACATACATAGAACCAGTGTCTCTACATATAGCTATCAAATAAAACAAAATAGGTTTTAAGCCAGAATTTATAACAAAAAAACCTCAAAAAGCCTGTGTACTATGGCAATCTGATTAATGTTCTTATCAACAAAGAAACATAATCTGAGATTTTTTTGTTTTACCTTATTAAAATATCTTTATACAGACTTTATACAAAATATCTATATACAGACTTTATAACTATAGCATAATTTTTAGGCATTTTGCTTTGAGCAGTCAGTGATTAAGAGCAAGGTATCTATAGTCTTTTTTCTGTTATTTTTAGGGCCTGTCCAGAGTTTTCTACATTATATAAATCTTTCTGCTTCTCTTGTACTTTTCCAGAACATTTCTTTGAATCTTCAAAATAGATTTTGACTCTGTGCTCAAAAAAGTAGCATTTTTGCTCATGGGAGCGTATACATAAACTTCAATTCATTTTGTCAATCAGTTTATTACATTTCAGATTTTCTCTGGGCAGCACAGTTAAAATGAATTTTTATATAATAAATACAAATAAAGAGGGCTAAAAATTCTTCAAAAATGCATAAGGGACATCAAATTTATACGCCAAAAAGCAGTGTTATGTAAAGACAATATTTATACTCTGGTGAGAACCATTTTGAAACCTTGAACATGAGAGGCTGGGTCTACCAGTTCTGCAAAACTTGCCAAGTGTAATTTAAAGTCACAATTTTTAAAACTGCCATGGCACAGTGACATACTTGTGGAGCAGAAGCTGGGGACAATGGGGCTTCCCACCAAGAGGTCAGAGCTGTACCCCATGGCCAGGGCTGGTGCTATCACCCCAGTGAGGAGCAGGGGTTGGGGAGGACATAGAGCAGGAACATCCCAGCCCCAGGAACCAGGCACCTCCTGGGAGCACTGCTGCCACTGCAAACATCTTAGAAGAGGGTTCATGAATGAGCTGCCTAATCAAAACCTCATCTAAGGATGAATTTTCAGTGAAATATCTCCAAAATCTGCTAAAATACCATATCTATATGATACACTAATCTGTAAAAAAGATACCTGAGCCAACCATACTTGAGATGGCTTTAAGCAACAAAAGTAATTTAGTTTAAGGAGTGCTGAGCTTAGCTGGGATAGGAAATCAGATAAATTAGCTCATTATGAGCTTCCCAGTGTGCTTGGCACCAGTGTATGCACCTGAGATGCATGGCAGAGGTCTAGCTCAGCTACCTGAGTATGATATATGTATTGTCTGTTTATCTTCAAGCATGTAGGAGAGCGTTTTTATACACTTAAAGTTCAGAAGGTACATAAATCATTGCAGAGCATGGGTTGCCACTGGACGGGTCTTTTTTCCAGTAGTCAGGAGACCAAAAAGGCATTTTAATAAATTTTCATGTTTCAAAAAAGAATATAAAATAAAAGGAATTCTCTGTGGGCTTAATCCAATTTTCACAATAAATTGTTGGTCATAAGCTCCGAGCTGCTCAAGCTTCCTCCTGATTTTATTTTTGCTAAGAACGCTAAAGGAATTTTGCTGTACCAAGTTATTCAAATTTAGAACATAATAGAAGCAGAAGCTCTTATCCAGCAGCAGCCATATCTGCCTGCATTAAAATATCTAACACTATTTGCTCAATCTCCAATTTACATTTATCTACTCAAACACAAGAAAAGTCTGCAGGCTAAAAAAGAGAAAAGCATTCCATGGCCCTGACATGCAGAGCACACAGACAGAATAGAGTCCTTTTTCTGTAATGGTCTGCATTTGTCTGCTAATGATTCTGACAAAACTAAATACAACCCAGCCCAGGACCTTAAATCTGATTTGAATAAATTTGAAGCAGGCATGGTGTGGATGCTTGTTATTATTCATAGCTCCACTAGGCAATGCTTTGCCTCTCTATGCTCTATTTTCACTAGGCCTAAGATTCAAACTAGATATTTTTGCCATGAGTTTTAACATTTGAGGAGGTTATTTATGCTAACCAGAGCAACTGTCTTGAGTATTGCAATCCCCCTGATGCCTCATGCCACACAGCTTTAGATGTGCCCTTGTGTCAGAGGAGGCTGATGGCATCATGTGCTGCATTGGAGCTGTTGCCAGCAGGTGGAGGGAGGTGATTCTTCCTCTGAACTCAACACTGATGAGGCCACACCTGGAGAGCTGTGTCCAGTTCTGGGCACCTCAGTATGAGAAAAACACAGACATACTGCATCCAGCATCCAGCAAAGGACCACTGAGATGATAAAGGATCAGAAATATCTTCCATGTAAGGAAAGGCTGAGAAGGCCGGGATTTGTCAACCTGGAGAAGAGGAGACTCGGGGGAATCTCATCAATGTATATAAACACATGAAGGGAGTGGGCAGATGTACATCCAGGGTCTCTTCTGTTGTGCTTGTGACAAGACCGAGTGTAATGAACATAGACTGGAACACAGGTGGACTCCTCTGACTTTTAAGGTAAATTGGTCCTCACATAGAAATTTTCACCTCAAAAGTCTCACAGAACTCACTATATATCCACTTATAAGCTTATCCTTGTAAATAAACATAATTTACATGCAGGTGATTTAGTTTCAACTCAGATGCATTCCATAACTGTTAACTCAGATGCACAGTTTATTTCACATTTTCATCAGGTTTACAGGAAAAATAAAACCCCAAGAATTAAGCCTAAACTCCAGGGTTGCTGCTCCGAGTCACAGCTGTGTGTTCTTCATACAACTTCCCTGACAAAACCCTCTAGAGGCAGTGACACCCAGATTTGGGCTTTTCTTGATCAATATTACATGCTTTTTCTGCCCTGATGACAGTATGAAAAGATCCTCTTATTTTCTTTCTATGAAAGGTCATTGGAAAGTTGTTGTTCTCTTGTTCATTATGATAAATTGGGTTAATTGGCATCAGATCACATTGGTTGGTGAAGTCACCATGATATAATTTTATTAGGGAATTTTGAAGTGCTGCCATTTGCAAGTCCCTGTTTGCAATGCAAGGGTTAAAGACATTTCTATCCTCTGAGGGATTCAGAACATCTCATTAAAATTCAGTGAAAATATGACCTCTGGTTTAAGGCTAAAAATCTGTTTTACTGTCTGATTGGGTTTTATATAAAGTTCCACATAATTCTAGTTAAACCACAATTTGTAATGCTATGGCAAATTATCATTCAATTAGACTTAACTCTCACTGAAATACCCATACATAAGGAGGTATTGGAGATTCCTGAAGAAAGGTGCACGGGGTATGAACCATGTTCTGTTTATGAAAACAGATGGACATTTCATTACAAATCAATAGAGTATAAGTGACGTCTGAAAAAATTATTTTAATATAGTTAATTCCCAAAAGACCTAGCTAGAAGTAAATGCTTGTCACTAAGCCAGGCTGTGTCAGCTTTATGAATATTGAGCACTGCCTTGGCTCCTGAAGTAGGAAAGAATAAGTTTTTGCTTAGTTACCCAAGTAGGCCTACTTAGTGAAAGTGCTCTTAGGCTGAATCTTAAGTACACTTGGAGGCCTCACGTTACGACCCCTTGGGATTATAACAGAACTCTGGTATCACAGAGATCACATTTGACTTCCATGTTTGTATAGTTAATGCTAAAAGCATGACAATGTTTTGTTCTTCTAGAAAATTCATGAGTAAAATATAAATATAAGTTGACATCAACCATTCACTTAATGATATGGCAATTAACCTCAATCCTCCTGGAAACTATGCTAAGGAACATGGAAAATGAGGTGGATTGGTGACATCCAACCTGGCTGCATGAAGGGAAAATCAAACTTGACATATATGGTGACCTTGTCAAACTATACTATGACTCCACCTTTATTGAAGATACCAGTTCTGGGGTTTTTCTGACTTTTTTTTTTATTTTATTTTTGATGTATATGTGCTATATTATGTCTCTGGAGACATCTTTAGGTTTATCATTTCTTAAATGAAGATGTGTTTATTAATACTATTTTTTTTAATTGCTCCTCAACTTTAGTTGAACTGGATGCTTTACAGGATACAATAAAATGTCTTTACTTGTGTTAAATTCCAGTATTTAAGCCCATCGTTAGAAGACTTTATCAGCTTAAAACTGGTTTCCTTTATCAATGAAAGGTTCGTAATGTGAGTTGGCTTAGAATTGTATGGAAAACAGTAAAAAAGGTTTAGTTACACCATCATATCTGTCTGGTGTGCAATTGACTTCAGCTGATATTCTCTGTGGGATGAATGCAACAAGCCATTTTCTATGTTTAAAATTAGGTTATGTTCTAAATTTTGTCTTGTCTTCCTTGCAGACATGACATTGCTGTCTTCTAGCTGCAATTATTTTTTTCTAAGGAAAGTAAATTCTATTTTGCCATTGCAAAGTATTTTATTTTAAAATTAAGTCCTGAAATTTCAAGCTCAGAGGGCTTTAACTATAACAGGATGGATATCATGGTACACAGACTTAATAAGAAGGATAAAGACTGAGTTTTATTTACCAAATTTTGGAAAGATCTCAAGAGAAACCTTGAAGAAAACCCCTCAAAAAGTTGATCTGTATAAGACGGATGTTAATAGTAGTTATTTACTTTTGTCTCACAATGTTGTATATCTATGAAATTACTTCAGAGCTTTGGATGAAGGAAATTCCAAATATGAATATTGTAACATATTAACACGTAAATATTCAAGCAAGTGAGCTACATTTGGTAGCTACATGTGGAAGCTGTGAATGTTTTCCACTACCAATGAAGAGCTCAGATCTGTTGACAGAATTTTAGTACACTTTCAGTCCATTATTTGTCCATAGATTTCTCAGTAGGAAGAAACATTTAGGAGAGTTTGTCTGAGCTCCTGGATTTTTCAGGCTGAAAACCTTCACCTGCCAATTTTAACTACTGTTTAAGAAAGAATGTTGCTGAGAAATCCTTTGAACTTTATTCCAGGTGTATAGGCTTCAATAAGATGAAATTCTAATTACTACTTAAAAAAAACTTAATTATTAAACTTAAGTTGAAGAAGTCAGCCATCTCCACATCTAAGTGTGTTAATAGATCTGTCTATATCCTTTGTGATCCAAATGACAAAAAATAATTTAGACTACTAGCTCTTGAAAACTGGTGAAAGTTATACATGGGAGTCTACAGATGTTCAAACATAAACATTCCCTGCTGATGCCCAAAGTGGCCTTACTTTGGGTAATTCCAGCAGAGTTTTTACAGGTTGGTCAGGACACAAACATTTGTGGTGCAATTTATATTAACACTAATTTCTTAGTTTCAGAGAGAATGCAAAATTAATCAGAAATAGTCAACATTCACATCGTACTTAGAATATTAAGCATCTAACTTAAGAGCATTACTCATTATTTCATCAAATGAAATATTATTTTACACTCATGCAATTTTGCAGATTATCTAGAGAAGCAACCACACAGAAATCTTTTTCTCACTGTAAGAAAATATTGATATTTTATTGCAGTGCAAAAAGCAATATTTTCAAGCTTCCCAAAACATCATAGTCCCAATTTAGATTTTTGTAAATTCCCTGAGATAGTCTCTCTCTATTTACCTCAAATATCAACAAATATTTCAGCTCTCCATCACCTTAGTTAGAACATATCCAAAGCAGCATCTAGTAAATCTTCTCTCCTTATCTTTCAATAGTTCTTAGTCCCCATATATACAGATAATATTTAAATTATATTCCTAATGTAATCATATTTTATCATAAGACTGATAAGAGTGTATAAATTTGATTCCATAACTTAGACAGCAGACTTTTTAGTGGAAAAAAAATCCCAAGCCAGACTGTTGGTGGCATAAATGTAAGGTGAAAAATTGATGAGCCTGGCAAGGAACTCAGAAAACCTAATTTTTCATTAACATTCATAATGCAGCATCACTTCCAATATACTGCAGCCTAAAGGACTAAAATTGAAAGTATTGTTGGCCTTGCTTATGCTCTACCCTGGAGGCTCAGCATAGAATCAGACTCCCTTGACATCAATGCTTATTGGGAGGAAAATGCCACCACGCAAATGAGCTCTTATTTTACCAGTTATATCTTAAGTTTGTTACAGAAAATCTAAACTTCTTGTTGAGATTTTTTTGCTAGCCATGACTGAGAGAAAAATTTTGCATTCATTCTCTGTTATAGTCATGGTTCATAAGTCACTAAAAATTAAAAATCTGTTTATGACAAGTAGAAATAGAGATCAGACAGAGAATGAGGATTCATTAAAGCATCTAATGGCAGGAATTGGATGATTGATAGAGGCAGATATCCACGGCTGTCAACACAATTCTGGGTGTGCCTGCACGTCGTCCCATGCACACACCTGCCCTAGCATCTGCTTCACTCCCACCCCAGCCTGGTCAGCTACTCTGGATAAAACTCATGCAATGTGAGTGGCACTTGGCCAGTTAAAAATAGTCAGCTAATCTCATTAAATTTCAGTTTTCCAGACCTATTTCTTGTCTATATACCTTTCAGTCAGCACGTCCGACTAATAAAGGTGACTAACCATAAGTGATGGTGAAAGTTATGTAAGTACAGCCCAGCCTCTATAAGAAGAATAAACAAAACAGGATCTTAAAACAGCAATGTAGTACTAAAACTAGTTTACAAAAATGATGGTGGAATAACAGGCTTATGTTCATCAGTCTAAAATGCTGGGATGCCCAGCATTTTAGTACTCTTTCTGTTGCAATTACAGTGCAAATAAAACTTTACTGGCTCAAAATTTGTACACCACACTCTGTTTGCTACATACAGAAAAGCTATTTTGCAGAGCTGGCTTTTCCTGGTAAATTTTCTAAACTATTCTTTCTCTTTGGCATTATTATTATTATTAGAGTTTCTTGCTTCTGACAACTGTATTTCTTTAATCATGGCTTTCAGAACATCAGCTTTTCAAGGAAAAAAAATTAAAAAGGGTTCAGTCTATTTTTACTGTTCACATCTGGATGCACATGTCACACTGCAATATGCTGTTGTGAAGTGTATGACACTTTCTGTGCAAATATACATATTGCATTTGTCTTAAAGCTGCCCAAATTAACAGTGACCCATCCATCCACATAGCCTACTTTTGGTAGGGCAAGGGCTCTTTTACGCTTAATTATCCCTATGCACTCGGGGGTAAATTTGGCTCCTGCAGGATGGTAATGTTTGGCATTTCAGCTAATAAAGATGCTTAGGAGCTGGGAATAGGTAAACAGACCAAGTGAGTTACTCTGTTGCTGTGATAATCAATTATATCAACTTTGTGCTCTGAGGAACACCCACACTTTTGGAAACACTATTTTCTGCCAAAATCTTTTATTTGCATCTCTCAGGAGACACTGCAAAACAATATTCTTTGTCACATTTGAATAGCAATGACTGACTGTGATATTTTTAGGGTTCATCCATACTAGATACATCTCCAGGGAGGAATAATACCATCCTTTTCCTTAGACTGATTGTTACAAGTTGGAGCCCCTGGGGATTTCTTTGATTTATGTGGAAGGAAGTTTAAATACAAGTGGTCTAGAATTAGGAGGCTGTAGTGCGAAAATCACATCTTCTTGATATTTCCTCTTTGAAGTGCTAAATATACTCAGATCTTAAAACCTGTTCTGGTATTACAATATTCCTAGTCCAGTTCAGGATAAATCACCAGGATGTTAACAAAACCTACATGAATTTTTTTGTAGAAACTCATGCATGCCTGCTAAACTTTCTTTTGTAAACCTTGTTGCTTGTGTTTCTACCCCTTTGATTGAAGAGTTGTGAAGTGAACACATAGGTAACGTTAAGTCTTTAAAAGTAAACGTTGTCAGGTCATCTGTTCCACACCAGTATGAAATGCTGCAAGAAGAAAACACAATGCATCCATTTAAGGGAATAATCACACCCTGGCGATTGTACTTCATGAATTGATCATCTCTGTCTTCAAACTCAAAACATCAGGTCTCATATAAACCAAATTTCTTTAGTCTTTGCTATACAGCAAGAATCTTTGGGACCTTTTTGGAAATAGCCTTCAAAATTATTGCCTGTTCCCTTTTCTTGCATTAAAGGTACAGAGGAACATCTGGCTTACTCGTATTGTTTTCCCTACCTCTGCCCCATACTGGGGTTTTATGTGTCCAAACTAAAGTTCTTAAATGCATAATGCAGATTAAATTTATTATCTTCACAGTGTCATTTTATATGAAGGATATGGACATTCCAAAACTCTGTCCACTTTTATTGTAACTTTAAAAATTTTAATTACATTTCAATTAATTGGTTGGAGAGTTAAATAATGAGCTATCTGCAAAGGCATAGGAAACTTTGCTCTGTGTTGTGCAGTTTTTTCATTTGCTTGTTGTATTTCTAAGAGAACAGCATATGCTGTGCTGCATAAGGGACATGACCATATGATGCCTTTGAAATTAATTTTGTGTATGAACGTTTATGAGTTTAGGTGAAAGATTGAAATATTATCTGGCTTCTTAGGATTGTAACCAAAAAACACAAGGAAATGTCTGTTGCTTCAAACAGATTTTCCCTCTGAGGTTTTAAATCCTTCGAACTTGCAGATAGATGTTGAAGAAATAGTCTGAAAGTTGCAATGACAGAGACTGATACAACCATATTTCTCCAGCCTTTTGCTATATTGCAAGTTTCATGCAGTCCCATGGAGTTGCATGATTTCTGTCCTGTGGCACAGCATTTTATGAAAAATAAAGATTGTATATATAAACTGAGGTCATCATAAAAAAATAATACATTGCAACATTATTAAAAGAAGACACGTGACATGTGACAATGTGACACACTTTGAGATATCATGAGGTGACCTGAATGTTAGCTTGTTCTACCAGTGTTCGCAAGAACAGACACGGCAAATTAAATCGTCACTGGGTCAAGGCTATGCCAGTCTATCCCCTTTCCTGTAAAATGAATAGTTTCTGAACAGAGTATTGCAATCTTACCTTACCAGTCACTATTTCAGTTCTGAAGATCCACAACAATGACAGACAATTTCTAAATATTGCAGAGATAATGTTTCTTCCCACAGTGAGACATCATCATGTTAAACTCTTTACTACTGCAGTGATTAAGTGAACATAATATCCTTCACAGTCTGTGATTTTATCTCTCTTCAGTTTTCTAGTGGTAAAGGTGTATTTTTAACCATGTGTTTTAAATCTGATTTCTAAACATTTGTGTTTTTCATTTCACCATGTCAAGGAGCTAGCTCCCACTTCAGTATATCATAGCACATCCCTTCAGAGTAGATAAAAGACTTAAACTGAAAAATTCAGATTCAAACCTAGGTTTCAAAACACTTCAGATTTCATTCACAGTTGGAAAAGTTCATTAAATGTTTGAGGAAACAAAATATGCAGCTGGATTTAGATTCTGATCCAAACAACTGTCTTGTCTTTTCCCATTCACCCAAAGTCAGTGCACTTTCCTGTGCAAATATTTCTCTCCATTACTTTCTCTGCAGCAGCGTGCTGGGCTGAAAGTTCCTCCACACTCCAATATGTGTACAATCTATTCAATTTTACTGTGTCTACAAATATAATGAACTCACTGTTGTTTTTATTCTATCATTTAAATCATTAATGAAAATATTAAATAACATCCCTGGACCTATGATAGGCTCTCTTTATTCTCTTTATCAAACCAGTTTGTCAAATGAAATATTAGAAATAATTGTGTAAATTTGAGGGGGGTGGTTCTACCAGTTTAGTACCATTGTTACGGTATTTGGGCCCTCTCTGGCCTGTATATGGAAAAGTCATTGCATACAACACAAGAAGTGTCTCTAAGTTAAAGCTTTTGCAGTCTACTCTTCAGCAACCCACTAAGCTAATTGTCATGATACAAGAGGAAATCAATTTAACTTAATGATTGTTTTTTAAAATAATTTCATTTGTTTTTAAATTCAGTGTCACATTATTATTGTCTAGGCACTCACAGTTGGATTTTTCATTTTGTTTGTTTTATCCTAAGGCTAAACTGAAGTAGACTGGTCTGTATGTCTCAAGCTCTTTTGTCTGCTTTCCAAGACAGATTTTTTTTAGTATGCCCTGCAAAAGTCATATTAACTTTCAAGAATCATTAAACAGTTCTCGCTAAATATGCAAGAAAAGGTCAGAAAAATATGTACACTTAATAGTCGTAGTAGTGGCAGTAGAAGTAGAAGCAGTTACTAGAAGTCATAGCAGTAATATTGAGTGTAGGCCAAAGTTAAAATAGGAAATGTTAATCAAGTTGCCTTCCCCATCCTCTGCCAAGTGTGCTGAGGAGAAATATACTTACTTACTTTGACATTTGTTTTGAATGAAAGCAAGAGAAAAAAATATTCTGAGGATAAAAAACAAATATATACAATTTATTTTTCTGAAGTGGTCATGCTTAGTATTTTATTTTGTTTTAATAAAGGTCCCTTTTCATCATTACTTCAAATATTAGAATGCAGTGTTTTGATAGATAATGCATTCCCTAAGCATTTTGCAAAATACTAACTTTATTTCTAAGTTTCCAAGAATTAAACAAAACTAAATTTTGAGATCACCAAATCGCATTAAAGAGTCTCTTCCTTTTTCTATTCTGCTCTGCTTTCTTCTTATCAAAAGCATTTTTAGCTACTCCTTCAACCTCAATGATATTTCTATTAAACTTAAAGAAAGCAGAGTGTTCAAAAGTTGTCATCAGGCCTATAGGATAGACCTAAGTTAGAAAAACAGCCAGTGCACCTGAGGTATTGCAGTTTGTTTGATCTGTCAAAGATTGCACATAGCCTACTAAAAGCAAGTCAGAGTCGATACAGGAGCTCAAGACCTCTCTCTGGAATTTTACCTGTCTTGTCCTGAACTTGCAATCAATCGGAAAAAACTTTTTTTTACTCACAGGAACCTGAAATTTAATGTTTTCAGGTTTGTACTGTTATAGGGGCTCTTGAGTATAGGAATGTTTGGCAGCTGGCCAAGAGAAACTGAAGACAAAATAAAAGGATAGGGAAAGTGACAAATTATTAAAGCATTGAGGTGGGATATGTAAAAATAGTGGCATTTTACTGTCATGCAAAGAACAAACATCAAGAAGTAAGAAAAATTCCCTCTGAAATATAATATATCTGAGTAACTGCTCAGTATTGTGATAGCTAAGAGCTGATAACATGACTTTAAACTAGGACATCTATGCCTTCAAAGAAAAAAACAGCAACACCAGGTCTTAAAAATTGCATTCATCAGCAATAAGGGGGCAATGAAGCACAGAATAAAACATAGAGGCCAAAAAGACAGAAAAAGGGGGTTTTTATTATGATTCACTACTTGCTTTGGTTTGCCTTTATGCCTTACTCAGGTGTTTCCTTTGCCAACTTCTCCCTACTCCAGTCCAGAAATTCCTCCCTGCTTCCTATCTAGAAATGGCCTCCATAGCTCAACAGAAAAGGAGATGGTGTAATTCAGATAAAATTGTCATAGGCAACACTCATTTGCACTCTGGTGCAAATGTGATAAAGTAACAATTGAAAGACAATAATTTGCTGGCTATTTAAGATTCATTTGCAATTAAAAGTCTCACTGTGCCAGCTCAGAGGCAGAATAAGGTCCAGATTATCTTCCTTTACTATGTGTACTCCTAGGGAGGATAAGGAAGTGGCACTGCCCCACTTTTCCCAAATGCATAACAAAAAAATATAACAAAACCCCAAAATCCCAGAGTCACTCAGTTCACTGAAATCTGAATTTCCTCTGCCTCTTTCCATATTTTTTCACTCATTGTGTTGATCTTGGCCAGACAGGCCCCCAGAAGAGGAAGATCCTCATGAAATGTGAAAACAGGCTTGAAGATGCATCCAGAGGAAGAACATTTCTGACTACGGGACAGCAGGTTCCGAATGAAAGACAGGGCTCAACTCATATGAACTGATAACTGGCCTCGGTGACGAGTGGGAATGGAATAAATTCTAGCCCAAAAACAACGAAAGGAAGAGAGGAACAGTTTTTCTTGCAATTAGAAACTTAACGGCCAAATCAAATCAGTACACAATTGAAAACCTAAATATGAGGTGTTATTTTCAATTCCAGCAATCAGTATGAAACTGAAATATTAAGAGTTAGTTATTCTTCCTTAAAATATTCAATGGGTCTCTTGTGTGGAAGGACTTGCATTTTGGAAGAAGCTGAGATGCTAATCATTCTTAGCTTGGAAGGAATAATTATATATCATACCATTTTTGTAGCTTTGCGGGGGAAAGGAGTTTGGTTACAATGTTATGAGCTCTGCTTGCTCCCTTATGATATATGGGACAACTGAATAGATGTAAAAGAGACTGAAAATTCTCTGGAAATATAATGTGTTGAAATGGATAGGTCTTTGGGTTTACAGTCCCAATTCTGAATAATTTCTTGTTTTTCCACTACTGTGTTCCTGAAAGTCGAATCACCTCTCCTGTCTGTTTGGATTATACACCCTTCCAGGCAGGGACTGACTTTCACCATGCATTTATGCAGTGTCATGCACAATAGGTCTCCAGGTGCTATAGTAACAGAAATAATTAATTAACTTGTTCCACTACTATATGTTCAGCAAAATTTGTTTTGCATCCTTCACCTAAATCTATGGATGGAGTAGGTATGTCTACTACTCACTTCCCCCTAAACTGTCCTTTAAATGAGTCTCATAAACTTAAAAATAACAAATTTGGATATGCATTTATTTCCATACCCACTTTCAGGTTTCCTAGTCTTCCTTTTCTGTGTGAATGCCATTAACAACATTAACAATGGGGGGATGGTGCTTTTTCTGTTCTTATGCATGGCTTCAGGCAGCAGTAGTAAGTGTTTGTGTGTGAATTGAGAGCACAGATATAACTTTATTTTCGGTAAATGACATGCAAAGTTACTCGTGCCATGAAAGCAAAGACATAGAGTATGTTTTAGTATGGATTATGTTTCTGATTGATGTTATACAATACAACTGGATATTTAATGAAAGTTTCATTTCATGCTAACTCATGACTTGCTGTATATCCTTTAAGACTTCAGAGCTAGCATATTGATTGGCAGAATTCCAGCTTGAGTATTTTCTCCCACTGTGGGAGATTTTCAAATGCTTTATTTTACTTCTACTGGTAAGAGATTTGTAACCCAATTTTTAGTACTATCCTCTCCACAAAGGCAGAAAGCAATGAAAAGGTTTGTTTTTGGTGTTTTGTTTTGTTTTGTTTTGTTTTGTTTTGTTTTGTTTTTCAGCATCAAGAATAGTGCGGGATTTTTAGGATTTTTTTTTGTTTTTTTCCCTTGGACAGTGAGTAAAATTACAAGCCAACTTTCTTCCAACTGGCACGTTATATGGCAATTGCTGAAAGCAAATGAGAAACTCTTTTTTAGATCAGGACACTGAGCTCAAGTGGAAGTTGTCAGATTTAGTAAAGCAGAATCATCCTAGGGAAGAAATTTTGTGTCTCTGTTTCCAGTGGTGCCTCTGTTTGTAGCACATACTTTGTTCAGCAAATGCCAGCTTGCCTACAACACTTGCAATGAACTTCAATTGTGTGCTTTAGTAGAAAGTCTTAATTTTGATCTGACTCCCTTCAGGTAGCAATGAGTCGACTCACATAATCGCACCTCCCTGTAGCAGATAAAAATAACCACCTTGATTTTCCCTCCTTCCTCACTTTTTAGAAAATGGTTGTATTTTTGTGAGTTCATTCTCACAGTGAGCAGGGATCTATAAGCTTTGGAACATAACATGGTTCTGCAATAACAGCTATTTCTACACCATTATAGTAATTAATCACAGAAGGAGCTACAGGAAAAAAAAATTCTATAATTTTGAACATATAATTGAATTTTTATTGCTTTTAAACTGAAGTGTTTAGACCTTGAGAAAATCAGCCCAGCAGGGAAAAAAATGCTCCTCTTAGCCTCTCCTTCCTTCTGTGCTTTAGACAAAGCTTAGCAGAGCTCACAAGCTAAATGGGAGCTGATTCAACAGCTCTTTATTTCAGTCTACCTCCTAAAGAAGAAGAAAAGGTCACTTAAAACTTATTTTCTTAACAAAATTCACTGGAGTTGAGTGAATACAAAGTGAAGTCTTTTAGATCCAAAGGCAGCACTGGCACATTGCAGAGGAAGCAATCCATGTGCTCAGGAGAAAAGTTCCTGACAGCTGTGCTCACTGGCTTTAACAGAGGACTACAGATGAAGATGAAGGAAGTGCAGATAAGTGTCAGCTGGCAAATTTGACCAAGCCAGAAAAATGGGATAACAAGAGTCTTTCAGCTTTATTAAAACATCATATGTGACGAATAAAAACTTCAGCGTATTGTTTTTTGAGGTTTTTTCCTCCCTTGGGAAGTTTCTTCCAAATTCAACCACAATTTTGAAAACTTTTTCAGACCACCCAACTTGCACTTGTTTAAATAAGCCAAAATATTTGTTAATACTATATCTCTTTCCACTTAGAGGTCCCATTGTTGGATAAAAGAGAGATCATATGTGTGATGAAGGTAGTACAAGGTTTATGAGCCTTTCTCTTCTTTCCCCCTGGAATATTGTTTCAAAGATCATTCTTTAATTCTTATACTCATTAAAAACAACCAATAACTAGACTAATCATTGCAAATTTTAGGCATGAGGAAAAGAGGTGAAAAGGTGGTGAAAAATAAAAACATGGAGACCAAATATTCATATGTAAAATTCTTAATTTGACCTACAGCAGTCAAACATGAATTATAATTTCTGGCATAAATATTAGAACCAGTCTTGTGGGTCATACTGAGTCAGTTGGGGTGGTTGCATTAAGTTTGCCTGCAAAGATGCAGGTAAAGCTTCCAAAAGGTTGTCTTTACCATCTAACCTAAAGTGCCCTCTTTCCTAGATCAGTGTTGTGGAAGATATTTCACAGAGTTCAGTTCCTGCATGGCTTTGGGAAACAGCAAAACATGTTTTGTCACCTTACCTACAATTATGTGAGTTTAAGGATTATTTTCCAGTGCTGTCAAGAGATGGTGAACAAATTCTGTTTATGGAGGCTATTGCCACACAGAAGAAAAAAACATTAGATGGTTGTTCATCTCATCTGCCTTTAACACCCACCTTAGCGCTGAGCTAATTGTCTCCTGAAAATTATATCTTTCTTTTAATTCAGTAGAGTAGGAACATCTGTTTTAAAATGAAAAATTAACTTCAAAGAAGTTCTTGTTAGATTAGATAAATTCCTCCTTTTTTCCATACTGCCCGTATACAGACTTATGAGCTTATATGTTGGGAATATATTAGGATAAGTAATTATAAATGTGATTTTTTAATAATTTATCTTGTTCCTTCCATGTGTTGCAAAATCCTGTGGTGTGTAGTACAATCTCATATTCTCCAAATTTATATATTCCTAACCTGTCTAATATGGATATGCTGCATTTAAGATGACTAGGTAGTAATCAAGCCATAATATTAATAAATATATAAAATTATAAAGTTTTAAGGGACAGTCATCTATTAATAAACTTTAAACTCTTTTATAAAGCAATTTTTACTTCAGAGGTAGCTCAACCAATGTACATATTTCTTCTACAACTAATTTTCATTAAACCATCCTATTAACTGCAATGATTTACATGTATAGAGAAGGCCAAAGACTGCATAGCTCAACAAATATGACTTTTAAATTATAACATTTCTAGTAAAAGGTGACAGGCTTTGAGAGAACAGGGACTTCAGACTTGTCTGGCCTTGTACTGGCTTGTGGTGAATTTAACTTATTTTAGCAGACGTTGCAGTTTTTTAGTTATGAGTTAACTATTGCCAAATTTCTTTTAGTTTGAATTTATCTCTGTACCACTGTGTGGCATAACACCTATTGCTAATTAATAGAGAGTAAAACCAAATAGCTATTATGGATTAAGTGAACTTTGATTGTAGGATTATAATATATTATAGAAGAGTAGGGCTATCAGATGACATCAGAAATCCCAGAGCATTTTTCACATGGAAAAAACATCACCTGGTGAGTCAAGCATGTGTCCTCTTTCTTACCCTTAGCTTTAAGGGTAAGAAAGAGGACACATGGAAATGGGAAATAGCAGGGTAAAAGCAAGCAAGTAACTGTCAGAAAATTTTAAAAAACAATGCTGAGGGAACCCCAGACTGAAGAGGAAGAAACCACCACAACCATAATATTATGCCCAATGAAGATCCTGCCAGTTCACTGTGACCCAGTTTTTATTCCTTTACTCCAAAAGTTCACACAAACTTGTGTTTCATTAACTACAGGGTGGAGGAAAAGTGCAAAGAGCATCAAGGAAAAGGGCACTCATATATATGGGAAGCTCACACACACACATATATATATATGTGCACACATTTTTAAAAATATATAGTCTTTATAGATATACTTTATATATACTATATATATACACTTAAACATATACTTATATACATATATGCATATAGAGAGATACACATATATGTGTATTAATAGTGAGGCTTTTCTGTAACAATTTCAATTTGATTAGCAGAACTCCTATCATCACAGCTGAATTAATAAAAACTATTTGTTGTGGCTTTAGTAGACTGCTAATCTACAGGAAATTCTTTGCTTTGTGTAAAAGGGTGTTCTCTTTTGCCCATAATGAGATTTAGACTGCAACAATTACCTTTACTGAAAGAAAAAAGAAAAGGAAAATCCTAACCTGTTGTTCAATTTACTGTACATTAAATAGAATATTTTCTTCATAGTTATAGAATTATGAATTGCATTTTAAATGGCTGGGTCAAGATAGTGTCTTATGTTCCACTAAAACATGGTTGGAACTCTTGATCTAGTATCATATCTAAATTTCCTGATTTGGGCATGTCTAGAGTAAGGAAAATGGCTTGTTTGTCTAAATTTTTTTCTTATAAGTTATCAGTGTTGGTTTTTCTGACTAGATTCATACCTAGGAGCTGATATTTTTCCACAGCAGCTTTAAAATCTCAGATTTTGGCAAGGGTTGATTGTGTTGAAGAGGAAATAGCATTATATAGTAAGCATTAGCAGCAGACCCAGGCGTTTATTCATGTATTTGTTTATATCTGAAAAAATAGAAGTATTTGTGTTTATATATCCATTATATGCCCATTATGTATGTATTTAGTTTGTATAATTATTATAGTATAATTTGAATGAAAATTTGCCTCCTACAAGATAAGAGATGTAATACAATACTTGGAAAATCCAAGAGTATTCAATAATATCAGATGAGAGGCACACAACAACAACTGTAACATAGAAGAGCCAAATCTGCTTGACTTCCTTCACTGGTTGTAAAAATTCCACCTGCCTTCAACTCCTCTACTATCTCCATCCTTCTTACAATGATGTTATGACATACATGAGGAAAAAAAAAAAAAAAAAGAAAAAGAGAAAGGCATTTGAAGAAGTTCATGAGTTTCTTAGATGTCTTTTGCTAGAATGTAAATAGCAGCAAGGCATAACCTATGCCAGAATGCCAGAAAAGTTCTTTTTTGGTTTTTTTTTTTTTTTTGGTTTTTTTTTTTTTTTTTTTTTTTTTTGATGTCTCAGTGTATAGGAAAACAAAACCAGAAAAATGAAAGATTAACGGGGTAATCAAATCAGCCTTTTGCAATTGCCAGCACCCAAGTTTTTTAACTGTGTTCATGAATTTTCCCATTATTTTAACTTCCCATTGGTTGGCAGACACTGCTGGATGGCTCTTTGCCCAGGGACCTGAGGTCGTTCTCTCAGAGCTCCTGAGTACCAGGAAGGAGCTCTTCCTTACATCATGCAGCACAGCAGGCCAGTATTTAATCCATCTCCAATAGATCATATGTCTAACTCTGGAGCTTAATGTAATTGTGGGCTTGGCAGGGATTTCAGAGTTCTGTGCAAGTGAGAAAGAAATGAAAAGAAGATGAAGATCTACTTTCTCAAGCATCCTCTCTCTCTTGTACAGCACAAACTCCTTTACATATCCTTTTCACCTATTTTGCAGAAATGAAACAAAGAGTTTTGTTGGAAGAGAAAATGCACAGAGAACTAACTTGCATGTATATATAAAAACAAATAAAAAGGAATTTTAATAATTTGACTTTGGCTGTGTGCAAACAGTACAGCTCAGTATTCAGGGAGTGTTTCACTCTCTCAAAGCAGCTGAGGTATACAAAGTAACTAAGAGAAAATATTTTTCTTGTTTTCTTTCCTATAGATCAAAGTACTATTACTTCAGAACATATCACAAATAACAACTGCTAATAATAATTAAACCCCTTTTATAATTCAAAAGTTGTTTTATTTTGTTGTTTGAGGGGTTTTGTATTTAATAAATAAATACTTGAAAACTTCCAAACTTACAGCATATATATGTTTTATATGTATATATATATATATATATATATATATATATATATGCAGAGTTAAGGTATGTATATACCTGTACATAGGCATAACAAATTATTTCTGTACACGTGCACTTACGATTTCATATGGTATTCAGTCTACATATCTTGATACAAACATTGTATGGAGGAGTTTTGAAGAAAATAATTGTATTTGAGTTATAATAAAGGTTATAATACTGATTGCTTTTATTTAAAATGGCAAATTTTTTTTCAGACTGTTTAGCAGTACATCTTACAGATATAAGCATTCACCATATGAAACTTCAATTAGCAATGATTTTCAAGATATAAAAAGGTGCCCATTATAATGGCATAGTGAGAATGTGTGGTATACGTTCATTTAAAGTGCTGTTAATTCAATTGCTTTATCTGATCCAAAGTCACTTAGATTATATTAAATTAGCCATCTGTTTGGCTTTCACCTTGGAATGTCTGCCAGATGCTGAGTTTGTTTATAGACAATTCATTTGCAGACACAGCCTTAACAACAGGTTTGCTTGTTGGGGACTATCCCTTATGGAAGAGTTTTCCTGGGAAGATGAAACTGTGCACTCCAAGCAACAACTGCTTGTTCAAAGGGTAAAAATATATTGACTACCCTGTGTCCAGTGCAATATTACACAAATTATGTCCTCTTATTAATTTCTGCAATTTTTGTGATGAAAAGACTTAAATGGTTCTGCAAAGCTGCATCATTTTCTATAGTACCCATTTATACATTTTATGGTTTTCTTTTTAATTAAGGTCTGGCACTAAAATTACTATAACATTTTGTTATCTACTGGGCATGGAAGCCTTTTACTAAGTCTCCAGATAGCTTTTAAAAGTCTATTAAAAAGCTGTATATCATTCCACTGTTGTTACACATGGGGAAAATATTACTTTAAGGGGATGGGCAGCATTATCTCTCCCTCTCCTACAAAACAGCACTTGCTCTTCATCACAAGAATGATACAAAGCTGCACAAGAAGATTCCAGAATGAGACAGAATTTAATCAAAGTACTTTGATTGGTTTTTTCCAGCAACTATCCAAGAGTAATCCCCCACGGGCTAACAAATCTTAGTCACTGGTCCAAATAAACAGGATAGTTATACCATCACTGAGCAAAAATCAGAAGTGGTTTATGTTCACCTGGGGAGATGTTTGATTAAATAATGGTCTAAATCCAGCCTTTAGTTGTCAAAGATACCCAACAGATACTGACATTGCTAGTCCTAGACACAGGGCTTTGTACTAAAAACTACTGTCAGCAGCAAAAATAAGAAAATTGTATTCTTCAGGCATCAAAAAAGGCTATTTGTGTAATAAAAATAACTAATGTAAAATATTATTTGCTCTATAGTTGTTCATATATACTGAATAAAACTTTCAAAGGAAATAGAAGCATTGTTACTTAATGGTTAAGCCAATTTCTAAATGATGGGGTTTAAGAGACTTCCTTTCTTTAGGGAAACTTTTTCCAGGTTTTTAAGCAGAGGGTCTTTTATGTTCCTTTGAAACATTTGGTCCTGACCAATGATAAGAACAAGATAATAAGATTGATGGATTTTTATCCAATCTGATTCAATGTGGAAATTCCTACAATTCAACTAAATAAATACAGAATATTGATATTTGGTTACTGAACTCTGAAATTGCTCCATTCCAGAAAGGTTTGAGTTGTGCTGTGATTTTGTGTCCTAATGCTTCCAAAGCTTTTGATTAAACATTTTTTTTAAATGTAAACTAAATTAATGCATAAAAATATGGTATATATCTAATTGAACCAGCCAGCCTGTCGGTCACTTAGGCTGATTAAAGGAAAAGTACTTTAATAGATATGAAATGGCAGATTGTCAAGAGCAATCTAACTGACAAAAGAAAAACTTCACCTGTGCAAGAGACAGCTCATCTGAGTTTGCTCTGGCCATGAAATAAAGAATTCCTTTTATACTGAGTAAGATTCTGGTTTTATGAACAGGCCAATCTTGACTCTCACAGTTCTTTTTCATTAATTTTAAACACACTCATCATCGCTTTTTCTATCAAAATTTTATTTTTTATTGTGTCTGTCAATAAAGAGTAAATCACAACATATTTTTCCATTAACCTCTTTCACTCTATGAAGCAGGAAAAGGAGTGTCAGTGTCTACACTGATATGAATTTGTGCCCTTTGGGGCTTCATCCATGGACTGACAATTTCGAGTGCAGAGTAAACTAATGACATGGCAAAGAGAATGGGTGACATGAATGAATCCAACAAGAGGGAGAAAATTTAAGGAAACCATACTGGGCAAAGAAACTGAAATATAGGTAGGAATCTTTCACAATAATTACTTTTCTTTTCCTGCATTTGGGAGCTCTCATAAATGAATCAAATTATTGATTAAAAAATAAATTTCATAATTAAGATGTGGAGTAAAGAAAAATATTTTTTCAAGTCCATTTTTCAGAAAGAAGTGAACATTGATGCAAAAGAAATAAATTATGCACTAAATTAGTTTGTTTACATAGACACGATCTTTTTCTTTTTCATTTCCACAATTTCAGGTTTTTGTGAGGTGACATGCTTCAGTATTTCATTGTTTTCTTATTTATTTGAAAGAGGAAACTGTTGAAATATCAAATTTTTGCATTGGAAGAAAACTCTGAGAAGACCTACAATGTTAACAACCCTGGCAGAATATGTGAGCAGATAACAAGGCTTATGAGTTTTAGCTCCCAAAATAACAATAATCTCTGGAAATATTAGGAATTTTCAATTCATTACAACTTTATAGTTGGAGCTCATTTTGTTTTCAGAAAAAGCAATGAATGTCTGTTAATTTTAAAAATTAAAAAAAAGTTTTTATTTTTCCTAGCCAACTAACCCAGTGTTTGGAAGACAGAAATTCACCTAAGACAAATAAGAGACTAGAAGATTTGCTTTTTCCATCTTAGAAGATTGTTCCAATGTTCAGAATATTAGCTGTTATAGATATCTGCCTTTCTTGCCTTCACAATAAAACTCAAAAGATGTCTTTCTAGTACTGAGTCAGAATAAAAAATAAAAAAATCCAGAAATATTTTTAAATAGTCTGTGTTTTAAAGGCACAGTAGGTATAATGTTATTTCATGACATTATGTGAGTCTATGAAAGACAAAATAAGTTCTATTTGGCATAAAGATGAGATGTGAATCACCATGAAAGAAGATCCAGTAACTGCAAATTTGATGAGAAGATCATCCTCTGTGAATAGTTCTTTGGACAAAAGTTTAGAAAATATTATATGTCTATGTATATGATATAAATGTGTGCATTAAATGCATATATAATGCAAGCAGAGGAACATGATACAGTAGAATCCAGGCTGCTTTTGGACTATGTAGATGTGCCACTATTATAACATGGAGTTGATACTTCAAAATCATGACCTAGATGAACTGATCTCTTTTCTTCTTCAAGTCCTTGATTAAAAGTACCTTCTTTATGAGACTTCTCTGGTCTGTTCACCAACTTCAGCTATACTTGTAAAATATGTTATCTAGCACAAACTGAAATAGATTCTATAAAACTGAGAATGCTCAGTTGTAATATTTTTAGTGCATATACTCTGTCTTTCATGTTTTTAAAAGATCTGGCACACATATGGTACCCTAAAAGCATGGTTTAGATTGCATTAAATTAAATTCATCCACAATTTGATATTGCAGGTCGATGTGTTGTCTTCTGTTACTGTAAATTTAGTTGTGTTTTCAGAGAAATATTCTGTATGTATCTTCTTCCCATAATATATTTCTTCACAAGCCAGCCGACAGGAAAAAAAGTGAATGGATGGAAATGCAAAGCAAAAGAAAGGAAAAGGGGATGGCAGACAGGCACAGAGTGCATAAGATGTTAATAGAAGAAAGGATGGGCTATCAGGAAAAAGGACAGAGAAAAAAGAGAGTTGGTAAAGTTAGAGCAATAGATAAAATATGGATACAGAACAAAAAATACATAAATTTAAAACAGAAGGAATGGCACCTAAATCAACACAGGAACCATGGAAACAAAGTAAAAAACAATGCACAAATAGTAAAAGTGAGGCAGGATGGTTAAATCTTGTTTGAAGGTTGAAGAGCATTTTTCTCTTCTTTTTGTTTGCTAGAGGTCCTCTCACATTAAAATATACACCTTTCCCTCACTGCCATAGTCATGTGGCCAAAACTCTAAATGCAGAGCCTGGCTGACAGAAGGGCTCTGTTTACTTCCTGTGCTGGTGATATACTCTAAGTCGTGTCTTCACTGCATAACTAAATCTCCACTGCTCTTCTCCCTTTTAGAACTAAAAATATTATTGAGTTCTGTGGATCTCTTCAAGTGATGAAGAGTGGCTAAAACATAGTAAGGATGCCAGTAAGACCATAAGGCTTGTAAAGGTCTGCATAAATTGATGAACTATGGAGCCAACATTTTGACATAAAATAGCCCATTCTAAGCTGCCACCTCACTTTGAAGATGGTTTAATTTGCAGAGCATCTACTATTTGAATTATATACCTTGTTTCTTTATGCACATCGATTTTGTTTCTCAGTTTGTCCAGGACAAAACTACCCGAGACTTTACAATAGACAGGATTCAGAAAATCTTTAATCTGTTTATCTCACATGATGGATCCAAACTGCTAGCTAGCCATTTTGGAATCAAACTCAGTATTCACATAAATTTATCTCAAATAATAAAGTTATAGTAATTTACTACAAAATATATTTTTTTTCCAGTTGGAAGACGGCTTTGTCCAGCTGTTGGGTCTGCTTGTTTTTGTACTTTTTTATATACACTCTTAGGTAAAACATAAGTCATGGAGGTGGAACCCTGGATTTGATTTATTCCCCAATGTGACCATATTTAAAACTGTCTGCCAACATCTCCAAGTCTGCCCTGACCTCAAGGCTACGGATTTACCTGTGACATGGGTCGCAGCCCAGTTCTCCTGACATGGTTGCTGCAGTCTGGAGCAAGCAATCAAGCTGACAAGAGCTGGACCATAGTGAGGTCCTTAACTTATGGAAAGTGAGGAGGAATAAGAAATAAAACATTTCAACCCTTCTTCCTGGCCAATTTCTGTGTATTTTAATCTTAGTGTCATTAAATGGATAATGTATAAATAATGTAGAAATATCCAGGTTGGAAAATACTTCCAAGATCATCATGTCCAATGACTGACTGATACAACCTCATCAGCCAGACCATGGCACTAACTGCCACCTCCAGTCATTTCTTGACCACCTCCAGAGATGATGACTCCATCATCTCCCTGGGAAATTCATTCCAATGTTTAAGATCCCTTTCCATGAAGAAATTCCTCATCATGTCCAGTCTGAACTTCCCCTGGTACAGCTTGAGGCTATAAATAATATTACAAACAAGCTTGGCACTCATATTTTAACCATCTTTTTAAATGTCTTGACCACGAGACAGAAGGAAAAGAGAGATTACTGTTATCAGGATCATGTGAATTAAGAGATTTACCTTCATTTTTCCTGCATAAAGATGAAGACAAAGCAGTTTAGGATGCCAAATCTTTACCTTTGAAGAACTATGGAAAAGGTGATATCAAATGCATCCTTATTGGTCACCATCTGTTAGCATGTGCAGCAGTGCTTAGTGCATTTAACCAAATATCAGTGCAGCTCACTGGCTAGGACATGACCTCTGTGCCAAAGTGGTGGTGGTGGTGGCAGATCCTGAACTTGCTCCCAGGAAATCAATGGGTGTGTCAGGATAAGTATCATGCAGAACTGAGCCTAAGGGAACTGTTTTATTTGAGAAAACTGTAATCATTACTGACAAAATGGAATATGAGTGTGTCTTATTTGTGTCTATTTAAAACCTTAGATTAAAAGCAAGGCAATTTCTCAATGCCTTAGGAGTAATGCATAGGAATAGTGTACTTAAAAATATATGCAGAATAAAAAGTTGGTGTTGACTAAAACACATTACCATCTGCTTCTTTGTTTCATTCCACTAGAGATTAATTGAGTTGATCTGAGTTAGCAGATACTCTCAATGAAATTACATAGTGTGTTGATGAGTATTTCAGTTCAGCTACTGATTAACTTGTTAGAATACCCAGGTGAGGTGATAATTGTTCCAGAAATCTGAATACGAAATTTTAAAACCCAGATCGTGCTTGTTCTTGAAGGTTGTGCTGACTTAAGGACTTTCTTATTTGTGTCATTATCAACCACACTTTAAATAATTAAGCCCTACACATGTACACATAATATAAGCTTATGTGTACGTAACATATGTTTGTAAATCTATGTGTATTGATTTAAATGTACATAGATATATACACATGTATTTATTCAGACGTGGAAATCATAACCATTGCTATAATAGGACTTTCACATGTGTCTTTACTGTAGATTTTTCAAGTTATTATGAGATGCGATTCTTTATTGCTTAAAAATTGCCTAATTTCCTACATGTTCTTCTCCTGGAATCCTGCATATATATATATATGCCTTTTAGGTATGTTTAAATATCTTTTTAAAATGTAATTTTTCTCCAAAGTAATTAAACATATAGTTGGAAAACATATATTTGAGTCAGCATATTTATTCAATCTATTGAAACTGTTGAATTGAATGGATGATAGACAAGGGAAATCAAGGAAGTTACTGTACAAACAGGGTAAAGCCCTGCCATGAGTTAATATAATGTAATTTTATCCATGCCATGAGTTAATGTGATGTAATTTTACCCTTTTTATACCATCATCAATGTCAATGCTAATATTTCTAAATGAGTTGCAACTATGCCAGCTCCTTTGACTTTCAGCAGAGCTCCAGTTGGGTAGAGCTACACCCACAATAAATTTCAAGTTTGAAGGGAATGTTTGGAATAGATTTGTTCTCCTTTTGCAATTAATCATTGTTTCTAAAACAATATTAAATTCCCATCCAAAAAAATAGATAATTACAACTGGAAATGTATCATTACTTAAGGTAGCAGAAATCATTCCAAATTATTTTTGTTAGAGTGAAATAAAACCATGAGAGTAATATTATTTCAGGAATGAAAACAAATTTCAGTTCTAAAGCATGACCAAGTAAAAGATACCCACTGTTTCGTTCATTATTTTATTGAGCTCACAGTAATTCTGGTTCACAACTTTATGTTCCATATAATACAATTATACACACCTGAGCCTTGACATCTGAGTTCCATAACTTTTTTTACAGCTCTAGAGGAAAGCCTTTTGTGAATTTACAAGCAATTCCTGCAGCAGTGCTCCTGATAAAGTACACCTAAGCATACAACAGGCAAAATAATTTGTTTTTCATGATAGTAATGCCTTATTATCATTTTGGAACACATAGCACTTATGCTAAGATGTTAAATATGAAATGCTCTCTTTTATTTAGGAGTGAGGGTTTTTCTGTTTTGTCTCTTTTTTTATCCTCAGTACTTCAAGTCAAGCTGTGAGGAAAATCTCTTATGCCTGCTATGCAGTTTTATCTTAATCCAGGAAAGTGGGAATCTAGCAAATGAAAAATAATCCAAAAGTTAATGCGGAACAAAATATCTAGGCAAAATTTGGACAGCACAAAATTCTTAGTGCACAGAAAACCTGACTGAGCAATAGTCTGTCTCTTTTTGAAGAGTGATTTTAAAGTTGAAAAACCATATCATTTATTTCTTTGCTATTAACATTAGTATTGCTTTTCTAATTTTACTGTGAAGCAATTTCTGTAGCTTTGTAAAGAAAGCACAAGCAAACACTATGAACTGCTTTTCTCATAGGTGCTCTATAAACAATATTTACTCTTAATATAAAGCAAGTATGATGGTCTCAGTTCTGCAGCATGACGCACAATGGAAAATTCCCAGTTTTTGAGGTGATGAAATATAAAAAATTCTGTCATATATATATATATATATATATATATATATACACATTACCAATTTTTGTTTTTTTTCAGCTCTCCTGCTGGAAAAAATCATTTTTGTTTTGGTTCACCCATTTCAAATTTAAAGAAGTCTCACTGCACTTCTTGACAAACAAAGTTTTGCAAAGTTTTGGGAAAGGCTTATTGATAGAATAGTTTTTTTCTTTGGGAAAAAATATGGCAATTACTGAGGCTAAATGTAAAAATTTTGTAAAATGGGTTATCTGGCATTAACTTTGTTGATAAAAGAATAGGGGAAAAAAAGAAAAAGCTGTTTTCTGTCTTGGTCTAGTGGATAGAAATAAATAGAGTGTTTAGCTAGATATTTCTATTTTACTTTAATTAAAAGAGAAAGTATATATTAAAGAAAAGGCATAGATAGCTTTTATGGCAATAATTACCTTCACTTGGAAGGATTAACATAGAAGTCAGTTATATTACTGAAAATAAACATGAAGAAAATAAACTTACCTAACAATGCCAATTGCTTTTATTAAATATATAGTTAACAAACAAGGATTTAAATCACAGGTAGAGGACAGAGGCTGTTTTATTACACAACCTTTGCTGTCACTGTATTTCCAAGATAGTTTCTGTTGGAAGTGAGTATTCAACACAAGCCTATAAGTGCTACTTGCAGTCTCTGATGGCAGCTGACAGCCAGGGTTTGGAGTCAATTTTCAGCAAACATGGCATTTTGTCATCCCTTTCTATAAATGATGGAGTCCCTTCAGAAGGGATACTACAAATGGGCCAGCATGGGATTTTAATGTTTCACAATGCATCGGTATAAATTGTTCCTTTTTTTTTTGTTGTTTTCCTGTTTTCTTTATGAAATATATGACAAGCTGAATTGAAAACTCAGATCATGTTTTTAATACTTTTTTTAATGGTAAACATTATTAACTGGTTAAAGGCAGTCTCAGAAGTGTTTTGTTCCTAAGTGGTAACAATGCCAAGAAGCTGATTTCACTTTTGATATCATCTTGCAAAAGAGTATTATTCATAATATTACTGTAGATCCTGATGATCCAAAGAGGGTTTACAGGATCAGTTACTTGGGAAATCACTGTGTCTGTAGTCTAAGGACATAGGGTTTGGTCAAAGCTACACCTCAGTCAGGGTCAACAACAGGAAAAGGTTATGCTATCTAGGACTTTGTCCAGTCATGTCTTTCATGTCTCCAACCAAATTTACTGATTCTGTATGCAAACTCTCCAATGTTTGCAGAGTGGACATGTACAGAGCTGAATTAGAGAATAGCTGTTTGGGCTGATACAATCAAAACTTTTGTTCAGAAAATGTTTGGGGTTTTTTTTTTCTTTTGTTTTTAGTTTTACTCATTCTTCTGGACAGGTGTTTTCTGAAATAAGCCAAGTTTCACAATATTTCAATGGTTGAAAAACTACAGTTTCAAAATTCTGAATAAGATCTTAGTTTTCTGGACTTCACAGTGATGAAAGTATCAACTCTGACAGAAGTTCAAGGTTGCCTGGTATGAAACCATAAGTGACAAAAAGGGAAGTGGTGTCAGGACCTCATAGTTGGGACTCTGGGTTGAAATTGTGAAACTGAGATAGCTCAACCCTGTTCTGAGCAGAAGCAATAGTTTTGATTAAATTTTTGTGGTATTCTACAGAGTGTCTCTTTCTGTTACCAACCTTCACTTTTGCAAACTGTTAGCACTGTCTCATTGGTAATGTGTTAATTGTGAGCTTCCACGTAGAAAAAGCCATAAAAGATCATTTAAAAATAAATAAATTGTGCCAAAAAAGGAGCACTTTTAGATGTCGAATATGCTATTCCTATTAAAAATGAGGAAAAAATGCTGTCATGCCTAGCTTATTTTTGAGAGGCTTGTGCCTGCTTCTCTTGACAGCTCTAAGGCATAATGGTAAAACATTGACACATATAAACCAATTCCCATGCTTCGATTTCATTGCTAAAGAGTCATTTTTGCTTGGGGCATGGTGAGATAAGAAGTAATGAAAGTAGTAGTAATTTAGTACATATTTCAATAAACTCTTCCCTCAAACTCATCCAGACCTCACTGCTAAGATATGACATTGGAAGACTAGAGTTATTGAGGAGATTTACTTACAAATTAAATGAAGGCACAGCTTTGGAAAATAACAGATTTCATGTCCAACTGTATAAGCATTCCATATATTTAAAAAAAGGCAACAAAACAAAACCAAACTCAAACTTCCTTTTCAGTGCAATTAAATAGATAGCAACATCTTTCCTGATGGCATCTCTGAACGTGGGAACCCTGATCCCTGAGACTATAACTAAAAGCAGAAACCTTGTAAACACCCTGCTTCTGGAACATTTATTTCTGAAAATAATTCTGTTTTGTCCTGAAATCCCTCTGCCTTGTAGGTAACATCATACTGTTGCCTTGCACTTCCAGAATAGCAAGTAGAAGGAAGACAGCTTGTTGAAAATCTTGAGGAAACCAGATGTGCAGGAAATTGTTTGTCATAGAGGTAGTCAACAGGACTGATTTGCCTATCAAGAGCACTTGAACTTTTTCATGAAGTTCCAGCTCCAGAATGCTCTTCCACAGAAAGCCATCCAAGTTTGGTATGCAGCAGTTGATGATTAGTTTTATTTCATCATATAGAATGGCTAAACATCAGAATTTTACTCTTGCGCATGATTAAGTTCATTTTTATTCACTAAGTGAGTATCTTTTTATAGCAGTGCTCACAGTGATTTTGTTCTTAAGGCTTCTGAATGATCAATGATCTAAAGAAGAATTGCATTGGATGACACTTTCTGTTTCCCACTAGTCTGTCAACATTGGTAGTCTTTTCATGGAAGTATCTGTGTCTGTATACTCCTATGCATTGGAGTTAATCTAGTATTTCACTATTCAAACTCCTTAAACAAGTTATGGATTTCTTTGCTAGTCATTCAACTGCTTTTAAAAGTGTGCTGTTTATTCTTTCATATTGTACTGTAAATCTCAGTTGGCAGGTAACTTAAGTTAGGAATTGTAACTGATTCATTCATGGGCAGTACAGATCATAGGTTTCCTTTTTTGCATATGATCTATTAGCTTGTGTTCTCTTCACTCTCCTGTTGAGGAAGATCTTATGCTCATCTTATCTTTGCTACACCTTTTCCTGGAAAAGGTTTCAAAACCGTGTTTTATCACCTTCATGGTATGTATTTCTTCAAATTCATGGCTCTTCCTAACTGTAACAATATGAATAAAAAGACTCAAAGAACAATTTAGATGAAAAAAGCCCTTTTTATTCTATTCCCCAGCTCAAAGTGGGACCAGTTTTGTGCTATGTCAGATTGTTTACAGCCTTATAAAATTAGATGTTTAATATCTCCAAGGAGTGAGATGCTTCTCTGAGAAAACTGTGGCCACCTTCATATTGAAAAAAAAATCCCTCTCCCAGATTTCCATCACTCACACATAATGTGCTTTAGCCTCCTAACCTACATGGTGTTCTTTCTGGACTCACTCCAGAATGCCAAGGTATTTCTTGTGCTGGGGAGACCAAAATTGAGCACAATACTGCAGACACTTCCCAGGTACCAAAGAGAGGGGGAAAAACACTTCCCAAACTGATGAGTGCACCCTTGCTATTACAACTTCATATACAATTGGTCTTCCCTGCTGCAAGGCCACTCATTTCTGACTCACCTTCAGCCTGTTCATGAAACTCTCACATATTCTAATGCAAAAATCCCTGTACTGCTTGCTGTCTGTATGTAATGGCATCAAAGATGTATTTGGGCAGATTTTTTTAGCTTAGTACATTTCTGTCAGTACAGATTTTCAAGTTTTGGTGGAAACATTGCCTTGGTCTGACAGTGCAGTCAGCTGCTTCACTTGCAAGTGCTTTTACAGTTCATAGTAGCCCAAAAACCCAAACCCATAGTCCTGAATCTGAATTTGGAAAAAATTTTGGCAAGGTTTAAAAATTCAGTCATGAAGTACCTCTAATTCTACTGTCCATTTAGCAATTTTATTTTGTTTTGTGAAGTTCTTTTTTAAGTGTGAAGTTACAGTTCTAACATTACTTTCAATTACAAAATAAAATCCACTTATTCCATGATAGCAACATGATGTTTAAAATCAAGGCATAAAATTAATCTTCCAGAACACCAGCTTTCTTCCAAAAAAAGGGGTGTTCATCATGAAATTCACAATGCTAATTTACACACAGCTAAAAGAGCAGAACCATTCTTATTTACATGTCTCCTTTCACTATGGCATTCTTCCTCACTTGCCACCTTCTTCCACATAAGGAAGAGATTATTTGTCAGTCAAGAATGTAAAAGTTATTCTGTGGTGGAAAGATAACCACTTTTCCTTTGGGACTAGTAGGGCATGGTACTCTCTCTTTGCTAAAGGGATGATGAGACCTGTGCATGCACTCAATTGCATTAATTTCCTCAGAACTTCACTTCACCAGCCAAATGCTTCTTTGTGAGTGTTGTGCTTTGGCATAGTACTCTCCAGTTTCATGATTCACTGAAACAACAAGTATCATGAGCCAGGGAAAAAAAGCCTACCCCTCCATCCCCCATCTGCATGGTGTGAGGTGGCACTTATTAACCCCAAGATTCTGTCACCCTCCCTGTCCTGGCTAGAACCAGGAAAAAGAGAAAATAAATACTTAATGGAATTCTGCCCAGAGAACCTGTGGATCCTATCCCTGGAAGTGTTCAAGGACAGGCTGGATGGAGCTTTGAGCAATCTGGTCTAGTGAAATGTGTCCCTGCCCACAGCAGGGGAGATGGAACTGGATGATATTTAGGGTCCTTTTCAACCCAAACCTTTTTTTTTTTTCATTCTGTTTCTTAGTCTCTATTTCATTCTTCTTTCTCAAATGCCACTTCTTTAAAACAAAAACTCTGTCCACAATATGACCATGCTGTGGGAAGTTTGTCCTGGCGTGAGTGGAAGTAGGAAACACTTTCCCATTCTCTTCATCCTTCAAGACCATAATTTTGTTCTGAAATGAGTGGGACAACAGCAAAGAAGGCAAAAAATCACATCTAATCTGCCAGAACACTTCACCTCTTCCCTGAGAAGTGGGCTACACATCACCAGCTGGGGGTGTCACATTCAGCAGGTGGGATTCTCAATTTACAGGCAGAACAGCTTGATTTAAGTCAGTTGACTCTTGGCTTCAAAACACAAATGAGTTACTGCAGGGTAACATGCTACTACTGCATATTGGCAGCTTCACAGCAGCTGTCTGAGTGCGTGTGTACAGCTCACAGCAAATGTGAGAGCACTGAAGGCATCTCAGATCTCCTTCATGGCTCAGGACAATAGAGGGAGATGCTGTTTCTTGCTCTGTGGTTAGTTAGTACATTTAATTGGAAAGAAAATATTTAGTTGCTTATTCTTCCTCCTACCTACTTTTGAGCAGACCACATATATTCCTGGATCTGAGAAATCAGTTCATCTTCAAAAATAAAGATTACTTAGTCTTGGAAGAAGACATATACTAAGGATATATCAACCAAAGACTCAGAAAAATGCACATATGTGCATTTGCCCCAAATTCTGGAGAACTCATTTCACTGATTTTAGGAAGGCAGTACCACTGAAAGAGAATTTCATCAGCAGAATAGTCAATTTTATATCAATTCAGTGTTAATAGCTCACTTAGTTCAAGCTTTTAGTTGGTTACATTTGCTTTTCTTTTCTTTCTCTTTTGCTTGATGTTCAGGAGCATTTACACCAAGAGGAATAGAGCACTCGGGTCTATAAACAGAGGTAAGAAAAAAGCTTAAGGAGTTAGCATGGGCTTGTTGAGTATTCTTAAAGGATTAGTATTGTGAGAACAATTAATGGTTCACTACAGAACAGGACTGATCCAAGGTTACATTCTGACACCATTGTTATTGGTTCTAGCAAATTATTGGATACTGAGGAAAGAATAGTAATTTGCAACAATTTACTTCTTATCGATGTTTTAAATTGTGTGCAACACCTGCATAGAGAGAGCAATACACAAGGTAAGGAGGCACTAATTATTCCATTGCAGTCTCTTTAACAAAAATACCCTTTCTTGTTGTAGAAAATGATTGTTGTAGACAAAAAAATCTAAAAGCAGCTTTATATTGACAGAAATTTTATAGCATTAATATAACTATGTGAATAGAAGAATTATAAGTATCAAATAAAGATGTTGATTCTTGATTACTTGACTATAAATATATGCTACCAGTCTGTACTGGCTTCATGTGTTATATTTTTGATAAATCTAGTTAATGTGTAGGTAGAATAGGTTACATTTTTCACTTCCTTTCTGTGTGGGTGACCAGGCCCTGGAACAGATCATGAAGAGGTTGTCGAGTCTCCCTCACAGAACACAATCCTTGGTCCTGTGCTCTGGGTTGACCCTGCTTGAGCAGAGAGGCTGGACCAGATGACCCATTGTGTTCCCTTCCATCCTGACCCATTCTGAGATTCTGTGAGATAAAGGTTTACATGTTAGAAAGGCCAGGTCAAAAGAGAAGGCTGTTTAAATGAACAGGTAACTCTGACCTGAAGTAAACACCTGTGGAGATGTTATACAGAAGCAGGAACAGAGGAAGGCTGCCCAGGAGTACAGAGGCATTTCTCAAGTATGCATGGATTGAGTTAGAAGAGCTGAAGTTCAGCTGGAAATTAATCCAGATAGGGATTTCAGGAGCATGAAAAAGAGTTTTTACAATTACATCATCAGCAAAATAAAACTAAGGAGAATGTGAGTACAAGGATCCCCGCTACTCAGTGGAGTAAAGGACATACTGATTGGTCAAGGCCTTGGATAAAGCCAAGACACAGAGAGTCTTTCTTGCTTCACCTATTACCAGAAAGATCCATCTTTTGGTCTCCCAGGCCCAAAATCTCCAGATAGAAATACAAGCATATGCAGTATATAACTTTTGAACAGTGAGGTAAATCCCTTCAAGGAATGCAAAACCAACTGGGCATGAATGTGCCAGCTGGGCAGTTTACACACAATGCTTTGAATATTGTGCAATCCACCAGATTTATAGCATGGCTGCGAAGGAATTGCATCAACACAGACCTGATAAGGTCAGTGCTTCAGGAAAACATTTGTTGCATATGGCTATGCAAAATAAATTTTTCAGCATATCGAAATCTTAAATAAACTTTGGCAAACTTAGCTGACTATCTTTCAGGAGAAGGATGGGATAATTTGCCCAAATACAGACATTTGAGATACCTTAAGCTGTCCTATATATCTACCCTAATGGCAGATATGACACACCACTGTAGATAAACCTACATCCTTCTGAAGGTCAAAGAGAGTACTTGAGAGACTCTAAAATTACCCTAGATATCATTTAAGCAGTTTAGGTAAATGAATCCTATTCTTTTTTACTTAGCTTTTAAGCCAAAAGACATGGAAAGGCTCAGCTCTGCGCTTGACATTCCTATGGCAAGAATATTACAATACTTTTTTTCTGCTGTTCTTAAACTGTAATTGAAAAATCACATTAGAAAAATTTTTGTCAGTAGGGACTACTAAAATAAAAATAAAATATACTTAGTCCTCAGGGTCTTTCTCAGCTAGTCAACCAGCTGCCATTTTTGAAAGAATTCAGTATGCATTTTTCTATGTTCCTCTTCAAGCATAGCTGTTTTCCTTAGGAATACTTGCCATCTTACCCACTTTCCAAGTCAAAAAGTATCCAGCTGATGTAGATGTTAGACCTTTGAGGTTTTATATGACTGCTTCCAGGTTGGAACACACTTGCAAGCACTCTGAGCTACACATGAAAAGCTAGGCTCTGCATTAGGCAAATGTACTTGTGCTATATTTGAGAATTAGATGTCTATGGAGGATTTACAGATGCTGAATTTTAAACTTCTGTTTCCAGGGCTTTAAAAAATATGTTTCAGCACCTGGATGTCAGATGTCTTTTGAAACTAAGGAAGAATCTTGCTACCTGCTAGACTTAACTTAAGAATCTAGGGACATCATTAATGGAAAATCTGTTTTCTTGTTCATCTGTGCACCAACTTTTAGCAATTTCATCAAAAGCAGCTGTGGCTTTTTATGAGCACTTACTTCCCAAGCCTGAAAGATATTTCTGATTTTTGGCCCCTGCTTTAAGAGGACCCTATATCTACAACTCTATATTCTTTCCACTCCTTTCTGAAGGGTTACTTGCTTTCTGGTATCAAAGATTTGGTGGTAATGAAACTCAGGAAAAATCAGATCATGCCAGTTTAAAATGTCTTGTCTTTTATTAAAGTAGCCAGTGAAAGAATGATCCAATCCAGCTATATTGGAAATAAACTCAGTCAAGTCTATATGAAAAGAGCTGATGTTAAAACTTGTCTCATTGTTCAAGCTTTTCATGCTCAAAGGGTTAGTGGCATGAAAAGCTGTGTTTTGTGTCTTGCTTTGAAGGAAATGGTAGACAAAGCAGCTACAATTTTTTTGTGTCCTACCCCTATATTGTTTCACTATAGTGCAGAATTAAAGTTATTCCTTTACTGGCAGTGTCTTTGAATTCCTTGTCCAGCATAATGTTGTCCAAATGAACCTTACCTTTTCCCACACCCCTTGGGTGGATACTCACACTGATGTTAGAATATTATTAACTTATTCAGACACAGTTTATCTGGATGATACACACAAGATGACATTGCTGTCAGAGGTCTTAAAAATATTGTTAAGCTAAAGAGAATGTTAAAGAAAACAATCTGAAAGCCACAATGCAGATTGTTCCAGGACAAAGCAAGTTTTAAGGCAGATTCACTTTTCCATGGGTCAGAGAAACATACAATAAGTGATTAATGAAAATACAGAAGCACCTCTGTAATACGGATTTCAATTGTAATACATAGAAAGCATCTATTTTTGTTATCACAACTATTAACTTAAGTCAGAGGAGAAAATATTTCTAATGTTGAAGAGAACTATAAGCAGATTCCTGATGGTAGGAAATGTACACGTCACTGCTCTCCACATCTAGAAAACACCACCAACAACAACACCAACAAGAGTTCAGAGAGTCACAGCAGTATTTGATATGCAAAATCCTTTTTGGGTTTGATTTTAAAGGTCCATGACAGTAAATTCAGAAATATTTTTTGAACAGGACCATCTAACTCACTTTATGATGAATATTTTTCAATAAAACTTAAAAAACATTGTACTGGCAATGTATAGACTGGAGAGTTTCTTTTCAGATGGACTGTAGGAGTTAGATATTTGATTCACATCTAAAAATAAGCAAAAAGGTCACCTATGAAAATACCACTGTAAAAGAAAGATAATAAAATATGTGTCAAAACAGACACATGTACAGATACAGCCAAGGGGATCTATGCATGTTCGTAATACTAAGCACATATTTAAGCACTTTTCTGAAATATGACCTCATCTTTGCATGATTTGCTCACTGCCACAATCTTAAGAAAAATTTGTAGTGTCTGAGCAATTTTTACCAAAAAAAAAATTAAACTCGCAGAGCTAACATCTAACTCTGGGTGATTCATTGGTTAGAAATTAATTACAGACAGCTGTAAACAATGAAAAGTAATTCTGTAACACTGATATTGCTTTGGAACACTGTATTGAGAGCTGAAAAAACCAACCCAGATCCACAAAACTTTTATACTAGCAGAACTTGTTTAGTAAAACCTCTTGTCTCAGACAAAAGGATTGTAAGTTCAGTCACTAAGAAAATATAAGACCTGATAAATAAATAACACAGGACAATGGCTGAAGGAGATGATAAAATAATCTTTTCTTCTTTAAAAAAAATACAAAATCCTAAGCTCACCATTCTTTCTTTAAAGTAATCATTAAGGTAAAAATACTAGAAATATGCTTGATAAGCACATTGCAAAAGTGTTGTTGTAACATTATCTAGTTATTTATTTGTTTAGGTGTACAAACAAAAGTATATTAAGCAAAAATAATTCCAAAGATGCAAATTTGATCCTGGGTTATGGGATTTAGTTGTGATTTTTTTTTTTTTTTTAGGTCCACCCTACTGACCATTGACAAAACATTTCGGCTCACTGGTATCTGCATCTCAAGCTAGAAAAAAAAATTATTTATCTTCCTTCGTAGATAACTTGAGCATGAATAGATTAAAAATTCTTCTTATTAGCAAAGCATATTCATTCTGTTTACCCATTTCTCTGTCAAGGAATTTCTTCTTAGCAGAGCCAAAAGGTTGAACATTTGGATTCAACACACAGCCTAACATTACATCCCATGAATTCAGGTGTCTGTGCTTCTCAAGGCCCAGTCCTCCTCAGAAAAAATTCTATAGTCAACAGGTTGAAAGGGACCTTACAGGTCACCTTGTTCCAACCCCCCTGCCATGGTCAGGGATGACTCCCACAAGACCAGGTTGCTCAAAGCCCCATCCAACCTGGCCCTGTACATTTCCAGGGATAAAGCATCATAACTTCCCTAGATATTCTTGATAGAATATGTATAGCAAACAACACAAGTTTTGTGAGTCTTTGACAGGTTTAACTCATGTGACCAGCACTTTCACATGGCAGATGCTAAAATCTGCAATTTTCATATTGGCAGTCCTACAGTTCTTCTGCAGCAGGTTTATCATCTCATATGTATTCTACCCATACACATATATAGCTACATTTTTTCCCCTTGAGCCACTAAAAGCTTTCTAGTCACTATCTAGAAATATTAGGTTTGCCAAACTTTATTTTTCTTAATCCTCTAGTGCAGTGTGATCTAGTCATCTTCTTTTTGTTTGAGCTTCCTCAAGATTTATTCAAACCAAATCTCTTGTGTGAATTACCTGCAGAAGTCTGATAAGCAAGATGTATCTTTTTCACTGGTGCAGAGAAGTTTGAAAGTATATTCGTGACATAAAGCATTACTCATTGGTTAACAATATAAGAATTAGAAAAGTCATTAATATAGTTAATGATCCTTAATTACATAATGGAATGCCTGTTACATGATTCTTTAGTGTCTCAGCATTTCCATGCATTATTGATAGCCAATTAAGTACAGATGAAAGAACTGGGAGAACTATTTGCAGCAAACAATTTATTTGAAAAATTTAGCCTCCCTTTCTGTTTTTGAATTACCTGTAAGAAGGCTTTGATTTTTAAAAATGTCATTGTTGTTCCAAGTAAATCTTTTAAGCAAGGGTCTTCTAGCCTACACTCTGATTGCAAAATATTTTATGTGCTATTGCTTTCTAGGTATGAGTCATTTTCATTTCTCCAAAACACTATTTATCTTTTAACTCTGGTGTCATATGCTATTCCTTCACTAGATGAATACCAAACTCAGACTCTTCTGTTTTCCTCCTCTTCCTTCAAGCATGGTCTCATTCAGTTCAACAGATTCACTTTTCACTATGACTGAATCTTCTTTTAAGAACAACCAAATCTTTATAATGGGACATAACAGGTTCTTCCTTTCCTTTTCTGGCAGATGTGGCTGCTATTCTTCCCAGCTCCCATGCTGAGTGGAAGAGTCTGTTCTCTCAGTAGGCAGATACACATATTGAAGATGTGGTCAGTGGTCATTTTTAATGTCTTTAAGGATGAAGACTCCACAGCATCTCTGAGAAACCTTTTACATGCTCAACCACCTGCACAGTAGAGAAAAATATTTTTCTTTTGCTTAAACAAAGATTCTGTATTTAATTTTGTGCTCCATTGTCTCTTGTCTTCTATTTAGGCACCACTAAGAAAAGTCTGGCTCTGCCTTCTTTACTCTGTTCATCAGGTATTTACACACATTAATAAGATCATTGATAAGACCCCTGGGATTTCTCTGTTCCAGGTCTACAGCCACATGCTTCTCAGCTCTCCTTGCACCTTAGGTGTTCCACTCCCTTAATCATTTTCATGGTCCTGCTCTGCACTTGTTCCAATAGGTCCATCAGGGAGTACAAGATGCTGCCTCCCCACTGCTCAGTACAGAATAAGAATCACCTCCTCTGACATGCTAGTGATGCTCCCCTAAAGCAGACCATTACACTGCTGGCCACGTTGGGCACAGGAGCACACTGCTGGCTCTGAGTCGTCAGCTTGTTATCTCCCAGGACCCTGTTGTCTTTCCTGCAAAGCCATCTTCCTACAAAGACACTTTTCCAGTCTTTCTTGATGCATAAAAATATTCATCCACAGATGCCTCTGTATTCAGCACAGGTGCAGCCACACGTCCAGTCCTGAGTTCAGTTCTGGGCCCCTCATCACAAGAAAGAAATTGATGTGCTGGAGGGTGTTTGAAGTAGGACAACAGAGCTGATGGAGGATCTAGAGACCAAGTCATATGTGGAGCAGCTGAGGGAGCTGGGGCTGCTTAGCCTGGAATAAAGGAGTCTCCAAGGTGGCTTTATTACTCTGTACAACTCCCTAAAAGGAGCTTGTAGCTAGATGAGGGTTGGTCTCTACTCCCTGGTGACTAGTGACAAGATGAGAGGACATGGTCGCAAGCTGCTTTAGGGGAGGTTCAGGTTGGACATAAGGAGGAAATTTTTCACAGCAAATGATATTAAAGATTGGAATGGACTCCCCAGGGAGGTGATAGAGTCACCATCCCCAGAAGAGATACAGAATGACTGGATATTGCACTTTGCGCCATGGTCTAGTTGACAAGTCGGTGATCAGTCAAGGGTTGGACTTGATGACCTTGGAGGTCTTTTCCAACTTAGATGATTCTGGGATTCTCAGCTGCAGGACTTGTCATTTCCCCTTTATCAGACTCCAAGAAATTCCTGTTAGCATTAAGGGATTACACTAAAAGGATGCATAGAAACTCAACTGGTGTCCTTTATCAATAGCTACACTCCAAATCCAACTTCTCTGTCTGAGAGGAGCTGCAACTTGCCTGGATGTTGGTTCATTCATATTGTGTGGGTGGTCCCAAAAGGTTTGCATAGGCTGGCTTTGCTGGGAAGGCTCTTAAGCAGTCTGGATGTTAGGTCCTTGTTACTGGTATTTTAAACCAAATCTTTATGGCTGTTTTCTGTAAAGCTCATTTTAAGGCTAAAGTATGTCTCACTCTGAATTCTAGTAGGTAAAAACATCTGTTTGAAAAGAAAGTGTGAGAATAAATGAGTCTTAAAAAAAACCCAGCAAGTTTTCAGTTTTGTTCTCAAGTTATGCATAGTAATTCTATTTTTTTAAGTGTAGCAAATTAATGAATGAGTTAAAATGAGAAATTTTTATTTTTCTCTGAGATCTCAGAACTCCTCAATATGTATTTTATAAAATCCTAAAAGTTTGTGTAATTTCTTTGAATAATATCTAAATAATATTCATGTCATCAGATACAAAGAAGGATGAAACAGAATTAAAGAAAAGACCTTACTTGTATGAATTAAAATTTGTCCTTCATAGATTTTCAAGAGCAGATCTGCTACTAAATAAGTTTTGTAATACCTAACAAGTGTTTCAGAATATAGTCTCTCACATCACTCTCCATGGAGGTGAGTGATTGCAGCAGGCATTAAAAAGTATTATTAATCAGATGTCTATATCACAGCAACTCTAGCTACTTTCTCCTCTCCCTCTGAATCTTGAATAAACCCATTACTGCTGCTTGAAATTTCAAGTGACAGCTAATTTAAGTGTGGCTTCACATTAAGGGTTCCGAAAATTACAAACTACTGTTTAGATTTATTTGCTAAGTCATGTAGCAGAACATTTTACAAGTCTGTCTGTAAAACTAGACTGAAAGAGAGAACACAGTTATAACTGGGTGGTTTTAATTTATTGTCCATTTTGTTTTGTTTTGTTCACTTCAGGGAATGAACATAGTTCTTTTATTGTAGCTGAGCAATGAATGACTCTACTGAAAAAATTCTTAAAATGTTAAAATGTTGGTGTGCAGTAATATACATGTTGCCTTGTAAAGACAAGGGAAATTTGGTACTTTTGTCTCTCCTAGGCCCAGATAAAAGAGGAGTAAACACTCCAGCATAGCCAAACCCTAATCATTTCATAAAACATATCTCACCTTACCCTGCAATGGCTTAAACCCTAACAGAAAAGAAAAAATGTGTCTTAGACGCTGTAGCAACCATTCAGCACAGGCATTCACACCTACTGCAAATAAGCTGTAAACAAAAATCCATTGAAGCCTTTGTAGCCATTCTGTGAGCTGATGAGGTCATGAGAATTTGGTGAAACTACTGCTTATTCCCTTCCAGGAGGGAGCATGTTGCTCTTTATAAACAAAGAGTGGGAAATAGAACCACAAAAGGGAGAGTAAGGTCCTGAGAAAACTGTAATGTATATAAAGCCAGCATCACTAGACTTACCTGGCATCTCCCATTCAGTGCACATGTTGTTGATTGACAAAAACTCAACATGTTGATTCATGCTATTAAATTGTTAAGTCAATGGCTAAAAAGGTTATTGCCATCTATAGTGTGATTGTTGATGAGCTTCCTGACTTTGCATACATTACCAAGGTCTGGCTGGATGACTTTGTAAAACTGTTATTGGTCCAGATGTCTTCTTTTGAATCTTAGCTCATGAAAAATTGAGAAATGGGTAAAGCAATGGTACTACAAGGCTTTTAAAAGAGCAGACAAAGCAAGAACAGAAGGTAGAATACAGCAAAGCTCAGATTAGTGGTGAGATGTGTTATTTTAATGATTAAAAAAATTTATCTTAGAGGCACACTGCAGAGTAATAACTAGCAGACTAGCAGACTAACTCAACATGCCACTGGTAGTCCCAACAAAAAGCATTCTCAAAGCTGCCTGCTTTATGTTGCAATGTAGACAATGTGTTGTCTACATTGCAGCACAAAGTAAAATACTAGCAACCAAAAGCAAAACATGCTCCCCTCGTATCACCTTCCAGGAGTCTAAAAGCAATTAATAATATATAAGGCTTTAATTTAGCTATACACTTTTTTTTCCCTCTGCAAAATAACTGATTGGATCTGATGCAATAATTGCACCCTATACCTTGATTTACCAAATTCAGGTGAGTGAATGTAAAGTAAAGAGTCTAGGTACTCGGTTTGACCTGGGAATGAATCATTTCAGAAAGTCTTAATGTGATTCCAGTTGTACTTAAAGAACAGAGCAAGTGAAGGATATAGTATAAGTTTTCTTGATACAAGGATGGTTTATGGAAAGATATCAGTTACTACTAAAAGAGCTCTCTCAGGTGTCAGGAGATACATACTCATGTTAGGTCAAGGTCCCATCTGGGGTATATTACACTGCCTCACCACAGGTGCTTGATTGGTAGTTCTGGACCCTGGTGATATTAATTTGCATAAATCCTGCTTAATTTGCTTAAAATTTGCTTGAGGTACAGGTGTATGTAGAGTTAAGTGCTTTGATTAACAAGAGTAGATTTAAACATGTACTTATATTATGTTGTTAATTCCCACGACAGCAATTCATTAAAACACTTACAAAAATTAACTTATTGTGTACTTAGCACACAATATCAGGTACCATGTACAAGTGTGCACTGCACATGTATGTATCATAGGCTATGTTCACAATGGTTACCATGACATGATGTGCTTCACCTGCTCAGCACGTTCACTGATGACACAAAACTGGGAGGAGTGGCCCATACCCCAGAGAGCTGTGCAGCCCTTCAGAAGGACTTTGACAGGTTGGAAGGATGTGCAGAGAATTGTCTGCAGTTCAGCAAGGGCAAATGCAGGGTCCTGCACCTGGAAAAGAATAACCCAAAATGCACTAGCAAACGCTGGGGCTCGACCTGCTGGAAAACAGCTCTGTGGAGAAAAATATGGGTGTCTTGGTGGACAACAAACTGTCCATGACCCAGCCAGGGTCAGGAAAGCCAAAGGTATCCTGGCATGCATTGGGAAGAGTATTGCCTGCAGCTTCGGGGACCTGATCCTGCCCCTCTACTCAGCCCTGGTGGGGCATACCAGGAGTGCTTTGTTCAGTTCTGGGCTCCTCAGCACAAGAAAGACATGGAGCTCTTGGAGCGGGTCCATTGGAGGGCTAAGAAAATAATGAATGGTCTGGAGCTTTCCCTTACAAGGAAAGGCAAAGAGAGTTGGGCCTGTGCACTCAAGAAGAGATGGCTTAGAGGCACTTAAGTATAATCTGAAAGTCTCTGAAGGGAGAGTGTTAAGAGGATTGATCCAGGCTCTTCTTGGTAGTGCCTAGCAATAGGAAACAAAGCAATGGGCAAAACCTGATGAACAGGAAGTTCCACCTGAATATGAGGAACAACTTTATTGTGAGCACAACCACACACTGGACGAGATTGCCCAGGAGGGTGTGGAGACTCCCTCACTGGAGATATTCAAGAATTGTCTGGTCAAAATCCTGTGCAATGCGCTCTAGGATGATGTGATGATTACAGAGAAAAAGGGTGGATCTTCTAGCACTTTTTGATTCCATGCCACTTGTATCATGAGGGGAGTGTAGTTTCAGCAGGAGGAAGCTGGGGATGGAAGCAGAAGAATCACAAGCTCTTTTAACTCTACCCATTCTGTAATTCTGTGATTCTGAAAAGATATTATACATTTGGTCAACTGGAAAAAAAAACCCAATATCAAAAAAGCTGAGTATTAATTATTACTGTGTTCTTACAGTTGCTGTTGTAGAAGTTTGGAGTTTTCTTCTCTTTTTCCATCCTGTCTGGCTTGGCTTTTCTCTTGTTTTTAAAACAGTTCATAGAGAAAGCCTCAAAAGTCAAAGAACTGCCCATGAAACAGTGTTCTCCTGTGCTTATCTTTCTCTGTGGGTCAGTTTGGAGCTTTTGCTGTCCATTTTACTGTAACACTAGGTTTAACTGTGCTCAAAATAGTGTTCTAGCTTGTGAGTTCCAAGGTGAGTCTCATGTCAGCTCAAACTTACCAAGATTTGCTTGCTGTGAAATGGAAAGAGAATTTCAAAATCATGCAAGTAATGTTTTAGCCTTTCCAGAGTGATGGACAATTCTTTTTTCCTGCTGTATTTAATACCCATAGAAGACAAAATAGTTCTATGGACTAGACAATCTGTTCCAAAACTGTCAAAATGTCTGCGTTCCTAAAAATATTCAGCTTTATTTTTACCTGAAATGTATTGGCCGACTGGAATTTTTCAGTTAAATTCTTCAAGCAACTGCCTAGAGACACCACTGGGACACTCCTGAGAATTCAGTTCCACTGCTTGTGTTTACAGGGAGCAGCTGAGCAAAAAAAAAAAAACAGCAGAGGAAAAGGATCCATAAATTACATTACCAACTATATTTTTCTCTTCTTAAGTAGCAAATTCTACCCATTTGTTTCAAAATACATGCTTGGTAAATTGCAGGCCATTTCATGCTGAAAATAGCATTTAACACATAGAACTGTTCACTTTTACCCAGAATCATGTGAGTCAATGTGAGGAATATAATAGGATGCAAAATGTTTTGGTTTGGGTATTTTAAATGTATATACATAAAGATGCTTTTTTTTTTTTTTTTTTTTTTTTTTTTTTTTTTTTTTTTTGTAACAAGATCATTTTGTGAAATGTTTTGGTTTTCATATGAATGGCTGAAAAAAGTTCTATTCCACACACAGTATGAGCTACTTTGACACCACTGTGTTTTTTTCATAGGAGGTGATCTATTGATGTATCTGTTCTCATTTTCTACCAGAGTTCTTTAGACTTCCTTGTAAGGTATCTCACCCATTGTGACATATGGCCCCCTCAGAATTTCTCATAGGTCTCCCCATCCCGTTGGTGGAAGCATGTAATGCAGGATATTGAAATCCAGAACTACTGCCAGGAGATACCTTCTATGAAACAGAAGCATCAGCATATGAAATGGTGTTTTGATGGAAATCACGTACTTCACCATTTTATGTAAATTCACCTTTCAATTAAAAAATAAAACCCACAAAATACAGACATGAATCAGTAAGTGTCTTTCTCATCAAAACTTTGTTTGACATAACATTTCTGTTATTTTCTACAACTCCTGTGATAGTAATATGTATTCATATGCCACAGGGCATACATAGATGATAGTAATAATCAGTAACAATAATCATGTTTTTGATTTCATCCAGTTTCATACTTTTCAAAGCCTACTGTTATCAGCAGCTGAAATTCTGCAGCTGAGGGTTTAGAATTACCCCACAGAGATTAAATCTCACTATAAGTGGTCTTTGTATATGCATGAGTGTTAGATTAAAAAGAAAATGTTATCATTCACTTTAAAAGCAGATCATTTAAAATAGCCAAATTAAGAATGAACTAATGAAAGAGAGATTAGTAGTGAATATTATCAATATTCATAATAAATAAACTTCTGTGATACCAATATATCCTCAAAATATTTCTGACATTCTCTTATCTTTGGCAGATGAAACTTCATGTCTCACAACCTGGAATTTTCATTTCCCAAGGAGCTTAAATGTTTATATGAAAGGTTCTGTCCTGACAGAAACCTTCAGGCACTTCACTGACATTATCTCTGAGTTATAAAACTTTGAGGAAAAACAGAATTATTTCCCTCATATGCATCAGCTGTGAAAAAAACCCCCAATAAACTAGGATTGCCTAACATATTATGAGGGTTCTTCTTACAACCCAAAAGTGTATATATATGTGTATATATATGTGGAAATTAAAACAGATATTTTAAAACATTCCTCCAGATGCTAAACATATTTGATGTTGCTGAATTCAAAGTTTTCTGGTTGCTTTAGCCCAGCCTCTATGGTGCAGCATTGTACTAGCAGCACATTTGTAGGAAAAAAAAGTGCTGTAGAAAACTTCACAAGAAGACTTTGACTCAGTTGACACCTAGGGAGCTATCACATCTCTAGTGAGATGGTTCTAACTATAAAACACAAGAAGTCACAAACTTCCCACTTTTCAGTTGAGATCCAGACCTCAGGATGCTCTACTGTCTCAGTCTTTATTCTTTTTCCTTTCTTGTTTTGGGTTTCCTTTTCCTCTGTCAGTGTTCTCCTAAGTGCTTGTCAATTCACAGCCTTATTTTTTCTCTATGCTTCTCAGTGATTTTGTTTTTTTTTTTATTCTGCTACACCTATAGCATATCTTAGTCCTTTCTCTGATCTATAGATACATAAAGCAAGTCAGACAAACACAAGCAGAAAAACTTCATATTCATATTTCTATATTCATTCCAGAAATGTTTGTGTGCTCAACTGGTCTCACAGAGATAAACCTGTCATGAAATTTTTCTACCTTGTTAGATTTAAACAACTTTTCTCTGATTTCCTTTTTTTTTTTTTTTTTCTTTTTATGGTTAATCCATCAAGGAAAATGAAAGAAAAAAGAATTCAAAATTTGAGATAATAATCTCTGAGAAAAAGTAAAATGGAAGTGCAGCTTACAAGTATCAGGCTGTTCAGGGACAATTTTTTGTACTAAGAGAGGCTAAGTATATAAAATATACTCTTTGATGTTATTTGTTTTAACTTCATTGGGATATACAGGAATTAGTTGCTGGAGCAAAAGCTGAGTTTAAGTTATGTCCTGTGCAAATTAAGCTGTAGTACCTATTTGTGTGGCATATATATATATATATACCTGGACTATACAAGTTCAGAATTGTATTATTTTTACCTTGTCTATGTTCTCCATCAGAAGTTCAAGAAATGGGATATTTATCAAATTTAGAGACCATTTGACCTTCTTCAAGGTAATACAAAATCATATTGACCTATGGTTGCCTGTATCAAGAGCTAGTTCACTCATCTGATGCCTTCTAGATAGGGATGACCAAACGGTTTGACCCAAGATCACTGATGAGTTACATCCTATTAACCTCCAAAAAGGGAGAGACAAGAAAAGGAAAGAGAAATAGGACAAAGAAACTTCAAAGTAACAGCTGTGTTTGATAAAAGAAAATATCAGAAATATGGTATAATGGCTATATACTTGATCTGCTCATCCATGACAGCAATCTGGGGATAAAGGGGTGTAAAACAATTGGTATTTAGCAGTCCCAGCAAACTTCAGGACAGTAACTTCCTAGTGACCACATCCTTGCTTTTCCACGCCAGAAATCAGCTTTGTTCTCCCCTTTGCACAAAACAAGTCTTGCCAAAACCACTGAGACAAATGATCCAGAAGAGGATCCGTAGCAGTAATTTCAATACATTAAAAAAAGAGCAAGATAGTTTGGGAAAGAAACTGATTTATATGAGGGATCTTAGGAATATGATAGCTTTTTTCTTTTTTTTTTCCAGATTCTTACATCCTAATTCAACATATCAAATATCACATGATTTTGCAGGAGAAGGAAAAACAATGGCTAGACTATGTGAGTCAAGTCTGGTTGCAGGTGAAGGATGTGGCATTCTCCAGAACGCTTTTGTTTGTTTGTTTTTCACTATTTATTCCTTTTCTTTCTTAATATGCACAGTTAATCACACTGTGCCAACCAAGTTTGTAACAGAAAAACTGAGGTTCTGTGAGGGTGGTGAGGTACCGGCACAAGTTGGGAGAGAAGATGAGGATGCCCCATTCCTGGAAGTGTTCAAGGCTGGGTTGGATGGGGCTTGGAGCATCCTGGGGTAATGGAAGGGGTTTAGAGCTGGATGACCTTTAAGGTTCCTTTCAACTCAAACCATTCTATGTTTCCATGATTCTATATATATAGTGAAATAATTTGTGACAAACTTCTAGAGTTCCAAGGACCACACTTGATTGATTCCACAAATACATGTCCAATAAATAAAATTATGAAAGACTTCATCTATTATATTTTCTGTAAATCAAAAAAGGAGCACATATTCTTTGTTAGGTTCCTGGGCAAGTGGTAAAATTCAGCTATTGGAAAAGTTTCAAGATTTTAAATTTGAACACATAAATTTTTATAATTTTGCTAAAGCAAGAGAATAATTCACAAGTAAAAATAGTCTAATGTAGACATTGACTTGTTATATTCTATTTTATCCTACAAATGAGGATTTGGGGTTAAAAACATTAATTTTTTACATTTTTGTTTTCTTTTTTAAGCCACTGCTTTTGAGCAAGAAAAAGTTTATCAAAATAGTGCAAAAGCAAGTCTACTTTATTTCCACTTCATATATTCCTACTATATATCTATCTGCACACCCTGAAGGCTAAGTTGACAGTAAATTTGCCTTAATGCATTTTATGTCAAACAGTGCTGCCAATGCCTGTGTGAGAGTGCTCCGAAGAGAATATTTAGGTGAAAAGAGAGAACAGCTTCTCTCTCAGTGCTCAAAAGGAAGCCCTGAAGAACAAAATAGGTCTCTCAATTAAACTTTTTTGTTTTATAGGTGATGTGCTGCTGTATTTATAAATCCAAATAACAATTTTATAACCATTATTGCCCATAAATTATGGCTTATATTATATTTGAATCCAAAGTGAATCAACAATTTGCAATAGATCTTTTTGCCAGTTATGCAATCAAATATTATAAAAAATATGTTCCTGCTTCAAAATAGAAAACTATTTAATCAACTTAAAATAAATTCCAAATTAAGATAGAGATAATAATCTGTGTTCATTCACTCATATCAACATACATACTGTAAAATAAATAGAAAAATAGATTCCTGTTCCTGAGAACTTGTAATGTGGTTTAAGGAATTTTCAGTGAGGGAGAATACCACAACCCTCCACAGCTCTTTCCAAGAACTGACTCTAGCCTTATTCCACATTTTAAATCTATAGAATGCCCCCAAATTCTTTATTATTTTACAAATATGCTAAATTCTGACTTCGTTCAATTTTTGTGTCCAGACCAGTGCCAAAGGACACCCAGGCAGGTTTCATGTGAAAATAAAAATCCAGTTGTGTTCCTTGTCTGAATGAAGGATGAAATTAGAGTTTCTCCAGGTCTCTGACACCTCTCTGAAGAAAACTTTTAAGGGTCTGTCACCACTTGGGAAAAAAACAGTCTCTGGAAGATTTGGTATTCCTGCAGGACCCCACCAAATTATCTGATCCTTAGGAAAAAAACATATCATCATCCTTTTCTCAAGTTCATGTTATTATTCAGGATGCACATATACTCATTTTCCAGCAACGACAAGTAATAATATTTTCTTTCCTTTCAAACATGGGTTCAGAAATGCAAGTTACAAACTGACTTAATTTCCCTGCATAGACAAAAACCTGGGCTGCCAGTGTGCTATTGTAGAGAGGTTAATATTTCCCTTTAGCCTTAATTTATTGGGATCTGAAAGCTTGGTATTGCCAGTTCTTCAGAAAATTAAGAAAGAATGTCTGTAATGAAAAGGTAACACATTAGAAGAAATATTTGTCTTCCCATCTTTTTCATTTTCTCACTAAAATCTGGTGGCAAATTCATTCACCTAGGGATAAGAACCTACTGTTAAATTATGATATTAATAATAGTAGTATTCATTATTTCTGCTTATGTTGAGCTACTTTTTGTTTTTAAAAAAATATACATATTTGCATTTAATGGATAGTTCTTTTACTCCTTAGCAGAGACAATTCTACTACATACTGGTTAAGGAGATAAAAGCTGTCCAAACTTGTGTAAAGATCAGAGTGTCTCATCTTAAGTTGGATTACTACTCTTGCAGACTGAGACCAGATAAACAAAGCCCTTATATAACTTCAGGGCTGTTGTGATCAATTTGCCTGGTGCACCACTCTGGGGACCATGCTGTTTTACCATCTTGATTGCAATGATAAATCCATCATTATGTTCAGTGCAGTGGAAACAGCTCAGAGCCTTGCCATTTGTGGCAAGTCTTTTCTATGGCAGGCTCATAGTAAATCAGTCTAACCTGAGCTGACAATGATTGATTCTGAACAAAATGTCATGAGCAATCAAATCTTCTGTTTTCTCCTTCTTTTAAAGCTGAATAGATTTAACTCCCTAAATCTAACTAAATTCCAAATAAGAGAAAATGGAGAAGAATCGCTTGAGGGTGTTTTCTGTTCTCTGATTGATAATTCTGGGAAAAAAAAAGGGGAGATTTAATTCACATTTTAGAAATCTAAAGTGTGTGACAAACAATGCACCTGTTATTTACAGTCATTGATCATTACTATCATTAAGAGTCAGATAAACACATAATTTAATCCACATCAGAGTGCATGTGTGGGAAGAAGACAGGAAGATTTATCAGCTCTCTGAGGCAGGTATTGTTTCTTTCCTTCTGCTTGCTTAAATCCCTCCCATAATGGACCTGTGCTAATGATTGGAGTGCCTGAAACATTTTGTGACACAGACAGCATCAATATTGTAACATGGCATTAGAGTCATCCAGTCAGCCTTCTCATTTATCTTTGGCTGTTTTTTTCTGGCCTCACAGAAGTTGTTGGAAAGGACCCTGAACCTATGGATGTTAGGGGGAACCTAAAGCTCTCCCAGAAATCTCTGTTGATCAAAATCCAACATTTGATTGAACACGATTGAATCAAATCCTATATTTCATTGACAGAAAATGTACAGAAAAGAGCAGAAAACTGTCCTGGCCCTAAAGCAGAATGTTCCAAAGCCTGGAATTAATTTTGTCAGTTAATTTTTTTAAGTTATATTTAGAAAATAATATACTATCATGATATCTTTTAAGGCAGCCAGGTTTTCTGGAATAAATGCAGATCATAAAAAAGACATGAACAAATCTTCTTGCTCTACAGTTTGTGACTGAAAAAAAAGGTGGCGTTGAAATAAAATAACTGTGGCTTTTGTGCATATTGAATAGAAAATGAAAATGATACAGTCACTGAAATGATTACCTAATTTATTTGTTTATCAAGAATATTGGATGAAAGAAAGTAAGGGAATTGAAATTAAATGAATTGTAAGCATCTTTCAAATCTATTCTTTTTTCTAATCTACAAAGATCAGACACCTTGGAGAGGTAATCAGCTTCAACGTGAGGTAGAACAAACAGAAGCATCTTCCAGCTGAGACAAAAGGCTTTGCAGAGCTCATGTTTGTGAGGAGATGTGAAAAGAATAGCTCAAATTGACTATCAGATATTTTTATATTCTTTTGGAGGAGTGGGAATCTTTCAAATATAGTATGTGAATATCATGCTTGTCAAACTGAAACACAAGCAAAACTTGCTGTAGATGGGATACAACTGCCTCTGACCTGAATTAATATCACTATTTCTATTAACACTTTTTAAATCAGAATTACTAGGGGAAAGGCAGCTCTGCTTCACAGAGGATTTAATTATATCATCAGGTTCTGATATTCAAAACTTAGTTTAGTTTTAATTCAGAACAAATCCCAAAAATTCTCAGTGACAGGAATAGTTCAAGGGTTCTTAATACAAAGAAAATCCACTCTGAGAGACTGAACCTGGGCTGCAGTTTCTGAAAGCCCTGGGATTTCTGGATTAGAGGCAATCTCCCTGCTTGGCTGCCTCAGTGACATGAAGCTTCATAGTCTGGTATCTTCAGTAAAACAAACCAATATCCACATATATGAGTTCTCAAGAAAGCAGGGATGTTTGGAAGATACCTGTCAGGCAATTCCCTAATACTTATGTCTAAAATAACTGCTATTAAATTTAACTCTCTGTGGGCTTTTTCATTACATTCCCAAGTAAATCCTTTTTATTTTCTTTCCCAGATATATTCCAATCAGCATCAATCACTCCATTATTGGCAGTTGCCTACAATATCAATGCAGCACAGACCACAATGGGTTTGTCAAATGAGGCAGCTGGTGCTGAGGATCTCTATCCGCAACATATGGGGTGGGGTATTCAGGGAGCTGATTTGGCCTCACTGTAGTTTGCTTGTGGACAAGTATTCTCCTATTTCATTTAGCCCAAGAGTAATCTTATTTCAGACTTCCTTTCTGAGAGCCACCACTCCTAATCCAAATTAAAATGGTAGGGATAAATATTCCATCTAGAAAAGGTTAAATCATGACTTCTGGCCTCACTGTCTGGGGATATCCTTTGTGTCCTCTAGTTTGGCTGCTGTTCAATACTGTGCCAAGTACTTACTTTTAGAATTGTCCAAAACTTTGCCAGGTGGCAGTGAAGGTTTGGCCTTTCTCAAGAAGTCACTGTGAAGCAAATTCAAGCCTAAGCCATTTGACACCATTGTTCCAGCATGGATCCCCTTACAGAGACAATAAGTAGATATCAACTAATCAAAGCTTTTTCACCTTAAATCTAGTGATAATGAGGAAAACACAAGCAACAGTCATGAGCAATTAAGTGGAGTGTGGCATGGAAAATTTTTAATACAGACTTTTTTTTTACGAGGGGCAGCCTGAAAAAGACATGAGGTAAACAAAGTGACTCAGAGCTGACTTACAGTTGTTTGTATAGATACTTAATATAATTTGAAACTAAACTTCTAGTTTGTTCATGTGAACTTTTCCACATGTTCCTGTGGAAGTTTTTTGGAGGTAGTTTGAGCAGATCACCATGCTTCATATTAAGGAAAAAAAAAAAAAAAAAAAAAACCAAAAGCAAACTAACTAGGTTTTGATCTGGATTAAGCACAACTGGTGGCCAGGCTAAAAGCCTAGCAAAATTAAAACAGAAATTATAAATAGGTACAAGTAACAGAAGTAGCAGTGTAATAGCAAATACTGGATTAGTCAGTGAGCAGCAACAAAAAATAGCATAACACTTTCAGAACTGACAAAATACTTGTAAAACTAGACTTCAGACAAATTCACCACATCCAAGATTTGGTAGCATTTTACTGGAAGGCTTTCCTCTGTTTATTCTGAAATACCTGAGGTGCCAGCCTCTGCTGATTATGCTGCAGGAAAGTAGATGAGCAATGAGTCCACACATTATACCACATTCACATTAATTAAATAATTTTGTATTTCTCTTCAAATATGAACATAATATTAACAATTTAAATATAAAGTTTTTGTTAACATTTCTAAAGATTTTTTTTTAATCTGACCTGTGCTGAGATCATTAAACTTGTAAAATTATACCTATACTAGCAAAATAAACAGGGCCAGGGCTAAGGCCCATGGCCCAAACAACAGGACCTGACTGTTCACCCTGCTAAACAGATAATCACACTGGCCCAACTTTGCACAGGATGAACAAGCAGACTCATATTAAACACTGGGCCAAGATCCAAGTCTGGCACAAGTGGGACTATTCCACCAGTGTTTGGGAGAATAAGGGTATTTTATTGTGCAGTTCAATTTGGGCTGTGTCACTAAGCTTCAAAGCCAGAAAATATTGCCTTGCACATTTTATTGTTTAAAGATTATACGTGTATGAATTACACTGAGTCCTTTCTTTCTTTAGCAAATCTGTGTCTTAATTTTTTCTCAATTACTCCCAGAATTGAAAAATCCATTGCTGACATAATTCTATGAATATGAACAGTCCCTATCTTGACACAACACTGGGTCCTGTACTTACCTCTGTTTAACAAAATCACAGAAAGTGCCCAGTTCCAGGGGTTACCCCACAATTATCCACATAGTCAGATTGTCAGCACTCATGTAAGGGGACTCTAACACAGTCTTTACTTCCTAAAACTGTTGGGCAATTGTGGGATGAGGATAAGTATCCTCATGGATGTGAGTTAAGCTTTCCTGTTTCAGTCAGAGTGATCACTGGGGACTTTTGCTGGCTGTTATAGGAGTAGCTGATGGGTAGGTGCAGCTCCACTGTCCCAGAGCAGTGCTAAACTGACTCACTGCCGTCCTACGGAGCAGACTGGCACTAAACTACACACTCCTTGTCCCTGGGCCAACCCTGGGCCTCAGTGGCACCTGCAGAGCCCTAACACATAATTCTGATTTAATGTGCTTTTCAGTTCAGAATGTCAGAAACAACACAAGGTCTGCTTCAGCCTGGCAGCATAATATTTTTATTGCAAAGATGACCTCTAGGAAAGTGCATGACAGTGGCTATTTGAAGGTGCCAAGGCTGTGGGGATAGTATTGAATGAAGATGTTGGGCAGAGATCACCAAACCCAATGCAGTTTCATCCTCATTGCCTTGGAGGAGCAGTCTCTGGAGTCTGCAGTCAAAGACATCTTTGCTTCTTGGTGAGACTTAGAACAAGTGATATAAATCTCCAAGAGGAAAAGACTGTCTTTGCTCCCTTGTGGTCTTTTATTTAGCAGCATGGATTCACCCAACATGGTTTCTACAGCTGAAATACGTATACGTATTTTCAAGATTAGGAAAGCAGTGATTTATTATCTTTTCACATGCAATTGCCTGTAGGATGAACAAGAACAGCTGTTCAGTAGTGTAGAGCAGCAATACACAATAGTTTGCTGCAGGATAGGAAAGGGAGGAATTCCATAATTTGATTTGGTAGGGGAGCTTCTATCCACAGAAGTGGCCAAATGTAGGTTTATTCAGGAAATCTTTGTCTCACTGTGAAAAATGCTATTGTCTCTTAATTACTACCACCAATAGCCAAGTCCTTAATATTACATCTGTGATGAAAGGCAGCATTCTCCAGAATCTCGCAGAGGCATTGTCTGTGTTCTGGCACGGGTGATACAAGACCATCCCAGAATAACAGCACCCTCTTCTGATCAGTCCTGAGGTTCTTAGTTTTCCCACTATCCATCACTGTCAGCTCCCATTACTGCAGTTTCTGAGATGCATCATTTCCCAGCACAGTGCAGTGCAGTACAGAATGCTATGGGAAATGTAAGCATTCTCACAAAAAATGTAGCTTCCTCTTTTTTTACTGAATAATGTGTAAAACAACATGCAAGGTCACACACAAACAGGAATTATACTCACAGAATTGCAAAGGCGGAAGGATGGAGCTGACTCCTGAGTCATTGTGTGCATTCTTTTGAACTTATAAATATTTTCCTCTGCTCCTTCCTGCCTCAAGGTTATTCAGCTTCACTACAGCTAAACAAACCTGGTCTGATGGTTGGCTGTGCTGCTATAAAATTATTGTCAGTTGACAACCTATGCACACTTGCCTTGTAGAGGACACCATCCAGGGGTACATTATTCAAAATCAGTGGCAGGCATAGGCAAACCTGGAATATATTACATTTTAGGTTAGACTTCCAATCAGTGCTACCACATTTTCAACATCAAGCATTCTACAGTCAGTACATGTGAAAATTAAAGTTGCATGCACAAATCTGTCCTCCCTTAAGTGTTCTTCAGGCCTCTGAATTGCCTACAAGCAATTGCATGTGAAAAGATAATAAATCACTGTCTGTCTTTGGTGCCTTAGGAAAAATAAAAGTACCCTTTAATATGATGATCAAACCTGAAGGTTTGAAATTTGCACTTGAGGTTATATATGCACAAGCTGTCTCACCACATAGACAACACAGTAGAGAGCTCTAGAATTATGTTAAGACCTGATGAATCCTTTTGACAGAACAGCATTGCTTCATCCTGGTTGCTCCACATTAGAGATCACTTTCCAGATTGTGCAGCTTTTAGAAGAGGCATATTAAGAAATGAGAGAGGCACACAGTTAACTGAAGCAACTTAATGAAAAAAAGCAAAACTTGAACTTATGCTCTTGTCATTATCAGCCCAGTCTCCCTTCCGTATGAACCCACAGTATTGTTTAAATGAGGAAAGAGCAGCTGGAATGGAACCAGTTTTTCATGATCCCATCTGGAGCTTCATCCTTGTGGCATACTTAAACAAGATGCTAGGTTGGTGCAGGGGCAGGACTGATAGGATGTTGACGGATTTTTGCAGACAGCCTTTAGCAAGCTCTAGTGAGGAAAGCACAGATGGAGAATAGTGATTTTTGGCAGCTAACAATTGAACCAAACCTGAATGGATTGGAAATATGAAGTGAGTAAAAGGCATCTCCCTGACCCCAAGACTATATTCACACCAAAATTCAAATTCCTTTTATGAAAGAGAGAAGCATTCAGCTATCTGAAAACACCAAATACAAACAATTGTGTTTATTTTAAAAGTCGGAAAACATCATCCAGATTTTTATGCATACTAAAGTCAGAGATAGATATGACTTTCAAACCAAAAAGTATGTGAAACCTTACTTTTCCTGTCAAGTACCACATATTTCCATAAGCAGCTCAATGGTATTTCAAGAACTTGATGCCTTCCCAGAAATAACAAACAATTCAAAAGCTAGACCTCATGTGGGGGGACCAATCTATCCTCACAATAGCTTGCAATGAGTCTTTATGACTCTCCTTCCTCAGTGCAAGGGTTGTGATTGCCAGTGAAAGAGGTCATGCAAAAATGCAAGACTAACCAGTCAGAGAGAACAAGCATAGCTGCATACACTCTTGAAATGAGAATCCAGAGATTTTTTTTAGGACAGCCTTCTATGTGAATACCAATTAAGCAAGTAAAAAGATCCTCCAGAGAGGCATATTTTAACTTATTAATACTTTTTTAGAACCATATGAGAAATTAGAGGTCATAAATGAGACTGACCTTACCCTAAAAAGATTAATACCCAAATAGACAGGAGGATAAAAAGGAAGTATTATTAACTCTGTACTACAGAATTGAAAAATGCCTGATTCTAAGAGATCCTGACAGCTACAGCTCCAGTTTAAATAGACATAACTTTTTAGATATTCAGCATTTCCAGACCAGTTCTTAAGTGATTTTTTTTCTCTGATATCTGAAGTCAAATACTTGAAACTAGTTTCCTGAATCCCTTATAAATACTTTAATCATGACACCATCCATTTACTCTTTAACATTTTGCTTTTGGGCTTCTTGAGATAACAGAAATCACTTTTACTTTAAAAACAAAATGCAGAAAGTAAAATCCATTTGTATAATTACTACTCTGATCTCCCCTCCTTCTCCCAGACATAATCCCCCCTAGAAAACTCTCACTTAATGGGCCATTCCAGTAAACCCTTACAGCTTAAAGATTGTTATGTTTAATAGAAGTCTGTAAGTGTTGAAATAGCAAAACTTGCAGCAAGATTCCCCGAAAGCTCTGCAAATGAACAAGCTTAATGGATTTTTAATGGTCCCTTTACAGAATTACATAAGGGCAATGGAGGCAGTGGTGGTGGGAGGTTATGCTTGTGCATAATATTAAAAATATTTTGAGTGCTTCACAGCAGCATCAATACCCAGTAGGACTACATTCTTATGGAAAGTTACATCAAGGAGTTTTTAACTGAATACAGCTGGTATTGCATACCTTTACTATGAGTGCAACCAATGCAGTGCTCCTGGAGACAAAATGGTGCTCTTGTTGCAATAAGCATCCTTGCATAAATAGATTAAAGCAAAAAACAACTGGGGGCTTCACACCTATGTCCAACAAGATAAGAACTCCAAATCACAGATTTGTGAGCAAATACAGTGTTGAAAGCTGTTGTGAGGTTAGAAAAAACTATAGAGTGAAAAGGTCTGGATTCAGAAAACAAGCAGTGACTCTAAAAGACAAGAAACTAAAACAAAGAACTGAGATCAGCTGGAATTTGGAATGTTTTCTTTAGGAGAAAAAGACTAGAAGAAAATTATGGGAGACCAATAGCAGTTTAAAAGAACTTTATTATGGAGAAGACAGAAAATTCCATGCATCATCTTGTTTTCAACATCTCTTCTATTGCTAAAACAATGGGCTAAATTTTATTCTTGTGGAAATTATGCAAATAGGTTTGCAATCATTTACTTGATTCACTAGTTACACAGGGTACCTGGTGGCCAAATACGGTCCCTTGTGATAATAAGGCCATTTAGATTTAGGCACATTATCACATTGACAGGCAAATAGAACAGATCTCTCCCTGGTTTGCAGCTCTAGTTTGGTGACTGTTCTAAGCAAAAGCTCTTAATCTAAACACCCACAGAATATCTACAAAGAAAATATTGAAAAAATATTTTCATCTCTGTTGCAATGTATTTTTAAAGATGAAAAGTGTTGAATAATATTATTCTTTAAAAAAAATAATTTGCAGCACAGCTTTAATTTTCCTTTGCAAATGAACCACCACAAATCTAATACTTCTCATTTCACACAGTGTTCAAATAATTTTGACTCATCAAGTTTAAATCCAGTTTAAAAAAATGCATTATTTTGTTTTTGGACACTCCTTGTTTTAGACTAGGTTCCGCATAATCAAAGCTAACATCAGTCCGCTTTTATTTCCCCAAAAGATATCTGCTATTACCTAGAAAAATTTTCTACTTTTATTTGAACTTTAATTTACATAAAATAGGTAATATTAACTATATCTGCCTACCCATATGTAGGTGAAATTTGCATGTTTCCTAATGAAAAGGGCCCTGGGGAATGTGTTGCTCCATAGACTTGAAGGCGCTGCTCCGTCTTGCTGCAGACGATGAAAAGCAAATGCTGCATTCAGTGTCTCCATCCAGTCTGATCCACTATATATAAAGTAAGGCTCTGCCAAACTGTGTAGTCAAATCCATCTGTCTGCTGGGAGAAAAATCCTCAACAGTGGAATTTCGCACATTTTTCAGACAGCTGCCACTTAGTCTTTGTATCCCTGAACATCAGGAAGGGAAACAATAACCAGGCTCCTGTTTCCAACATAGTAAGTGCTTTTCATCAACACTAACATTATCCTCCTAAAGTTACAGGCACAACAAAGCCAAAGTTCCCTTCTTTGTTCAAGTGGCCTTGATTTCTTTTATTATTACCCCTCCCTCCATCCTCTCCAAAAGTTCTAACTATTGAAACTCAAGCTACCTCATATCATAGTACCAAGTATAAGCTAAAATTCTGTGCTTTTGGAGTGTTAAGTTTAACTAGATTCTATTCTTACTGTCAGAGCTTTGGGTGTCTGGGAGAGAAGACAGACATCTGTGCAATTATATTTTTTGTTCTCTTGAGCAAAATTGCATTCACTATTTTTTGAACGTTGTTACATAGTCATGCTACCAAGTTATCTCAGTTATGTTAGGCACGCAGTTTTTTTCAATTTGCCAGTCTAGGAGGTCTCAAAGTTCAATTGACTGACTGAGTCATCTACAGTATAAGTTCCTCTGTCTGAACATATCATTCTCATCTTACATCAGCTCAGAGCCAGTCAATCCGTCGAACTTGGAACACATTTTCTCTAAAAACAGCCAGTGATTTTTGACCAGATGAATCACAGCTCAAGCTCCATAGACTCTATTGACTAGACCTTCACTGGATATAGGAAGAATACAATTCAGTGGGTGTTTTTCACTCCCCTTCCTTCCCTGGCCTGGTGTTCTTTCATTGCATGGTAATGAAATCAAGTTGTTATGGCCTCAGTCTTACTTGCACCCATCTACAGATATTTAAAAACACAGAGCATCCATTTTGTATCAGACCAAAGGTCCAGCCAGCCCAGAACTTTCTTTTCAGTAGGGATCAGAACTGTATGTCCAAGAAAAAATGATAAAAGTAAATGCATGTGATATACCCCCAAAGAATTCTGCTGGAGTTCAGAAATTTTCATTTTAAAGACCTTCTAAACCATGGGTGATTTATTTGAATTGAAGTATCCCGAGAAATTCCTCTGCAATGAATTTATACAGCTGTGCCTTCAATGTACACAAACCTTTAGTATCGTTTTGTAGGAATTTCCGCTACATCTCTGCCTTCACTTGAAGACCACCATGAGTCTGCCTCTAATGTCCAACTCTCTCCAGCATTGTCCTGGAGCAGACAATGACTAACTGATCTACTCTGTGCTGTTTGCAACCTTGCTGACCTAAGTCCCAGATTTCTCTTCATTCCCTCAACTATCTCTTTTTCTGGGCTGAAGATCAAACTTAATTATCTTCCAGTTTCCTTAGTCAGCTGTTCAATGCTTTTTAACATCTGTGTTACAATTCTATGAACTGTGTAGACTCTTGCTGTATTATTCTAGAGGATAAAACCACAAGCCAGATTTATACAGTGACACAGCATTATTTAGAGTCAGTATTCATTATCATCACATGTTCTTTTTCTGTTCTCTATTCTATTCTTAAAAATTAGTAGTGCTGAGTTTTGATCATTAAGAAGAGTAGAGATGATATTTCCAAAAGAAATCCTGTTATAATACAAAGATTTCATTCCTGAGCAGTAACGATGAGCTGAGAGTCTCTCATTCCACATGTAAAGATTGAATTATTTTTCCCATGTGCATGACTTTTAAAATTTATATTTATTGGATTGTGTCTGCTATATTAATGCCCAGATACTAAGTCTTGTTACATCTCTATACCATTTTTTCATTTTGCTCTCAGCCACATTATTTCTGTCCCTCAAGGATTTACAATCTTGGTTGCTTTACACCAGAATAGCACCTCAGTCTTTATGGAGACCTCAAGGCCATTAGTCATGTTCTCTTTGAAACATCATCTCTACAGCCACATCATACCATCAAAAATTCATTTCCTCTTCCTGTGAAACACTGCAGGTTCTTAATATAACCCAAACTGTTGTGTGAAGAAGCTGTAAACAAGCCTATGCCATGGGCTGAAGAGAAATCTTTAGAGAATGCTTAAACACATCAAGGTCCATAAACCATGATTGAGTTAAAAAACTGTAAACCTCTCCTCTTGGAAGAGCAGAGGTTGCAATGGCTGCTTAGGAGCTAGGATGCCCTTGGTCCTGCCATCCCTGTGCCTGATTCAAGCACATCTGGTGGAGGAAAACCTGCCCTTGTGCCAGCTAAGGAGAGGAATCAGGAACTCCCTAAGAGCTTAATCCTCCTCAATGTCAAATTTACTTTTGAACTGCTCATGTAGTAGGTGAAATCAGGTTTGAGGAAGAGCTACAGCTGATGTAATAGAACAACAAGCAGAGCCAGTGTCTCTCGAAGGGAAGGTTAACTGTGAGCTGTGCAAATTCATGTTGTTATATTGAGTGTACACACAGAACATGAAAGACAGGATTGCATTTTTTTTTCTATTATTAAGTACACACATGCTGTCAGTTCTTAAACTCATTAACTCCAGGACATTTAAGTTCTTCCAGTTTTCTTCCTGATCCTACTGAGAGTTTTTTTTATTTTTTATAAATTGACTCATCTTCAATTGCTTTGATCCCCTGAATTCCCAGTCAGTTCATTCCCTGATGAGACCAGAGGCTTAACTTGTTTCCACTAGAAAATGAGTATATATACACACATATGTGCATACAGTGAAAGTGTAACTTGTAACTTTTCCAGTTCATTATTTACCCATATATTTAGTTTTCATCTTCCCTTTGGGGAGTAAGTTCCCTAAAGGCAAAGTTTTAATCATAAGACTCGTGGCTTTTTGCTCAGTGCCAAAAGCACTGTTTCTAATAACATTTTGGCTCTGCTTGTGTATCCAGAGGTCTACTGCTTTGGGGAAAGGAAAAATGATTGCTTTCCAATATCACTGCCCAGTGTAACACATATCTTTGTAAACACAGGACAGGAGAAAGTCTGCCCAGAACACAGCTGCCCTCAGCTTTACCGTGCACAGGGTGAAAATCTGTCCTCCTTGTTCAACTTAGAATTAATAAATATTTACTTTTTTTGTTGATAGCTTAGATATTTTCTGCTGCAGTTTTATCTGTTCTTGTTTTGAAGAAAAAAAACCATCCAAACTAATAATGCTGCTAGCATCGACCTTGTCCATGCGGTGCAAACTCTGCCTTCCACTTGCAAACTTTCACAAAGCAGCATAATCTTTTTCAGGTCTTGCATCTTTTCAAAATCTTAGGTGTCTTGCATCTCTGTATGATTTAGTGAGGATTCTGACTTCAAACTCTGCATGATTTTTCACTATTTTCTGTCTTTGATTTAATTTTCTTTTTTCTGCAATATTTTGGTTTCCCTGGCAGAATATTAGCACTGCTAGAGCCTTGTCTGTCCAACATGGTGTCAGTGGTAGCACATTTTTCTGGGCAAATATCAATTGCTCTGACAAGAGTCTGTTCTAGAACAGGTTTATCTTTGTGTATACTTTGTCTAAAATGTCTTGTTTCTGACCTTTTTACAAGCCTATTAAATGTATTCCCAACAAAATGATGAGACTGCTTTTTCCAGACTCAGAAAAGTCAAAAGATCACCTCAACCTATTTGTCCACTCTGCCATCCTCACTCATGTTTCATTTTCACACAATGTAAGTATTTTTAAAACTTATATAATTAGTTCCACAGCTAGTCACCTATGCATGACTAAACTGAAAATTACTCGAAAATGGGACTGCTCCACATTAGGCTATTTTTGGAAATAAAGTTATCAAAAGGCTGATATTTTATGTGTTTTTGTGGTGTATGTTTGTTGTCATATTTTTTGTACATTCACTTTTTAATCATAGAATCATAGAATGGCCTGAGTTGGAAGGGACCTTAAAGACCATCTAGTTCCAAACCTGCTGCTGTGGGCAGGGACACTTTTCACTAGATCAGGTATCTCAGAGCTCCACCAGACCTGCCATTTAAAACTTTCAGGGATGGGGAATCCACAAATCCTCTGATATGAAAACTGGAGTTCTTCTGTAGTAAAAACTATTTTTTTCTGTAAGTTCCTTTTTGACTTCCCCATTTCTACTGTTTCAGGCCTGAGAGGTTTAGCTACATCATTCCTTAATTTTCTTATCTCTGTTTTTTCTCAAAGTGGTGCTGAATAGAGAAAGGTAAAGGAAATACTGTGTAACAGGAGCACCCACCCTCTGCATTTCTCTGGGATAAGGCAGCCTGGAAAAAGTGAAAATATTCTGGATTATCCTGTGTTCCAGTTACAACAACTTCTAGAGCTGCCAGAAAAGCTGAGCAGGCTACAGTGATTCATCCACTAGAACTGCCCCAAAAGACTCCTGTTTCTGAGATTTTCTCTTGTGGTTGCCCTGTCTTCCTTGCTCTTGTTGACTCATGTAGCTGTCTGAATCATTCTGTGTGACCACTCCAATTACATCACACTCTGCTGTCTTCATCTCTGTCCTCTGGGGTCTTGGAGAGGAATGGGTGAAGTGTGGTTAGAGAGAGCAGCCAGGCAAGGCTCCAAGCACAGTGGAACCACCCCTGGTCAGAAGAGTTTCCAACATTTGTGCAACATCACTTGGAGCTAACAACCAAACAACTTTGTCACCTTGGCTTGCCCCTGCTTTCACTTCAAAGGTCTTTTCTCTTAAATGCCCAGTTTGTGTGCTGTTGAGACTTCAGTTTCCTTCTGAAGCCAGACAGTTCCAAGAGGAAACCAAGACACACTGACAAGATCACCATGACACTCACTCCAAATCAGGTGCATGAAAGTGTACCACATCACTGTTGTTTTTCTCTGGCAGTGATATTGTTCTAACAGCCTCTGAGCCAGCCTTGTTCTCTGCACCCTTGTAAGAGCACAAGGCACAAAATATAATGCTGGAAAAGCACTGCACTGATGAGCTCTGACATAACCTTTTCATTTTTTTTGTTCCTTTGAACTGAAATAGAAAGATACGCAGACCCCAGAAAATAATGAGTATGTGTCACAGACACAAGAAAACCAAAATGCTCTGAAGGGCACCAATACTGATGGTTGTGTGACATACAGATGGGACTGGTGTCCTCTGGAGAGTGCTAGGACTGCTCAGGGAGGGCAGGAGCAAGGCCACATCAGCTGGGGTTTTCTCCACAGTGGAGTATTTTCCAGAGGTAGGTACATCTGAGAAGCAAAGCTCCAGGTTTTCTGCTCAGTGACTGAATGGAAGTCATGCTTCATTGCTGCCCAAATTTCAGGTGGCACTGTGTGGTAATAGCTTACCTCTAAAGATTATGCATCTATAACTCTGCATATTGTTTCTGGATATTTAAATTTTAATTTGTCAAATTGGTAGTGTTGTGGTTTCAATGTGAAAATATGACTTGAAATTTCATTATTACAGAAAATATTTATTGGGTTTTCATGCCAATATACTTCTCAGAGTAATTCTAGCACAATGCTTTTGAATAAGCTGAGATTGTTCGGATTGAAACTGAATTTAATATTAACCTCAACTCTAGAAGCACAACCTATGAAGTTGCCACCAAAAGAAAAATTACTTTAATATTAGAAATTACTAATATCCAGAATGTTTAATTTCTCATGTTTTCTAGTGTTTTACTATTTTTATTTATAGAGCAAGGTCATACTGTCTTTAATATAAAATTCATATTACTGTGTAGTATTAAAAAAGGGGGAAAGCCAGAAGGGCAATACCCAAGACATTAATGGGACAATTGGTTTATTTTCCCTTAAGTGTACACATTTTCTGAAACCCTGACAAAATTTTAACCCATTCAGCAAAAAGAAAAGTATTGAAATCTCAGAGTTCTTCTAGGATTGTATAAAGTTTTTCTGTCCCTCTCTAATGCTAAGTGTGACTTGCCTGACCAAGTGTAGATAACGCTATCTAAATTAGTCATACCAGCTTCTTCTAATAATCAATACAGACAATTAAGTATTACCAAGGTAAAATTAATTTCATCCTAAAGGAGATGTCTACATTTGGGTCAAATGAATTGTGCCCTAAAAATATTTATGTCTCTCTATCGATCACAGGAGACACAAACAAACTTGCATAGACATAGCCATCTATATTATATCTTAGCTATATAAAGGCAGCTGCAACAAATCGAAATTCAGGCCTTAATTTTTTGGATTGGTCTTCACACACAGCATAAGTCATTAGATTGGGTAAAATGGACTGAATGACTTTCTTTTGAGGCAAATACAGGAATCGAAACATATTGCTAAATAACTCAGACTCATTATTACAGCTACTTATTTCTCAATGAGAATGTTCAAAATTACTAATCCATGAAAATTATTTTTCTTTATTTTTGCTTTTTTGTTTTCAGGCCAAGTTCTAAACTTCTTTTGCCCTTTATCAGTAAAATACATATACTACACTTCAGATATATACATTCAAAATAACTCAAAAATTTAGTTTGTTATGAAGCAGGAGCCTGTTCACCTGAGGCACCAAAAGAGTATTTGAACCTGTGGATCAGGATTATATGATGCAAGACATACATGATAATAGCAGCTTGAATGATTTAAGTAACACAATTTGTTTCTTATCTGAACCATGCAGCACATAGTCAGCAAAAATATTTATGGGCTTTTTATGCTTTTTTATCATGACTATATTGTTAATGGTTCAAAAAAGGAATAAACAGGTGCCCTTATAGCCTTGCTCCACAGACATTCTCTTCAGGCCACTGGAAAATAATTTATTTGTTATCCTGAATAAATCATTATGTTTAAGAGGCTGCATGGAAGAGAGTTTAAATAGACATTACTATTGTAAAAGGCCTTTTCCAGCATCCTTAACTCCCTAGTCAGTGCCTTTTCTGCAAATAATTGACTTGCAAAAACACCAGTCAAGGATATTCTTCAGCTGTGTTGTGGGATTTATATTCCTAATCCCAGAGGTTTTTAGCTGATTCTGGCAATCATTATTTCAGTTGAGCAGTGAGAGTGACTTCTGACAAGGCTGATGGTGAAATTGGCATTTTGCAGTTGAATATTGGTAGCAGCACAAGTGATTTGCAATTATTATGTAGAAGTGAAGGGTGTTCTGAAATTTTCTGTTTGTGCATGCCTGGAAGACGTCTTGAATAAGCTGCACATCTCATTGTACACACAAAAAAAATTGTTTGCTAGTAGGGCTGTTGCTCTGTGAGGCTCACCAGGAAAATTCTGCTTACAAATCAAGCTAGCCAGGCTATAGACCATGGAAAAGATAATTGACGATCCTGGGAGGAGGTAATTTTCTACACAGAGAAGTCTAATAACCACTAAGGAAAACGATATATTTTTTCCTTTTTTTTTAAATTTTACTTCCTTCTTTTGCATTATATTTTCAGGGAAAAAATCTGGCATAGAATTTATGAAGTAGAAAGCTAAAGTTTAAAATTTTTGTCCTACAGCCTATGCCAGCATCTATCACAAAATAAAAAGTTGTGTATGTGATAAAACTTTGGCAAGATATCATAAGTGAGGTATCCATTCCAGTGAATCCAACCAGGAAGCCCAGGCAGGAGCATAAGGAAACCAGGGCTGAGCTGAAATGGAGCCTTTGGACCATCAGAAAGGCCTGGGAAAACTCCAGGTGGCCTGACTGGGGACCAGTAAAGGCCACTTATGCATCTGATCAACAATCAAACATACTTTTTCATTAAAATGTAGTAAGAGCAGATAATTGATAGATCATTTGGTTTGGTGCTGATCTAAACATTTTTATGATTTCACTTTCCCTATATTTTGGAAATATCTACCTCTCACAACATTTGGCTTTTTCCACAGGGTGCTCTCAATCTTTCTTCTAGCAGCATTTGTCAGACTGAAAATGGAAGATATCTCTTCATAATGAGATAATAAGTGAAACAAAGCAAGGTAGGAATGTCTGAGTGCTTGCAGCCAGAGGAAGCATTGGCTTTGACCTCTCTGAGACCTCTCTCTGATGTGGTAGACATCTGAGTGCACAGGCAAGATTTCAGCATGCTCCATGAGCCAAACAGGAATACCTGCTAATGAGTAGTCAATTTTCCAAGCAAATGCTGAATAGATGAAATTAAATATGCACATTAATGCTTTCTAAAACTAGAAGTATTTAACATTCCCAGTGATGCAGAAGAATGCTCTAGCCCAAGTAGTCAGAACATTTCTGTATAGACTATTTTATGGGCATAAAAGTAATAATATTTGATGTACCCAGGCTATTCATGTGCTGATTTTGCCTCCCCCCTTCACTACCCCTTCTCTTTATAGAGAAACTATGCAAATACTTCTAAATGTTTCAAATATATTATTTAAACTAACTAAAAATTAATTGTTTCTAAGAGCCCAAATTATGAAGCTCTCAGTTCAGATATAGCTCTCTCTTTGCTTTAAGCCTTGGCAGGAAATAAAAAATCTGAAAGTCCTTGGATTCAGAAATGATCTGACTTTGGCTTTAAAGTCTATAACTCCCCATCTCCCACCTTTGCTGCTGGATTCTTAGAAGGTGAACCCACTTGCATGGAAAAAAATAAAGGCTTCCATTCAAAGCAGATGAGGAAGGTCACAGGTTTTATCAGTCTAATAATCAAGCTGAATCATAGACAGACATATTTCCATCAGCAAGTTTAATTGGGAGGTCTAATGCATTTACTCAAATCACTTCCAAATAGAAAGTGGTTAACTATAGTTTTTATATATTTATATATATCTTTATATATATAAATATATATTATACATCTACTCTGTTCTATTCTATTTTCTATTTCATGTGGATTGAAAATGGCTGGGAATTAGATTATCTCTTCTATGAGGACAGATTAAGAGAACTGGGATTGTTGAACTTTGAAGGACGAAGGCTTAAAACTATCTTATCTTATCATATAAATCCCTGAATGAAGGTGTTAAGAGGCTGAGGCTCTTTTCAGTGGTGCTAATTGACAGGAGGACAATGAGCACAAATTTAAACACAGAAGATTCCCTCTGAACAGCAGGAAATATTTTCATCCTGTGGGGGTGACGAAAAAGTAGCATAGGTTGCCCAAAGAGCTTGTGGAGCTTTTGGTCCTTGGAGGTATCCAAAAGCCATGTGGACATGGTCGTGGGCATATGTCTCCAGGTGGCCCTTCTTGAGCAGAGAGGTTGGACCTCCTGACTTCCAGATGTCCCTGCCACACCTGCTCTGGTTCTGTGTTTCAGTAGTGCCATCAATACCTCATGCAGGTCACCTCTATAGTTTTCAAGTTTTTGAAACTTTCAAAACAGTTTCAAAGTGGGAAAGGGCAAACAGAACTTCGCCAAAAAAAAAAAAAAAGTTTTTCTCTTTCCTCTTTACTGAAGGAGCAATTATTTGCTGTTGCTCTCCAAAGACTGGGCAAAAGAAAAGAAGAAAATAAAAGAAAAGGCAACAAAAATATATAAATTATAAAAAATGAAGAAATATTTAAATTAGTAATTTAAAAATTTTAAAATATTACAATTGATAAAAATAAATTCCTAGTAACTAACAAAAAGATGGGGTTTTTTTGTCTCACTCCCTCAAGAATTAAGGAAATTAGTTTTCATATCACAGTAGACTCTGAGAACAACAGATCATTCCAACCTTTTGCATATTTTACCACGGCTCCCACATGCCTCTATTGCAGACTTCCTCCCTCTCTCTTAACCCCATTCTCTCTCTTCTAGAATAAGCAATTCTAATTATTTAGAGCATTTCCTCAGAGGTGATGTTTTCCAGCCTCTAATCATCCTTGTATGCCTCTTTTGGATTCTGTCCAATTGAACTTCATCTCCTTGAAATGGGGATAATACCCTAGATGCTTCTTCCCCTAGCACAGGATAGTGAGCCATAATTACCTGGTTGTCTTTCTTCAACATTTCCTATATTGCCAAAGGTGATTTGCCCTTTTGTTCATGTTGTGTTCAGTTTTCTGTCCACTTTAGCTCCACTGCTTTTTGCAGTGGTGTTGCCTAGTTGGCTAGTCTTTATTTTCTATGTGTGTAATTGATTTAATAAGGTATTGCAAATAAGCTTTTTGTTGAATCACATTTTGTCAATTTTGAATCTATCAGTTTTTGGGTAGATTGACATAATTTTAAATTTGAATCCTCTGCTCCACCTAGCTTAAACCATTCTTACTTTAACATTAAAAAATTCATAAATATAATGATTTTCATTACATAATTAGTTGATATTTACCAAAAACATATAGCATATTGCTTCAAGCAGTGGTTAAATATAGAAGTATTTCAGTTAGACTTTGATTTTTTGTGTTGATATCTTATGCCATAGTACTGAAATTTCTATTTCTGCCAAATGGTCCCCTGGATTGTTTGGAATTCAATGATTTTAAGAACATTAAAACATATTTTATTGATTTAACCTAGAAGCAATTGTAATCATCTGAAAATCTAAAGATGAAGCATAGAGGAAACTTGGACATTATTTTTACAATATGGTCAAAAATCTAACGTGTGACCCAGGTAATGTTTTATACTCAAATAGAAAAGTCCAAAGGTTCATGGATTGTATTCTCTATGGGTAATAGGAGAATAATATACCTTTTATTACTAAAACAAACACTCTGGCTTCCAATGTAGTTAATGGGGAGGGTAAGTAGCTCTGAAGGACTCTAAAAGGAAATCCAGTCCGTCTAGGTTAGACCTATGTAAGCATTTGGATCCTATCTTTATATGATTTTCAAAAAAGGAAACTAATTTCATGTCTCTTCCTTTAGAAAATCCTGTCTCCACTTACACTTGTATTGTGTTTGGAGAGAACTGAAGTGATAGATCAAACTACACAATGAATGTAGCTTGTAATAAATTGATACAATTCAGGGAAAAAAAGTGTTTACAAGCAATCTTTTCAAGTAGTGTATGTTATGGAGAAAGGATTTAGGACTCTCAGGGAGACTCTATATCACATCAACATTGCCACTGGAACCTGTCCCACCACAGAGAGTCCAGAAACAGAACACAAAAAACACAAAACAAGGCTTCACATATGCATCACACTAATGCATCTAGATGGTTCTCACTCCAACCTAACAAATTCCCACCTTTTTATGCAAATTTACCAGCTTGGAATCCAACTACCTTAGTTGTCTTGACACCATGCTTAAATCACACCATGCTTAAATCACACCATGCATGTGTGTTAAAAGTGTAGTAGTGGAAGAATGCATTAATAAATAGCATTTCTGTAACCATGATTTTTATCATTTGGGAGTCAAAATGAACATTTCTGAGGATAACATTTACTTGAGGTGCATGAGCAATACCTGTTATATTGAAAGACAGCACAAGAAAATTATGTCTTCTTGCACTTTTTTCTTAATCTCGAATGGGAGAGAGGGAAAGTAGGTTAAAAAACTTTCTAATATTATTTGGTTTGTATTTTTGTTTTAGTTTTTCTAGAAAACTCTGTGGAATGACTATTTTGATCCTAGTCATCTAAATCACAGATGAAGACCATAATTGTAACATATAGCATGATTTTTTTTTTCATTTGTTGCACTGTGGAGATGAGCAGATTGAGACCAGCCCTGCAGAGAAGGACTTAGTGCTGGTGGAGGAAAAGCTGGACATGACTTGACAATGTGCAATCACACTCCAGAAAGCCAAATTTGTCCTGGGCTGCATGAAAAGAAGTGTTGCCAGCAGGTCAAGGGTCAAGGCATGTAGTTCTCCCCTCCTCTGCATTCATGAGACCCCACCTGCAGAACTGCATCCAGCCCTGTTATCCCCACACAAGAATAATGTGGACCTGCTAGAGAGACTCCAGAGCATGGTCATGAAAATGGTCACAGGGCTGGAGCACTTCTCCTATGGAATCAGGCTGAGGGAGCTGGGGCTGGAGAAGAAAAGGCTCTGGGGAGATCTTTTTGCAACCCTTCAATACTTAAGAGGTGCTTATAAGAAAGACGGGGACAAAATTTTTAGTAGAGCTTGATACAATAGGAAAAGGGGTAATGTTTCTAAACTGAAAGTGGATAAGTGGATAGAATTAAAGTAGATATAAAACTATATATAAGAATTTTTTTTTGTTATTATGGTGGAACAGATTGCTCAGAGATGTGGTTGATGCCCCATCTCTGGAAATATTCAAGGTCAGTCTGGATGGAGCGCTGAGCAGCCTGATCTTGTTGATGTTCCTGCTCATTGCAAGGGGTTTGAACTAGATGACCTTTAAAGATCCTTTCCAGCCTAAACAATTCTATGATTCCTTTCCATTTAGGTCCTACAGGGGCATTTTTAGCACAGCATATTTTGAGCAAAGGTAGAAAAATGTAGTCTTTCATACATTCTTCATACATGGATATTATCTTGTAAAGCTCAGAAAAGAATGGGTCAGGAGCAGAAGTCTGAGCACCATTTAAACCTTCAGTTACATGCTGAGTCAGATCCATGTCCCTAAAGCATTACTTTCCTGATCATAATCTGAAAGGTGCTGTATAATGGAACATAGCTGAGGTCATTGCTATCCACTTTCAGAGCAGTGTGATTGACACTGGCATTGTAAGCTTTCTTTAATTACAAGATTGCAGTCTCAGAGAACAAGCCCTCACCACCAGCAGAAGGGAAATATGATTAGTTAATTCCACAGCAGAAACAGGATGCAAGAGAGCATGAAGAAGGGCTACAGAACTGGTCTACCCTGGGAAAATAAGACATACTGAGAATAAGATGTCAGATACATGAGAGAGAACAAAAAGATGGAAGTGGGGTTGACGCTTCAGATATACTTATGTTAAGCTTATTTTGTCCCTAAATTTTGGAAACTTGACAACCACATTTGCTATCAAGTATATTACCACTGTACCACAAACTACATTAGGACTTTTGGGCCTTATGTACATACTTTATATGAGCAGATAATTCGGTGATTGGACATTTCTATCCAACATTTTCCAGCCATCCAGGAAAAGCCTCCCCCTTCCCCAGTTGTGGTCACTGAAATATATTTGATGTGTGGTACAAGTTTGCTTTGTTGTCTCCCAGTGATTAGGGGCAGGGCTGCCCAGCACCACCTTCAGGAAGCATTAAACACATTAATCTCAAACCTGATTTTTAGTTTTCCATTCCTTGACTAACTTTTCCATTTCCCACATCTGCTTTTCTCCACTCATGTCACTCCCAAATAATTTTACCTTTTCTGTATAGCCACAACAAAGTCAGAAACACAATCATTTACCTGCAGCCTGAACATTATTTTTCTGTAGCATGTTAACATTGAGATGAGCATAAAAACATAAAAAATCTTTTGAAAACTGTTGGTATTACTATCTCAAAATCAGCAGAACACACGTTTATCTAGTGTGGTGCTGCACCATGTTAAAAACTCCTTGAACATGAATGACTTCATGGCACCAGGCAGCAGCCTACAAAGCTGCCCTTTTGGGTCCTGAAAGTCCCAGTACAATTTTACATCTGTGCTAATTAGTTCTGCTTCAGAGAGACCACATAGTTCTCAGCCCCCACCTAGATCAGTCATCTCTGGGACCATATACTGCATGCACAGAAAGATGTGTTTCTATACAAAAAAAAATGAAGATGTTGTTATGAATGGCAAACCAGAATTAAACCAGACATTTCCTTAAAAATCTTGGAATAAATGCATCCAGGTTCCTTTTTTGGGTGAGTCCAGCTTTATTGGGTGAAAAGAAAAAAGAAAAAAAAAAAGTGGGAAATTATTATTTTATTTAGTAGCATAAGTCCCAAATCAAAATTTTGCTTGAAAATTTTAACAGATATACATAAATACATAATCTACTAAGACCCTTCAAGAACATGATTATTCTTAACAGCGTCAGTTTTTCTCATGTTTAAGATTAAACATATTTAAATGGGTATACATTGTTTTGTGTCAAAGTGAGGACAACCTGCTTCTTATATAAACCTAAATAATTGTATGGATTAAAATGTGGAATCACAAACCAAGTGAAGAATTTTCTCTCTATCCCACAAGTCCAGTGATGTCAGTGGTGTTACTGCTATAGTTAGATCTTCTTTGCATGGGTAAAAGTGGTGAAACTGAACCCTAGTTTAGAAAGAGATAGGAAAACTGGAAAATGGTTTAAAAAATTGTTGTCATTTATAAGAAAAAAAAACCCCAAACCAACCCTTCTAAGCCTGTGTAAGTATAGCTGAAGGTGATTTAATCACAAATAAGCTGTCTCTACAAGATCATTAGTTCCAAATGGCATGTTACACATTAACTGCATGTAAATATGTGTGTAAGAGCTACTCCATTAGTTATAATGAACCAATCAGAAGGTGTTCAAAAGTAAGTAAATAAATAAAAGTCCATGAGAATGACTCTTAATAGCACCCAGAAAGAAATAGTCTGAAAACAAGTGAAGAGAGAGTGAGAGACATCTGCCCTTTTCAGTGATGCTCTTGAAAATTAAAATACATATGGTTAGAATTTATAGAGTTGAAAATAATCAAATGGTCACTTTTGACCTCAAATTCTGTCTGTGACAAAAATTTTAAAGTACATTATTTATTGGGTTTGTTTGGACTATCAGTCTCCCAGATGACTGAGGGGAGAAAACATAATTGACCATTAATCCCAGAAAAAAATTTTTTAGATTTGCACATGCAAAAATACCCTGTTCCTAATTGGGAAGGTCTGATTCATGGTTTCTAATCAATAAACACATATCAGAAGAGGTTTGAGAACAAAGGCATGGCCATAAATATCTGGCACAAATCCAGAGATTCTTGTAAAATAAAGCAAGCAACAATTTGGGAAAGCAGAAACAGAGGAGACTGATGAAATAAGGTGTCCAAGAGGTTTTTTTGTAGACAACAGGGAGTAAAACTGAGCTGGAAGTTCAGTTATCACCTCTGGTATCAGCAAAGATCTTGGTTTATATGTTTTACCATTCTAATTTTTGCACCACCTATTAAGTAAGATTGTTGAGTGGCATAACCTTAGTGTGAAAAACGAACACACTTTTGTATTTGATGGATATGAATGAAACATCCCAAACTGGCCAAAATTATCCATTCCTATTCTATAAGGAAAAACTTCTCAAAAGCAACCCAATCCACCGCTTTTTAATTTTGCAGGGCTTAAGGGAGGGAGAATTACAGCATCTGGCTTGAGAGTTTGTATACCAACTTTGCTCAGCCCAAAGCACATTAAAACAGCTGAGTTATAAACCCCACAGATGGAAAAGGGGGTTGCTGCAATGATGTTCTTTTAAATGCAGCCAAGTTCCTTGGATACTCCATATAACATAAATTGCTGAAGCACTCAAGTACTTAACTAGTTACAGTATTCAAAATTGGGTTTAATTTGACAATGCTGTAGCTCAGCATTGTTTGCCTTCCAATTATATACATTGATTAGACTTTGAATATAATGAGCTCTTGCCTGAAGGGGGTCTGACAACAAAAGCAATATTTTAGGAACCCAGGGCTGTAAGGTTGTAAAGTGAAAACTTTGTTTGAATACAGTCTCAAAGCAGGTTGTTTTAATAAGTTAATATTCAAAAGTCCTGTGGTTAGGAGGTGCAAGGTTTCGTTATAACTCCTGGTTCTATATAAGTAATGCAAATGTTATTTTTATTCTACATGCACATTAAACACATAATCCCCATTCCTGTTCAAACGACCCAGGTAGTAAACACTCTAAATGTATCTTGGGTTAATATGCACAGGATGGAAATTAGGTTGCACTATAGCATACATTACAATAAAAACTAGCGAAGTGTGTAATTACTGTTACTGTGCTGTATGTTACTGTATATATGGCTCAGTGTAGCCACAGCGGTAACCATCTTAGTGTCACTGTCTTAATTATAGCAGTTTTATTGTTATTATTATTGTCAGTCTTTAAGCTTTTACTAAATCCAAAGCTCATATTCAGCAAAGCACGGAAGCATGTGTTTCATCTTAAGCAGGTGTGTAGTCCTACAGAAGGTAGTAGAATTACAAGAACTTCAAAAATACACTTTTTGGAATGAATGGAATTAGTTACATCTCTCAAATTAATGATAGGCACACCAGGGATTGGCATTAGCTCCAAAAGAAATATTAATTCAGTGAAGATTTTAAGCCTGAGCTTCTTGTTGACTTCAGGTGATTTAATTTCCATCGACCCAGTCCTAACAACTCATCTATAGTCTCCATGTCTCCAGTGTCTTTTGAGCATGGCTGGAAAAGAAATATGCCTGATACTGACAACTGGAGAATCCAAATCTGAAGCCCTTTAGGTGTAGCATACCTAACAGCCTGCCTCTATGGTTCATTTTAGCTATTTCTGCTATATTTATTTTGCTAGTGCTGCTGCTCTTCTCCAGATTCCTGACAAACACCGTGTATTTCTTGATTCCCAATGTTTTTCCCAAATGAAATCAGGTCAATATATCTGTGCCAAGATCAGGGGTCATGGTGGTAGGATTCATATAGATAAAGCATTAGAACTACAAATGGATATCAGCACCTGAGTCTAAAATTTCAAATACCGGAAACACTTGAGGTGTTGCCTAACTTTAGGGGTCCTAATATCCCCAAGTCTTCTGTCATGAGAATAATGTATTCTGCCTGTAAATAACTGAAAATCACTATGATTCATAGCACATAGTACAGCTGTGAAGATATCCTACCATAAAATTCTATAGTTTAGATAAAATAATTATTGTTTTATTGGTCTGGCAAGATATAAAATATATTCTCATGTTGCACTAAAAATCCTTTTAAAATACAATAATTTTTTCAATTTTTGTTTAGCCTACACATTAGTGTGATGATACCCACACCCTAGGGAGCTCCCCTACCTGGATGTTTGGTCTGGATTTGACTAGAAAGCACTTAAACACTAATTTGAGTTATAACTAGGACTGATAATGAGAAAGGCAACCTTTCCTTTGTCCTTGCCCCTCACTGCTAACAAACACAAGAAACAAGTGTGATGCCCAGAGGAAATAATTGTTTTTCTCAAAGAACAGTGCCTGAGAGAAATGTCTGCATGTTCTCTAAAGGCTGGTTTATTGAAGGAAGGACAATAATATCGACCTTATTCTGTGAATGAATAAGGTGAAATTTTACCTTGGACAGACTAAGTTTTTGACACTCCTTTTTAGCATTTCATAGAATCACAGATTGACTTGGGTTGGAAGGGACCTAAATGATCATTCCAGTCTCACTGCTGTGGGTAGGGACACCTTCCACTAGACCACGTTGCTCAGAGACCCATCCAACCTGGCCTTTAACATTTCCTGGGATGGGGCATCCACAAGTTCTCTGGGCAACAATGTTTGGATGCCTCACCATTCTCACAGTATAGAATTTCTTCCTAATATCTAATATAAAGTGGCTCTCTTTCAGTTTAAATCCATTCCCACTTGTCCTTTCACTCCAGGCCTTTGTAAATAGTCCCTCTCCTTCCTTCCTGTAGCCTTCTTCAGGTACTGAAAGGGCAAAATTAGATCACCCTGAAGCCTTCTCTTCTCCAGGCTGAACAATCCCAATTCTGTTAACCTTTTCGCATAGTAGATGTGCTCCATCCCTCTGATCATCTTGGGACCCTGCTCTGGACTTGCTACAAGAGGTCCATGTCCTTCATGTGCTGGTCACCTCAGGGCTGAGTGCAGCACTGCAGGAGTCTCACCAGGGTTGAGCAGAAGGGTAGAATCCCCTCCCTGGCCCTGCTGGCCACAAGGCTTTGGATGCATCCCAGGACACTGGGACACATTTTTGGCTTTCTGGGCTGGGAGTGGTCACGCGTGAGTCATGTCCAGTCTCTCATCCACCAGCACCCCCAAGTTCTTCTGGGCAGGGCTGATCTGAGTCTGAGACTGTGCTGATACTGGGCGATTGCCCCAGCCCAGGTTCAGCACCTTGTCCTTGGTCTTGTTGGAACCTCATGAGATTCCCATGGTCCCACTGCTTGAACTTGTCCAAGTCTCTCTGGATGGCATCCTTCAGCTGTGCCAACAGCACCCCTCAGCTTCGTGTCATCAGCAGATTTGTTGAATGTGCACTTGGTCCCTTCACTTGTGTCATTAATGAGGATATTAAATAAGACTGATCCCAGCACAGACCCCTGAGGGACACCACTTGTCACTGATGTCCATCGGGACTCTGAGCACTTCACCACCACCCTATGGATGTGATTGTCCAACCACTGCCTTACCCACTGAACATTCTGCCCACCAAATACATGTTTTTTCAATTGAGAGAGAAGGATGCTTTGGGGGATTTTGCTGGGGAGATCTGTGTATTTACAGATAAATGACATCTGTAACCCTTGCCTTGTCCACTGATGCAGTCACTCCATCATAAAAGGCCACTAAGTCAGGCAGGACTTGGCCTTAATAAAGTTGTGCTGGTTGTATCGAATCACCTTCCATTTCATCGTGTACTTTATCTCATTTTATCCTGATTCCCATTAATTTTCCTTCTATCAATGTTATTGTCATATAAATGTAATTATTAAGATGAATTTATACCTTTTATTAACATTTTTTACTATTAAGGTACCATCAGCCACTTTAAGTTGTATAACTCCTTACTCTGTTTAATAAACACTGAAACTGCACCATGTAACTTCAAAGTAGAACACATTTGTTATTATAAAAATAATGGTATTGGTATAGTGTCTGCACCAAAACTTGCTGCGTAGAGAACGAAAGCTGGAAATATCGATCACAAGTGCTGTCTTCTTGCAGATGTATCAGAGTAGTCCAGGAAGAGGAGGTGGATTGTGTAAACAGTCTAGGCAGCTACTTTATTTCATTTTGCAGATATTTACTGCATGAATAATGTATAACATTCACAAAAGGAAAGTAGCAATTCAAAACCTCTACTGACTACAAACTGGGCCTATTTTATTGGAGAATCAAAATTATCTGACTATTTTCTTGTAACTGGATACATAGCCATAGCATCTCCAGATCTACAGCTAAGTTTAAAGTCACTTACAATATCCCTGGGATAGAGCAAAAGTCTTTTTTTGGGAAAAATGCAATGAATATTCTTGCTAAGAGAAAACCAGGCAGCTGAGAGTGTTGCAAAGATTAGATGGCATGTAGCTAAAAGAAAAGAGCTGTATTTTGAAACAGGCAGTGCAAGAAATAGACCATTTCACCCAAGGAGAGAATGAGTCATTTAAAAATGTGAGTGGCAGTTCATTCCATAAGGAAAAGGAACTGAAAGTTCACAGGAATAATATGTGAATAAAAATCTGTTAGCTGTTGAGAAAAACAAAATGTCATCCTCCACATAGAATTTTGCAACACCCAGGGAATTGAAGGAAGAGTACATTATTCCAAGAAATGCTCTACGCAAAACTTTGGCCCCAGCCTTCCAAATGCTGACTGTTAGAAAAAAAGAATATTTTCAAATGATTGCCAGTAGAATAGCAACATTTTCATTATACAGACAGCTGTGGGAAGGACCATATTTATTTCAGAGAATCACTTCTCACACTAGAAATGGTGGGCAAGATTCTCAGTTATGTGATTTCACATAACTTGAACTTCTGCATTGGCTGAATATTTTTTAACTGCAATGTCTCAATGAGCTGGCAATGTTCTCCATATTTCTAAAAAAGCCAGCTATAAATGAAACGAGGGGGAGTGCTACACCCATTTTTAAGCACAATATTGCCAAGTATTGTATCATCTTTGAGTCAAACATCAACACTCCAGACAGATGGATAACTCAGGCAGATAAGACTGGGATTTGCAGAAACCACTGAGATAAGTGGGGAAACACCAGAACTAGGAAGGATAAACTAGTGGAAAAGAAAGATAGGGCCTACACCTATTCTCTAGGAAGTGTTCTTGTAAAATTGAGTGACAATTTTTTCTATTAATAGTAATTTCTCTGTGTAAAGGATTATCAACTGAAGTGAACAATTTTACACAAAAAGGAGATAATTTTAAAAGTAAAAATATTATACTTACATTGTTCTCAATTAAATGTTTCATTTTCATAATGTCATAACATTTCATTTTGACATTTTTAATGAAACTTTGTTAAGTTTTTCTTCTTAAAATGTCATTTTTTCTTGAAGAAAGACCAACATTAGAAAAGGTATAAGGAAAATTGGACAAGATAATGTAAAGCTAATTGAATTTTGTGGGTTGTTGTTTTTGGTTTGTTTGTTTATGTTTGGTTGGTTTTTTTGCATGTTTTTTATTTTGTGTTTTTAATTTTATTTGCCAAAATATATTTGTATTATTTTGATGCATTTTAAAACTTTTCTGGATGTCTGTGGATGTTTTACTACTAAAGCAATTTGGAAACACATTGGCTATGAGTAGACAGTGAGGCATGGCAGTCACTAATTCACCAGTAGATTATAGTGTAAAATACTAAACCAGGAAACAGAAGGCCTGTTTCATGTAGATTTTTTTTACTAAATAGAAATACTTTTAAGAAGATACTGTCATCTGGCAGGGGATAACAGTAGGTTCTGATTCAACCATTTCTTACGAATATGGAAACACAAATAAGTTCCCTATCCCATCTCTGAAAACCCTAGCTATAAGGTTATTTGGTCTAATAGACCAAAGTTGTTTCAGAACCATCCTATCTTCATTTGTAGTTTGTGGCCACCTGATCTTGAGGTTGTGGAATTTGCACCACCAAGAAGCTACAGCAGAAGAAGGACAGAAAGGAAATCAGAGGTGAGGTAGGGCTCTGATGAGTCTGCTAGTCCTTAAAATCTGAGGTATACTTTCTGACACCACAGCTACTATAACCTCTGTACCTTTGGTAAGCACTGATTCCAAAATTTATCCAAATGAGGTGTCAGGGCTGGATTACAAAAGCTTAAGCAGTGGGATTCATCACAATTAATTTCAGACATACATATGGGAAGTGAATTTCAACAAGTCATTCTCAAATCTTTTATAGTCAATGTAGAGAAATAAGATCCTCCATAGGATAGTTAATTTTACCTGTTGTAGACATATCTCCTATCTTCAGCTGACTTGCTCATTAGAGTTAATTTTTCCACAGTGATTGCAGGGACAGTATGTGGTGTCTAGCTCAGACTTAGATCTCTAAGTTTTAGGTATCTAAACTGAGGTTAATCGTACCAAAAGTGATAGGCAAGAAATCAAGGAGTGGTAGAAGTGCTGAAATCTCATGACCTGCTTCTAAGCACATCTGTGAAGCTGTGCCACAGTACATGTAATTGTGCTTCATTCTCCTATTATCAAGTTGAGGGACCTGTCAGAGGCTGTAGACAGAAATCAAACTATCAGATAGGAGACACAGGAGATGTTTGAGCTTGTCTGTGTCTTGTCCCATTCTTGTCCCTAAATGTTTCAAATGCTGAGTACTTAGATATACATCTTCATGTGTCTGGCCTTGGCCAGCCAGAGAAACGAGCCACCCTGCAAACATTCTTACATTGCTTGTTAAACACAGAGAGAGCATTAAGCCCTAAATGAACATTTAGATAATTTGGGTTTTTTCTCACCCATACTACTCTGTTTTTTACCTAGGGAGGTCAAACAAAAGGCTTTACCCAAGTTCAGAAATTCTTGCATCATCTGGTAAGTACTGACATTTAAATCTACTTATGTTGCACTTTTTTTTTAATTTGTTGATATATAATGTTACAGTTTTTTGAATGTTTCAGAGGATAACTTTTTCAAGTATGGTCTTAATTTGCCTATGCAGGGATTTGTATGTACTCCAAAGCCTCACTTTAAGTCTCTTAATTTTACAGGCCTAATATTTGTTTCTGGAAAATGGAGTTAGCAACAATAGTAATCTTGACATACCTCGCCAGTAAATGAACATGTGGTATAAATGTTAAATTGCCTTATTACTCCAAGTTTTTAACAGACAGCAACCCTATCTGATACCATCAGACTTATTTTCAGCTTCAACAATTTCCCTGCATTTCCAAGGCAACAGGAACTCCTGCTCAGAATTGTAGGTTTTTCAAGGTCTGTCACCCTATGGCTCTGAGATATTAAGATTTGAAAAACCTCAAACAGTGCTTAGACAGATTTTCCAGCAAGTCTAGTCTAGTAGTCAGCTCATGATTCAAGGAGAATGATTGAGGTGCCACACTGCAAGGCAAGGCACCAGAAATCCTTTATACAGAAATCTTTAGCAACCAAGTGCAGAGATGCACATCTGCATCTCCGACCCAACACCCTATGGTGAGTTTGGGACTCAGTGCTACGCACAACAGCAGTCAAGTGTGACACCCATAGTAAGAGTTAAGAGCTTCTATCCAAGCCTTTCTATAATGGAGCTATGATAAGGTATCATTTTATATATAGAATAAAAAACCAGCCACTCACTGAATCATATGCTCAAGAGGCATATGAATTACTTGGACTATGTCCTGCCTGCCAGAAGATTGGCAGCATGACACTTTCAGAAAGAGAAACTTATGCAAAACATCCAATTCAAAGGGTTACTGTAAGGACAGTGGAAGACTGGAGATAATTTGTCTGCTGCTGTTTATCATTTAATCACTAATGTGAAGTATGCCAGGGAGTTGTCACCCAGCATTTGATACAGAAGAGCAAATAAAAAGAGTGGTTACAATGGAATAAAGGGCAGTTCAAAACAAACAATTCTACTGTCAATTTGCATAATGCCAGAACAGCAGGGATTGTGTATTTAATAAGAAAAGTGTTTTTCAGGGTCCTTTAAGTTGTCTGAAGCCCACTGAATAAAATGCAATTTTTTTTGTTGCTCTTTTTTTTTTTTTTTTTTTTTGCTATAAGATCAAGCTTTGAGTGGAGGAAAAATGATAGATTAAACAGTCATATGTATTGCATACATATCTGGTGAGTCAGTGGATAAAGGATACTTGAAGAACTACAATTATTAAACTATGAGGTCGAATTTTGACATATATTAAGTGGATCTGCTTGCTGTTCACATGTCAAAGAAAAGGTATGCTTCTAGACAAACAAATTGTCTAGAATTAGCTTAATTGGCTAAAAAGGACCACTTTATGTCTAAGGAAATTCTCAGCATTGTAGGTGGGATTGACCTCCACAGCTTTGCCATTGAGACCTGGCAGACTTCACCATCTGATGACCAGTCAAGCTGGTCTTCTTTTCCAGCCAGTGGAGGGAAATAAGCACAGCCAGAATCATGACAGGGTGACCTGTCTCCCATGGCTGAATGCTTACTCTATAAGAACAGATTAGAGTGACTGTTTCTGGTATGGAAATCAATTATACAAAGAGAACTTCTTATCTATGCACAAATGGCCTAATACCACAAATTTCTGCATCCAAAAAACTATGTGAATGTAGAGATTTATTATCTTCACTAATAAACCTCTGCATTCTTCTTTAAAATCTCAGATGTTTTTCTAGGTGTTTTCAAATTCAAATTCCTGACATAGATTCCTTACTTAATGTTTCATTATATGAGGATGTATTGTACACAACATTTCTCATTGAAGGAATCATGGAGGAAGCAATTTTATTTATTTTCAGTCACAGGCATCATGTTACGGTGTCTGTGGACAAGCTACATCAACTTTTCCGATGCAATTTTCAAGGTGAAATGGCAAAAATAGTCAATTAAATTACCAGTCTCATCTGAAGTGGTATCCAAAGCTGGTACTGGTATTAATCATTGTTACAGGTGTTACATATGTTTATCTAGATCACTTTTCTATCACTGTTGATCTTCAACAGACATAATCAAAATTATTAATAATTTGGGGGGTGTTGATCTTCAGGTGTGTAGCTAATGATAACTTGAAGACACCACATCTCAGGTGGTGGGTAAAAATTTCATTTTTCTTCCTTGGACCCCAGAAAGTATTCAGAGCAGTAAGTGTTTTATTGTGGCATTCACATTAATGGTTGAAGGATGCGAGTAGTTGGTTGAATGAGATTCTTTATGACCACATCTGTACAAGGCTCATGGTTTGTAGCTCTTACTGGAAGCACAGGCATGGGCATGGCAGCAGTAGAACATAGGTATGTCTTTAAAAGCAGTGTAATGTGACAGCAGCCATTGCAATCTGAAGTGAAAGCAACAGTAAATTAACATGTCTAGCAGCTGCTTTGTGTAATGCCAGTTATATTATTCCGGGTAAGAGGAGTAAAATTTTCAGTGCAGAAGGTGGGGAAGCACTTGAATTCTGTGATATAATGGACTGGTGAAAGAAATGTGAGAATAAGTGATATTTCCTTTCTTCAAGCTGTGTACATTTGAAATTCAAGCTCATTGACTTGCTTCTAAGTCATTGACTTGACTGCCATTTCATAATCAATGACAAATTTTGCATTTTTTTTTTATTTGAGTGAAACTTTACATGCAATAATTTTATGCGAATCATTTGAAAACTAAACTTTAAAAGTATCACTTTTCTAGACTTCAAAAGAACCAAGTCATGCCCTCCATCTTTAAGCAGAAATCTGCCATCCCTGTAAAAATTATTTTTGTCTTTAAAAGATCCTTTTTTTCAAGCAATGGACTACAGTAAATATGATCTATTTACTCAAGGGCTATTTTTTGACGTCAGATGCAAAATTCCATTTACTACTGAAAATATAGCCGTGACTTTTTTGCTAGATAGATTTTGCCTTTTCAGCTACAGCTCAGAAACTATAAATGAGACATGCCACTTTTTTTCCCCCTCTCATTTAATAAAAAGTTACAGTTTGGTTCAAAATTGTCATTTTAATATTTCCACCCACTCTTGTTCAGTTTGGCTGCTATGGAAGAAGGAAAAGGTGTTGTGCATTCCTAAATAGGCACTGGTGAGCAGATGGACTCTAGCTAAAAAATTCTTGGTGAGAGAAATCAGAAGTGTTTCATTTCCATGTCTGTTCTTTTGGCAATGCAAACTCTGGTTCTGCTCAGACGTGCAGATTCCAAGAGGCGTGGAATGGGAGAATGGAGATCTCGGAAGTTTTTGAAGTTTTAGAAGAGCAGTGAAAATATGATGTGAAAATGGAAAAGTGGGGGGGAAAAAGAAAATAAAAGAGAGCAAAATCAAAAAATAACTTTGCAATTAGGAAATCTGACTGCACATGCAAACTCACTGCCTGCTTACTATCAGTATACTCTTAAATTAAAAAAAATAGCTATCACAATAATGAAATGGTCCAGTTCTAAAGCTGACATTGTGTTTCGCATTTTCAATCAATTCTATTCCCTGTGTGTCATTTCTTCCTCCCTACATAACGTCTTCCTTACAAGATGTTCTCAATTGGGTAGTTGGCCGCAGAGTAATAAAAGACTTAAATAATTATTTGTGGTAGATTATTTCCTAAAGACCAGAACAGATTCTGGTTGTGCTCAGTATGTAGAAACAAAACAAAGAGGAAACCAATGACTAAACCACCTTGTTAGGTTAAGGGTTGGTGAGGTTTGTATAGAGCAAGAAGCATATGGCAAAATTGTGCCTTCCCCAGCAAGAAAACACCACCCTGGGCCCTGGCAAATTAAAGTCAGTCATAAGCATTACCCAGAAGCAAAACACAAAGTTACTGAATTTAATCCAGGAAGTAATATTTTTGTTCTCTCTTTATTCCAGTACATACCACTACACAGACAAAAAAGGTATTTTGTCTCCTGGGCTTGGCTTCATGAGGCCAAATTGCTAGTGAATGAAGAGGAAAAGAGATAACATTTTTCCTTCCCTTACTCAAACATCTTTCATGGATCAGAGATGAAGATGGTCCCTCTGTGGCTTAGGCAATGGGGTCTGATTAGTACACATCTTCAGAGAATATCTGTCACATGAAACAGGTTAGGGGGAACAGAGAAGGAATTTCTCATGACCCATCACTGAATCTGTGGAAGCCATGAGTGCACTGACGGAGCTGAGAGTGAATTGATGGTGCCCAGTTGGTAGCTCAGCTCCAGCAGGACCTATGCAGACCATACTTCTGCTACCATGAGGCCTGTAGGAACTAGTAAAAAGTATTTGCTAAATTTATGGATCAAGGCAGACAACATTATCAAGCAGTGTTTTTTATCAGAGAATTTGAGGAGAAAATTACAGACCTAACTTTGATTGCAGGAAATTAAACTCACATGCTAGGCAATACATGTCACCTGCCTTCTCCTAGATGCACGTTCATAACCTGAGATAAACACTTCTCTCCATGCCTCCTTTATTGTTAGATAATATAGATTTCACATCTTAAAAATATTGCTATCAAGTATCTCATAATGCCTGTGCCATAGCAACCTGTTAGTGTGATTTACTTTGACAGGAGACGATGGGTATTTTATTGTTTGACCCCTTCTGCTCTGGCAAGGTAAGTTTTGTTTATTTTTTTTCATACCAGATGTTTTATTTAATCTTACAGCAGCTGATATTGAATCTTCACATCATTTTTTCTCTTGTCAAGGTATACTCATAAACGGTATAATGAAAATCCAGGATTTCACAGAAAGGCACCCACTTAAGCAACTCTGCACTCTGATACCTCAGAAAAGATGCCTCTAAAAATGTATACATTGCAAGCAGTTCAAGGAATTGTCTTTTTCTTTAACATGTTAACTAATTATGGATTTCCATAATTAAACTCATTAAGTTTGAGACACATTCAAATGGATTAAATAGGACTTAAATTCCAATGTAATTCCAATGTTACAGCTACTGAGTGACTATCATGACTACCATGCTGATAATCAGGCATATCAGAGGGCTCAAGAATTTTTAGTTATTTGATAATGAGGTTAGCACAGCAAATTTGCAAGGAGGGAGGGAAGGCAATAAACATCATCTTGTTCCTTACCTCATAAGCATGAATTATTGCACTGAGCCAAAAAGTTGGCCCATGCAGTTGTCACCATAAGAGGTTCTAGGAACCAGGCACAGAACTTTTAACACTCATTCACTAACAGAATTAACATATATCTCTGGAGGAATGGAGACCAAGCCCAGTGGCAGTGCTTGATTTAAATGTATAATTGATGCTTCTTTTGTAACATTTGCTCAAATTTGGGACCAGACCTTTAGGCTGGTAAATCTATTCGAGCTGACTGCTTTTTCCAAACATTGTGAACCAATAGCAAAGGCTTAGAAACTTGGCAAATTAGGCAACATTCACAGGAGTGCCAAAGTCAGAGTCCTAAAACAGTGACTGTCTCTGAAAGCATCAAGAGCAGCTTGTGTATGAAGGAAATCTAAAGGATCGTCAGTTACACTTAAATAAGCTTTAAAAAAATGGGAGTGGTTTCAAAGCCTTTCATCAAAAATCAAGTCAATGCAGGCTGTATTAATTGCTGAGGCAAATTATCTACTGTGCCCCAGAGACTACAATTGGCATCATCACAGCCAATGTGACAAAGGAAAGTTTTAAGATGGGATATAAAGGTGAAAAACAAAGCGTGTTTGTTCTTTAAGATCTTTTCCCAAGCTGAAGAGGTAGCCAGGGACGGTTTCTTTGAAATCTAGCAAGTAGATGTGAGCAGCTATCATAAGAGCTGACCCCTTGGTACTGAATAATAGGTAGCAAGAAAAGAGATAAACCAAGTAGGCTCCCTACAGTATTGGTTTATTACTTCTCTGAGCATTTTCAACTGTTTTTGTGCCTCTTAGAGAAGAAATGTAAAAAACAGGTAGGACAGATTTAAAACAAGAAATGAAGAGATCTATACTGGGAGAATTCTGACTTCTAATAGTATTCCAACATTTTTCACTGTAATGGAGAGGGATTTCCTCGATTAATCTATTTTTTTCCCCCACAGGCCAAAACTGATGGAACTGCCACAGTCCCAGGCTTTTGAAAAAAAATTTATATATTGGATCATGTTCTTCCTTATAGTGCCATTTCTTTAATGAACATGTGAAGGTGGAGAAAAAACCCAAAACAATAAACAGCTCAGAATATTCCCTGAGTAGAATTCCTATATTCAACATCTGATATGCACAGACCTGCCAAGTGGAGGTTCAGCTGCTACCTTCTTTCTGCTGGACTTCTTGTCACAGTTTTAATGATGTTTTGTGTTCAATCTGAATTAATTTAGGATCCTCAGCTTTCAGAGCTTCAGCTCAACAGATAACATTAATAAATGGAATAATTAATTCCAACTCAGACTAGATCAATCAAATCCCTAGCTTGGGAGCTATTTAAACACTACTGTGACACTTTGTCTTTTTCTCAAAGACACCAAAAAAAGGTCAAAAAGTCACCAGCCTGCAACTATGCTAGTAATAAAAAAAAAAAAAAAAAGATTAGCCAAAAACTCCAGTCAAAATGACAAGACAGATGCTGCAGTTTTGTTTACAAACAAAAAGTATTGAGCTCTGCTCTGTAGCCTCTTGTGGTGGGAAAAGGTTGGTTTTAGCTAATTAATATATTCTCTGATTGTGAGTCGGCTGATCTCTGAGAAGAGATTCATAAAAAACAATGTGTGTCTGTTGATTAAATCCCTTTATAGAAGGAACAGATTGCAGGAAGGGAGGACGTGTTGCAGAGCAGAGGGAATATCCCGCTCCCTGATTCCACCCTCCTTGTCCTCCCATGTCATATACAGCAACCTTCAGATGCAGACAACCAGAACAATTTACATGATCTTGGTCAAAATGTAACAAGCCAGTGTTGGCCCTGACTTGTTTCATTTGCAGCTGTAAATATAGTCTGAAAGAGTCTGAATTCATTGTCACTGGCTGGAAATATCTTGAAGTGCCAAGGCAGTGACGTACAACCTGCACCTCACCTTACTGCAGTTGCAGCATCCTGCAAACAGTCTGCTTGGGTGTTTGCTGCTTGCCTGGGGCAAAAACCTGCTATGGTAGAGATGAAATAATGGCTGGAGTTGTTTCCTTAACCATCCATTCCCTTTGGCTTTGTGATGATGATATATCTTTTAGATGTTGGAGTAATTTAATACCATATTTTTTTTCTCCAGCATTCACATTTCCGTGTAAGATGCAAATTATTTTGCTGACAAATTAAAATATGTTAAAATCACAAAATCATTTTAAAAGTCATTTCAGGCCTCCCAGTTGGCCCAACTTGGATGTCCAAAGCCAATTTTGCTAGGTAGGCAATTAGGGATATTCTTGCCTCTTTAAAGAATCATGTACATCTAAAGTATAATCAAATTCAAAATACAATACTATAGAAAACAAGATCTAGAATAGATATCCTCACTATGCCTTATTTTAGATTTACTTCTTAGACCAAGATATTTGACCTTGAAAAATATTTTATTTTGTTATTATTTCCAGGCATATTATTTAATTGCTCATGGAAGATAAATTTATTAAGGATGTCCTTAACATTTGAGAGAATACTGAAGATATATCTTCATTTTAAAGATTCTGTGGCATACTCACAAATACATCACTGATATTTTGTATTGTCTGCACAAAAGGTACTATTTAAGAGCAGCTCCACCTTTACAGCTCAAGAATGGCAGCTGAAAATAGTTCCTCCTGGATCCCACCAGTGTGGATGCCAGTGTCCCTCAGAAGAGGTCTTTGTGAAAGAGTGAAAAGCATTTAGCCCTCTAAGGCCAGCATACATGTTTCCATTGTATTTATTTGTTCCTGCTGGCCCAAGGGAAAAACATAAAGAAACATTTTAAGTCATAAACATCACAAAATTGGAAACCTGTGTGCCAAACTGCCTTGAAATGTATGTTTGAGAAAATTTTATTGGAACCTGTAGAGCACCGATAGGAACAGAATTTATCTTCAGATATGATGGGAACAATTCTTCTAAGTCTTCTGGAATTTCTCTTATTCTCCTTCAACTGCCATACGGCCATTTTTTACTATATAATCTTTTTAACGATGAAGACTGGAATTCATATTGACGACTTGCACATTTTAAAGTTTTGATGTATATTTTTATTTATAATGATAAATTTTGAATCAAAACTGTTAGAATAAATGAATCATTTTCTTCATTAATTTAATCAAGATTTATCTAAGAACCGGACAATTTTGCAGAAAACTTTCCTGTCTACTTCAGTAATTAATGAATTTTCCTTTATTCTTCTGAAAGATTTTAGGAAACTGTGAAAGCTTAACAACATCCCTAACTGATGAAACATCATGTAAATTGTTACACAAGCCCAGACTCTGTGGTCATCATCCTCATTATCATTATCATCATCATCATATTTTGACTAATTCTAATTAGGGAACATGGTTTCCATTTTACAACATGGTGATTCTGCTGCCGTGGAGAATAGGTTACCACATTTGCTTTGGAAATGGGATTCCTGGGAGAGGGGGAGCCTCCTCCCCAGTGAGTTTTCACTCATGCTGCAATCAGGTGCCCTAAGAGTTGATAACAAGACATCACATGGTGGCTCATCACTTTTCCTATTGAAATTGTTAGTGTCAGTCTTTAGAGGAAAAAAGCAACTCAGTGATCAGTGATGGGCTTGATTTATGTTTTTATAGTTCATATAAAAACTCCCTATTCTTAATTGTAAAAATAAGAAAGGGTCTAGATCCCCATATATCGGATTCCTGTCAAATATGTTACCTTTTATTCTATATGTCTATAAGTTACTTATCTTAACCTGAGGGGTAGAAAGTCAAACTGGAATCAAGACCTTTCACTTTCCAGATGTCTTTCCCTGCTTTTCTTTTGAAATGTGTTGCTCTGACAAGTGCCCATCATTAGACAGTGATGGAATCTCCACTTGGCTAGGGCAGATTCATCATATATTTGGTCATTTATTATATAGATTTCACTGCCCATCATAAAAAAGATACATTTTTAAAGAATCACTTATTACAAGAAGAGGAGAACTTAACCAGTGTTCCAGTTCTGCCTAATAATTTATCATAATCATAGTTAAAAATATATTTACATATTATTTCTGATATGAAATGTGCTTAAAATTCCAGCTGGTGTTTTTTAGCTAGGCCTGTCTCCATACAAAAAATGGATCATTCATTGAGTATCCTAGATTAACTGAGCATATACCATGTGTATTAAAAATGGCTGTGACAAGCTAGATCATCGATGTATGGCCTTATGTCACATTAAAGATACTGTAAAACTACTCTGTCATCTTGTAAATAACAAAAGATTTATTTTTCAAAAAACACCCAAAAAAACAGAGGAAAGACATTATTTCATACTCTCGATGTCAATTTGGATAGCCTTCTTAAGTAATGCCTTTTTAAAATAAAATATAAGGCTGAAAGAAATGAGCATTTTATGCATATTATTATCATGTTTATTTTTATATTCAGCTACTTCTGCAGTATAACTCAGTGTGGTAAATAGTTCATGCTAATTACTTAAAAATCCATTAAATTTTAAGTCTCATAGCAGATGCAAACACCATTTCAAATGTTCTCATTGTGTTGCCTACATAATTCATGAACTCTTATTAGAATTCAGACTCAAAGCAGGCATGTGGTGTGTGAGCCACGCTCTCCAGATTTTTATGTGTTCCTGGAAAAGTGGAATATGCACCTACAGAGCCTCAATACCAAATCCTGTTCAGCATTTATGCTGACCCATATTAAAGAGTAAGAGGCCTAGTAGTGATCTACTGCGGGAGAATTTGGAGCTGTACCTGAGTGTGAATAGTTCAAGTAATCCTTCCCAGAGCCAGGGCTGGGATGCTTGAACAAATGGCCAGGAGGGATCTCAGGTTCCAGTCCCCAACACCAAATCTATTACATGGTTTTATGCATTGACTCATTTGGGGTCCCTCTCTCTCGCTTCTCTTTCAATAGACCTATAAATAATGGGATTTCACAGTCTTGTGGCAGCCCAGTCTGAGCAGGAAAGGATTGTCGTGGCCCAGCCCTACTGCTGCCACAGGTGAGTTCAATCCCTTTCCATCTAAAGATGGTGCCCTTGTTAGTGCAGCATTTGTCAGCTTTTGGCTGTTGGTTCCAAATGGCATCCTATGTTCCTGTGCTGTATCGGCAAGAGGCCTCGCATGCCCTCAGGAATTTAAAATGGTATCACATACCTCTGCCAGGTAACTGAATAATTTTCTACACATATGAAACTTAGCCATTAAAATCACACATGGATATTTTAGGTACTTTTGATAGATTAAGTCACAGGCTGATTCATGCCACCTGTGCTACTTACCCGACTAAGACAGGTAGTGGCCTTTGTAAATTACTTCTCTCTATTCACTGTAGGACATGTATAGAGTAACTAGCTTTAGGCAATCAACATTTTTACTGCTCAAGTAGGCAAAAGGCCTTAGGTCAACCCATCATAGGAATTTGATAAAAATTCAGTGATCTATAAATAGTATCCTGTGTCACAAAATAAAATTTTCTTAGTGTAGTTAAATATTTTATTTTCCTTTTCACTTTTATGTTCTGTCTTAATATATGTATAGCAAGATTTCCATACAAGTTCTCCAAGATATTCTGATACTAAAAGTATTAACAATGGTGAAGTACTATTTAACTGCAGAAATGGGAAACTGTAAGTGCTTCAGATAGTCACTTCTACAGTACAACTCTACTTAAAGAACAAACCTCTGTACACCACTCAGCTTTTCTGCAGCAAAGCCCCTCAGATCTGACGATCCATTGGCTTTGCATTCATATTCAAAACTCCATTTTCTGAGTTTAGTGTCTTGCAGGAAAATGGATACATTGTGGGCAAAGCAGAGACAGTCAGCATATTTCAGTGTTCTTTATACGTATTTTAAAAGCTTTCATAGAGGACTGGCTATTTCTAACTTTTATGCTTTAATTCCCTATTCTATCCTGTAATATTTTATCTATCTTATTCTCCGATCTTCCATTTTGATAGGAATAGAAAACCTTTGGGAGAATGGCCTAACATCTCTTGCTATTTTCCTTCTTTGTTTTTTTTTTCCTTCACTATACTTGTTTAGTTGTATTCTTGCCATCTTATTTAACACCTTTCATGTACAACAAATATATAATGACTTTTTTTCTGTTTTTACCAAAGAGCCACAAGACCAGATTTGTTTTCAAGTTTAACCATTCATTTTCATGCAGAAGGACATAAAAACCTTAATAAATATTCTTAATCAAGGTAGAAGAGGAATTGGCTTAATGATCATCACCTTTTTCTTTCTACTGGTTTCATGAAAGTCCCACTATATAAATACTTTAGAATCAGTTTCTTCAGTCCCCTACTGCTTTCATCACACACAATGGTGTCTTGCACAGTACTAGTGAGCTTGGGAAGAATAACTGTAGGGAAGGAAAATACATAAGAAGAGGCTGGAATAATAATATCATACTTTAGAAAGGGAGGTTTTTGCTTAGAAGAACTTCCTCTTTGTCAAACCCCAGCCCAGATTACATCCACACTGGCAAAGGATGATCTCACCAGCACTTATTCCAGTTGTGTTTCTCCTATTTTGTTCTAAGTCCTTGATATGTTCTTTAGTATTTTAGCCATAAAATACAAAAGATTTTTCCATCACTTGGGTCTCTCATGCTTGAATTTGAGTGTGTATTTATACTTTCACCCCCTGCTTCTGATCCAGTTTTACAGTGCTAGAAATTCAATTACTTCCTTCAAAGTTAATTTGAAAATCATAATAGCTCTCATAATTCTAAAATTTTCCTTATACACAGTCACATTTTGTGTCCAGGGTATTTTTATCTTTTATTTCATACTTTCTTTCTACCAATCTTGTTTCTACTCTCCAAAAACAAATGTATTTTAAAGAGCTCATACATCATTCTTCTCTATGCATCATATTCCTCGAATATTCCTAGAAGTTCCAATAGAGAAGTTTCTCAAACAATAATCTAATATGTAGTTGATTATTTCTGTTTTGCTGATGATTATAGCCTGAAACAAGTTATTGACAATAAAGTCATAAGTCTTGAAGTATTTTTATACTTTATATCTTTTTTTTCTTAGATAACTGTTGACTAATTAGAGAGGTTTTGGCATTCATCAGTCTAAAGTATTACCCATCTTAGAGAAGGTATTAATTGCTTCAGAAAAAACATGGTTTGGGATTCAAGACCTTATAATAGCGTTTTAGATCCAAACTCTTGATGAATCATAAAAATAAAGGTGATGTCACATTAGTTTATTAAACATGACAAACTATTTCAGGTTTTATTTCATTTTTCCAAACAGAATTTTTCATCTGCTGAAGGAACTAATTATCTCTCACATGCTTTAAAAGTGGATTGATCATGGATCCTTACATCTCCAAGGAACAATGTTCTCTCCTGTAATCTCCTCAATTGTCCTTGCCTTCCCTGGTATTAGGTCTGTGCTTCAAGTATAAAATACAATCTTTTCAAAAGTTTCAGATTTAGAATTTTCACAAATAAACTTGTTACAAAACTTCCAAGTTACATTTTTAAGTAATAGCTGGATAACAGATAGGTTCTTAAATGGACTATGTCTTGTTGAAACTCAGATTTTCAATCTATGTTTAAATTAAATTCAGAAAGGTTGATAAATTTAAACTCTTTCATGCAGATTATTGAAGTACAGTACAGTTTCTTGACCTTTATTTGTTGAGCAAAGATCTGAATAAATTAAAATGGAACAAAACATTTAATTCAATACTATTTAATAAAATGTTATCTTTTTTGCATTTTCAATGGTTATTTTGCATCTACTAATAAGGTCTTTCCTGATGACTCATAAAATCAATTTTCATTCTGAGATATCACACTTCAGATACATTCCAGTATAAATATTTTATTATGTTAAATCGGTCAAAATAAAATGTATTGCTGTCATTCTTGTGCATCCTGCATATTGGTTTGTCCTTTATCTCTTTACACTTTTATTGAACTGAATTATTTCCATTGCTTTCTGTTTTATTACACTGTAGAGAAGAGCATCATTGAGTCAGTACATACATTGCAACATGATAAAATTATTCTCCACACATAGAGCCACTTTTGTACTAGTAATGTGCTAATCTCTATGAAGATGACAGATTTTAGTATCTGCACTGCTTGGTTTAACTATCAGCCTGTTATTCTTTTGAAACTTAAACTCTATGTATTTGATCTCATCTCATATTTTTGTAATTAATTATAATATTACTTTTCTGTGTTGTAATCACCTTTATAGCTTATCACTAGAAGCAAATAGGGTGCTTCCTTATACTCAGAATGATCTGAAAAAGACATTCTTCATGAAGTGTGAAAAATTGTACCTTTAGTTGCAAGTATAACATCACATAACTGAGCATTTAAATAAGTTATTACTTTAAAAACATACCCAGATTCAGGGATTCTGGGATATTTTAGGGGAAATACTTATTGATGTTCTAAGGCATCATATCAAACATTAGTTGCTGAGTTAGTTGAAAAAAAAGACTACACACTGCACCTCAGTAACACTGGGAATGTACAGCTGAAACAAGGAGCATAACAAAGTAAATGTAAAAGATGTTTAATGTTTGTAGTTAACCCTTTATGTAATGCTTGAGTTTCACACAGTATATATATGTGCATATATATTTGGATTACTAGTAATGTAGCATACAATTTATGTAACATAATAGTATGGCAAACCAAAAACTTAAAGTTTTCTCCATTTCAGCCACAAAATTGTGAACTTCCTCATCTCTATCCTTACATAATGGAGATATCTATCATTTCATGTGGGTAACATTTTTTTATTTTATCTATCCTTCATTTTATATTGCCAATTGCTACTGCTCCTACATTATAATCTGTAGCACACTTAGGATATCTAATATACGAAACATTATAATGTGTCATCTTTACTGTGCTGCCAGTATCCATTCCTAGCTAATGCAAGATGAAGATTTTATGAAAAAGGAGTTTTATTGCAAAAATAGTAATATAAAATCTTCAGATTTTAACAACTGTTCCAGGACAATGTTCAATAAGACATTTCCAGCAGCCATGTAAAAAATGACTGAAAGGGAAATAACTGACTGAGTGAACTAGGTAACCAGTCCAAACCTCAACTTCAGGGTTTTTTCCCATGTTACATTCCCCTATTTTTGTTTGTTCCCCTATTTTGTTTTGTTAGGTCTTTTCATTATGCATCATTCCATAAGAAAAACCTATTATTTTAAATCAATTTTTTTAATTTTCAGGAATAGTGATATGGAAAATACTTAGAGAAACAATTAAACACTGTGATTTTTAAACATTAAATGTTAATAGTGAAGTAAAGTGGACAAATTTACTGATTATGCAAAAGTGACTCAAATTCCAGAGGGTCATACTGCCCCTCAGCAACCACCAACTGCACAGGTTTCCCAAAAAGGCTATGGAATCCTGCTCCTTGGAGGCACTCAGTAGCTGTCCTGGGCAAACAGGCTCTAGGTGGCCCTGCTTGAGCAGGGGAGTTGGATCCAGGGACTCCCCAAGGTCCCTTCCAAACTCAAAACACTGTCATTCTGTGATCTCTTCCTGAAACTGTTCTCTTCACTTAAAAAAAAAAAAAAATTAAAAAATTAAAATTACACAACGGCTACCAGTTAGGCCTAAAAATAAAATAATTTTGCCTTGCAGTATATGAAAGTCTTATGCAGTAACAGCAAAGCTTGTGGAAGTAGATGCAGTATCTAGAAAGTCTCAATGCTGATACTAAGAATGGTTATTCCCTTAACCAAGTGGAGCTGCTTCAACCTTACTGGCAGCTGCTCTGCAGTTTGCATCAAGCAGCAAAAAGTAACACAGTGTCAACTCAGTACCTTTATCACTTTAAAAGAATAGAGCTTTCAAAAGGGCATACTTTGCTTAGAAAAATTCTAACAGAAAAAAAAAAACCAAACAAAAAAACCAACAAACAAACAACAAAAACCAAACAAAAAACAAAAAAAGAGGCCAGAGAAAATATTCTGCATAAACTCTATGTGAAATGAAATAGCTTGGTTTAGTAGAAAGAGTACCCTTCATTTTTTTCAGATTTATTTATACCCTTCAATTTATTTTCAGACTTCTGAAAGCATCAAACCCAACACATTTTAGTTTCTGTTCAAGAAAAACTGAACAGTCCTGCATTTTTATTTATTTGACCACTAAAGTATAAATTACATTTGACCAACTTTATTTTAGTATTAATAAAATAAAAAGTTGCATTTATTTTTAGAGTCAAATTTTGCTCAATAGCTTAAGCTGTGTAAAAATTCTTCACAAAGATAAAGAAAACACCACAAACTTATGTGTTATTTCTTTCCAATTTCCTAAAATCAATGGGTTTTCATATTTATGCCAAATTACCTCTGTACTGATCATCCCTCACTTGCAGTGACAGGATTGATTTTTGTAAAATTGATCGTATTTGATAGTATAAAAACTGAACTGACAGCATTACCTTCCTGTTTTGTATCTCTCACTGTTTATTTGCAGTTGGGCTCGGATCTCTCCCTTCAGTCTCGAGGGACAATTCATCCCATCCACCATTGGTTCTCCACAACAGGACAGACAAGACAGATGGAACACTCCAGCAGTGTTGATTTTTCTTCTTTCATACACATGGGATCAACTGTAACTTTTTCAGGTACAGATATACTGAACATATGTAGAGATAGGAGAGATTAATCCCACTGATAAAGGTAGGTGGGTTGTATTCACCTGTCATGTTTAAAAAATATGTGGGTTTTATGACTATAGCAAATACACTGCTGTTTCTTAAAATATCCTTTGAGGATTCTAAAAATATTTGTAATCATACCAAGAATGAGTCTGTCACAGCCAGACAAAATCAAGTTAGAAAAAAGTACCATTCTTCTGGCAACTTTATAGAACATAATGTTTTTTTGAAAGCAGCAACAGAAGAACCTTTTTCAGTAAATTTTTAACCCATTATTTATCTACCTATCATTTAATAATGGTTTCATTTATTTTATAAGATTAGATTTAGGTCTGACTGTTTATCCATGCCAGTCAAATCAATCCTATTGTTGCAAGTTGCATGTTATTTGTACAAGATTAACACCTGCTGATACATCTTTTTATTCTAAAATGGAAAAACCACATGTGCAATTTTAAAAACAGTCATGTAGCTTTTGTTTTGCCTCTCTTGGTGTAAATTATTCTGTCTCTGTCACCTTTGGAAGAAAAAGTCATTCCTGCACTCTTTTCAACTTATAAACTTTTCTCAATTTTTTTCTATTATCTAGAGGCAATTAGTAATTTTTAATTGTTTCAGAAAAGGTATAATGAAAAAAAAAATATTGCTGAATGATGGAATTCCTATAGATTAATTTCAAGCAGGAAAATTGATAAAGCAAGTTTATTGTCTTGTATTAATTGTCAAAGCATCCATAACTTTGATGAAACTATGTGACTTTAGACCAATACAGTATGCAGCAATAGAGGTGCTTGCTTCATGTAAGATTGTACACACTTTGTTCTCATCGTGCTTTAGCATGTGCTTGGTGCTGTTTTCTCTAGGTGAGTATCCAAAATGCAGTGCTAAAATCACTTAGAACAGTGGGTTTTCATCCAGTTTGAAAATCAGGTCGCTGCAAGGGTTTCTGCAGGTTTATTTCTCTCCTGTGCTGGAGAATGATTCCCCCAGAGGAACTTGCCTTTTCAGATACCTGCCCACCACTCAGACCATGTCCTAAAGACTTAATCTTGTACAAAAATTTTAGATTGATAATGCTGAAGATGTTCCATCAAAATGCGAAAGGACAATCAACATGGCACATTTCCAGCATTTAATTCCATAGAGATGCCTTTAATCAATTCATCAATCAATGGTGGGAAAATCTGGTCCTGTTACCTTGATTCTTGGATTCTAATCAACGGCTAATTAGCATTAAAAAGATCAACAAGCTCACTAGAATATACACCTAGAGTCATCTTCCTGGGTCTAAGGGGAAGGACATGCTGATAAAGCTATTTAGTTTATTGGTGCTTTAATATTACCCTCTGCTTGGAAATTTTCTTTATTCAAGTTGGGGAAGGCAGGAATAATAGATAAAAATAAGAGAGGAATAAAGAAGTTTTCTGCAGAATTAACTCCGTGAGTTCTAGAAATAAAGACACTTTTATCAGTTGTAGGGACTCAGTTTGGTTTAGATCTAATATAAAGGTTTGAGCAAATGTGACTTTCATTTGAAACCTTTTTTCTTCACCGTAGTTAAAATCAATCCTCCTATTTTCTACACATTTTCCATAAGATTTCTTTTATACCCACCTCAACAGAATGAAAGAGAAGTCATTTTTTATGTGGTTGTCTCAGGAGTCTGCTCATGCCTGAAAATGTTTTGTTGAGGATAGTTTGCATATAGGAGGCCAATTTTATGCACTTATAAACTGTATGAGTTTATCAAGCATAGCTCGAGATGAATTTCCCACTCATCAATTGGATCTAAGGGCAGAGAGCTGCAAATGCAAAGCCCCTAAGGATTTAAATATTCTACTAAGATAATTGGTAGAACTACAGTCCAGATCAGTCATAAGAAAGGATTAAGACCTTTAATTAAATACAACATATTCTTGATTCTATCATCTAAAATCTGTATTAGCTGGGTTAAAAAGAAGATGAGAAAAAGTCATGTTTAATACATATCATGTGCAAAATATGTGACTCTACAAAATTCTAGACATAACCTGTTTTGGGTCCCCTAATACAAAGCAGGCACTATATTGCTGCTAAATATTTGCCATCTCTACAAGCAGGAATCACATCAACCTATCTGCTGATGGCAGATGGGATGGTGAATAAATAGCAAGAGCCATCTCAATTTCCTATATTAAATACTTGGTGTAAATCAGAACATTGCCAATGATTTCAGCTTTTCTCCTACCAAGTTAAGACCTTACCTTTCTTTCTCTGCATGTTGCCAAGATACAGTACATATCACAAAATCTTCAAGTGGGGAAAACACGTAAAGAAGAAAGAAAAAACTCTGTGAGCTGGAGAGGCTGTGGGATTGGTTTACTCTGGAAATAAAATAGGTCTTTTATTTCTGAAAATATCCTTTCACTATAGCAAACGTGCAATGCTAATCATATGTCACTTGTGTCTCGACTCCTAAGGAAAATAAAAGCAGTGGCAATACAATAAAGGTGTCTCAGAGACAAAGACATATATTAAGAATAGTAAAATAATAATAATAATAATAAAGCCTTCCTCAATTTAAGATAAAATTTCAATGCCAAAAGACAAAATATGTGTTGTCATGATATTGATTACACAGATTTTTTTATTAATGTGAAGGAGGCAAAATGCCTCAGGTAAGGTTTCTTTTTATGTTCAATATGAATTTAAAATTACATATTAATAAAGAAATTCAATTTATCTTTTGTTACTGTTTGCAAGATTAAGTCAGTCCATGTTTTTAATTAGTCATTGATTTAACACCAGAATGTTTGGAATTTACTTAACAGGACAGTGACTTTCTTCACATTCACTACTCCCTTGGGCTAGAATGGGTTTAGAAGCCTTATAAGTATTTAGGTACTTGCAAGTTAATGCTTCATGCCACCTTTGAGAAGCTGTGTATTTGTCAATACATAACTCTTTTGGGTTTAATACCAACAGCTGCTGCATACTCAGTCACTCAGTGCTCCTCCTTCTGTACCTGCATGAGGCCATGGATGAGGAATTGCAATGATTTCCCCAAACAGGCCTCATGAGCACCTCCATTACAGACAGATGGCAAGCTTGTTCCTGGTCTGCTGGGAAACTCCCATCAAATTTAGCTCTCTTTCTCTCCTTCTTTTCCATGTACTGAAGATTTGGTACATCATCTAACTGCTGGATCACTTCAAACAATCCATAATTCTTCACTTCAAAGTTCAGTACTAAATAAGAACTTGTATTGTTTGGTGACCTTTTGTACAAGCATTTCAGCAGCAATTAAATGTACCTTTCCTTTTCTGCCATGAGAAGACACAGACTGTCTGCTTGCTTTTCAAGTGAAGAGAAAAACAGTGCTGTTAAGAGCAGCGACAGCAGCCTCCTTTTTCATTAGCAGCAGCAGTAAGAAAAGTCAGAGAAGGCAAAGCAGCTGCTATAGCTGATACCAATGTGCCAATATTCCAGCAGGAGTATAATTTGATTTCCAACTGTGAAGTGTCACACGCAGCACATAGCTGTAATTTTAATATTAGTGCATAAATAACACTGTGCTCAAACTCAACATTCATGTTTTCACCTATTGCAAGAACAAGAAGCCAATTTGCTCCTCGCACTTTACTGTGCCATGGTGTATAAGTTGTAAAGGCTTTTAACTACTAAATAGACCTAATCAATGAGTTTTGCTCCTCCATGTAATCATTCTTATTTGATTAAAAATAGCTAGTGGAAGCTGCAGGACTAAACCAGTTCCCTCATTCATTCTATCTCTATCATTTTTCACCTTGGCTTGTCCACACAGCTGTGCTAATTGAAAGGCTGAAATAGAAATTACGAAACCATCATATGCTATTTATTAAAATACCTTTTCAAGTATTGTACTGCTGAATATTGAGTTGAAATTAGGCACTTTCTTGCAATGAGAGGAGCAAATTAAAAGAATCCATAGCCCCTACAAGTGGACCAAGAAAAGAAAAATATCTGATGCCATATTAAAGGAGCACTGCAGCACAGCAGTTTCTGTGCAGTCATCAGACCACACAAATCCTGATGCAGAAACTTCAAGATATGTTGAATCACTCATTTCAAGAAAAATAAAACAAATGAAAACAAAATCCTCTCAACAAAGAAATTGAGATTTTTACCATTGTCTGGTGAATATCCTCTCAGATTCTGAAGTAACTGCTGTGAGAGACCATCTCTAATCCAGTTGTTTTTCTTTCTGTCAGCACCCTCAGCCACATTAGCAGTGACTTTTATCTACTTAGAGTTGCTTTGTCACCACTGAAGTTGTACAGAAAATGAGATGGTGCCATGCAATGGCAAGAGGAAGGTGAATAACAGTAAAGCTCATAAGAACTCAGTATCTTTAATTCTGATGTTCAGGCAGGAATTTACCTAAATATATAAACAGTACCTCAAAGACTGAGATGCAGAAAATGACTCCAAATCCAATTTTTAAAATGCATTTTTGAGATGCAATAAAGGAAGAGGATATGTGAATCAGCTGTGCTCATTTTCATTATAGTTCTAGAGTAAGGAGCTTATATGGACTCCATCTACAGTCAGTGAAAGAAGGGATGATTTTTAGCTTAACATCCCTTTTTGGAGATGTCCCTTTTTATCCCTTAAATGTATAGACTCCATCATGATTTAAGCATTTTGATTTAATTCAGATAATATTACAGAAAGAAACAAGGTGCAGAAACATAAACTTTTGTTGGAGAAGGAAGAAAATATGCATTGAGGCAAGGTGACCTGAGTTGAGCTGAGCTGTCCATAAATACAAGCAACAATGCAGTAGATATAGAGGGAGGTGGGAACACACAAGTCCTTCATGCTGGGGTAGTGTGATGGATGTGAATTCAGTACTCCCTCACAAGGCTGCTGGCAAGAAAGGGATCACACAAAAAGGCACGTTGTCCCTAACAAACTCCAAATGTGGATAATTACCATTCTTATGAAAGAAAAAGTGCACAGCTGCTACAGAAGAGATTGTCTGGATATACAGAAGTAGATAATACACACAAAGACAGAACAAAGACTGAAATGCTGTTTGGAAAGGATGCATTATGACCACAAACCCAATTGAATCACCATCATGCCCTTTACAATCACATTTTCCCCTTGCTTTGCAGCATATTGGTAATTCACAGGATTATTATGCTACAAATAACCTATTCAAAATAAAACACACTGTATCCTTAATATAAATGTGATTCTTTTTATCAATGCAGTAGAACAAAAATACACGGGGAGATAAAAAAAGATGAGGTGCATCTGGAGTCAGCTGAATAAAACAGATTTTATAATGAGATCACAGGAAAATTTTGTCCAGTCAAAAAGGAGATACACCAAAAAAATAATACAAATACATAAATCAAATAGTACAAGTACTTCAGAAGAATGTAATTTCAAGAGGCAATATTCGTTCTTATGAAAGGTTTTGAGGTAATGAAAATGGTGGAAAAGAACAATAGCAAGACCTAGCTGAAGCACAGCTTACTGAGATTCAAACCCCATGGGTTTTGAATAGCTCTATTATTTGAAGAAGACATTATAAACATAAAGAACAAAAAGAAATTTGAAAACTTCACATGTGACAAAATATAATTATTGTTATTTTTTCATCCATGCCTCATATGAATTGTTTTGACAGATGATTATTAACTCTTAATAGTCAGAAACTCTAAAATTTATACCCTTTTTGGCACGTTTAAATTTCTAGACAGGAATTCAGTGGTGATTTTTTCTTTCACTCTCCTGGGAAAGGAGAGTTAATATTATGCTATTCTCATTCCAGGTTTTGAGAAAAAATAGGAAAACAAAATTACTTGTTCTAAGCAGTACTTCAATCAATAATGTAACCCAGACTAATATCATCCTCCAGCTATGTATATAAAATGTCTTAAACACAATAGAATTACCTGGCTGCAAATCCTCTGGGTCAGGCATAATTTTAAAATATGTATTTGTTCAATATGAAAGATATTATTGGGTTTTATGTGTTTATAATTGGAACTTCTAGATATAATTGCAATACAAATAGTAAATAGAAACAAAGGAAAACCTTAATCTCACTTATGATAACAACAGAAGAACAAGAAATAAAAAATTGATTCACATAAAGCTTCCAAAAGAATTTTTTGGAAATCAGAACAAGCTCTATGAACTCAATGATGAGGAAAGTATATTTTAAAATGTAGCAAGAAAAGTTAAGGCTTTTGGAAACTAAGATATCTTGGCTCACTTCTGCCATGAAGAGTACATTGAAATTTTCTATCACTTGAAGCATGCCTTATAAATACACATAAATATATAGAGAGAGACACAAAATATTCTATTGTTTTTCAAGCATCTGTAGGTATTTTGCCTTGGGGCAGTTTTCAAATTATGGATCTAGCTGAGATATATTTCAAACAACTGCAAGATGACTAGAAAGTAAATTAAAGCTTGAAATTATTCTTCAGTGACTCAGACATATTTTTGATTTGCCAACAGGATTATTTCATTTAGAGTGAGATCTTCTTTCAGAGATATGTTTTGATCTGTTTCTTATTCTATCCTTTCAAAAATAGCTCCTATATGACTAAGTTAAAGAGCTATGTTTTTCCTTATTTTTTAAAATATTTTGTTATTATTGTTGTTAATCTTTCATAATTCAAGTAGTTTATCAGTTCAGGGTTCTTTATTTTTGCCCATAAGATGCAAATTTACTTCAGTATTTTGCAACGTGGTTCATACTTGTGTTTGTATCTGTGATACCAGATTCATGAAAGGATTTTTCTGCTGTTACTGTCAAAAAAGGGCCAAAGAACATAATTGTTGTATTTTCCAGAAGTCCAAATATATAATCTTGGGAAATAATGCTTTCTTCCAATTTTCTTATTTTTTGACAAAGTTCAAGGGTGACTGCATATGGTAGAAATAATGTGTATCAAGTCTGGTAGCTACTAAAACACTGATTTTATGTTTCAGAAAATTTTGTGCTAAGAAGAGTCATAAATATGACCTGCATTTCTTTATGTGGACTGAGAACCTAGAAAACCTTTCTCCACAAAGACACATTCCTTTATTTTCCCCCTGGAGTCCTGAACAATACCCTTTAAAAATGGGCGTGCTTGTGTGACTGAAGCTAAACATTTCCTGGTGTGTAGGATGGGGGTTGAAATAAATCTGAGGAGAACACTGTGGGACTCATTTTCTTCCAGCCCTGTAAACAAAATCAGTGTGTCATGCACAAATACTTTCATTCTGTGGTTCAGTTTAATTCAATAAACATAGCCAAGTGGAAAAATGAGCCCCAACATCCATGGATAGACAGTCTTACTTTTGGTTAGGCCATCAGAAGAAGAATTTTGCATTTTTAACTTGTACTTTTTGTCCAGTAACAGCAGAGTTCTTACACAAATCAGGGCTTGATACATAAAGTTTGGATTGCAGAGGATGCCCATAGGAAATTTTGAAGAATTAAAATTGCATATTTAAGAATGTTGTAATTCTTATTAATGATCCTGAAAAGTTCAGCTAGAGAGCTGACATGCAGTCTTTCTAGGCTGGAACTTAACTTTATTGTCGTTTATTTCAAATCCCATCTGTTTCCATAATAGTGCCTAATTTTGAAGTTATAACATTTATCTTCACTAAAACATAAATCAAAAAATTTCACCACTAAATCAAGTATTTGCACATATCTCTAATCCTAAACAACAAAACGATAATGATTAGTTATTTTCTCCCATTAGACACTTCAGCTGGATATACAGAAATTAATTAACTGCCAGTTCTGTGCTTGTTTTTCTCCTAGTTCATTGTATTCATTAGTACTGTGTTTGTCTAGACAAGATCCTTATTCTATTCCCTTATCCATGGGCAAAGGGGGTGAGTAGAGTCATTATTCCCCTTTTTCACCAAGCAGAGTTTGATGGAAACCCTTTTCCTCTGTATGAGTGGAAAAGCAGGGATTTTATGTCGTCTCTTCATTTGATAAATCAGAGTAATACAAAAAACAAGTATCTACAGAAGAAGTGCTGTCCTATCAAGCTCCAGCTAGGCACCACTTTGAAAGCCCAAAGGCAGGAAGGTTTATGTAGCAGTTTAAGCCTTGGTCAAAGATTTGGATTTAATTATATTTTGTTCATTTTCTCAGTAATTGTAGCAATGTTTAGCAATTGCCAATGAACCTGCTGGCCTCCCTTCATGGTCCGTGTAACAAGGCCCCTTGCAATGGAGAGTGGTTCCAGGCAGCTGTCAGGACCACCACTTGAAGGTTCCCTTACACACCTCCTAAGGCTGTCACCAGTCAGCAATAAATACTGGGTAAAGAAAATATTTCAAAATGAAACACCATTCACTAAGTAACATTCAGAATTCTCTAAGTTGGAGCTGAGACAACATAATTGCTGCTCTCCCAGTGTGTGGGAAATGGTGCTTCCAAGCAGCACCAGGCCATTTGTTCTCCACAAATTTAGGTCTTGGTACTGATTTAGGCCCTGGGTACTGGGCTGCTACCAGAAAGTTTTGTGAAAGAGGATGTAAAGCTTCTGATGCCTTTTCCATGGCTCTGAGGCAATGATATCCATCCTTCCACAATGTGTCTCTCTCTAGACAAAGAACATCACATCAGAGAGATATCTTGTGATACTGGGATTTTACTTTGTCAACAATCTAACTGGATTCTGAAGAATTGGTCACAATTCCATGAACTCAAAACATGCCACCTTTTGGTATCTTACCAATATTTTGTCCAAGTCTGCAAGACTCAATGCCAGTTGTTAAGGTTTTTGTAAAGTTTTTAATGTTCTTGCCATCAATTTCCTAATAACAACTTGTGTATCATTATTTACATTCTGTATTTTACCTGCACTAAAAGCTAAAGAGAAAAAAATTTATGTTTAAGACTCTTTTTTGGAGACAATTTATTGACACTGGTCCCCACAAGCTCACTAAATCAGATGAGAAAGATTGTTGTCTTGTTACTCCATGGTCCACTGTGAGATATTATTTTTTTTAACCACTCTAGATGTGACATGGTGATCATTACTTTGGAAATTATTATCTTCTACTTAGATTTTATCAAGAAAGTGAGAATAAAGATCAAGGAAAAGTAGAAAAAGATTTTTCAAACATCAAAAATGTTAATTTCTCTTGCTGGACCAGTTTTTGACTCTTAAAATGTCTTCAGCTATGAGATGAGCCTTAACAGAGTAAAGAGATTGTTAATAATTTTAGCAGCTCTAACAATATTGCATTGCTTTAAATGAATGACAAATTATTAAGGTATTTCCATTTACAAAAATCTTGGTACATCCCTTGAATATATTTTCCTTGTAGCACCTTAGAAATTACATAGGAATGCAACTAAGCAATTTCCTATTCTTTTTCTTGGTAGTTAGTAGAGATTGAGACTTACTTTTCATATTATGCTTTGCAGTAGAACCAGATTAAACTGGATGTTAGTTTTTATTTTATATTAATAGATTAAGACATTTGCATAATGTATGCTGCTCACAAATACTTCAGTCAAATGCTGAAGTCTATGTTAGAAACCACCAAGTTTCAATCAGCCTCAAATTATTTGCAATTTGAGATATAATAGGAAAAAATATGGATGTGTGGTGGGCTCTGTGTTTAGGAGGCTTTAGTTCATGACTAAAGTCTGAGGAAGCTGGACCTCTTTAGTCTGAAGGAGAGAAATTTAATGGGTAATGGAATCACTGTCTTCTATGATCTAAGTATGGATTGTAGAGAAAACAGCACCAAGCTCTTCTCAGTGGTACACAGTAGATGGACAAGGAGAACAAGATGAAACAACAGAAATTTAAATTAGCCATGAGGGAGACAAAAATTCACAGTAAGAGTTGTTAACCATTGGTGTAATCAATAGTTCACTGACCAAGGGCAGGTGTAGATTAGATATTGGGAAAAAATTATTTCCTGTGTGGCTGATGATGCACTGGCACAGGTTGCCCAGAGAGGCTGCAGAACACCTCCCTGAAATGTTCAAGACCACACTGGATGGGGCTTTGAGCAACCTGGTCTAGTGGAAAGTGTCTCTGACCATGGCAGGAGGGTTGGAGCTTTATCTTTGGTGTTCTTTCCAATCCCAAACTATTCTGATTCTGTGATTTAGTCTATTTATGTATCATGCAGCATATTTATAATACCATATATGACATAAATCACCAACAGATTAATTTAATATAGTCATAAACATAAGCTATTTTCTTGATCCTTTTTACCAAAACTTTAGTATTCTATGGCCAACTCCATCTTGCTCAAATTTGTTGTGAATAAATTATTTTTTCTTCATACATTAAAGCTTAATAGTTCTGCATTTCTTCAGACTTGTGGTATCCTGTTTCAGTAAAGATACATAAATCCTTTCCAATTTTGGCTGTACTGATGGGAAAAGGTTATGTTGTTAGCGTTCAGGAACACACATAATCACGGGGTATGATTATATGCAGGTGCTTTTATTGCAGAGCTCTGGGAATCAGGGGTACAGACCCAAATCTAACTCCAACATGGCTTTTGAGCTGAACGTATTTTATATTCTATCGTTATATAACTTACATATTAATTATTAAACTTATATTGTTCTATTGTATACGTTGACTTTATCCAAGCATCAATTTCTCGTGATCTTTCTCAAGCCCCTGACCACAGTTTCCCATGATTACTCTTATGATTAAACAGTAATTATATTTAATTACTAAACAATCATCACATCTAAAATTATTTCATTTATCATATACTAGGTACACAGGTGAAGTTCTAGCAAGTAAAAGGGTTTTTTCCCAGGGTCTACTAAGCTTAATTTTCCTTCTAACTCCCCAAATCCCCATGATTTTAAAACCTTTTTACTATCAATGTCAGTTTTCTTTTCAGCAGAGTCTCTGTACAACACAGATTTCATGGTCATTCATGATTGCAGATTTATTAAACAAAGTCATTTGGCTTCCCAGATCCTACATTTAGAATAGAATCTTTCCCTGTCTCCCTGGACATTCTATGTAGCATTCTGCTGCAGAGGAAACATTTTGTTTTGTTTTCACTTTCTGGGAGTCTTTGCATCCTTCCATTGCCTACTGCGACAAGATTAATGACTACCTGAACTTTACCTTTGATCTCTATGTGCACCTTGCTGTGTCAACATCTCTTCAAGGTGGATTTCACATGTTAAATTTTCACTGTTTTGTGCTAGTCCAGTAAGTCTGACCCTGTCAGAGTTGACAGGTAACTCTGGTCATGTTCTACTGCTTTTCACCCTCTACCCTGCAAAAAATAATCTCTCTTGATCTTACTATCTTCTGCATCATCAAAAAATTACTGCATTTATGTGCAACATACTGTCTGGAGAAAAAACCCTATGTGACCTTCTGAAAAAGTCTGGCCAATGGGATATCAAATATGTGCAAATTCAGGAAAAGATTAATATTGCATATGGGATCATCCATCTTTGCTTTCTGAACCTGAGTTTAATATGTTTTAAATTTTAGGGCTAGATAAAGCACTGCTAGATTTTCTCTGGTTTAATTCCTGCTCCAGAAATCATCTCAGATCTACTCATGTCTCTCTAATTATATTCTTTCTCTCTCTCTCTCTGTTTGTATTCTTCTTTTCAGCTCCCAGGCTGTGGATTGGGAACCAAGCTCTTAACAGTTAAGTCTTGCTAAGCACTGCTGGTTGAGTGAGCAGGGTCACAGGTGTGGTGATCTCATAGATGACATGGAAAATAACTCCAAGCAGCAGCTGTGACTGACTCCTAGCAGGTTGTGTGTGAAATCTGGGGCCACTGGGCCAGACTTCTCTGATTTGCACCCAAAATCTTATCTCTAATCTGCTCAGTTCCAGGTTCTGTGAGTGCATCTTGATTCCAGTTATTGGCCAGTAGCAGTGGACTAGATGCCAAACTTTCTTTCTTCAGAATCTCATTCTGAAACTTTGTAAGTAAATATAAACAGTCCAAAAAGAGAGGATCCTGAATGTATGCTACAGAAATCTTCTTTGTATAGCAAGATTTCATCATGCTTTTCCTATTTTGTTTAATTTTTTTTATCCCCCCAAAAAGAGTACTTTTTGAGAACAAAATAAGAACTGAATCATTTCTCCTAGTGGAGTTTTTTTTATTATTATTATTATTATTGGAATAACTGAATTGTGCTGCATTTTTCTCAAGTTTATTTTTTACACAAAGTTGCTGTTTGCCTTCTTGGTGAAATACTTGTCACTTTAAATCCTATTTTTTCTGTGTTCACTTCTTATTATTGACATTTGCTCTGTGAGGTTTTTTTATTATTATTTTTTTTTATTTCTTTATTCATTGGCTGCTATTACAGTTCAGTGACATATTGGCTTATGAACCTGTGTACCTCAAAGTTAATAAATTCTCTGTTTGTTTTTTGACAACTATTCCACCCATCTTAAGGTCTACTTCATTCTTTTAAAAAGAATTCCTAAGGTAGTACTTTCACCTTTTGTTTACACTGTGTGCAATCTGCCTTTCCTTGCATATCCTTGTAATTGATAAAAATCAAAACAGAAGGACATATGTTTAGGGATGTGTTTTGAAATAGAAATATTCCTTCAATTTCTAAAATTATTTCAATCCATTTTTCTTTGTAATAAAGGCATTTTAAAAAATTACAAACCAGGGTAAGCTGTTATCATAAATCCTCACCATCCTCCTTGGGGATACAAAGGGAAACAATGTCTTAATATTTTACAGTAATCACATACACATATTTCCAAGGTTCCTTGTCTTCATGATATGGCAAAAACGGGTTTTGCTCTGTCAGACCTCCAACTCACAATTACAAGGAAATATGAGCTTCTGCAGAGCACACCATCTTTCTCCAAACAGCTTTGGTAGGCAGTGCTCCTCCCCACAGACAAATCATTTTGGCACAAAGCTCAGGGTACTTGAGCATTGGTCTACTCAGTGTTAAATCTCAGCAATTTTAATTGTCCTGTGTAATTTTCCTCCTGGAGAAAGGAGGCCAGGACTGGGGTAATAAAAGTTCCTGCAGAAAAGATCTTGAGAAGTCAGAGAGCTGCATCTCCTTCAATTAATGATGAGTGAAATGATGTCAAATAGACATAGATTGACATGCTGTGAGATTTACTTGTAAAATTCTCCCCAGGATTAGGAGAACCCCAGCCACAATGACACTTAAATGGTTTAAACTGATCCTTTTACTTATCTGGCTGTGAACCTGAGCTTTCTACATGAGCAATTCTAACTTCAGGGTTAAAAATCAATCTCAGCCTCTCTTACTAGAGCTCCATGCAATTATATAGATATGTTTTGACCATATTCCCTGAGAGAAAAAAGCATTAAACTTTTAGGGTTTGTACAGAATATGGGATATCATAGACAGTATCATCAGTCCAGACTCTACTACTGGTATAGGTTTCCTGAATTAGGACAGTCAGGCTTTGGTATAAAATACAAAGATATGATGTGTAGTGTCTTGAAAATCTTGAAGATTTTCAAGATTCAGCTTTGCAAATCCCTGAGTCTGACCCCAAAGATGACCCTGTTTTGAGCTGGGCATTGGACTTCTTGAGGCTCTTTCCAGCCTGCTTTAGTGTACCATTGTATGATTAAATGATTAACTAATGACAGTGTCCTAGGACACAGGATAGTTTAACTTCTCTCCTTCATTTACAATTCCCCACAACTTTTGGGATATGCTCCAATGCAAAATGAAATAATGATTAGAAATCTAGCTTGCAGCAGTGTTGGGAGGAAAATTACATTAAAGATTAGTAAGTGGTCAAACACTGTGTTAATCAGGCCCTATAAACACCTTAGGGAGATCCAGAGCCCTAAATCACTATTAATGAATTGTATTGATTTCCCTTTAATTTGTGAAATAAAGCTATTACAATCAAGCTTGGCTTTTATTTGAACTTTATCCAAAGTGATAATAATAAACACTATTACACAATTATTTTATTCTAACTCCCAAGGGAAAATAGCCCATGTTAAACTAGTCTGGGAAAAATGTTCTCTCTTCTTTTGCTGCTTCTTTTTTTCTGGAGTTACATTCTCAGGCAAATAGTATCAAATTATTTTGCAAAATAAACATAAATTGATAGAATGATTAACAGAGTGATACTAAAATTTGGGACTGGAGTTTCAGCATATTGCATTCATATTTATTTTAGCTTTGTCTAGGATCAACAATAATTAAATAATTGAAATGAAATAGATTTCCTGGTGGGAAAATCTGGGCAATCGTATGAAGAAAATTTGAGTATAATTGTTGATATCTTAGCTTTCCTTTATGACTTTTCTCTAAGTTTCTGACTAACAGGAAAAAAAATCCCACCAAGTTTCATTTCTGAGGTTGGGTTTCTAAAAATCACCTAAAGTCTTTGCTGATGTTGTAGTTATCAAAACTCTTTTAGCACTGTGGGTTTGCAGATATATGCAAACCTGGTCATAACAGGACACTCAAACATGAAACTGAAATCTTTTCATGTCATCAGAAAAATCATTCCATCTCCAAACTAAAAATGCAGTCAAAGGGGAAAGGGGAAGGGGTTGTTTCCCTAATAGCTGATCTGTGCACTCAAGGATTAAAGTAGGCACTGAAGATGGGGCCTCTCTTGTCTGAAGAGTTTAAAATTCTCTAACTCTCAGAGAGTGCTCCAGAAATTGAACTATATCGTAAAGCCAGGAAGCAGGAATGAATTTAATCTCTCAGTCTTTCTTGAAAGACATTGAAAAATTAGTCATGCTAGGGGCCAAGAAGAGTAAAACAAATTTCCTACCCTTGCAAGCTTAATAACATAGATAGAGGCATATATAGCTCTGAGCATGGATTTGGATACAAATCCATTTCCTGAAATGGTAGTTAACTAATTTCCTTGTTTAGTGTTTTATGTAAAATACGCAAACAATAGCACTGAAAATTTGCTCTTCTCCTTTCCTTATTAATGAAAGAAACTTCTCTCCCCTTTGGAAAGAACTCACGTTCACTTTTCTGAAATGAATGCGGAGTTCAGAGATAAAAGGGAACAGCTTCTGAAGGAGGAACAGTTTTCCTATTACTTCTGCTTCTTCCTAATTAAGTTATGACTTATTGTTTGGAACTTTCATTTAAAATGGAACTTGTACCCTATCAGAGAAAGGTAATTATTGAATGTAGGCCTTCTACATCTTCAGTGCTCCATTAACCTGAAACATTGGATGAAAGGAGAGGGGCAGTATCTCCGCAAGCATGTTGATTGAAGGAATGATTGCCTCTAGCTTTTGAAAGAAAAAGAATAGGAAAGCTCAGGAAACCCTTGAGGGTGGTAAATCCTCCTTTCAAAATAAACAACACTACTGGCTGAGAAGATGATTAAATCTCCACATTCCCCAAAAGATTAGCAGGAGTATTCAGCTATTTTTTTTTTTAGGTAGCAGTGTAGCTAAAAGTTAGGAATGTACATGAACAAATGAGGATTTATCTGGAGATCGAACACTGTCTCAGAAGATCCCTGGCTTGCACAGACATCTGTGGAAGGGAGTGGATGCTGTCCCTGGGTCATGGGGACAGCATGACAAGGGGACAGAAAGAACAACCCCTGTCTGGGGTGGTTCTTTCTGCCACCCCAACACCACTGATCCTCACAGGGCCATATGGGGGCTCGGCCAGCAGCAGCACAGACCATTGACCAAGGCTAATCTGTAGTCAGCTCCATGTCCCAAGGGGATTCTCTGAACCAGAATTGTCAGATTAGGATGAGCACAGTCCATGCAGGTGTACTCACATAAATCCCCATTCTCTAGCCTATTATCTTAGCACTACACTGCCAAAAGCTGAGGAACAGCCCCAACCCATGGCAGGTATAACGTGCTAAATGTCCCTTTGGACCAGATTAGATACTGCAAATGAAATGTGAAAGCACCAGGATAGACAAGATACATTAGTACCAAATCTGGAAGGCAAATCTTATAGCTCTATAGAGGACCTTCTATCCAAATTCAACACCTCTTTGCTGTCCTGGCTTTCTGTCTGTAGGATAACTGGGATTTACTCAGTGTGGTTATCCTGGCACTCTATGAGTTTGTATGTCCCACACTGAATGAGTGACATATCTGCTGAAAAATTCTTATGCAAGGTTTAAGGAACAGCCTACTCTTTACCTTTTCATATTTTATATCTTTATCATTGTCTTTTTTAATGTCGTAAAATGTCCCTTGCTTCAAAGGTTATATTTTGTGGCTCTCCCCTTTCTCATATGACCAGATAAAATCCAACATTGTTAATTTTATCTTTATACCAAAGTATCTAGGTCCTTAAATTTAAACACTTTTTTTAAGTCTCAGTTCTCTGTATCTAAAGAAGTGATAAATCAAACTTTCATTAGTTTACCTTTTTGCTGTGATGTATTCCCAGTAAGCAGCTCAGCCCCATGCAGCCATCCTTTGACTCTCCTTCAGTGAGATGGGGGGAGAAACAGAAAGCCAAAAAACAGAAAACTCATGGATTGAAATAAAGACAGTTTAATAGATAAAGGAGAATCTACATGCACAAGCAAATCAAAACAAAGAATGCATTCACAGCTTCCTATCAGCAGGCAGCCATTCCCAGGAAAGCAGGGCTCTGTTGTTCATTAATTGGGAAGACAAATGCTGATACCTCTGGACATCCTCCCTTCTTCCTTCTTTCCTTGAGCTTTTCTCGCTGAGCACAATATCACATGGCATGGAATATACCTTTGGTGAGCTGGGGTCCACTGGCCCAGCTGTATCCTCTCCCAAATTCATGTGCAGCCTCAGTGAGGAGAGGTGCAGCAGGAGAGGCCTTGATGCCGTGTAAGCACTGGTCAGCAATTGCTGATACAGCCCTGCATTATCAACACTGCTTTCATCACAAATCCAAAACACAGCCTCATACAAGCTGCTGTGAAGAAAATTAACTCTATCCCAACCAAAACCAGCACACTTATTTAGACTGTGAAATGTTTGTATTTGAGACTGATTTTTTCCATGCATTTGTACAGGGTTTTTTATAAGCATACACTAACTTGTATCTCTAAGAATTATGTGAATATATTTGAATTTTGTTTCCCAATATTTTCTGTGTTAATGCAAGAAAATACTAATATTATAATGACTCTCCTACTAATATGACATGACTCTCCAAATAAGACTTTTTTGGGCATCTTCACCAACATATTCCTTTACCATCAAACCTAAATATCCAAGCTCTTCATTTGTCTCATAGAGTGCTATATAGCATAAACTTATGTATGGCAGCATTTTTCTCCACAAGTTTGATCTTGAATTTGTGAAATACTGAGTTTAACTGACCTCTTGACTCTATGGACGAAAGTAAGGATTGAAATCCTTGAGCCATTTATTGGTTTAGACAACTTCATTTCTCTAATCTCAGAAGATTACTTTCAGTCACACATGGTCAGCAGGGTACTAGCCTTTCTAAGACACTCTTTTAGAGCAGTTTCAAACATCTCACTACTTTCAACCCTCTTATGAGATTCTCTCTCCTGGTAGAAATCAAACCACTCAATAGGTGTTACAATAACTTTCCTTCTTTTTACAGATTTCTGTGTTTGTTTTTCACTGACAGTAAATTCTAGTGTTGTCATCCACCATGTGATCCTCCATGATTCTTGTTAATTATACTGTGAGATGATCACAAGCAGAGAGTTGTAAAATAGATGAAGTAAATCAATGTCTTAAGCCAAAGCTACATTCCCTGGCTTGCTCTTCATATGGATAATAACATTACAAAAACATAAAATGCCCAGCAGGTACCTCTTTGATGTCTGGTACACAAAAGTCTAACCCGAGCACTGATGGAGAGGAGAATGCTGATACAAAGTAAACTTGAAAGATTAAAAAAATTCCAATGGTGTGTCCAGCAAATTGCCAGTAATGTTGTCTGACCACTAACTGAAAATGAAGGAAAAGAAAATAGATGAGTAGAGCAAAATTAAAAAACTGACAATTCAGAGGTAGCACACCTGCAGAAATATTTGCTGAAACTAGAAAACCTAGAAAACAAAAGTCACATAAACAATATCAAAAAAGCAGGTGTGTTGGTGCAGGATAAGAAGGATCTAAGGGAGGTGGAAATGCTCTTAATTACTTTTTCCACACTGAAATTGCTTCTTTTTGTTAATGAGTATCTACATATATTTTCACCAGGAAAAAAAAAAAAAAACTAACTTCCAGAAACTCTTCCATACCTCTGGAAATCCTCCACAATAAAAATAAAAAGAAATTAAAAAGAGGGACAATTGATAATATTTTGATTTTAAGTAAGACAATCCAACACAATTATGAGTTAACATCGGCATGTGTGTATGATCTAATACAACTGGGAGGAGTTAGAAGAAATTAGAAGAGTTAGTTAAGCACTTTCTTTCAATAACAAGACTAGATCTTAAACCATTTCCAGGGAGTTAAAAGGAAACCATTACTCAATTTCTTCTCCCACTTTTTTAAAAAACAAAGGAAACGTCTCTCGAAAACATACATATGAAAACCACAAAGAAACTCCTTTCAAATACATCCCAAACAGAAATGCAAAAGGGCCAAATTAGTATTGAACACCAGTGACCGGCAAAAATACAGTCAGTGAGTAATCTGTTAAAATGCACAAAGGACAGATGATCACTGAAGTGTGACCCCAAGAGAAAAACAGTAAAATTTAAGTCTTGCAGCCCTTCCCAGTGTAAACACTGTCACTTTGAGCATAGGTGCTGATGTCCTTCCAGCACCAGCAGAACCCCAACTCACCACTACAAGGGTTCCTTCCTGTCACATGCACAGGGGTTGCAAGGAGCAGCATGGGCCCATGTAGCACTGGAGCATCTGCATTTCCCTGGGAAGCGGGGGGATGTAGGAACTGCACCTGAGAGAGAGTGGCGCTGGACACAGCCCATAAGGTGTGTCCTGGGGGGATTCGTGGAGCCACGTGGAAGTTCATGTGTTTGTGTGCATATTCAGGTGTGATTAGAACTTCTTGGGATGTGTTTCATAAGATTGCTTAGAAATTTGCAGGTGTCCATTAACATTCTGTATCTACTATTGTGGTTTGTCGATTGCCTTGGTGATACAGATCCTGAATATATAGTTCACTGATTGCAAGTTAATTACATGCTGTTAATAAATCAATAAACTGCTTCAATCCTATTCCTGCTTTAACTACATGAACTGAGGAGTTTTTCCCTGTGACAGGCATCACAGAATTGCTTTTTTTCCTTGCAGGGATTTTTGTTGGCTTTTTTCCTTAATAGTGGCAAAACTGAATTGGTTTTTGCACTGAACCAATTAAAAACTGTGAAAAGAGCTAGAGGGGTGCCCAGTCCAGACTGATACTTTGGATATGGTTTATCAGTTTCGTCTCAAAACTGCAAAAACATATTCACAGGTCTGGGCTGATCTCAGAGCTCAGCCAGAACAAACCTAAACCTGTTCAAAATGCCAGCAAAAAAGACCACATTTGTTTTATGATTGCCAATTAAAAAAAAAAAAAATTATGGAAGCTTTCTGTTATGTGGATACCAATGCAAAGAAAAATTAAAGAAAATGTCTGATCTGTCTCAGATTTAAGAGGAAACCTAGAATATTTTCTATTTTTTGGCCATAAGTAAACTAGATTAGACAACAATAAAAATTCTGATAGGCCTTCCTCTGGTTCCGTTGCTGCTGTGTTTCCAGTAGTGACTGGGGTGAAATGCACACTTATGTGTATGGGCACCGCCTAACACTGATGTCTTGTGTTCAGCTTGTGATCTATTGAGTGGCCAAGAACCTTCACTACAGAGTGGGTCCTAACTCAGTAACTGTTTTCCCTGCTTTATATACTGGAGAGCCAGACCAGAATTTTCTTGAGAAGCTGGAAGAATGGTCTTAAAAATAAGTTGAAAAAAATGATGTACCACTTACTAAGGCATGTAAAGAGCAATATAATTTGTACTATATGAAATAGCTGTTTCATTTTCCTCAGTGCTGCATACTGTGCTCAGTCTCAGCAAGCACACTGTGCTTCATTTTCTGAACTGCATTTCAGAAAAAGTGTGGACCAGTATCAAAAGAAGGTAAAGGAGACCAGCCGGGAATTATCAGTGATCTAGAAAGCAAAACTGATGAGAAGAGTTTGAAACAATTGGAGTAGTTTAGTTTGTATAAGAGAAGACTGAGAGCACACATAATAACGTAAAAAGTAGCTGCAGAGAGTAAAAGACTAGACTGTTCAGGCCCCCTGTGGTTACAGCAAGGGTAATGGGTTTAAGTTGGTTCAATAGACATTCAGCTTCAACTGCAAGGAAAGAAAATCTATGAGTCCTGTCACTAAGTTTGGGAAAGCTGTGTTTTAAAGAGTGCAGCTGTGAGGAACAGTTGAGGACAGCTAATCTTATATTGGGGCTGCAGAACAGATGAGATGAGTACTTTATCTTTTTTCAGTCCCAGGGTTTTTTTGATCACACAGTTCTTCTGGATCACATACAATTCAGAAGTAATGGAAACCTTCCTGTGGCTTTCTGTGTTTCCCTTGCCAGGACTGCATCCTCTGTTTCATCTGCAACAATGTAGAGCCATAGTGCTCTACAATAGTGTCAGAAAAAATCAGCCATGGACATCTTCTTTCACATTCCTACCAAGGAATCCATGCTCAGATGGCCAGAGGGACCTGTGGACATACATTTTGCTATAAAGGCCACTGTTGTAGTTTGGCAAAGCAACTGCTCAGACCTGAACTGTGACTGATGAAAGACTGTGAAAACCAGAAGATTAGATGAAAGGGAAATATTTTTCCTTAAGAGGTGGTAAAGCCCCTTCTGTGGTCAGACAAGGAACTCAAGGAAATAATTTTTAAGAAGAGAGAATTAAAAAAATGTAATGTCACTTCACCCTTTTCCCACGAGCATAAAAATTTCTTTTTGCAGAATAAGAGCACATTGTGATATATTGGTATGTCTTCCTCTGGCTCAGTAAATCGTGGCACTGGGATGTCTACACTGGAGGAAGAAAGATGGAAAGCGAGATGCACTGCTTTTACGAACAACAAAGTGACAGATGTCTTTATAAGGAATGGAAATAATGCTGTAAAGCTAAAGAAAGTTCCATCAGCTAATCTTGCAGTGATTACTTTAGTCAGAGCCTTAATAGTGTTAATGCATCTAATTAACACTAGTTTCAATCACAGAAGTTGAAAATCTCTGGAGATAAGGTTTTAGATACCTTAAATAACCCTGAGACTATGAATCATTGGTCATCTTTTGCTTCATTTCTCTCCATGTTTTTCTTTTTTCCTATTTTCATACTCAGTGATGACTCATGTCTTCTAATTTATTTTGAGGTACTTAAAATAATACAGAATCAGCTGAGGCTGACAGTGACCTCTGGAGATCACTCAGTCAAAACCCCTGTGATCAGAGCAGGGTCATCTAGACCAGGCTGCCCAGGGCTGTGCCCAGATGTAAAATATCTCCAAGGACGGAGACTCCACGTCACGTCTGGGCAACCTGCACCAGTGTCTGACCACATGGCACCTGGTTTCCAGACAGCCTGACCCTTGACCAACATTGTCAGGGTGAACACACTGCTGACAACACTCCCCCAAATCACGGTGGTGGGCCAAGGGGTGGTGTGACTCTTACTTGCATTTAAAAGGCATTTGCTTGATTGACTGCCAGATGACCAGGAGACCAAAGGTCTGCAGCAGCCCCCCACAGCTTTGCTTTTGATCCTGTGTTGGTTATCAGTGATTTGAATGAGCTGCAGTTTGGGCACATTGTTGCTGATCTTTCTTACTGCCTTAATAACTTTTGCCTTATAACATGTTGTTGGACATGTCGCTGTTTGGGCCACACCACTCTCAAGATGAGCTAAAGGCTGAGGAAAATCCCTGATGACACCATAAAATCCCCATCAGTTAGGACAAACAACAGAATGACAAAAGTAAAGCTTTTGCTGACAACAGATGATTTGTCATACTAAATCAGGACAAGAAAATGACAAGGCTGCTGCCTTCATCAAGGTTAACCCTGAAATAAAAAACATTTATTAATATTTTATTTTCTAATTCATTTCTTGTGACACAGGATGATAAAAATGTTCAAGCAAAAACCTTCTTAGTACCCTAACAATTAATTAGAACTATGTAGCAGCAGAAAATAATCATTCACAAATAATGAATAAACTCAGGGAGCTAATAAATCAAAATAATATGCCTCTACTAATTTCAACTTTTCTCTTATACTCTGGCTAGAAGTGAGTGGAAAATTTGCATTTAACAACGCAATCACTAAATGTAATATTTCAATTTTATAGTCTGCAAATCTGGATGGTTTTCTGTTCCTACTCCTGGTAAAAACAAGAAGGTGCCAAAGTTTCATGATCATTGCCTTAAAATTAGGAATAAATACAATTATTCTTCTAAATAAAGTTGCTTATCTGATTGTAGTAATAAATTGTGATTATAAGGATTGTCTTGTAGTTAATATTCTGTTTCTTCAGTTGTGTTAAAACCTTTGGCTAATAGACTCTTATAAAAATAAAATGCAGTTCATCAAATATTATCAGAATTCAGCAGAAATATTTCTATGGAATTTCATGAGATTTTGATAGGACCCATAAATATCTGGGGTAGAATTATCTCACCATTGCTCTAATTATCGTCTGGCATTATTCTGGAACAGTTCAGTGCTAAACTAGCAATATCTTGTTCTCACTACATACAGAATTTCTAAAAATTTCTAGAACATATGATTAGAAAATTTTCCTTTGTATGTGCAGCATAGGGAGAGACACTCTGTGGACTGGAGGTTTTTTTATTCCATTTTAATAAATATTATGCATTATTTTTCCACTATCAATGGACTCCATTTACAGTTTTATGTATTTTCATGAAAACCCAAGCAGATGTTATCCATGAAAGTAGACATTTTTCAGGAACACTTTGGTTTAACTGAAACCTATTTCATGTTATTAAATGTGGAAAACTTTTCAGCTAGTGCTAGAGATTTCTAAAAGATTGAAGGATACTTTGCAGAACTCTTCCTGAAAGCCTAAGTGGGAATAACAGAGTTGATCTTTTATCTTTTTCTTGGCATTGTGTTGTAGGTATCATTAAGCATGACAGTTTTAAAGTCTTCTGTTTCAAAATGCCCATTTACAGAACTCTGTTTAAAGCCCTGTCTCTCCTGTGGAAGCACAAAGCAGTTTAAAATGCAACCTGATTTAATATAATTGCCATGTTCCAATGCCTTACCTCTTCACTTAAGAAAGCAACAATTTTAATGAGTTTGTTGTCTTTTGCTTTTTAAATACACTTTTCAGATAGTGTAGCAGCCAGCAATTTCTTCATCCTTTGATAAAAACACAGTGAAAACGAGCTCCTCCTCACACTCATACTTATTAAAGAAGACACAGAAGAGACACCTGTCCTCTCAGGTGAGTAAGCTCTGTCATGGGTAACAGAAAGAAAAATTTGTGTTTCATGAAAACAAACAAGTCATTATCTTCCTTCCTTTGTTTACTCAATACAGTTCACTTCACTAAGAGGACTAGTTTTCTCAGGTGATATATTTAAATATGTCACCCTCAATCTTCCATCTCTAGACTTCTGATGATTTGTGAGCAAGATACACCAGCTCTGCTGTTTAGCTGCATGGTCCCCATTCAAACAGATAAAGTGCTTTTCCTCTTCATAAAATATCAGTGGTAGTACTTGTAATAATACCAGAAGCCACAAGAAGGGGGTTCAGAGTAGTAGAAATGTTGCTGGTACTAGTAAATCACAGCTCCCCAAAGTCTGTTAGACACCCAACAGAACACATCATGTTTTTCTAGGGCCAAGGAGGAACAAAAGCAGAAAATGCAGAAATGGTACATATTATTCATATGGCTGTGGATTAAAACAACATCAGCATAAAATTATTTTTAAATTAGAAAAATAGACCATAGATTTAATGTAGAAAGATGAAAAGATACAATGAAAATCCACATTTGAACAGGGATCACAGGGAAGGATGTGGAATCCACACTTAGGCACAGAGTTTGACAAACTTCCACTATTGAGTTTTCTACAAGAAATGGAAATAGAACTATTTTTGCATAGCAAATTTACATGGGAAAGGAGTTACTCTATGTGAATGAAATAGCTGACTAGGAAAAGTTAAGAAACATTACAAGGTCATACTATAAACTTTTAATAATACTTAACTTCTGATGAATTAATAAAGATATGTCAAGGCTATTCTGGTTCAGACAAACAGCAAATTCTTGGGAAATGGGGAATTAATCATAAAACATATGGTCGAAGCAGTGAAAAAATATTCTATCACAAATATATGGATTTTTTTTCTGGCAGTAGTGCATTGCATAAGTATTGGTATAACAGATTTGGACAAAGGAGCCAGCCTAAATTTATAATTTTTTGCAAGGTACAGACCATGAATTTAAGGTGAACAAGCTCAATGATCATAGAAGCAGCACAATAGGCTGAAAGTGAAGTAGAATGTCCTGAAGCAGGTTTTTCTTGTAACAGACTACTCTAAAAACAACTGAAAATTGATCTAATGTCTCTTGGATAAAGTTCTAACAGTAAAAGAAGAATGAAATGCCACTGAGAGTAAGTTACTGTAAAGACACTATCATGAGTTTTGTAGTTAGAAATAAATGGAAAGAAGATTAACAGAGATAGAAGAGATATGTACAAATGTACAAAAGAAACTGTCAAGCTTTAAACAGAATGTAAATCTGAGAAAAGAAATTAAGAACAGATTTAGGTGTGAACCAGTGCATAAGATGTCTAACATCCCTTTATACTCAATGGAAAGTATATAATTCAGAGAGCATACAAAAACTGGGATGTTTACTTCAAGAAAAGCTCGAGTTTCCCCGTGTCCAATGAGAAGGGATGTACCTCCAGGTATGAGTGTCCTGCCATTTCAAGTGCTCTGTGAGAGGCCCTACCTGCACCTGGGCACCACTGCCTGAATGTGGACATCCAACATCATTTATGGTGCTCTGAGGAACTTATCTGCCCTTCAGCTGCTACTCCAGGAAGTCCAGGAGAGTTCCATAGTACTGCAGCATTAACTGCCTCGTGTAGCCCAACCTAAGGCACACCTACAAATCATAGATGGTTTTTTGTATTCACTTAAATTAAGCCTCAAAGAATCCTATAGTTATAGACACAGAAATGCATAAAAACTTGTATCTCAAGCTGGACCTAGTTTTTACCTAGAAAGTTCAATTATGGATGTACATAAGCTCACTCACAAAAGATAAGGGAAAGACACATTGCAGAAGAAATGTAAATCTATAATGAATCTTATGTGGCCAGAACCTAGAAACTACTAATCATATGTAAGAGGATGAACCAGATTCACTAGAGAGGAATATAAAACACAGAACTGGCAGTCTTAAGTGCTAGGAGCTTTGTAGGAATTATGGATTCAAAACAGAAGAGATGCCATGCTGTCAGAAATGCAAAAAAATGGTAGATAAGAAAGATACAAAAATGCTACTAGACTACTGGAAATCACTAATTTTCATGAAGCAGATTGAACAACTAATATGAGGCTTTTATAAAGGAAAGGAAAAGACTTTTGCTGTTTTATCATTTGTTTAATTAAAAATTAAATTAAAAAATGGCAAATAGGATCTGGCAGGAACTAAAGAAACTGTAGGGCATGAAAAATATAAGCATAAAACCAATTATTTGCAGCACACCAGAATCTCACAACACATTATCACAGCAGTACTGTGCACTCTGAATACAGTCACACTGAATTCAGACATGACAGAAAGCAACGCTGATGGGAGCACTTGCAGTAGTGAAGAAGGTGATAAAATTCTGAATTCACTTACAACAGTCTAAGAGATACATTAGTAGTTATGTTCCCACTGAGATCTCAGCTAATGGGAAGAAATAACAATAATATATAGTTTTTATGTGGGATGATCCAAATGCCTTTGATTTCACTAGAGCTAAGCAGTGAATATATATTTAACTTTGAAGTCAATGGCTTCACAGATATCTCAATAGAGGTAAATCTTGCTTTCTAAATAATATATGTATTTCATAAGTAATCCATGTATTAGGCTTATGACATTTCACTGAACTAGATTATCTTCTTTAGAATATCAGCAAATGTTCATTTACATATTCTTTCCTGACCACAGCAAATAATTAATTAGCACTATTGATTAAATAAAAAAAAGAAAAATAAAAAATTGACCAATAATTATCTAGAAATGTACAGTATCTGCAATAAAACCAGTAGATTGAAGTCTTTATTTTCAGTCAGATAAGTTAAGATGAACATTTCCTCTGTAAGAAATACAGTACTTTCTTACACTAACGCATGTACAAATGCATTTAGCTCTCAAATTATCTACTCCTTTTTTTTTTTTTTTTTGGCTTGTTTTGGTTTAGGTTTTGGGTTTTTTGGTTTTTTTTGCTGACCTTGTGTAGAAGTCTTATATATTCCTAAATTCAACAACCTTGAAGAACCTCAGCTTCTGACATAAGTTGAACCTATAGATACTGAGATTTTTTTCTGCTGTAAAGGAGCCTAAATAAACATTCAGAATCCCAACTGTAACTTACCTTTGCTTGAAATTATTTTTATGTGTATACTTAAGATTGGAAACTGAACTTGCATATTATTGTCTTATAAAATGAAGGATGAAATAAGAAGTTTATTAAGCCATTGTAAAAATACATCTGAGGGAAAGTGCTGATTAGAGCAGCTACCATAAGGGTGAACCAGCTAACAAGTTAACCAAGTGAAGAATGGAGTACATAAGCCCAGAAAGAAGAAATTTTTGAGAGGGCTGTGTCTGAAATTCTGGATTACAATTTTTTTTTTTTTAATTGAAGTACTAGAAACAGATTTCTGGTAGATCTCAAAAACAATACCTGTCAGTGCTGAGCCTGTGTCCCAGTTTGCAAGCCTCTGCAGACAAATTGTGAACAGCATAACCCAAAGCTTGCTCCAGAACATACCATGAGCAAAAAAAGAAGGTAGAACTTGCTTTAGTTTAATGTTGTGTTAAAGATAGTGGCAGGTGTGTTTACTTTTCAGTGATAGAATTAATTTTTAATCAAATTAGTCTACCTAACACAGAGAGGTAAAGCCAGACTGACATAAATTTATGAGTTAAATTCAGATGACTATTCATGTGAGGCAAGAATTTATCAAAATGTTGTGTGTTTACCAGTTCCAGAACTTAATTTATTATTTAAGCCTAAAAGAAGTTGTTTCTTTTCTTTATCCATAACATAAAGAAGCCTCCTGACATTATTTCAGTTGATTCTGTTCATAACAAACCAGTTTGTTCTAGATTAGAAAGTAATTTAATCAGTGTCTCCAAGCTCTTAGTGACTTAAAGATTTTAAAATCAATATTTAATAAAGATAATGCTTGGTATGCCCTACAGAAAGGGGGTCCTGTCTGCTTTTTTGTAATTACATCAGGCTGCTCTTCTCCATCTCCAGTAGCTGCATTCAGAAATGAACTCACAGAATCACTAGGTTGGAAGAGACCTTCAAGATCATTGAGTCCAACCCAATGCTTAACACCTCAACTAAACTACGGTACCACTTTTCCTAATATCCAACCTATATTTCCCTTGGCTCAGCTTAAGACTGGGTCATCTTGTTCTGTCAGTTGCTGCCTGAAGAAAGAGACCAAACCCACCTGACCACAACCACCTTTCAGGAAGGTGTAGAGAGTGATAAGGTCATCCCTGAGTCTCCTCCAGTCTAAACACCCCCAGCTCCCTCAGCCGTTCCTCACAGGGCTTGTGTTCCCAGCCCCTCACCAGCCTCATTGCCTCCTCTGAATGTGCTCAAGTATCGCAATGTCCTTCCCATACTGAGGGGCCAGAACTGGATACAGCACTCAAGGTGTGGCCTCACCAGTGCCGAGTACAGCGGAAGAATGACCTCCCTGCTCCTGCTGGCCACACTATTCCTGATACAGGCCAGGATGCCATTGGCCTTCTTGGCCACCAGGGCACACTGCTGGCTCATGTTCAGCCAGCTATTGACCAATGCCCCCAGGTCCCTTTCTGCCTGGGCACTGTCCAGCCATGCTGTCCCTAGCCTTTAACATAGCAGGGGGCTATTGTGGCCAAAATGCAGGACTTGGCACTTGAACTTATTAAACTTCATCTTATTGGATTCTGCCCATCCATCCAATCATTCCAGGTCTCTCTGAAGAGCCCTCCTACCTTCCAACAGATCAACACATGCTCCCAACTTAGTGTCATCTGCAAATTTCCTAATGAATGAGTCAACCCCCTCATCCATGTCATCAATAAAAATATTGACCAGAACTGGGCCCAGCACAGACCCCTGAGGGACACCATTGGTGACTGACCACCAGCTAGATGCAGCACCATTCACCACCACTCTCTGGGCCGGCCATCCAGTCAGTTCCTAACCTAGTAAAGAGTGCTCCTGTTGTCCTGATTTTAAAAGTGTTAAGTTTGCTTTTATAGTTCTTTTGAAAGTTTTAAAGTTCTCATAAAACTTCTTTAGCCTTCTGATAATGTTTACATATTTGAGAGTCAGAGTTCCCACATAATTTCATGTATAAATAGAATCGTTTACATATTTCTCTGTGGGTGGAGAGAAATTATTAATTGATCTTTGGACCAGTGTGGTTGGAGAAGTGGTAATTCCATCCTCCAATCCATGGTCACCTTTTGAATTCTATAAATACCAGATGTTTGAATAAAACTTAGTCTTTTTCTCTTTTGAACTTACCAAGCTTCTGTGTACTCATTTTGTGTCCAATAGCAACATGTTTCTATCCAAGCTGTAGGCTTTTCCTGCCAGAAAAGCTGACAACTTTTCCAGGAGTGTGCTGTGGGAGTGTCAAAGGCCCTGCTGAAGTCCAAACAGACCACGTCTACCAGGTGGGTCTGATGGTCATAAAAAGAGACCAGGTTGGTTAAACATGACCTGCCCCTCCTAAACCCATGCTGGCTGGGTCTGATACCCTGGCCATCCTGTAAGTGCTGTGTGATGACACTCAATATAAACTGTTCCATTACCTAACTGGGTACTGAGGTCAGGCTAACTGCCCTATAATTACCAGGATCCTCCTTCCCACACTTTTGGTGAATGGGCATCACATTGGCCAGCTTCCAGTCTTCTGGAACCTCAGCAGTGAGCCAGGACTGTTGCTAAATGATGGAGAACGGTTTCACAAGCTCATCTCTGAGCTCCCTCATCACCCTGGGATGGATCCCATCTGGTCCCATAAATTTATCAACATCCAAGCAGCTCAGCAGTACTCTGACTCGTTTAACACTGAAGTATTATGAACTACTCTCACCTGGTTTTGCAAAACTAATTCAAGTGCGAGAAGAGGCTTTTCTTCTCTGAAGTGTAACCTTCCCTCTGCCCCACCTTTTCTTCTTGCAGAGAAGAAAATAGTTGTTTTCTCTGTGAAGAAAAAATGTGTTCTTTAAGGAGCTGAAGCGCCACACACACAGACCCAGAGGGGGAGAGTGCACCTATTGTGCTGTTCAGACAATCTGACAAGTAACATTCTGCTTCTCCAATTTCAGCTAACCTGGATTTTTTTTTCTTAACCTAAATCAAGCACTAGTACAGCTTCTGCTTTGTGTATACACCCAGCAGGATAAAGTGGAAATAGAGGAAAGAAGTTTTCAAAGTCTGGACTACAGCAGTATTCAAACTATGCCCTAGAACTAGGTATTTTCTGTTATTGTAGGGAAATGCAAGAGAAAGCACGCAAAAAAAGCAACTTCCTCTCAAATTAAGTATGAAGAGTTCTACTTTTGAAGGGTAGTGGGCAGGAAGAGAAAAAAGACTATTTTGGGATGATTTTTAAGAACTTTGTCAAGAAACCAAAGTACTTTGTTTTAATATAAAATTATAATTAATTTTGTCTGAAATAGTACAAGTCTAAAGGAGTAATTTGCTGAGCATAAAATTAATAATGCCTTTTAGTGGAGGCATAGGTTATCAATATAGATTCTATCTACAATTGACTACTATCTTGCCATTGGCTTCGTTCATGTCATATATAATTGAATTTTCTGAATTCATTACTATTTAAACTGAACACAGTTCAAATTTTGTAATATTTTGTTTCTTCATAAGCTTGGTTTTCCATCAAAAATAATTTCATAGGAAAATTTCTTCCCAGACCTGTTTAGGAGTACAATATGCAGATAGATTTTAAATTGGAGCAAAAGAACTTTTCTTTAGACACAAACTTGAGCTTAATATATACCCAAACCCACTTTCCATAGGGATTAATAATTCTTCACTACTGCCCTCATGTACATGCAGTGCTGAACCAGGTTTGGCACTTTATTAGTTTTTAGGAATTATAATCATATCTTCTGCTTTTTTTTTCCTGGAAATAGATTCTTTACACATTTTTTTCTGCTATGTGATGAATTGGCTTTAGTATATCAGCTTTATCATCTATAAAATTTTTAATATCTTTCCAGGTAATTGTAATCTGGTATATCACCATATAGACATTGATAAAAGAAAGCAAACATCTCTGCAAAACCTGCAAGATCAAGTATCTGTTGTGTCAAGGGGTGTTTTAATCTAAATAGTTTTCTGGATTCTTGTCGCTTTTATAATTTGGAGGCTAAAAGTCTGGTGATCCCATCACTGTGTTCATAGAGTTGTTGATAGTTGTATGTAAATTATTTATCTATTTCATCAATGGGCAGCCTTTTAAGGGCCTCTGCAAATTAGCAAAACCTCATCTGAGTTTACTGTGAATTCAAGGTTGTTTTCCTTCATTTTGTCCCTCTTCTTTCCCTCCTTTATTTTCTCTCTCCCTTCCCTATTCCAAGGCAACTTTACAGTATTATTTTTCCTATGATTTGGTATATTTTTGAATATTCAATATACTATCTTGAAGTAATTTTTGTCACTTTTAACTTCCACATTTTAATAATTTTCTGTCATTCCTGATATGTTTCCTATGAATTTATTTAGGAAAGAGATGGAAGGAAAAGAGCTTGCTTTCTAAGTTTTGGGAACAAGTTTCAAGCTTAAGTTTTGGGAACATGTTTCAAGCTTAAGTTTTGGGAACAAGTTTCAAGCTATCTTCTGCCCCCAGGAGGAGGCGATGAATGTTCTTCACTTTATCAGGAATATAACATGATGAGTAAAGGACAGATGGTCCAGGAAGTGGACATGAGCAGCTTCTCTGCTATGTTTAGTACAGAAGAAGCAGCAGATGAACTTTCCCATTTATGCTTATTTAAACCTCTGCTTTCATGTACCACTGCTGTTATTGACAAAAGCTTATTTTCTACTTTTCCAGTTAATGGAAACATCTGCCTTCAAAGATTCAAAGTATAAAACTATAAGATATTTAACAGTGCATGATGCATACCATTCTGCATGATGCAGGCCATTATAAAGACTGCCAATTAGTGTTGTTTTGAAGTAGAGCATATGTCTTAGGAACACAGCCACTATTGATTTTAAAATTTCTAGTGATGGAAAATCTACAGTAGTCCTTGGGAAGTTCTTCTCATGTTCAATTGTTCTGTTTGTTAGATACATAGGCTTTATTTCTAATCTGAATTTGTGTTTGGTCTCCTATGCACTGTAACTTGGTCTATGTGTTCATTGTGTACTGAGCCAGGGCGCCTTATCTCAGAGGCACAGTCTGGGCAGCACATTAAGTATTTCCACTCTCTCCACAGTAAATGGAAGGAATTCTGTGTTTCTGAAGGCAGGGTCCTAAGCAAGTGACTTCCCAGGGCTAACTTAAGTGAATCAAACATGAGGAGCTTCCAATCATCTTTTTGCAAAATACTTCCAGATTTACAATGGTCATTCAGAATATGCTAAATATAGTCTTTAAGTCCTTTTCATTCTTAAAGGTGTTTGAGTATTCTCATTTTACATCTTTTCTGGCTGGGCAGACTGCACAGCAATGAGAATGCATGTAAGTAAAGAGTACACTTCCTTTCTTCTGTGGAAATTGCTCCACATTTTGGGTATAAATATAACAGTTGAAAAAGAGCCATTCTATAGAGTCATTTCTTATTGCATAGTGGGGCCAGAGAGAGCAACTGTCCCATCTTAGCTGAACTGCCAGTACACAGAGGAATATAATTGTTTAGCTGAATCTAATAATTAATTATATTCTTATTTTACATATTGAAAATTAAATGAGAAGGCTAGAAAGGGTCAGATTCCAATACTAATTCATGACTTGGAATCTTGGCTCCTCTGAAATCTACCTTTAAACCTAAGTAATTATTCTATATTCACAGTGCATGTCCTTACCAAGGGGTCATTGAGGAATCCAACTTCACTCCCTCACAAGCTACTTTAGCTAGTCACTAACCTTCAAAACAGAGAAAGGTTAGCAAGAAAAGGTTAGTTCTTCCTTACAGCAGGAACAAAACATTGATTTTTTTTTCCAATTTTTTTTTTTAATTCATGCCATTTTCTGAAACTACATGTAGGCCTTTAATGAGCACTCTGATAGGGAGAAGCTTTTGCGAGCCCTCCTTAAAGAGAAAAAGACAAACCAAAAAACAAACAAACAAAAAAAATCCAAACAAAACCATATTATCAAAATAGTCCCCCCTCCCCCCCCCAAATAAAACCACCTTACTCGCAGCGTTGCTTTATCAGTCTGGCAAAAAAAGTACATTTATTTCCAGGGACAACTATACATGCTACATATTTAGCAAGACAAGAACTTGTTAGTATTAGTTATGGGTGAAGAAAGTGTTGGAATTCAGAGATGTGAGGCTGGTAAGAATGGAATTCAGAGATAACACTACTTCATAGGTAATATAGCCCAGCTCATGGATATTTTGTCAACTTCAGAGAGATTTTAAGGTTCCCAGAGAACTTTATTTCTTAGATATTTTGTCTGAAGTCAGATTATGTTTATTATTTTTAAATATTGCTTTCTCTAACAGTTGTGACAACCTTGATTGGAAATTATTTTCCTACCTGGGAAAACTGGTCACAATTAGCCTGGAATATTTCATATATGTTCAGGAGGTGAAAATAGCGGCTGGAAAAGAAAAAATGTGGAAAATTCATATGGAAAAAACAAAAGAGAATGAATAAGTTACTATAAGATCATATTTGGTATTCCCTCTCTAGTAAATAAACTAAAAATAAACAGTAAATAAACTGAATTCATAGTTAAAGCTATTTACTTCTGAGTTAGTCTGTAGTATGCTACTAAGAAAAAGTTAAAAAAAAAGAACTTTTTCCTCTCTGACCATTGTGTCATGAATCCACAGCTGTTGTAAAATGCAGGCAAACCCAATGGGAAGAAATTCTGATGTCCAACATCTGTTCAGAAGGCTGAATGATTTCTTTACTATAACTATGCTATAGTACATTAATATACTATATAAAGGAAGATACTAAAACTACATACCTACTTTGTAACTACCATATCTAACTACTAACAACTTGTGATCCTCTCGCAAGAGTCCAGACACAGGTGGATCTGATTGGCCATCAGGCTCAAGCAGTCCTCACCAGAATCCAATCAAGCAATCACCCCAGGTCAACAATTCTCCAAACACATTCCACATAGGAAAAACAAGGAGCAGAAATAGAAATTTTTTCTCTTTCTTTCTCTCCATGCACCACTATGAAAAATCCTGAGAGAGGGAGAAATGTGCTGCCGCACACAGCAAACTACCTTGTTCCCTAAGGGGAATGTACTAAAGTTATCACATTCATCTTTCCATACAACTGCTTTCCTCATCAGTAGAAATTATTTGTTTTCTTCTAAGTCTTCCTTCTCTTTTTAGTCCATCCATCTTTTCCTACTTTCACCTTTCAAACTCAGTAAATTTCTAAAAAGCTTGTAAAATTTTAACGTTTTAAACTTCATAATACAAATAGATCATGAAAAGGTGAAAGAATAGAATCTTTAGCTCCTCCTCTGCTCCCACATCCTATCTCTGTTTTTCAAAGACAAATACTCCAGTACTCAAATACTCCTAAAAGCCTTGTATAATCTTGTCATTGATCATGATTTCTGCAACCCTGTCTCCCCAGTGCTGAAGCTCCATGACAGAGCTGTCCCAAATCCAAAGAGACAGGAAGCTTCTTCCCAAGCCAACCAAGCTATTTGCTTGGTCATGCGAAATGATGAACCACTGACAATCAGATTATAAATTCAGACCTGTTGTGCTTTAGGAATGGTATTCTCCAATGTAGTGCTCCTACTAAAACCACACACTCCTTGCTCCACCCTCCCTTCTTCCCCTCACCCTACAGCGGTTTGGAGAAGAGAATTGAATGCACAAAAGGCAAAGGTTTGAGATAAGGAAAAATTTACTGGAAACAGTGACATGATTTTCAAGGTCCCCTGCCAATCCAAACCATTCCATGATTCTATGATTTTATAAATTTAAAGAGAAGAGCACATAGGTTTTTACATCTCCTAATTCCTTCTAAGACTAAATAATGTTAATTTGGGATTGGAATTACCCACTGTGGTAATTTTCTCTTTATTTTTCCATTTTAATTCCCTAGACAGATCTATAACAGACCAAGACTTGTTTTTTGATTGTTAACCTTTAACTGTTTAACTGGTAACCTTCTTTTTGTCCCATTTATCTGATCACATAGAGGAGCAACACAGATGAGTTGCAGAGATGAGTTAGGAGCTAGTTGAACAGAATGGAAATATCCCTGGTAAAAAAAACCATCACCTGAGAAAATGAACTGGGCTGAGAATTTTGGCTGAGTAACTTGTGCATAACACCATACCAGTAGTGTTATTTTGTCTCAAAATCTTTGCCTGAACTATATTATGTGGACATATTTCCTTAGGTCAGCATTAGCTCAGGTATCTTTAAATCAAAATGCGTAGTGCAGCAGTGCGGTAGATTCAACAGTAACAAAGTGAATACAGATTTTTTTTTTATAATAGAGTTACCATTACATTACTCAAATGTTGAGACATTTCATCCCAAGTTCATTCCACATCAAACTCTTCTGGATGAAGTATAATCCCCAGAAAGTACTGGTTTCTAATAGAAATACTGACAGGCCCTCAGCTATAGAAGCTCTACCAGCTTTGCTATTCTACAAAGTCTCTAACTGAATTTTTATTCTCTAATTCAATGAGAGGATTTTGCTTCCAATCACTTTTAAAATCCTCCAGCTGTGCTATTTCTTAGTTTATGATAGCTACATTACTTTCCAATTAAATTATTCCAGTGTTCTTATATTTTCTATATTAAATTGTAGTTATATCTACACATTTCAAATATACTGGGATCTGCCCACCTTTCTCATTTTAACTTATTAGCTAGTGTAGGAGTTTCATGGCATATTTAAGGCCAGTGATGATATAAGCTTTAAAGTTTCTGTTTTATTTTATCACTCTCTCCCCAAAAAACTTTGTAGACCTTATTGTGTTCTCTCAGGGGTGACAGCAGCAAATAAACTGAGATCCATCTTTAAGTATAAGGCAAGAGAGACAGAGGATTTTGGTCACAGCATGTTTTTGACATCTTCCTATAATGGCTTCAAATATGTGTGCTAATTTTATACATGCCATCTCTTATAAGAACTGTGGCCATTTGAGATATAGTTGCCTGAGAAGAGGTGTCTAATATTCAAGTGTGATGAAGTTTTCCAGCTGTCCCCCAGAGGGTGGTCAAGAAGAATACGATCTTGTACTGTAAATTGCAGACGTGTGAGTGCCTGGGATCTTCCAGGGCATCCCAAATGATACTAGTTAGCCAATTTGCCTATGCTGCCACTTATCAATATCCTGGGGCTACCTTTCAACAGTAGATTCATGTCTCTGTGGAGCAAGCCTGAAGCAAGCCTGAAGCCAGATCCAGAGCACAGGGCCAGACATTCTGTAGAGCCCACTGCTCACCAGCACGCCAGCAGAACTATTTGGAAAAGTTCTCTACAGTCGATCTTCAGGCTGTCCACAGGGCAGACATATGAGCAGAAGGTAAACAATATGTAGATCATGGAGTGCCTGCAGCCAATCTTCAGTAGAGTAAGAAAAACCCATTGTCAAAATCCCAAAGCATTTTTAGGCAGATGGATTTCCAGCTTGTTCTCTGTCTTTCTGACAATGTTTCCTTAAGAGACTGTTCTGATGACAATGTGCTTTGTAGAGGTAGGTTGCCACACTGAAGATTGGGAGCACACCACTGTCATTTTAATTTCAAATGAAGCTTGATCTGCTCCTTTGCCTTGTGATGTTGGGACAGTTGTTTCTCAGAGCACCATGGTCATTAACAGTATATTTAAGGGGTGTATGTGGACTCAGATTTCAGGAGTCTAAGCAGTTTGAGGAGATTTTTGACATCAATTTTAGATTTTGACACCAACTTTAAATTTAGCTACCCAATTTACATACAAATTTAATTTTAAGTATATAGGTGTTATTTTGGCTTTCAGTTTATATCATAAGCTAAAATTATGGGGAGTATGCTGCTATGTAAGCAAAATATATGCCAGAGTTTAAAATCAAGGTTGTGTTCTTAAATTTAATTTTGGTACTTTAAAGCAAGATTTATCTCCTTAGTTTAAGGGATAGAGGATTTACTCAGAGATTAAAATTCTTACTTTAAAATGTCTGTATATAGATTTCTAGGGGGATGCTAGGGTCAAGATTCAGTTTCTTGAACCTAAGTGTCCATTTTTATACACCATCATGGAATATATTGTATGGCCTCTAGCTGTCAAAACAGAATGTTGGGGCAGTTTTGTAACTCATGTGTCAGAGCTGCCAGCTCAGTGACCTTGGGGCATCTCAACCAATAAATTACCTCTTATCTCCTTTGTCTAAGACACATCTTTCTTCTGGCTTTACAGATTTCGTGGTGAAAAATCACATGTGAGGATGTAATGTGATGCTTGAGGGTGACTTGTGCAGGGCCATGAGCTGGAGTCCATGATACTTGTGGGTCCCTTCAAAATTTAGGATACTCTATAATGCCATAATTTACTAGAGTTCAAACTTCTAGTACTTTTAGATGCTGAATTGTGGTGGACGCTCAAATGTAGATATTTCAGTGTCAGACAAAACCCTGCTCCAAGGATTCACAGTGTCTTTAATATGAGATCCTTGTGTTGGGACCTAATGATCTAGATCCATATTTAAAGCAGAGAAGACTCATCATTTCTAGAGGGTAACTCATTTATTTTGTGTAGTGGTTTTGCCTTGGTTGGATGCCAGGTGCCCACCAAGCTGCTGTATCATTCTCTCTTCATCATAACAAGGTAGGGGGGGAAATAAGAAGGAAAAAATTTGTAGGACAAGATAAAGGCAGCTTAATAAAGCATAAACAAAGCCACAATGTGAAAGCAGAGGAAAACAAAAGATTTATTCTCTGTCTCCCATCAGCAGGTGATGTCCAATCACTTCTTAGGAAACTTCAGTACATATAGTGGTTGCTCCAGAAGAAAAACATCATACTGGCAAATGTCCTCCCTCCTCCTCCTTTTCTCTTAGATCTGACTGTGAACAGACATCCTGTGGTATGGAATATCCCTTTGGTCAGTTTGGGTCAGCTGTCCTGCCTGTGTCCCCTTTCAAGATCTTGCCCACCCCCAACCCACCGATGAGGGGGTACAGCATTGATGCTATGCCAGGATTCCTCAGCAGTGGCCAGAACACTGGTGTGCTGTCAGCACCCTTCTAGCTACCAATACAAACCACAGCACTATGAGGGCTGCCATGGGAAAAATTAACTCCATCACAGCCAGACCCAATACACTTAGCAGCATATTTTAAGAGTGGAATATGTTCACTGAATATTTCCTGAAGAGCTTAGAAACAGAAGTATTCAAAGTAGCTAAGATTAAGGTCAGCTGTTTCCTACCCTGCTTTACTTCTAAATCAGTCCTTTTAAATTATGAGAAAAATAAGTCTGTAATGAATGTGGCTCCAAATTTAATTTTATAATTACCAACGAGTCACAATTCTCACAAATGTTGACTCATTTTAGAGATGTGGCATTACAAAGAGTCAAACCTTGGGAGCTTTGAAACAGTTCCTAATCAAAGCAAATTATATATGCACAGTGTGATGTAATCAAAGGGCTGACACAGTCTTTGGGCTCTTGCCATAATCCTCACAGTTTCTGAAGCTGAAATCCACACAACAAGATGACTGCACTAGTGAAAGACATCACATTATATGTAGTATAATGTTGAGCACAACTTTACAAGAAACATCTTGAGCTTTAGACAATCCACCATGAGAAGGTTTTAGATAAAAATGCAGGATATGGGGCAAAGAAGAAAAGAGATATGTCCTTCACCTGGCTTCCTGTTTTTATTAAGTGTGGCATCCTGGGTTTGGGTGTACATTAGGGGTTCTAATGTGTGTTAGCTAGCCGAGCTCTGTGTATCCCCGTGCACCCACCGTGTTTCCACCCCCCATGGCAGTTCGCTCCGAGTCTCTCACTGTTGGACCTTCAGCCCGTCACTCCTGTAACCACTCCCCGTCCTGTCCGGAGACTTCAGTGTCTGTCATCCTGGTCCCGCGGCCCCGTTTGCCCTGGGGCCCAGGGTCCACCCCTGTCATGTCCCCGTTGGTCGCCGCGGTCCTCGTCATCGCCACGGTGCCTCTCCCCATCGGCAGGAGGGCTTCTGCTCTCCCTGCCCTGCCCCCGATAAAACCCCACGCCTCCCGAAACTCGGGGCCATATTCCCCCAGGCAGGCGCTGGAGGCAGGTCACGACCTCTCCGCTGCAGCTCCCGCCGCCATTGAAAGACTTTCAGCCTTCCTCGTGGGTGAATTGGACAATTCCTTCGCTTCTTTGTCAAAGCCCCTCACTTGCGGCGGCAGAAACCGCAGCCAGCCCCACCCGGACCACGGAACAGAGCCGTGTCCAGAAAACACGGCGAAACTCAGGTCCCGGAGAGATGTGGTGCCGCTCCAGGCACCGGAGCTGCCTGGGGGCCGGGGGAAAAGAACGGTACGCCGCAACTAAGTCTTGGTATTCTGATCTGTTTGCTGCCTTTCTCCTTGCAAAGACACAAAGATGCCCCCCACCATCTCCAGTGTGTATTTATAGCACTTCCATAGGTGGACGGACAGTTCCTGTACATGCCACATTTTCTTGAACTCCCTGGATGATTCCAGACCTGAACGATTCAGCTAAACTTTATCATGGGGGCACTTTATGGAAAGGGAGAAGATACACATGTAATTTCACTATGTCCTTTGTCTGATAGAAGCATTAGTCCATAATAGCAGTGAATTTTCTGATAGCATCAGTGATCTTTTCCCCAAAGATCTTACACAGCTGAGTATATTACACACATTCTTACAAATACAGTAAACTTTCTTCCTTCATCCATCTTGTCTTCTCTAGAGAGAATTTTTTTTTTTTACTTTGATACCTTGCTCACCTTGTTACCACTCATCTTGTCGACTATTTCCTCTGTGGTTTCAGACATTTTATGCATGGCTGCTTACATCTTGTTTTCAGATTCTTTCTGCCTAGGCCTGGAATAATTTTTGTCTATTCAATGCTACACTCCATTTCCTATATTTAAAAGTTTGAATTAATTTTTGCAGTATCTTCCCACCTACTTTCCAACACTGCCTAGGCTTAAACAATGGAGGAACAGTACTAGAAGTGACATGAGGAGGAAGAATTTAGTGAAGGTAAGATAAATAATGCAGTCATATTAAAAATATAGTGTATGGCAGGTTCATTTCTCCACTACAGTTAATGATGTCTGGAGCAGCCTGACACAAAGCTCACTGAAATAATCTGAAGAATGCAGCTTACTGTTTTGAAATTTTGGACCCTTTGAGACCAGATTTCCAGAACTGAAGAACAATGAAATGTCATAAAGTGAATATCAAGATGGTGACGTATCATAAACAGCCTCACAAGGAGGACATAGGGGACTTTAACAACTAACAGCAGTGTCCCACTCTCAGGCCCTCACATTACAAGGGATTTTGAACCATCTGAATGTCTGTGGGGAGACAACTTAGAACTGGGTAGATGGCTTAGGAGGCTCCTGGATCACACCAGTGAGAGTTTCCTTACACAAATACTTGAGGGGCCAGTTGGGGATAATTCTGAACCTGACCCACTGCTTGCACACCTGGAGACAGCCATGGTGATAGTGGTCATGGACAAGAGCTTCAAACTGAGTTGAAATCAAGAGGAAGGTGGGAGGCTGGGAAGCAGCATTGGGACTCTAGCCTTTAAAAGAAAAGGCTTCAGCCTGTGAAAGGAATTGTTATGCAGAATGTGCTGGAAAGACACCATGAGTAGGGAAGATACCAAGCAGAGCTGGTGTGGTTATTTAAGAATAAACTTTTCTGTTATACAGAAAGACCATGAATTTTACCAGAAGAATAATTTAATTGGTTTTTGTTTTGTTTTTGTTTTTTGGGAGTTTTTTTGGGGGGTTTTTTGTTTGTTTTTTTGGGTTTTTTGTGAACTGGTACACTGAAAGGGAGCATACAAAAGATAGAAAAAAAACCAAGGAAAAAAGAATACATAGCAGAAGAGGGAAAAGCCCACTCCAGTAGAGGAGTTGGATTAGTGTCCCCTCTCTTAGCCTTTTCTTCCACTGCAACTGTATCAGAGAGCACTGTAAGTGGAATCAGGCAGATTAATGTGGAAAGGGTACCTCTGAGCAGAAGGCTGACAATTCAAGCAAGTGCAAGTAAGGTGGAAAACAGGGAACTTTGATCATGCCAGACAAGGGCATGCTCATAGAATCATGATACCACTTTGGTTAGAAAAGACCTCTAAGATCACTGAATCCAATCATTAACCCAGCACTGCCAAGTCCACCACTCCTCCTGTTAAACTCTAATATAAGTTCTAGTCTATTACATATTTTTGTTAATGAGAATCTGTCCATTGGCTTCAGTGGTTTTGGCTTCAGATCCCTGTATGTCCGAGGGTTATATGTGCTAAGGCAGGAAATGAGCAATCAGTCAATGCAATTTTTTGAAATCTCATTATCCCTGCAAGATACGTTTGCCTAGACAGATTTTGATCTCTATTTCCAGATGTCCTACCTGCACCTTTTCAGTTCATTTTTTCTTCCACATTTTGCACTGTCCTATGATAAATCTCTTAGGAAGTCTGGAATTAACTAGGTATGAGTAACAGCAAGAGTATCCATTATTCTATTACAAAGTTATTTTAACAACCAATATTCTATTAGGGAAAAAACCCTTTAATTCCTGCAAATTTCAAGGATTAATCAAGTTTTAGCTCATCACCTGCACCATTTGACTTAAGCACTATGAAAATCTTCTGTTTAATCTACTGAATATAGAGCCAAGTTAGTTAAAAGGAATTTTTGTTTCTGATACCACATAATCATATTTAGGAAATTTGAATCTGCAGGTCTAAGACTTTCCACTGCTGTGATTCACAAACAGATTGACCAGGACATACCTGTCTTCTATTATAATTACTGTCCTACCATAAAGACTATTCTGCATCAAAGGTTATTGCTTAAAAATATTTCTAAGAGTCACAGGGGAGAGCTGGAAATATGTAATCCCTCGTTTTCATGAAGACAAATTGCATTTTAAAATTCTTCTAATGAAGCAGCATTCATCAGTCCTCCTTCATGTATTTTTTCAGAGTTCCAGTGCACAGATAAGAAGATTAATATCTCTGAACTTTCCACCACTTTCTGTGCCATTATAGGAGTACCTAAATGAGATGAATTAAATCAACAGGGCTACTACTGAGTCCAGAAACATTTTTACGTGTTATGATATTTGTCCCTTCTGCCTTTCTGTTATAGATCAGTAAAGATAAAATAAAGCTTATGTGAATCTGATTTGAACCCTAAATCTCATTTCAATGACTAAGGACCCTTAATAAGCAGAATGAGTAGGCCAAAAATTTATTATTATAATAATACTTCCAAGTTTATATGTGGGTGTGATTATGCAAGTGTATATGAATATATGCATCCAACAGACAAGTAATTTTTTTAATGTTTAGGAAGTTTGCATGTGGCTTATTTTGAATAACAGAATTTTCAAGGGCTGTATCCTCAGCATCCTACCACAGAATCCACAATCAGCATCACTTGGGTACTGAACACATCATCACACACATCCTTTCTTTCCTGCTCTCTTATTATATGACCTCAGAGCACTGAGCTCCCAGGTTTTCTATTCAGACTAGAAAATGTCAAAATTACAGGTTTCACTTGTTAAGAGTTGGAATACACTCGCTTCTTCTGGTTACCTTCCTATTCCCCTTGTGTCCACACAGAGGTGAATAAAGCTGGTGGAGCAAAAAGGGCTATCCAAAGATAGTAAAAGTACAAGAATTTGGTAAAGGTACCTACCAAAACTAATGTTGATGGAAAGAGCTTGCAAAGAAGAATATTGGCTTAAAATTATTTCCTGGCATATGAGACGTTTCTAATCATTAAATTAAATTATGTGTCATACAGTCACGCATCAGAAAATAAAAATAAAAATCATATGATTTGTAGATAAACCCAAGCCAATGTAATTACAATCATACTTCATAGACAGGATGTTTATAAAAAAAACACCTGTAGCAATTTTTTTTTTTTCCAGATCAGGATGTTTTGCAGAATTTGTCTAATAGTTTTAAATAATACATATAGTTGAAAAAATCAACATCTGGACAACCTGGGATAGACAAACAAAATGCAGGGAACAAAACCTAATAGTGTGTGTAGGCAAAAGCTGTGGAAATCTTCCCATCCCATGATTCATACATGAAACTACTCCAAACAATCTTAGCAATACCATGAGGGTCAATCAGTTTTCCTTTCAGGCAGTGAAAATTCAAGGTGATAGCACAGAAAGCAGATAATCAGTCATAATCAAGTCCTTGGTTTTTAATACATATGTATGTCTTACATACATATATTTACATGTATATATACACATACATGTATATGTTTATGTATATGTATATGTATACGTATATATACATATATATGCATACACACACACACATAAATGAATGGGCTCCAGCACAGTGTGCCAGAACTATCATTGATGTATTACAGCATGGCTTTTTTATCTATAACTTCTTTTACTGGAAACAGCATTTTGACATGCATATTATTCCAAGGAAGCTTTCACATTTCACAAAGTGCTGACACCTCCTTCTCATATTTTTTAGAAGCAGTTTAAATTCATTTATTCTTGCATGAAAAACTAGTAGTCAGGATTATTTTTCTACTCGTACAACTAAATGAGTCAGGTTATAGCATAAATTGTTTTCAGGTGCCAGATATAATCTTTATTACATCTTTAAGAATACCAAAAATCCTCTTTTTTAGTACGTTTATTAGTACATAAGTCCAAATTCACATCAAATAATTTATTTCATATTCTTATTGTGCAATACTTCAAGACACAAAGCAAAAAGTAATTGATTATCATTATCATTTATTTATACTAGCGGAGCTGTTAATGGACCAAAACTTAACACATGCTGAAAAACTTCAGGCTCTTGTTCAAAAATACATAAATCATATATATATATATATATATATATATATAAATAAATATATATATATATATATGCCCATTTATAAATCTACCAGTGAATTTGCTTGTGGCATTAATGTCATTCCATTAGGAGTATCTTAATAACTTCATCAACTTGCTCATAGATATGGATATTATTAATTATATTTTGGATTATTTGCCTCATAGAGAAACAAAAGTCATAAAGAACTTTGGAAAAATTTTAAGAATGGCACTGTGATCCTTTAGTTGGTAAACCCAAACTAAACAGATGATCATTGCCACAGAGAACTCCTTTTCTATACGGGAAACAATGAAGGACAGATAAATATATTTGTAGGCAACAAGATGAGTGGAAAAAAATGTTGTTCACTCTGATGTACAGCAGCTGAGTGGGTTGTAGCAGCCAAATTTTCTTTTTTTTTTTCTTTTTTTTTTTTTTTTTTTTTTTTTTTTTTTTTTTTTTTGGTAGCTATTTTGATAGCCTGGCTAAAAGAAGGTCTTAATGAGGCAAGTGGTTTGTGGAGTTCTGGAGTTCTTCCAGACTTAAAAGGCAATAAGAAGGAAAGCATTTAGAAAATTTGAAGAAAGTCTGGAGTTTGGTGTGTAATACATGGCCCAGATGTTTTCTTTAAAGAAGCAACTGTTAAAATTACACAGTAATAGTCTCTAAATATCCAAAAATCCAGAGGATTCTTTCCTTCCCACTCCATAACTATGATATCAAAGACAAATATTTGGCTTAAATTACAGGGAACAAATATCTGTTTTCTGATATGAAGATATCAAAAGATGAAGAAAATTTTCAGGCAGGCTCTTGGTTCTTGTACTCTGGAGGTTTTTCAAATAGGCTAGAACCAGTCTAAGGACTTGAAGTCTGGGGATTGTTTGACAGAAGTGATAGATAGCCTGAAAACACTGGAGTCTTGGAAGCAAACGCCACTAGCTTGTTTTTCATGTATCTGAGAAGGGGGAGTTGGTGAAGGTTTAGAGGGAAAGTTGTAGCATGACCTCACCCATGGATTGGAAAATGCTTTTGTAGCAAACAGAGCTGTAAGCAGGGTGAGATTTTTCTCCCTAGAGGGAGGGAAAGGCTGTTTAAGGAGTTAACACAAATAAGCAGTCCAACTGTATGTGTTTGTTATGTTTTGTTTTGGGATACCTGCATTAGCATAAAGATCTACAAAAATGATGTATCTACTAGTCAGCTCCTCATCAAACTTATTTTTGGGTATCGTAATTTGTGTTGTTTATTTCAAAAAATATTGAAACTCAGAAATTTTCTGCATAGATTAAGCAGTATATCAGACTAAATGATCAGAATTATCCCTTCTGGCATTAAAATTAATAAATCCTGAAGCATATGAATATATATTCCATTTACAAAATGAGCCTAATATTCTAGTTTACAAGAAGCAGAAGAAAATGCATCAAAATACGTGATGCATAGGGCTAAGTTTCACACATTGCAGTATAAATGTATATACATCAGTACAATATATGTGAAAAACAGTGATAAAGTACAATGATTTGTTGCCTAAATTAGTCATCCCCCTGATTACTACGTTTTACCTGCAAAACTTGTGAGATAAAAGCATGCACCTAACTGGAACAAAATCTCATGAAGTTTACAAAAAAACAAGAGAGACACTTCTTTATTCTTGAAAATTATAATTTGTCAAAGTATGAAGTTCTGCATAACCAAGACATTCCTCTCAAATCTCTTGGATATGCATATGCTTCTAAGGGGTTTGGGGGTTTCACCATTTACAACGGGAAGTGGGATTCATCTTACCTTAATGTTATATCTCTAGTGCAAACCTCCATACACTCAATTAGTTCTCCATGCTGTCCTTGTAATCTGAGAGAAGTGGGCACTGCTAAATCGTAATTCATATCCTCCTCCTTCATATATCTTAACTAGGGCAAGACAAATTAATACCTAGAAAGGCCCATTTCTCTATGTTGATTATAAAATTAGTCTGGCCTGGCTGGTTGAAACATAGATGTCTACACTGCAGTCATGGGTGTTCTCCTCCATGACTGTCTTAAGGAAAGAAGAAAGTGAATAGGATTTGCAGGATCTGACACAGCTTTACTACAGTTTTCTGAATATTAGCTTTTATTTTTCTTGCCACATTCGCTATTGTTATCTTTATAGACCTATTGGGATAATGAGCAGTGAACAGAAAGTGTGTGGTAAGTGGATTCAGAATCTGCAAGTAATATGCAAACTACCAAAATCTTGCTAACAGAGATAAAAGTGTGGGATCTCAAAATGTGTGGGAAAGCTATAAAGTATGTTAATGAGAATTTTTGATCTATGTGGATTGACCTATCAAAAGCAAATATAAAGCAAGAGGATGAGTTAGAATGGAACATTAAAAACCAAGACAAAAGAGTATCATGAAGTCTCTAAATGGAAATCCCTGAATTCAATGAGGTGGTAGCTCTAACCATGATGTTTAAACATACACAAAACTAATACTTACAAAAATTATGTTATATCGGTATGTTTGATATATCATGGTCATAATACAAATATAACTCTAAAAAGTCATCTTTAATAATGACAACTGTATTGTAGAACAATATTTGAAGACCATACAGAGAAAATACACAAGCAAAATATATGCAAACAGGGAATAAATAGAAGGACAAAGATAAAGTGTAAGTACTAAAACATTATCATAATAATCCCATCATAATATATAACACAGAATGACTAAAAAGACAGAAAAGGCTTGAAAAAGCATGGTAATAAATGACACCTGATTCACAGCTGGTATCAGGTAGGGAAAGAGTAAAAGCACAGGAGAAAAATAAAGATAAGAGCAACAAAAAGGAACAAAACAGGTTTGCATTACCTGTAAAATAATTAGCACAGTACAACAATTAGTCATCTATTTGAAATAAGGTATATAATTATAGAATCATTGAACTTGTAAAGGAAAAGATCTTTAACACCATCAAGTCTAGTCATTAACCTAACACTAGCAAATATGCCCCTAAACCATTCCCTTAAGTGCACAAGTTTTAAATATCTCCAGGGATTTTGACACAACTTCCCAGGGCCACCTGTTCCAGTGTTTGACAACCCCTCGCAGTTAAGGAAATTTTTTCCGAAATCCAATCTAAACCTCCTCTGGCCTATCGTAAAAACACTTCCTCTTGTGCTGTCACTAGTTGTCTGGAGGGGGAGACCAACACCCATCTTGCTAAAACCTCCTTTCAAGTAATTGTAGAGAGTAACATCTTCTCTTGAACCTCCTTTTCTCCAGACTGAACACCCCCAGCTCCCTCAGCTGCTCCTTGTAAAACCCTTCACCAGCTCCTCCACCTCAATGTTTTTCTCATTGTGATTGGCCAAAGTTGGACACAACACTTAAGGTGTGACCTCACCATCCCAGAGATCACTTCTCTGGTCCTGCTGGTCACACTGGTTTTGATACAACCCAGGTGCCACTGGCATTCTTGGCCACCTGGGCACACTTCCAGTTCATGTTCAGACGCTGTGCCCAGCACCCCCAGGTCCTTTACCACTGGACAGATTTCCAGCCACTCTGCCCCAGCCTGTGGCACTGCAGGGGTTGTTGTGACCCAAGTGCAGGACCCAGCACTTGGCTTTGTTGAACCTCAAACAATTGACCTTGGCCCATGGATCCAGCCTGTCCAGATCCCTCAACAGAACCTTCCCACTCTCCAGCAGATCAATGCTCCAGCCCAATTGCTGTCATCTATGAACTGCCTGAGAGTGCCCTCAATCTCCTCATCCAGATCTCTGATAAAGACATTAAATGCAACTGGCCCAAACACAGAGCTCAGCAGACCACTAACCACTTCCACCTGGATTGCAGGGGGTCTATTCTACCTGTATTGATTTAAACCCATGAGTTTTAATTTTTTTCCAATCTTCTCCTCCCTTACACTCTGTGGAAGGGAACAAGCAGCTGTTTGGTGTTTAAGAACTAACCAAGAGTGTAGTCTTTAATAAGGAGCATGACCATTTCTAACTGGGGATATGAAACATTATACAGAAAGGAAAAAAATGGAAAATTAAAATAAGTTTTAAACAGATAATCATAATGTAGAGTGATAAAAATGCAACGCTTGAGCATCCCATTGTGAAAACTTGAAATTGAGAACAAATAAGCAGAGTAGTCTGAGTTTCTATTTATTGTTTGGAAAAGTAATCAATACCAAACAATTGTCTTTGAAATGTCATCATAAATATCATTAGAAATAGTGATATTAGGACAATCCTATATGACCCAATTGAATCACAGAATGCTCTCTTACCTCAGTGTTCCGCTTCAGGGATCTGCCAGGTTCCAAACCTGATTCTGCACAGAAATTCATAGAAAACATAGATTTATTACTCCACTTATTTTAACTAATCTATGTTAATAGAAAAATCATAAAGCATGTCTAAAAAATCAAAATAATAGTGGATAATATAAAATTCTTAAAGTAACCTAAATATCAGACCTACTCCTACATATTACAATTATTAGGTCATTCAAGTGTTACATTATCATTGAGAAGACAGCAACCTTATTTCACTATCAGCCATAAAAGTGATTGAATGTTGTCAGTCTCAATTCTGAACAATATATATTTATAGCATTTCCAGCAAAATGTCTGGCTGCATGAGGGTCATATTACTGCCAAGTTTAAACCAATGCCAGATTAGGCACCCTGCCCAAATTACAGCTCCTCATGTTGTTCATTTCCTGTGTTATACACAGGAAGGCATTTTAGCTGATTGTAGAATTCTTCCTGGCTTGGAATTCTACAAATCTAAGATAATACTTCATCTCTTCCTTGTCAGACTAGAGTTTCAATAACACATCCCAATACAAACATCCCAAGGTGACACAGATTGCTACGTTTCAAATTCACATGACAAATTTAGATGAAAACAACATGAGCTCTCATGATTAAGCGTACAACTTCCAACCTATGAAATATAGGCATGTGTGATCTTTTAGACAGCAAAGTTGTTTACCCAGGGGCTGTTTTAGGTATTTGCGGGACTCTCCTGTCAGCACTGTTTTCAGATAAATTCTATAAGAAATAAAAATTCCCATGCATACTCCTATCACCAATCACTTGTTGCATTAAGGCAAGAATGATGCTTGAGTGGTTATCCTGTTAAGTAAGAGGGGAAACAATATTCACCACTATGGTTGTTATGACAAGGGACTATTACTAAGATTACACTCCGTTTCACTGACTTTTGTTTTTAAGGGGTGAGTTATCTGGCTTAGGAAAGTTCAGTTTTGTACAGCTGTCAAATATTAGATGTTTAATGCTCATGAATTTTTTATTGATATCAGTGTTGATAGAGCCTCCTCAAGATTGAATGGGACACCAGGGACCAGGGAATGCCCTTTCTCAGGTGCTGTCATAGCTTGAGGTTTCTTGGCTCTGTCATAGACATTGTATTCAGAGAGCTTCACTTTCTCCTATTCTTTCCATTTTGGGTAGCAGAGGTTTAAAAAGAAGCTCTTCTCTTAGAGTATAATTCATAGTCATGAGAAAATGCAGTTCTGTTGTCCTTGTGGAAAACCTAAAAATTCCCCAGTCCAATACCTAGGGGCTTGGAAATTCCACCAATCCAGACATAAACCCAGTAATTGACCTGGAAGTAGTAAGTACCTAGCCACAAGATGATTTTTAAAAAATAGTAATAAAAAAATTGGAATAAAATTATCCAGAAAAAATTAGTCAAATTTTTTGTGAGGGATAGTTCCTTCTTTGCACTTACTTTAGATCTACTTTTTTATTTGACTATTTGGTATCTCAACTTTTCATTTCAAAAAGCTAAAATCTACCTGAAGGTTTGGATTTTAATTAGACCAATTTTTTTTTTCTTCCTAAGAGTCAGAAATTGGATTGACAACTTTTTTTCTGTGGACTTATCTACCTGATCGTATAAGGTACGTGTTGGAATTCTTATTATGATTTTGTGTAAAAAAGGTTTTTGGATTGGGTCCATCTGCCACTTTTATGTGTGCAAAACAGGAACAAGTCAAATTAACAAAAGTTATACAGGATTTAATATCACAGTTAATTATGTCAGAATTTGTAAGAATCAAAATAGGACATCCCCATCCAACTTACTGTAAAAATCCAAAGAAATGATACCAGCAAAACCCATTGTTCTTAAAAGTCTAAAATCCTAATTGCTCTATTTAGTAGGGAGGTAAATTCCAAATATGGTTAATTTCTTTTTTATTACTTTTTAATCTGATGAATAACTTTTCATTTTTATAAAGCCTAATAGATGGTTGATCTAATTTAAAGCTTATAAATTATACAGTTAAATATAATGTAATTACAGTATATAAGTCTAATAGACTGGTGATCTTCTTTAGAGATTCAAAGGGTTGTTCAGTTCAGCACTCTGTGGATGATTAATTTTCAGTGGTTATCTAGTCTAAAGTTGTGAATTGTTTAATACAAAATTACCATACGGATCACCAGTAATAATAGGCAGTAAAACAGCTGATTCCAATACCTCTTTAAAGGAGAACAAAAATTATGACACTTTAATGAAAGTTGGAATTTTTTTTTTATTTTTTTAATGCTAAAAGCTGCAGCTCCTATTTAAAGAAAGAGACAAACAATAACAACATACATTTCCACCCCCTCGTCCCCCACAGTGTTCATAATTTTTTTTAAAAGGCAGGGAGAGCCTACTCTATTTTCTTTTAAACATCACATTTTAAGCTATTTAGGGTGTTCTTAGGTATATCATCAGTTGTTATTATCAGGATTGTTGACCCTAGGGAGGAAAAAAATGTAAAGTAAAAAAGAAAATATTTTTCTATAAAACACTATATTCTGTTGACTTGCTAATGACTTCCCTTGCAATACAGAAGAATCACCTTTTGTATTTGAGGTAGACTGGTTTCATTACTAACTAAATGAAATCCTTCTTGAAATTATGCCATTAGCTGCACAGCAATAAAAACTGTATAGTTGTCCTTTGACCCATCAACCTGAACCAAACGGTGTTCTGCAAATGTTTTAAATCTACAAATATGTGTCTGTGTCATACAAAAATGTATCTTCCAGGATTGTTTTGGTCAGATGAATGTAAGCAACTGGAACTGTGTCAAAACAAAAAAGTTAAAATATTTCTTCTTACTAATACTCCCTCAGAGCCCTTTACTAGACAAAATTAAACTAGAGTTTTGTCTTTATCAGTCACTCAAAATAAGACACCTCACCATATATGTTAATCTAGCCTATACAGAAAGAATATTTTGATAACTCTAAGGTTTTTGAGCAGATTTCCTGATTTGGTTTGGTTTTTTGGGGGTTTTTATTTTTTTACATAAAATAATAGTTAGAAAGCTTAATAAGATTGCAGTGAAAAAATACCCAAACTGCTCAGGGCAACCAAACAGAAAAGAGTGTCATTCTTCACTCTTTTCTAGCAAAAGATTGTACTCATTTAAAAGAAAAAAAAAGAAAAAAAAAACAAAAACAAAAAAAACCACATACTTTGGGAGCAGGTATCACTATTCCAAAATTGTAAAATATGAGTTATAAAACTCAGTAGCTGTAACTGTCCCAGAAGGCAATATGAAGATATTCTGCCCAAGGCAGAGGTGTTGAAACTAAGTGACCTTTGAGGTCCCTTCCAACCCCAACCATTCTGCAGTGTTATGATTCCATGATTGCAATCCATCTGCAGTGACCAAAGCTTGTGCTTCTGACTTTGGAATTGGGTGCTAAGAAGCTGGGTACATGAAGGACCAGTGTACTTGATACAGCTGGTGGAGCAAGCCAAAAATCACTCTGTACCACTTACAGTAACAGAGGGAGAAATTAATTCAACAACAGGCTTGCAAAGGAGCTTCTAGTTTTGGGATAGTGGATAAGTTTTATAATTATGTCTATTCCCAGCCTTTGAAACTTTTCTTAAGCTGTGAGTTTTAGTTTATTCTCCTTACTTTTCCTTTTTTATGATTAAAAGGAGCAGAAGCAGGTATTTTCCACAAAAATACCCAAAGAGAACATATCATCTTGCATTTACTCAGCACTTTTCCTCTGTTTCTTTGCTAAAAAAATGTTGACTCCAAGGGAATAAATATAATGATGCTCAAAGTACTTAATATCTCAAATTTTCCTGCCAGTCTTGAAAATGCTGAAGTTTCCATAACTCTCAAAAAAAAAAAAAAAAAATCACTCACTGAGTTTCTGAAAAGAACGTTCTGTTCACTTGTCACTTATTAAACATCTACAGCACAGCAGAATATTGAATGTTATCTCCTCAGCTACTGGAGACTTACATAATTAATGTAAACAACTTGTCTTATTGCTATCCCCCCAAATACTAAGGTGTAAAGATGGAGGAAAAGCATATTGACTGAGTGCTGCACCCATGTAGAAGCACAATTTTGAGATTCTCTAGCTGCATCTGTGTTGGCAATTTGAGCTACCCAAGGACTACTTGGACTGGCTACCCAATGACATTTTAAGTCCCAGAAAACTGACAGAGTTTGAAATATACAATGTAAAAACATGAAAAATCACAAGGACTTGGATTACTTCAGGTGTCACAGAATTGTATTCTCTTCTGCTCTGATTTATCCAGTGGTCCTCCAGTTTCTTTAACATACGTGAAAGATCTCTTAAAAGACCAGGATCTCGGCTTGTAGCACCTTTTCTGTGCATCATGGATAGGTTCTGCCTCTTCCTGCTCTTTACTTTAATTACTGTTCCTCCAGCTCTCCTTGCCTTCTATTCTCTTTCTAAGCTTCTGAAACTAATCACCTCTCCTTATAATTTTGAAGCCCCTTTAACTCATGACCTCCTTATCAGCTTCAGCATAATCAAAATCTGTTTCAGCTTATCCACTGCTGGTTACCTTCCCTAGGGACAGAAGAGGATATATGCTTAAGACTAATGCTCCATTCAAGGAGAATCAGATTCAAACCAAAGAACCCATATTTTAAATTTTTTTTTCAGGTAATAATAAACTGCCACTCCAGAGAATTACTATGCTACATGTTATCCAAAGAATCATGATATTATTTAAAAACAGGTCACCTAAATGGCCTATTACAGCTTCATCTCTAAATTGTCAGTTTTCATAACATGAAACTGTAGATTAAGGAATACAAACACAGACAGTGTAACATCCATCAGCCTCCTGGATCTGAATATCAACTCACAATACTGACAACAGTTTTTTTCACTTTTCACAAATATTTATTTTGTGTCATGTAGACTGCAAGAATCAATTTTAATACTGTTTTCTCTATTCAACTTACTGCTTTAAATATTTATATTACAAGCCCATCACGTTCATGACGACTGTAAGCTCACTAAAGGGTTAATAACTGAATTGGTATGAAGGACACTTCCTGAGGAAGTTTCTATGGACAAGTTTGAAATAGATTCATAGAGTTATTTCACTTTTTGGTATATGTTATCTAAAATCAGTTTTGAAAACTGTTTCTCTAGATTAAAAAAAATATGCCTAAATATTCAAATTCAACCTAGAGTAAAAACTATTATTATGCTGGCTTTCCAAAGCAATTTTTAAAACATTACTGAGCTTAGTTTTTGAACCTTTTGACCTTGAGAAATTTACAGATTAAGCTAAAAAATGTTTCAACTTAGAAAGGATGATCTGCATTTATGAAGAAAATACATTAAAAAATACCTAGTATACTTGATAATTAAGAGATGCTTTCTTCCCTATTCACACAGGAGTTAATGTTTCCACTTTTGTTGGGTAAACAGGTCCTTATACTGAATAAGTAACCAAATAAAACACATCAAACCTATAATTTAGGAACACTTTTGACCAGACATACCTGTTTCTATCTTTGCCTAAGAAAAAATGTCTTCAAAATAGCTCAAATGTAGAATAAAAAAATCAGTCCAAAGAACATCTTCATCTCCTGAAAATAAATGTTTACACCAGAATTAAATTAGGCATACTTTTTTTTCTGTCACCCCATGTGTGCATTTTACAATGATGACTGTAATAACTAATTGATTTTGTCTTACTTTCACCAGATCATGGCAGAAGTGGTGATTAAAGGAACAGAACTGCACTCAGAGGTAAGGTCTAGGCAGATTTACTTTTTTTTAAAGTTATGCTTTTAAGGGGATTAATCTGAAAGACACTTGTGTCCTCTGTTTAAACAAATTATATGCAGTTACTGACTAAATATATCTTGTGTCCTCACAAAAAAAAAAAAAAAGAAGTTACTTCCTTGAGAAAAAAATAGAGTCCAAAGGGAGCATCTGGGATCTCCACAGACCATCCAGCACCTTGGCGAAAAAATCATTCATGTGAAAAAATGTGATCATGGTCTATTCATTTTTTTAAAGGATATATGTATGCTTCATGTTCATTACCCCTGGGAAATGTGGAGCTGATTAAACAGGAGAGGTCTGCGGCAGAATTGAGAACTTTGATCAACAAATGAAGGCAGCTGGTGAGTGCATCCATCCACATCGCCATGCTGTGAAAGAAATTTGTACAGTCAGTTCCAGAAGGAGAATAATCCTGAGCAAGCAGGCCTGATTCCAGGGTCTTGCTCTCTCTCAGAGACCGTGTAGGACAAATGGAAAAAATAAGGCAATATGAGACCTAATATCAGTCTAGGTTGGGTTTCTCAAGGGTCTATCCCAATGCTGTAGTGTTCAGACTTAAAAATTTGAATCATAATGTCAGCCTACTTACTGATTATGCAGATATAAAAGGCAGAGAGGGACTGTATGTTTAAGGTAAAACTATAATCAAGAATTACCTTTCCAAACTGAAGAAACAACCTGGGGGAAAAACAATGGCAGTAGAAAATGTGACATTCTATTTTCAGGCAGAAAACAAGGGCAAATAGTGGAAGGTGAATGGCTAATTAGTCAGCAGTTCTTCAAGGAACATCTGAAGACTGTAAGAAGGAAACACTCATCATATGACAGCAGACAATAAATTCTTTATTAGCATTTATATACTGCTGCATAGCTCTGATATACAGAAAGTCAGGAAGCTTAAACTCTGTGCTTCCACCCCACTAAAGCACTGAGAACCCTTCAGCCTGAGCATGAGCTGATGTCAAGCATGTCAGTAAGTTGACCTAGCTGAAGAGAAAAGCAAAAAGAAAGATCTAGAAAACACATGAACAATAAAACAGAAAAAACTCCAACTATTTTTATTGCATCTACAAAAAATTGAACTGAGATATATGGTAGCAAGGTGCTGAAACAAATGAAGAACTAACCCGTGCTTAAAATTTATAGAGGCTAAGACAAGGAATGGGGAGAAAAACCCTGACTGGACATGAGGAAAAATATTTTAATAATAATATTAATTGCCTTAAAATTTTGTTCTCTTTCCAACATTAGATATCTTTCATGGGAAGCTTAAGAGCACTTATCTAAAAGACACAGCAATGATTTATCTTGCCTCGTGTCTCTTTTCCCTGGATGATCCCTTGAATTCCTTTTTAACCCTGATTTTTAATTTTTTTAGACTTGAGAAAGCTTTAACAAAGATAATAGAATTTTATTGCTACCTAGCATTTCAGCAGCTAAGTCTCATTAAATTTAATTCTCCTTCTGAATTCATAAAGCAAATTCTGAAGTTCCCATGGGAATTTTGCTATCTCCTAATCTTTTTTTTTCTGCAAATACCCTTTTATCAAAGGATTCCTACCACTACATCCAATTTTCTCATGAGATATCTATAACTGGTAATATTGTAGAAACAAAATATTCTGAGGCAAATGAGAATTAGGAAAGGTCTTTCTGGAAGTCAGAATTCAGGTGCTGATCCTGTACTGATTTTGTTATCTGTCATAATTGTAAAAAGTGCACCTGACTGCAGGTAGTATAAATGTGTTTCTAAGTAGGCTCTTATTTAATTTTTTTGTGGTTTTTGATTGACTGCATGTTTCGTTGTGCACCTCAGCATGGGAGAATACTACTGCAGACTTGTAAAATATACACTTTTGAGCTCATGTAAGAACTGAATGGCTTCTTAATGCTTGAAGCTGAAGGCAATGGAAATTATTATGCACCTCTGATGATATGATCTGATAATAGAAGCAGCTCTTTGCTTCTTAGTTAGTTTATCAAAAGAGGATAATTCTTTTTGTTTTGTCATTCTCTTCCTTAGCTTTTTACTTCCATTCCAGTTTAGAATGCTAGCTCTAGAGGAAAACATACAATTTTGAAATTCATTGTCATAAAGCAGGACTTAAGGGTATTTATGATTAAAAGCTTAAAGCGTGCATATGGATATTTCAACATTATGACTGAAAGGGCATCAATTTTCATTATTACTCCAGGCAAGTACTCATTGGGGCAAGTCCTTTATCTCTCAGTTTAATAAATGTAGTCTTTAACCCATCGGCTACATTATGTAGCTGTGTTATAAAGGTATAGGTATTGCTTCTCAAATGTTAATAAAGGATTCAGCAGTGGGAAGGGATTTGGAAGCTGTCTTGATGGGTTGAGTCAAAGATTTGTTAGGATGAAAGAACTATCACTCATCCAAAGTTGTCAGGACTGGGCCTTCACTGACTTTACTAGCCATTTAAATGCAGCTGATGGTGAATGAAAAGTCAAAGGTTAAGCAAATTGTAATATGAATACCCATCATGTTGTTATAACATAATGACCTATAACTGCTATTAAATGCTAGAATATATTTGAACACCTGAGGATTGCTTTAACTTCTGTAGGACCTCATCTGTTTATGCCACATCCTCTTGTGAAGTGACAAATTCTCTGGTTTTATATTTACCTTCCTTTCACCAAACTGTGCTCAGTTGTGCCTTTACCAGATATTGCACTCTTAAGTTCAAGTAACTTGATGAGGATCATGAATTTAACACAGTGGAAAGATTCAGAGTTTGCAGGTCACATAACATCTACCAGCATTTCCTCTGGTAGACATAGATAGATAATTGGGTAGTGGTAAACATCCAGGAGATCACACAAGATTTTTGGAACAAATGATGGTCTAGTACATGGATCAGCATAGGATTCAGTTTTAGTGTTGGTCATGTGCAGGGCCAGGACCTAACTCAATGATCCTTGAGGGTCTTCCAGTTCAGGGTACTCTATGGTTTTATGATTCTGTCTGTGAATGTGTGTGTGTGTTTTGTATTCTAGCTTGTAAGAAAATCTTTATTGCCCATGGTATCTATAAAGCTATAATGTTCAGGACATTTCTAAATTTGTTCTTATACTCAACAGACTGAAAAATTTGGTTTCAAATTTGCTGTCTATAGTGCACATGAAGACTCCAGCATTTTATGATAAATTGATAATTGACCCAAGAGAACATTGCAATAGTTCAGTCTGTTTCAGTACATTATTCTAGGAGTACCTAAGGTCTCAGAAAATGACTGATTCATTGACTCCATGTATTCTCAGTTGATTAAGTATGCCTGGTAAATATTCATAGGATATTTTTGTTAATATACTGTATACTATATCATCTTTTCAGTTAATCACATTCAAACAAAAATAAGGCAATTGCTTTTAATTTCCTTTTTTTTTTTCCCCAGTGGTTAATTGCCTAAAAAATTCAGTGTGTGACTAAAATACAATGCATTCATTAATAAAGCCATCTCTCTACAATGAGATTATGAGCTATCAGATCACATAGTGATTTCTTCACAGCTATAAAGCCGTACGGAGGTTCTTTTTTTTATTTTCCACAGGTCTGATTAGGGTACCCCAAAGGACATTGTGCTTCAGAGACAACTCTGAGACTGAATCACCCTTTGTTGCTTGTCTTGGTTTGAAAAGACAGGTGACTGCTAAGGAAGGTAGGAGCCTCCACTGAGATGGAAAATGTAAACCCCCTCCCTCCAAATTATCATAATTTTGAAATTAAGGGGCTCTCAAGCAAAGATATGGGAACAAGAGTAACAGTTCTTTATTAGGGAAAAAAAAACCCAAAAATTAAAATGCAGTAATACAAAACAACATTGACAGAGTCAGAATACAATCTGACACCTTTCGGTCAGGGTGTTGGTAGCAGTCTGATTGAATGGCGGCTGAAGCCCTCCTGCAGTGACAGGTGTGGTTCTGTTGAAGCAATGATGCTGTAAAAGGGTGGAGTTTTCCTCTGAAGGTACAGTAGTGGTGTAGATGGGCCTGGTCTTCCTCTGGGAATCCAGTGGAGAAGAAAGCTGCTCCTCTGGGAATCCAGTGGGAAAGGCTGACTGTGGTATTCCATAGCTCAGATTGTATCTAGGTAGGAGTGTGTGGCTCCTCCCCCTGGGTGGAGCATGTCCCAGTGGGATGATGTAATGTTATCAGTCATGCAGTGAGACTCAATGACCCATTAACAGAAGATATTTTCTGGAGGGAGAATTGTTTGTAGAAGAGATAAAGAAAACTGCCCCACCTGGTTTTAACAGGTGGCCCAATTAACAGAAGATAACTACCCCACCTCTAACAGATGGTAACAGAATATACACCCCCAGCCACATCTTGCATTTCCAACCCAAGACATTGCTTCATGGCTTTTCTGCAGAATATATTTGTTGCTTGTTGCCCACCTCAGCACCTAAATACAGCAATGGCTGTAATTCTCTTGTGGTAGAGAACAGATGTTTAGTCTTGGGGAATTTCCCCTCAGGTTTTGAAGACTAAACAGATATCTGGTACAGGAGGAAATATACAGAGCACAGGAGGAATTATGGTCTCACTTCATGCCCTGTATGTCCAAATTTCATAAATAAGGCCACTCTAAATGGTCAGCAAATGAGATTGCAAGGTGAACAGTCTAGAGGGTGGAGTGGGCAGCCTCCATAAACCACAGTGAGCAGAGGAGACTGGGATGATATTGTCCCACAGAGGTGCAAGGCCTAGAACTTTGGGTTGCTTCTAAACACAAAACATAGAGCAAAATTGTCCAGTCAGTTTTCCACCCCTCTTATGGTCTTCTTATATTAACCACAAGTCATTATATTATTGTTATGGCATACTGTATCAAAAGCTGTGCTGACTGTTCCCAGCCACATTTATGCCTTTCATATGCCTGCACATTTCTTCCATGAGCCATGGACAAATTCAAATGCTATAGAGAAATCATCTGAAGTGTATATTTTGTCATAGAACAAAGACAAAGTTCTGATCTTCTCACAAAATTAAATGAAAGGTTATTTATTGAAACAAACAGATCTAAACACTGTATTTTCCATGTGCATCCTATTTAGCTGGGGGAAAATTTTGCCACAGAATGCCAAATCCTATGTTTGTACTGGCGGGGAGGGTGAATGTTTTGTGCCTTGTGCACAAGGATGCAGAGTTTGGCCTTTTGCAAATATTTCATCAGAGCAAGAAATGTGTGCACTATTCCACTTTGTGTCATTCATTCTTTAGGATGGAATTCAAAAAAAGAGGAGCTAAAGTTTATTGCAGTGGAGCCCTTCAGGAACACTGCTCTGCCCTGAAAGAAGATGTCCATGATATCAGTTCAGGTTGTCTACCATTACACTACTGCACTTCAATTTAAATTCAGTATTTGAACCCAGTAATAGATAAGCAATGTGCACTAGCAGGAAAATCCAAGTGTCTCCTTACTCAGTTAAACATGTTCAAATGGGATTTATTTTTCTTAGGATATGGGTTTTTTCTCCCCTTAGAACTTTGATTTAAGATGGTCACAGTCCTACCTGAAAACAGTTTTAAGTGTAAACTTATGCTTAGAGAAAAAATGCTTGGGTTTATTGATAAGGAGCTAGAACTATTATATTTAGTGCTAAAAAATGCTTTGAGAGCAGTTATAATCCGCAGTCTTGAGAGATCAATGAAACCATAACAAAAGGAAGTCTTTCTGGGGACAGACTCTAATGCATTTTCCTGTTTCTCAGCTGACCATTGGTAGAGAGACAATATTGGATTAGGCAAGGTATTCCTATGTTCTTATTCTTCACTAACTGGCAGGAAGAGTTACTGTTCAGCTAACTGAAGAGCAAGAGGGCTACAGTTCTCAAGAGAAGGGACGTTCTTCCTTTAAAATTATGTGTTAATATTATGGACATATTGATAAATTTTCCTCCCTTGCAGGTCTTGAACTCATATGTGTGTTCTGAAGAACATTACACTTATCACACTTGTTTGAAGAAGGTTTTTTTGTGAAAGACATTAGTTAAATTTTTGCATCCTTCAAAATTTATGTGCACAAAAACATGACTTCTAAAAGAGAAAATATATGTAGCTTATATTACATATGCCAAATATTTTAAATAAAAGAAAATGAGGTCTGTCACACCTGTGCATATATTTTATGATTCTCTAAAGGAGGCCAGCAAATTCTTTTTTTCCAGCAGCATAAATCTTAGATTTCTGTAGATTGACAATGCTAAAATTATTTGACAAAGATAAAAATCATTGTATATGTTTCAGGGCCGTGTGATGAATTGTAAGAAAGTTCTCGTAGGTGTGTTGAAATCAAAGCACAGTGAGGAAATGTTGAACAAAGTGTTCAAATGTTTGAACAAAGAAATGTTGCCTGTAAAATATTGGGTCATCATTCTGAATCTTCCCCTCATTTTCAATGTTGCCTTGAGCAGCTCACCTAAATCTCTCTGTTCAGTTTTGTCTTTCTAAAATTGAGATACTCAAATTCTATTTTCTGTTCTATGGAGACATCTTTGATTAATTAGTTACCATCTGTAAAATCCTTTACAATGTAAAGTGTCCTGTAAGTATGATAGCTTGTTTAAAAAGGTGTTTTCATGCATAAATGAAAAATTTCTCCAGTCAGTAAACTTACTAAAGGAATAGATTAAATGCAGAAATGAAGATATTCATAGGGTGAAAAAGCAAGGCTAGATATAACTTCAAGGAGGAAACTGGATATAGATGGAATGGGTGGCAGAGCATCACAGCATTCAATATCAGGCATATTTATGTGCATGCTGCAGAACTATTAAACTGTGTTAGGAGAATGATGTGGCAGTAAAACAATAAAATGTGATTGGGCTAAATTAGGAGTGATGTCACTATACAAAAAGAAGGACAGTGGCATTATGGTAGCATATTTTGAATCTCCTAAAAATCAGAAATATAAAGTACTGGTATACAGCATCTTACTATAATGAAAACATAATGAATGCAGGGCCAGAGAGCAAATTAAGAAAATATTCCCTCATGCCAAACCACTCATCGTGATATTTGAAAAGCTATGGAAGCCAGATTTTTTTAGTAGGGTCTGTAGCATTAGGACATGGGTAATAGTTTTAGACTAAAAGAGGGTATAGAATTAGATTAAAAATAAAGAAAAAAATTTACAATGAGGAGGATGAAACATTGGAACAGGTTGCCCAGATAAATGTGATAAATACCCCATCCTTGGATATATTCATGGTAAGGTCAGATGGGCCTCTGAACAACCTGATCCAGTTGCAGGTGTCCCTGTCCATGGCAATGCTGGATTAGATGACCTTTAAAGGTCGCCTCCTACCCAAACTACTCTATGGTCATATACAAACCTCAGAAAAATAAAAGAATCATTAATTGCTGTAAAATATTCCACGAAAATCTAATCATTGGGTAAATACACAAACACAAATCAAACAGGAAAGAAGAGAAATCTTGACACTGAAAAAAATAAAAATGAACATTTCACCAAAGGAAACCATGTCTATTTAGAGCACATAGAAAATTTAATGTGACAGAAAAACAAATGCAGAAGATTTATGGATTATTGCAAAAGAAGTGGCTCTCTAATGACAGCAGATTATTTTCTTTCTGCATTCAAGGGTGTGAACCAAATTTTTACTGGATATCCATTCATTATTGCCCAATACCATGAACAAAAAGTAATTTTAAATTATTTGGGAAAAAAATTGTAATTGTATTAGTTTGAGTGGAAAGAATAATTGTAAAAATATTCCTTTTTTTCCTCCAAATAAATAATTTACTTTCAATAATTTACAAATCAAAAATTATAAACATCCATTATATCAGATGATTTATACCCCTAAATAGTTTAAAACTGAAGAGTAAAACTCAAAAAAAACCCCTTTTTTAAATTACTGAAATAAAGCTTTAAGATAGATTATATTATGTTTTTCACAAAGCACCCAAGATATATGTATTTTCAATTATAATATTAAATGTATTATGTCAATTTAGTAAGGAAACAATAAGCATTTTGTTGTTGAGAGCTTCATGCAGCTGGGAGTGATAATACTCTTTAAGAGATAACAGAGATGCTGAGAAGCTGATTAGATTATATATTTATAATGTTGAATCTCTTTTTAATCATACAATTTTCTTAATATAATCATGAATACCACTAAATGACTCTTAGGAACAATGACATCTGTGAAGATGCTGAAAGTGGGAACAAATTGTTATTATCTGCTCTTCATTCTGGTACCTCCTTTACCCTGCACAACTTTGATTTCTAATTAGCATTTACCACTGAGGTAATGTTTGCACTGGCATTCTGAACACAACCAGCACACTCAGCTAGACTCTAATAATTATCTCTTTGGTTTGTCTCTCACACTGCAATATTTCTTACGTGTCTTGTCACCTGAGAATGGATTAAGGCTCTCCAGAGATCTCCCCAGCTGATGGCATGTTCACTCACAAGGACCAAACCCCACACTGCTTCAGCAGCATCATCAGCTCTTCTTACTGAAAATCTTGATCTTGTGTTGATCCTAAACTCACTTTTTAAGTCTCCCCAAGGTCTGGAGACTCTTCTATATGTGAAGGAATCAATCCCATTCCATCAGAACCATCACCAACATCAACTTGCAAAACTGCCTTGTGAAGTCAAGTACTCCCTTCAATCCCTTACAAAGCCCATTTTTCTGTAAAAAATATTTTATTATGTTTGCTAGATCCCAGATTGATTTGTGTGCATACCACCTTCCAAGACTGGAAGCTGTTAAGCCATATTCACTTGAACACCTATTTGAATGCTTGCAAGATCCCCAACATGGAGAGGTGAGTTCTGTGTTTGGAGATGATACAGCTGACAGGTATTTAACTGACCTGTGTTTGTGGCTTTGATTTGTTTACCAGATTTTTGAAGTCAGGTGATCTTTCAGAAGGACATGGCATGAAATAATTTTCACGTGACTGTTATATATGTAGGAAAATATATGTGGTATGGAAACTTACTCTACATAGAAAAATAACAAGAATTGTTTATGATGTTCTAAAAAACCCAGACACCAAGCATGCAAATTAAAGAAAGCAGCAAACGTAAGCTACTGATATTCTATCTCTCCCCATGTAACAGTTGAGTATATGTCTAGAATAAGTATGCAGGGCCTCACAGTATTAAAAAAAATCTTGACACATTGGAGGAAATTCAGGGAAAAGCAACATAAATTATTGAGAGGCTGAAAGGATTGACTTACGGTGAAAGATTAAAAGAAATAAATATGTATAACTTGCTAAGCAATGGCTGGAGGGGGGAAGGGGGAAGGGAGATGTTAACTGTCTATGTACATTTGAAGGCTATAAACACCAAGGACAGAAAGAAATTATTTAAGGTGGTCTTAGTGTATAGTCAAGTTTAAATAAGACCAACTAGAAATTAATGTTGGTAAAATCAAACCAGAAATGAAAAAACATCTGAAACTATATAGTCTTTTATAAAGTAGAAGAATTCTAAGAGAGATGTATTTGTTCAGAAGTGTTAGCAGTCTTCTTATTTGGCCAGGGTATGAGACAAATTCATTCAAATCCTTCTTTTTCCAGAAACAGAAATTCAAGTTTTCCAAATTCCCAGTGAATTTTCACACAGATAGTACTAGCTTTGTACTGGTGTCTCTCTATCCTCTTAGCTCTCTCATGAATTTTGAATGTTCTTTTGATTCAGAATGAAAATAAATTTTGAAATATTTGTAGGGAGAGAGTGTTGGTGTTTTGTTTTTTCTGTATTTACAAAATTGATTTGGTTTGTGTCTAGGCCTGCACTAGATAATTTACCATTGGAAATGTACTTGTACTTACAAGGTGTATTGGATTTTCATGGGCAGGTTTTGGTAGTGGGGGAGCTAAGGGGGTGGCTTCTGTAAGAAGATGCCAGAAGCATTCCCCTTTTCCAACAGAACCAGTCCCAGGAGACACCAAGACAGATGTGCCGCTGGCCAAGGCTGGACCAAGTATAAATGATGGCAATGCCTCTGTGATAACTTAAGAGGAAAAAAAAATTATGAAATTGCACCCAGGAAAGAGTGGAGTGAGAATATGTGAGAGGAACAACTATGCAGACACCAAGGTCAGTGTCAGAAGGAGCAGGGGGAGTGTTCCAGGCATTGGGGCAGAGATATCCCTGCAGGCTGTGGTGAAAACCACGGAGAAGCAGCTGTTCCCCTACAGCCCATGGAGATCCACAGGGAAGAAGAGATCCACCAGCAGCTTGTGAAAGATCCCACCCCAGAGCAGGTATATGCCTGAGAGGAGTTTGTGAACCTTTGGTAGGCCTGTGCTGGAGAAGGGGAGAGATCTACAGATCCATGGAGAGAGGAGCCCTCAGTGGAGCAGGTTTCCTGGTAGGGCTTGTGATGCTGTGGGGGACCCACACTGGAGCAGCCTTTTCTTGAAGGACTGCACCCTGTGGAGCAGTGACCCACACTGGAGATGTTTGTGGAGAACTGTTGCCTGAGGGATGAAATCACATTGGAGAAATTAATGGAGAACTGTCCTGCATTGGAAGGACCCTGTGCTGGAGCAGGGGAAGGACTGCTCTCCCTGTGCTGTGGCAATGTGTGACAAACTGGTAACCCCCATTCCCTGTCTCCCTGGGATGCTGGGGGAGGAGGCAGAGCTGAGGAGGGAGGAGTGAGGGGAAGGTGTTTTTAAGGTCTTATTTTACTTCTTATTATCCTGCTCTGATTCTGTTAGCAGTAAATTCAAATAATATCTCTAATATGAGTCTGTTTTTCCTGTTATAGTATTTGCTGAGTGATCTGTGTCCTTAACTCATGAACGCTCCATTATATTTTCTCTGCCCTGTGCAGCTGACGAGTAGAATGAGACAAGAGTTTTGTGCGTGCCTGGCATCCAGTCAGGGTCAGGGTCAACTCACTATGGGATTTTGAAAGGACTGTAGTTGGTTAACTCGGTGGACACCAGATGCCCACCAAGCCACTCAACCATTCAGCTTCCCAGGTAGACAGGGGAGAGAAAACAAGATGGAAAGCAACTTATAGATTGAGATAAGGCAGTTTACTAAAGCAAAATAGAAAGTTTGTTGTGCATGAACAAAGAGAATAAAAAATTTATTTTCTACTTTCAATCAGCTAGAGATGTTCAGCCATTTCTCAGGAAACAGTGCTTCAGCATGTACAGTTGCTGCTTCAGAAGGCAAGTACTGTAAATAAGAAATGTCCCAATTTCTCCTCGTTTTCTTAGCTTTTATATCTGGGCTGATATCACACGGTATGGAATAGCCCTCTGCTTAATTTAGGTCAGCTGGCCTGGTTGTTTCCCCTTACCAGAATCTTGTCAACTCCTAGCTCGTTGTTATGGGGAAAATATTGAGAGACAACACTGATGCTGTGCCAGCTCTGCTCATCACACTGGTGTGTTACATACACCTTTCCAGCTAACAATGCAAAGCACAGCACTGTGAGGGCTGCTGTGGGGAAATAAACTCTATCTCAGCCAGACCCAATACACCAGCAAAAGGATGAAATGATATAATAAGTTTATTTCATCTGTAATACCTATATTTATGTGACAATTTTTTTCAGGAAAACAAAGGCTTCACACTCAGACAATGATCAAAAAGCTCACAAAATAAAGTACAGGGAGAGAATGCCAAAATAGCCTTACAATATCAAATTTCAAGCACTTTTTTTGTGTTTCTTCTGCTCTTCCTTGAAAAAGGCTCTGAAATCCTTTAAAACATAGGCCTACTTGTAAATCATAAAAAACTCATCATGTAATCATAGATTTGTTTAGGTTGGAAAAGACCTTTAAATCAAGTCTAAGAGTAACACAGCACCACCAAGCCCACCACAAAAGCATGTCCCTAAGCAGCACATCTAAACCTCTTTTATACTCTCCCAGGGATGATGATTCAACCATTTCCCTGGGCAGTCAGTTCCAATGCCTGGCAACCTTCTCAGTAAAGAAAATTTTCCAATTAACCACGGTAAACAACTGTCCACATCCAATATATGTTGGGGATTCTCCTTGACCTTCTTTTTCTTGCAAATGTATTTATAGAAATATGTTTTATTGTCTTTTAGAGCACTAGCCAGATTAAAGTCTCATTGGGCTTTGGCCATTCTAATTGTCTCCTCCATAACCTCATGACATCCCTGTTGTCCTGAGTTTCCTGCCCTTTCTTTCAAAGGTCACAAACTCTCCTTTTTTCCCTGAGTACCAGCCAAAACCCTCTGTTCAACCAACCTGGTCTTATTCCCCATCAGCTCATCTCTTGGCCTGTGGGCACAGCCTGCTCCTGTACCTCTAAGATTTCATTCTGAAAACACCTCCAGCCTTCCTGGATCCTTTGTCCTTTAGCCTCCCAAGGGACTCCCTCCACCAGTCTCTTAAAGAGACCAAAGTCTGCCCTCTGGAAGTTCAAGGTGGTGAGACCCACTGAGGGGTCCCCCTTATGCTGCTGGGGTGTGTCCCTGAATAATTCAGTCAAATTGCCCTCCAATACTGTAGTACTGCTCAGTGAAGGGTCCCTACAATGGGATGCTGTCAGACTGATCAGGCATGAGGGTCTTGGCTTTCCTGAGAGCTGACAGAAAAGTCAAACACTAAAGAAATCTCCCTGCAGTAAGGGTTGAGAAAAATCTCACCCTTTCACATGACATAGGTGAATTTTTAAAATTCAATTTGTCAATACTGAAGAATAGACAGTCATATATATATATAATATATATATACACACACACATATAGTATGATCAACACTGAAGTAAGTCTTTAGGTCACTGAAAGAAAGCTTTGGGAAAAACGGCTTGGAAATTAACTTCGGATTTTTGGTTTTGTTTGGTTTTTTGGGGTTTTGTTTTGTTTTTGGGGTTTTTTAAAATACAGATAGGTTGTCTGCTAGCTTGGAAACCTGAAATAACAATTTCTAGTAATAATGCATCACTCATCACATAATTTCTTTAGACCAGGGATTTCAGGAATTGCTGATGGAGAGTTTACTTTCAAACAGTATTAATGGCCTCTATCATTTTTGCTTACTAAAGTGAATTACTGCAAAATAATAGGTGTGACTTGTCCAGGACTTTCACTGAAAATATTTAAAGGAGCTCTTTCATGCATTCTTTTCCACCAGCTAGCAAATACAAGTTAATGATCCTCTTACCCATGTGCCCCAAACCTCAAAGATAAATGGAAGGAGTCCCAGTTTTAACCTGTAAGCATATACCACTGTTTTACCAGCAAAAAATTTGTGTTGAACCTGCCAGTGTAGGGAATGTTTGTGTAAGCATTAAAGCAAGAGAGAAGATGCTATTTAGCTGATATTCCACATGTAAGAAAGAGTTCTGACTGTCCAGGGCAATCCTGAATTGCTGGATGTTATGGCTTAATCCAGTAAACCCCAAGCCATATATTAAACTCTGCCGGTGTGGCAGATGCATCAATTACTACAAAGTTATCCTTGGCATATCCAAGTGGCAGGCCAGGTGATGTGTCAGAGGGATCAGCTGTTGGTAAGTACTTCAAGCTATTCTAACATTGGAATAAAACTTAAAAGGGTATCTTCTATGAAGAACAGTCAGTTTTGTATGGGAGAGTGTTGTGACTTAAGCCTGCCTGGCAGTTTGCTCACTCCTCCCAAGTGGGATGGGGGAGAGAATCAGAGGTGTACAGGTGGAAAAACTCATGGGTTGAGCTACAGACAATTGAATAATTAAAGCAGAAGTTGTACATGCAAACAAGGCAAAATAAGGAATTCATTAATCACTTCCCATTGTTAGGTATTTAGCTATGTCTGGGAAAGCAGGGCATCATCATGTGTAAAGTGTACTTGGGAAGACAGACAGCATATGCAAAATGCCCAAATGCCCCCTTCCTCATTCTTTCACAGTGTTTTTATTGGTGAGAATGATGGAAGAATATCTCTTGGGTCAGTTGGGGTCAGTTTTGCCAGCTGTGCCCCTCCCAGCTTCTTGTGCATCCCCAGACTCCTGACTGGACAGGCAGTGTGAGGCAGAGAAGTCCTTGACCCTGTGTGAGCACTGCTCAGTACTAGCTGAACATCCCTGGGTTATCAACACCTTCCAGCACAAATCCAAAACAAAGTCCCATGCCAGCTGCTGTGAAGAAAATGAACAGCACAGAAAGAAAAGAAGCTCACAGCTCTGCCTTGCTAAAGGTAAAAAATTCTTCACCACAAGGGTAGTCAAGTTTTGGAGCAAGTTGCCCAGAGACATTATGAAGGTTTCAGAAAGTCCTGAGAGAATTAGTCTGATCCCATAGCTGACCTTACTCTGAGCAGGGAGGTGGGCTAGAGAACAACTGCTGTCCTTTCCATGCTGAATTATCCCGTGGTTTTGTTGTCGTGGCGCGTTTGGGGGGGACCCCCCGGAGGTGTCCCCGGGGGGGGCCCCCAAGGCTGTGAGTTCGCTGGTGGCAGCAGGCAGGCAAGGAGACTCCACACGGCTTCTGAGGGTGCTCGTTAGATGAGGGTTTATTGGGGGTCCTACCCCCAGGAGGCAGCATGGTTTCTGAGGGAGAGGGGGGGAAAAGGGAGTGAGGGGGGAAAGGGGCGGGGGAGAGAGGGGCTGAGAGAGCACCGGCCAGGAGAGCCGCGAAGAGAGAGAGAAACGTCCCCCGGCACACTGAACAGGGAGATTCAAAGTGGGCGAGGAACAGATCGGGCCAATGGCATTACAGACACAGGACACTGCAGGGGAGGATCACAGGCTTGGAATAAACCAGACATTTTCCAGGGGTGAGACAGAGCATACCATTTAACTGAAATATAACACCACATTTTGTAAGGATGGCTGAATTCTGCAGCCCAAGAAAGGTGAGCCCAAGAGCTCCATCTCCCCACATTCAGCCTAACAAGGTTCAACATGTGCTCCCAGTAGACATACAGACAGAAGTAAACAGCACATATATAAATATACACATGGCCAGCCACACAGATCAGCACAGACAGAAGCACAAACAATATTCAATATTCATGCAAACACAAAAAGTACCAACAGTCTCATGCTGTTCTCTTCTCTGTCTGATCAGGATAAAAGTCCATTAGTGGAAAATTTATTGGCATATATAGACATATATACAGTGTGGATCCCTACAGGAGCTGGCTTTGGACAATGTTTATTTTGTGAGTCAGTAGCCTGAAAGCTTGAACATTTCCCTAGTGATATTTTGCATCTAAAATACAACATGATCAAAATGCAATAGAGAACTATGTACTTGAATATTGGATCCAAAAATCTGCATTAGTGAGCTGGGATTTGAACATATCAAGAGGTAGAATTTAAGCATTAAGCCTTCTAGGAGAAAGAAAAAAAAACGAAAAGACCACAATAAAATAAACCCATTTTGTTATCCTGAATATTGCCTAGGAGGAGTGTAAGATAGCACAGGTCCAGGGTGCTTGTATCCTTTACATTTTGCCTCATTTTTGACACTTGAACCTGAATGGTGTTTAACTATTTTTTCTTACCTGAAAGTTTCTCCAGCAAACATTCACATTACTTTGTAGTCACATCAGAATTCTGATGCATTTATTTAGGTTTCAAAGCAAATTTGGATCTATTCCAGATAGTTACTGAACAGCTTCAATTCATGAAGCTATTTTCCTTTAAAGTATATCAAGATGCATCTTTAAATGATTGCTCTACATTCAAAAGACTCTGGTTAGTAGATTCCATACTCCTTATGAATCAATGCTGCTAATTATTGCAGTTTTCTCTCAAGTCTTATAATAGTTGGTAATGACTTTAAAGATATTATTCTGGAGAAAAATAACTGCATGATACAGCCTTCTATATTTTTCATGAGTGAATTTTGAAACTGCAAAATTGTGGTTTAACTTGAAAATGTCATTAATAGGTAAACTGCAAAAGGTTTGGAAAGGATATATATGTGTGAAACTGTATCAATATATACCTGCGTGTGTTTACATATTAAAATCCATGTTGAGTTTCCACAGGTTATAACATCAATATACATGCATAACATGTCCATATATATTTAACATATTCTAACATTGTTTGCTGGAAGCTGGCCTGTTCTCCCAGGCAACTAGTGACAGTACAAGAAGAAGCGGCCCCACTCTACACCAAGGGAGGTTCAGGATGGACATCAGAAGAAATTTCATCACAGAAAGGGTTGTTAAATATTGGAATGTACTGCCCAGGGAGGCTGTTGGCTCACTGTTCCTGGAGGTGTTCAAGAAATGACTCACTGTGGCACTCAGTGTCACAGTCTAGTTGATAAAGTAGTGATCTTTCAAAGGCTGGACTCAATAATCTCAGAGGTCTTTTCCAACTTAAATGATTCTGTAATTATATATCTGTGTCTTAAGATGTTAAAATTGATTAATGAGTTTTGAACTTTTTGATTTTTCACACCATAACTGCAGTATATGCTTTCATAAAATAATACATTATGTTACAATTATGAAGTATTATTCATCCCTAAAGATCAACAGAGGCCTATTTCTCAGTTTCTCAGAAGCCATTTTAGATTTCATGGCAATATAATGGTCCATTTGGTGGATAAAACTTCTCTTTATTCTCATTTTCAGATCTCTTTAAAGTGCCACAGATGTATAATCTAGCCTTTGTGTGGCCAGGAATCACAGCCAAGACTGTCATTACAAGAATCACTCTGCTGATCACTGTCTGGGACTAAGCTATGTTGCTGGACTCTTAGGACAAAAAGAGAAGATATATTAAATATAAGAGTTGTAGAAGAAATCTTTCAAAAATGTAGTTTCCGTTATTAGAATTGACTGGAAAAATAATAATAAAAAAAAGTTGTATTTATTTTTATTAAATATTGATAAATCACTTAGCAATACTACTGGAAGGTGTAAAGGAACTTAACAGTCAATAGGGAACATCTCATGACTCTGAAAGCTTCCAATCTAAAATCATGCTTAAGTAAGGCAAAAGGAGTTGTATGTTCTTCTCAAGTGGCTGCTGAGAGGGACACTAAAGCAGGATCATCACTGAGTTACTGACTGCTACAGTCACTAACACAACAGGAAAAATGCTGTAAATTCCCATGGATTTTGTGGGCAGCTGAGAAATTGCTAAAGTACCACCCCTTCCATACATGGTTGATCAGGCTGAGGTGAAGGTAACAATCATTCTAAGGCATTGACTAAAGCACCAGAAGTCAAAAGAGAAATTTCCTTTCAGAGAGGTTGTTTAGGACTGAAGCTGGTTCTCCACTGTCTTTACAAAGACACGTTGCTAAAAGGAGATATTTCTGCATTCACAGCTTCACCAGCATTCCCTGAAGCAGGTGTCCATGCAGCAGTATGCATGCACAAGGTAACTATCATAACTGCTTGATCAAAAAAACTGTTTAAATTGGCCTACAGAAAATAGCACCTTCCCATAGCAGGAAATCCTACATTGACAGAGAACACCACTTATGCTTGGTGATGATTTAAGTATATTTATGTGTATGAAAAATAAAGTCATGGCCTGTCTTTTAATCCTTCATGAAATTTCTCTATCACTCTCAGTCACACACCCAAGCCAAAAGAAATACAGTACCATCAAAATAATCAGCTCCAAAGTATATGAGATATATTATTTCTCCCTTCTTCTAAGGATGTGACCTCTCTACCCTTAATCATCTTACTTATGAGCTCTCTTCTACAAGTGATAGACTGTTGTTAATGCTAAAAACTGCAGCTGATTAAATCTCAGCAGAAGCAACAAACAAGTTTTAAATCTCATGGTCGCCAGAATTAGCACCAAAGTCTAATAGGGTTGTTCTGGAGTCCAGCTGGTAAATGTGAGATCATAAGACAGAGCACCAAAACTTTAAACACCTCTATTTTATGTCTCAGTACTTCATACTGTGCCTACTTAGTGGTCAAATGTCAGCTTCTAGATCAACAATACTCCTTACAGACTTTCTTTAAAAGACCTCTTCCTTTGTATAGTCTTGTCTTTTCCTAGTCTAATCACACCAAGTTCACATCATCTACTGACATTGTGATGTCTACATCCTTCTAGTACATTTTCCTATTCCAAAATCTTAAATTCATTATTATAATTCTACTATGCTAAGAAAAATCTGTAACAAGAGTTTGTCAGCCTACTGTCAAGTTTATATTTTAGGGTAGTATTGAAGAAAACTTTCTTGGTTATAGTAAGATAAATTCTCCAGACAATTTATGTTAATTTTTTTAATGGAACGGAAGTTTGGAACACAGTGATTATTAAAACAGGGAAACTCATCCGGCCTCTTATTAGATTAGATAAGGAAGTAATTTTGCTTAGAGCAACAAATTTGAAATCTCTTAATTTTCTTTCCCGTTCATGTGACTCCAGCAGCTTAGATAAAACAAGCAGTTAAAGCAGACGATGAGTATCAGATCGCAATTTAATACAAAGCAAATTGAATTCTGAAGTATCTCTTCTATTTGCAACTTTGCTGCAGGTGCCAAGGTTCACTTTGTGAACTTCCTTATTTAGCAACATTACAGAGGCCACAAAGTCAGTTAGAAGGAAATAAGTTTAAATAAATATCTTCCAGTTTAACAGATTTTCTGCCCCTAAAAATCCTGAAATACATTTCAGATTCACATATAGCTTGTAATGAAAATTCACATTATAAAAGGCTATTACAATTGTCCTTTCCCAACAGCTATATCCTATTTTTTATAATTGGCATAGATGTTCCAGGAAGCCTTCTGGTATAGATGCCTTAATAGAGCCTTCTTGTGGACAACCAAAAAAACTTCAATTGACATCTCTGGGTTTTCAATCAGGTCCTCCTTAAAAACTGCACATCTGTGCTCAGAACAGGTGGATTTGGGGTCATGCATAGGAGTTTGTGCAAAGACATTTGGTAGGGGATCATAGGGCTGGTTTAGCACTGTGGATATTCTCAGTTCAGTCGGAGAGAAAAGGAGAGATTTCTACCAGGCTGGGCCTGGGAAAGAGTTTGAAAGGAATGTAAATAATTCATAATCTCATTGTTTATAGATATGTTCTGCCACCGTGTGCCATTCACAGCGCACCAATGGTGTAAGATATTTTTACTTTAAGACCAATGAAATTGGTCTGTACGATGTTCTCTATAAAAAGAGTGGTGTATTTGAAATAAATCAGTTCTCTTCTCGCCTTCTGACTTGGAGTCTCTTTCGTTCCCATCCTGCCTCAATGGCAACATAGCACTACTCTGAAACTCAGTGGATTCATATATAGTGATAAATTCAAATTAGCACATGAATATCTTTTTTCTCTTCATAACTCACCAAAAACACCTAGAAAGAGAGTAAAAAAAAATTATAAAATGCTCAAGGTACAATATTTATTGGCTAGAGGGTCATTCACAAGTTAGGAAAAGCTCTAAAATTTACTCTCGTAGGATTTGGGCATTCCCACACACACACTGGAGATGATACAGTTAATTTCATGTTTGTTTTTTGTAATTACATTAATTTTATTCACATATTTGAATTAGCCTGTGGGTTTGGACTGTTTGAATCTAGTCATATTCTGACATTTGGCTTTGGGAGCTATATTCAAGCCATGAATAGACCAAAACTGGGATTACAGCAACCTGCAGAGGCAGAAAAGAAGAGGAATCTCCATCTATATCATCTCTCCAGATGCCTCATTCCTCTGCTGGAGATCTCCCTTCCATAATATTCTCTTCTCATAACAATCACCATGGTGACAATCATATCATTGCAATTCCCTTAGTAACTGAATGACCAAGTCCTGTGACTGGGTTCTCCAAGTCATACAGCTTTGTTTATGTTTCTCTCTGGTTTTCTAGAAGTAAGAAAAGGCATGACAATTTTGCTGTCTTAAGGGAGAGTGCATCTGAGGGAAAGGCATCAAGAAAGCAGACTAGGCCTATTCTTGAGAATATTCGTGGTGGATTGACACTGACCAGCAAAACCTTCACTTGGTCTCCCACTTACTCCTCACAAATCTCCATGGGGAGGAGAATGGGAAGAGCAAATGTCAGGAAACTGCTGGGTGAAGATAGGCAGTTTAATAAGTGAAACACAGATGAGCTTGCAAGCAAAGCAAGATAAGTAGTTAAGTGACTTCTTCCCATCTGCAAGCAGGTCTCAGCCACTTGCTGGAAAGCAGGGCCTCAACACCCAGAATGGTTCACAGAGAGAACAAGCACAGCAACCCCAAAAGTTCCCTTTTTGTTATCTTTTCCTCAGCTTCTGTTGATGAACATATTATATGATATAAATATCCTGTTGGTCAGTTTGGGTCAGCTGCCCATCTGTGTCTCCTCACAGCCTATTTGCTGGGGGAAAAAGAAACCCATTACTCTGTGCAAGCACTGTTGCCGAATGGCCAAAACAAAGTGTGCTATTGACATTGTTTCAGTCATGCACTCAAGACAGCACCATACAGGATGCCATAACGAAAGTTAACTCCTTCCTAGTCAGATCGAGCTCTTCAGTTTACAAAAGAGTTCGAAAATTAAAAATTATAGGTTTCACCCTTGCATGCAGGAGCTTGATTATGTGTGCTGCTAAATTATTCAGCTAGTTACAGTTTTTTTCAGCCAAAACTACTTCTCCAAGAGTGCCTGGCTGTAGCTCAGAAGTAAACACAACCAGGGACCTGTCTCCGTAGGCAGTTTGGATGCAGTCACTGTGTTTCAGACGGAAAGATGTTGTAGGATTATTCATGTGGCCTCAGGGCCAGATAATGAGTCCAGTTCTGAACAGTTTTGTAAAATAAAGCTTTATTTTAAGAGCTGTCCTCCCTTTTATAGTATATAAATATTTAGATTCCATTTTAATTTTTAAAAAGAAGAGTTTTTAATAATAAAACTAACTGAGGAGGGAGACATAAACCACTTAGACCAAAATTTACTAGCAGTGTACAGAAATCTACCCTTAATTACCTTTTGTCACCATTATACATGGTATTTGCATTTACAATCTTGTTTGAAAAGGGCACTGTCACATATCTTTGCCTATCTTGTTTGATTAATTGCCTCACTGTCAAGATGTTAACCAAGGATTTTAGTTCTCTGTTTTCCTGTCATTGATCTAATACTGCACAACTCTTTCTGTTAAGTTAGTATAATTTTCTTCCTGTGTAACTTAAAGTTGCATCATTAGTAAGATCCTTACATCTTTAGATGTAAAGTATATGACATATTTTCATAGATCAGCTTGGAAAAAACCAGACTATTATTTGGACACACAAAAGTGTACAACCTGTAATTCCATCTTGCAAGAATAATTTTCTTCCTTAAATACAAAATTCAGGTGATTTCTTTGCATTGCTAGCTTTTCCTATTCTTTTCCAGGTGAGAAAGTAGATAATTAACCCAGATTTAAAAAAAAAACAAAAAAAAACCTCCCAAAAAACCAAAAAAAACCCCACCAAAAACCCAAAAAAGAAAACCTAACAAACAAACAAAAAAAAAACAACCCCCCCACATAAAACTACTTAAAAATAAAACCAACCAAACAAACAAAAAAAAATAAAAAGGCAAAGAAAACTCCACAATTAAGAGCAAACAGAAAAAAAACAAGAAAAAAATCCCATCAAACCAAATAAACCCAACAACAATCTCCCCCTTCCCACAAATACCCAAATCAGATTTGATTTAATGTGTTAAAAGAAAAAAAAAAAACAAAGATTCAGTCACTGATAATGCATTAGCTTTTCCAATTGTCACTTTTTATTGTTATTATTTATGATTCATGTAGTAGCGCCCTCATATTTTGCTAAGCACTGTGCAAAGAGAGTAAAAGAAAAATATTCCCCATACCAAAATCATTAAAAATCTAAGTGTTCCCACAAAGTATAGATACAGGGCTTTCTGTAAAGCTTTACGTGCTGAACATTTTGCTATTTAGTAAGGAGTTTTCTTCTGCATTGTATACCCAAAAAGAAAGAATCAATTACAAATTCTTGGTTAATCCCTTAAGTTATATGTGAAGCATGCTAAAGATCTTTAAGTTGAAACCTTGGGATCAGGAGTGATGAAAAACATTACTAAAGTAATAACAGTAATGGAAAAACGCCTCAGCATTGATGCTGAGGAGATAATCTTCCCTTTTTTTTCCCAGTTTTAATCATTTATCATGGAAGGGAAAATGTGCTGCTCAGAATACAAATACTAAATGTTTGTCCTTCAATACAGAAGATAACACTTTAGTCTAAACTCATTCTCATTTTCCACCTGCCCATTGTTGAAGAATTTGAGCTTCTATTCTGTCATGGGAGACAAGCAAAGAGTACACATTTGTGCAAAGACAAATTGAAGGCGGATAGATCCACCACATCAGTACAGCAGAAATTTGCCATAGACATGGCAGGATGACCTGCAGAACTGCACAAAGCAGCAGCACTTGACTTACAGAGAAGAGGGAAAATAACTGAATTTGCTATAGACAACACAGAGATAGCAAGAAAAGGGGAAAAAAAACCCCACAACACTATATAAATATTCTGGCTAACCCTGGGCATGTCAGAAAACTTGTGTCTCATAGTAAATGAAGAGAACAGGCCTAAGATTTGACTCTTCAGCTGACAGCCTTCATAAACTTTGAAGAGTGATGAATCTGAGACGTGGGTGATATCTATGATATCGCCCACAAGAAGACTGTCATTAATTTGAGTATTTTGTAATTTTTTCCCGTTAAAATGAAGGACAAAGGTTTCAATCACAGTCCAAATGTTGCTACTATTTTAGTTTGCTTTATATTGCCTAGATAATTCTAAACAACACAAAATCTGCTGTTGTTTGGATCTCTTCAGTACAAAAACTATAGACATATTTTGAAGGGAGAAACTTTTCAATGGTTCTCTTTAAAGAGTTGTACATAGAACTCAAGCAGCATTAATATGTAAGGATAGCTTGGTCCTTCAAAGACATTTGTGAAATCAGAGGTCCTGAGGACTCCGTATTCTGTTTACATAGAAACTTCACAAAAAATATTAATGATTAATACAATGAGAAAAGAGGAGGAGATAAAGGGAAGTTCCATATCAAATATCCATATTTTTCTCCCACAGCTTCAACTGTGCAATCAAGTTTATCACTTTTTGCATTCTTATGGCTTTTCTGTTATTTTTAGAGTTTCAAGAGATGCTTAGTGGCTACTTAATTCAGCAGTGATTAGAGACCACTTTACAGAATAGTATCTGTAAACAAGGTTAAATTTAGAAGTAAAAAGGAAAACCATGTAAACAAACAGAAGAGCAACAATATTTTTGATAAAGGAACTAAATTCTCATGGCGGCAAATAACAATTTTCTTCAGATGATAAAAAAACCTGATGCATAAATATATTCAGAAATATTCACTATAACATAATCATCAGATTTAGATCAACAAAGACAATTTTCCACAAACATCTAAGACAATTAAATCCACAATTAAAAAAAATAATCACAAGCTATTTAGATTTTCTGAATTTAAAATATCATTTGGAATATTTTTATTCTTTGGGAACTTCTTGAGCCTTTGAGTAGATAATTATTTAATCTTCCATTTAGTTAATGAATCCAGTATCACTTCAGTTGAACTGTAAAAAGCTGCCATGTATAATGACACTACACCACAAAATCCCAGAACACCTAATGTTGGAAGGTTCCTTAGAAGATCAAATAGTCAAAAGCATTTGGACTACCAGCAAATTAAATCAGGGTAGGTTACTTGGGACAATGTCCAGTCAGGTTTGGAACATGACCAGAGGTGGAGACTCAACAACCTCTCTGGGCAACCAGTTCCAGTGTCTATGTGACCTCCCAAGAAAGAAAGTGTTTTATTATGTTCACAGTGAATTTTTGTATTTAAATTTGTGTCCATTGACTCTGGCTATTTATTTGGGCACCACTGAGACTGGCTGTATTTTTCACACTCCCTGATCAGATTTATGCATTGCTGAGAACCCCCCTGAGCCTTTTTTTCTCCAAACTTAATAGTCACTGATCTTTCAGCCTGTCCTTGTAGATCAGATGCTCCACTACCTTAATCATCTTCTTGGCCCTCTGGTGCACTCACTCCAGTGTGCCTATTTCTTTTGTACTGGGGTGCTCAGACCTGCATTTGTGACTTCAGATAGCTCTTGCCAGGGCTCATTGGAGGGTAAGGATCACCCACCTTGGTCTGCTGGCAGAGCTGTCTTCTCTGCAGCCCAGGAGAATTCTGGTCTTCCCTAAGGCACGTTTCTGACACATGGTCAGCTTGTGGTTCCAGCAGGATACCTGTAAGAGATGGTCTAAAGTTACCTTCATTTGCTTCACGACCGTCGCAAGGACCCTGAGGACCCCTGACAGGAGTTCTGGCCTGGCCGAGGTGGTTGTTTGCCAAGTGACTGTTAGCAGGTGAGCTCGCTATGCTTCTACAGAACGCTGCATTCGAACAGGTTGTGACAAGTGGTGGCTTGTCCCTGCATGCCTGCACCTGCTTCACAGACCAAGGGGCTCTCCACAATGGCCCATAATCTTCCCCAGATCTTGGCCAGATGCCACTCGCTTTGGCTAAAGTCTATATAAACTGTAACTTTTTGAGAAGACTTTGGTTAACCCCCACGGACGATGACAAATCCATATGGCTGGCCCATTGAGGACCTCATCTCAACGAGTGCTAGCTAGTTCCCTTTTCACTCTTTTCTCTCTATTCTTTATTTTATTTTCTGTCCCCTCTATCACATTTGCTGTTGGTGCAAATAAAGGTGTATTTGTTGTGATTAAACTGATGGTCCCCTGCTGTTTGCCTTTTTGCATTTTTGGGATCAGTTAATGAACCATCACAACACCCTGCTCCTCTAAGTGGATCATGACAATACCCCAGGTCCTTCTCTGCACAGCTGATTACCATTCTAGCCCCAGACTTTATGGGTGTGGGGTATCATTCCTCCCCAGCTGCAGGACTTGGCATTTCCTTTCATTTGCATGATGAATATTGGCGCATTTCTTCCGCCTGTGGAGGTCTCTGTGAACAGCAGCACACCCACCTTGTCTACCAGCCATGCCTCTCAGATTTGTATAATCTGAAAACTTGCTGGGCATGCACTGTCTGCCTCCAACCAGGACATTAATGAAAAGCTTACACAGCCCTGGCCACTTTATCAACCCCTGAGAAGACCAAGAGTGACCATCCTCCAGTGGGACCCTGTACTGCTGACCACAACACTTCAGGCCTGGAAGTTCAGTCAATTTTCAGTCCATCACACTGTCCATTTACTAACCATGAGTTCACAGATGAGAGTATCATGCGAGATGGTATTCAAAATAAGATCAAAATAAACAAAACCACTGAACTCCCCTTATCCACTGAGCTAGCAATTTCATTTTAGAAAGCCATGAGGTGGATCACACTTCATTTTCCTTTTATAAATTCAGTCTAATTGTTCCCAACCACTTTGTCCCTCATGAGTTTAAAATTTGTTTTCAGGATTAACTGCTTCACCAGCTTCTCAGGTGTGATGATGACCAGCCTGTAGTTTTCTGGACCCTCCATCTAGACATTCATGAACATAGGAGTGATATTTGCTTTCTCCCAGTCCCTGTGAATCTCTCCTGGTTGTATGATCTTTTGAAAATTATCAAGAGTGCCCTCACAATTACTTCCTCGCACTTATGAAGACACCATATCAGGTCCCACATTCTTATTTGTGTCCAGATCAAACGTTCTTTGTCCTGATTCTCCTTTACAGAGATATCATAGTCTCTTTAATAGTCAACTGTCCTTATCTTTTTTGTGGCATAGTTAAATTTAGCAATCTACCATCTAAAAGTTTGTTATGCTGCCCTCTCCATCCCCTGCTACCTCCTGTGTTTGCTCCACACACTGGCATAGGAAAGTCTATAAAACAGAAATGTAGTGCCAGGAAATTGAGTGAGAAGACACTGTTAATGTTTTTGTGATGCAACTTCAGAAATCTAAGGAGAGATGCTAATTAGAAGATGCTTCTGTTCTTGAATGGATAATTCTCTAAACTGCTGCATATCTGATTTCACTTTGGTAATCCTACTGCATATATAAAATGAAAGAAGAAAAAACCACCAGATTCAGACCACATTGTTATCGTTACCTCCTTAAAATTGTTCCAGATTATTTCCTTTGGAATTTTTCCATTCAAATATGCTTCATAGCAATGTGAGAAAGGTCAAATGAGTGGAATGAAAGCATGAAAGTATAGAAAACTACAAGCTATGTAGATTTGGGACATTGAACCATTCCAGCCACTTCTAATTGTCATCTGTTCTATTTGTCCATCAGAACTGACTTTAAATTTACATTTTTTTGCTATTTGTTTGTAAATATGACCCTCTTACAAAACAGAGAGATGAAATCTGCACTAAATTGACATCAATACTTTCAAAGTCTGTGCTAAAGACACATATTTTGACCTGCAAATAAATAAGACAAGTATTCCCCAAATATTGCTCCCATAACCCCTTGTTTCCATACTGCCCATGTGTCTTTTCTTTTCCAGGTTCATTGAACAAAACAGGAATTTCTGTTCAGTACTAGAGTAGAATTCAAGTGGATGTTTATTAGACATGTCAAAATATCTATGACATCTACTTTTTCTATAAAATATTTGTCTTTTTTATTATAGGCTTGTCACCAAAACTGGCAGGAGTAGTCTCCCTTCCAGCATTGATAACAGTTGTGCTGAGAATCCCTTAACACCCTCAGGCAGCACAAGACTCCCAAAGCAATTTTAATACTGGTAAACTTCAGGTGAACATCCAAGCCATTAGGTATAAAGCTGACACATACACAAACTGAAGAATGTCTAAGATTTATTATAATCATACTGTTCCTGGAATGAAATTACTGAAGGTTTATCTGAAAGGCACTCTTCCTGACAGATACTGAAGTGCAGCAAGCTCAACAAACTTCAGCTGAAATCAATATAGTAGCAGAATAGTCATCAATCTGCCCCTTACCTGCTTAATCCAGGCCAAGGTTTAGACAGACTACAAACATACATACACTGCATTCTAACATAAGCGTTAGTGTCTGAAACCTGGGAAACTGGGGAGAACTTTTCTTCTGTCTGAGCAGGGGAGTGTCTCTAGCAAAGAATGGTGACTTTATTTTCCCTGTGGATTTGAAGGGAAATGCTATAACTTGCAGTGTATAATCTGAGAAAGAAGGACCTTTCAGGTATGAGAAACTCTCTGTGTGCACCTAACAGGGTCTCCCTGGAGGTTCAAGAAAAGGAGGGGTTTCTCTGCCTTCTCCTTTGGGTATGACTCATTTATGGTATCTCTAATTTTATGATGATCAGAAGTTAGACAACTTCCTCCAGTAAAAAAATATTTTTTCTCATTTTACCTGAAAAAGTTTGGAGCATGTAGAATTGCTAAGGATCACACCAAAAAGGAACATGGAGAAGAAGAATGAAATTTTGAGGATAGGATGGTGAGTGATAAGAAAATAAAAGAAAAAAGAGAATGTGCTCTGTGTGTATTCATATGGGTTTACCTTAACAAATCCAGCTGTTGATTTCCTTTGTTCACACATCTGCTGTGATGCCTGTGAAGTTTGATTTTTGTTTTAAGAAGTTAATGTTTCATGACTGATGTTTTCAACAGAATTCATGGCAACTGATATACAAGGATGGCCTGAGGCCTGACATATCTTTATACTGACAATCAATGCCATGCATTGCATAGTGATTAAAAAGAATAAAATTGTTTATTCTAGAGCTTAAATACATCATTAAGAAGTAGTCTTCTAAAGCTACTCATTAACCTGAAGATTTGGCCATCTAATAGGTTATGATTTATTCCCCAGTTTTATTGTTCATTATCACATGGTCAAAATAGCTGACAACTCACAAAACTATTTTAATAAGTACAGTCACTATTTTTATTTTTGGTTCAGGGGAAATATTTTGATTAGCCTGATCAAAACATTGGGCTATGATAGCTATCATCGGGCCGTCATCATCAGGCTGATGATTAGGCTTAAAATTTGCAAATTATTTTTAGGAGCATTTCTATTCCCAAGTTACATGGTGTTTTCATGCTTTGTAGCAGTTAGCATCCTTTTAAGTAATTCTTTTTTTCTTTAAAATATTTGATGCTCCTCTCAAACCAGAATGATGAAGAACAAAAAAATTCATCATGACCAGCAGACTTCAAAGGATAGTAAAACACAGATGACAGCCTGTGTTATGTAGCTCTAATGGTTTGGCTTGAAACAAATCAGTCAGAAAACAAAAATCCATTCCTTTTCAAAATAAAATCATGGCATGTATTGCTGTGGTTCTAATCATCATAATTGTGGAACTTGTATTTGTAATTAAGGCCTGAGTGATCAGTTTTAAATCTCCTCCTTGGATCACAGGTCTAAAATTAGTAGTAGATTTTTCTGGTTTACCCATCTTATTTTTTTTCCTACAAAAATAGCATTAACAGTGCCCCAGCAACAGAAGATGGGATTCCCATTTGGAAAGATGCTGCAGTCTCACACCATGGACCTCTTCTTCAACACAGCTTATTTTGGAATCACTGAGGGAATCATTCTGCCTTTAGCATCCTAATATTCTCTATCCTTGGCATACAGAAACCTCAAACTATGTATTCAGCAAGAGTAAACTCATTTGATGCTATTGTCTTCAAGGGTTTTATTTTAACCAGCAAAGGATGTTCACCCACATACCTTTTTTTTTTTTTTTTTTTTCTTAATTAAATGTAAGACTATTATTTTCTATGGAGAACACTGTCCTTAATTTCTTTATGTGGTGCTGCCATTCATTCCCACAGCATTGATAAATAGTGTTAGGCATGGAGTACTTGACAATACTACAAAGAATCTGAATGTTAATCTTAATGTGAAAAGTTTCTAAAGAAGCAACCTGCAAATGCACAACATAAAAGTTAGTAAAATAAGAATTTAAATAAATGAAAAAATGTAAGGCTTTTAACCCCCATAATTTCAGTAAATTCAGCAACCATGACTAGGGAAATCAGATTTTGGAGAGCTTCTTAAAAAATAAATAAAAAGAGAACAGCTGAGAATGATGCAGGAATATCAGTGAAGGAAATGTGTGAAAATTAGATAAGGAAAAGGTAGCATCAACACAAAATTATTTGCAATAAACTAAACCATTAACAAAGGTTATATTTAACACCCTTCTTTCTCTTCCCCACTCTCCTCCCTCAAAGTACAACTATTTGGCTGAGGCACTGAAGATAGAAGTTTTGCAAATCATACATAAATTAGTGATCTAAAACAGTTCAGATCAGAACAGGATGAATATGTCCTCTAGTCTGAGATCAAATAATCCCAGATCTTTTGGAGTGACACTCCTCTTCCAGTCCTGTTTCACTCATAAATTCAGAAAGATGCTAAGATCAACATGAACCTCTTTGTTTTAGCACTAGTTCCTGCCTCCTTTTTTACAGTAGACCTCAGATGAGAAATATTGCCTCCATACATATATCTCTCTGTTGAATACTGGAAATTATTTAGCATATTTAGACTGCAGTTAAGCACCTGAATAAAAGTCCTAAATTTTTTTAAGCCTGTCTTTTGGCGTGTTGTCTTTGGAACACATTGATTTTGCATACATAAAATGAAGAACTGTGATATTTGGGTTGAAAAACAATAGGGTAATTCTTACAAAAGTGAAGAAAATCAAATGTCAAATTACAGAGGTAATCCTTGCTGTTTTCAAAACAGAAGAACCGAGTTTATATGTTTCATTCATTAACAGATCAGTTAGTGATTATTAACGAAAAATTATGTTTCTATGAACAAATCATTGGAACTCTTCTGGTCTCTGAGTAATGACAGGTAATGATATTTACCTTTTCTTACAAATCTGCTAACACTGAGAGTGTTTATACTTGATTATAAGTGATTATACTTAAAGCCATCATTGCTTTGACAGAGTGACAGATGAGTTTGGTGGTTTGGGTACTTACCTAAAACTTTGGACATGTATCAGAAATTTATCCAACAAATGAACTTCTTAAAAAGGAAACATATGTTTAGAAATGTTTCCAAACAGGTTCTTTTGACCTGCATGCATCATTTGCAGCACCCAAACTGATTTGAAAGATGCAGAGACCAATAAAAGCTCCACTCATCACTGCTGTCCTTGGTGCAAGGTCTGTATCATCACTCCAGTGTGGAGAAGACCACACTTGGTCCTCCTGTTTCTAGAATTTCTCCGAAGTGGAGTCTAAACACAACATAGTAGGTCAGCTTCAGATGTCCTTGAAGTATGCATGATTTCTTATCTTCCTAGAGAAGGAGAATGTGGCCTTAACTTGTATTCCTTATTGGTAAAGGGTTTATTGAAATTCTTTTATGGCTCAAGATAGTCCCTCTGAATAGTGAAAAATAACTATTTTGAAGTTAAGATAGTGACAGCAAAGTGTGCCTTTGCTCAAGCAGATGACAAATTTTCTGTCAGGGGGCAGGATTTCACAAGTAATGGTCTTTTTACATAAAAATTAGAGTTCTTAATAATGGTTAATAAACTGATTATTTTCAAAATACATTACAAACTATATTGAAGGCATATCTCTGTATACTGGATCAACGTCATTATAAATTAATTATCATTTTGTGTCCTAATCTTCCCAGATAACAAAAAAGGAAGAGATAAAAGAAATTAATAATATTGGAAATAATTCTTCATTACATCGGTGCATCTCCACTGGATTAAAGACAAGTACCTTGGCATTAAAACTGTGTTGTGAAATGCGGAATCAGGTCCTTTGAAAAAAAAGAATTAAAAATCTCAGAATTTTAATTATATTGCAGCTTTATCAGTGACCCTCCTGACAATAGACATCCTCTTTAGTTTTGCTCAGAATTTAGTTGTTGAATACCCACATAATCCTCTCAGTGATTTTTCTTTTAAGAAGTGCCATTTGACCTCAAAAAACCTGTTTGTTGTCATATGCTACCAAGAGTTAAATGTAACATTCACTAGGCATTTCCCGTTTTCTAACACAGTGCTGTTGTGGATATAATGGCCTATATACATAATCAAGTCAAGATTTGTAGGCTGATATAAAGCTTTCATGATAGGAAAAATAATATGGATGTCATGGGTTGGAGTTCCCTGTGTAATATCTCAGCTCAGGAACTATTCAGGTCTAGGTGTTACTGAAATCATAACATTTAGAGGCAAAGCCTGTATGTGCATCTCCCATCTTGACTTGCCTCAAGCTTGTTTGTGGAGGTACACTGGAGAGGCAGTGATTACCTCAACCCAGCAAACAGATATGGATGAAAAAAGGATAGGGAAATCAGGGCCTGGTGTTGAACATACCCGCAGACCTAAGAAGGTGGGTCCTATGAAATTTCCTGAGCCAAATGAACAGAAAGCTTTATTGCCAGAAAGACAGGTCTTTTCCCCACACCAATATCAGTTTGTCTAATCACAATATTTCACTTTCAAAGTCCCTTACAAGCATGAATCAATGTTTTAATGAAGAACATATCAGTTTTTTCTTGGTCCTCTTCCTGTGTTCACAACTTGGTAGGAAACCCAGTAGTTAAGAGTAGACATCTTCTCCCTGCATCATTCCAGTCTTAAGCTAAATCCAAATTATAGTACCAGCATTCTCATATGCAGCTTGTAAATTCAGTCCTACAAGTCTTCTCTTATCAATCTACCAAGATCAGAATGTATTGTTAGGATGCATGGATATTGCCATTCTCATCTCTATAATCCCTAATCAAGAACACTTACATTTCTTAATCCGTTAATACCTGAAATCATGTTGTGTTTTTAGAAGAGGCAAGAGGGAAGGAAAATTCTGTCTCAATCAAGTAGCACTTTTGACACTTGCAACTGAAATACTCTAACACATGACCTTGAAAGCTAAGAAAGAGAAAGGAGGAAGAGACTTAGAACTAGAGCACATGGTCCTGCTCTGAAAAAAAAAAAACAAAACAGCTCTGCATACAAGAAGAAAGTTTGCAAGGGAGCTACAGATCATCTCATCATCTATTCTCAGTGCAGCATGCAAAAGGAATTAAAGAGGAGAATAGAAAGTGAAGAAACAAAATTAGAAGTGCCGTGACACCTTAATAACAAATTATTGCAGCTTTTCTAGGGAACAAAAGCATCAATATTGTATATGAGAAAAGTTCTGTAAGTTCGATTGAGGAGACACAAACAGTACTTGGAATAACTTAGTGATAAAACTTATCACCTCCTTTTGTTTGGCTTGAATCTTCTCTCCAGCAATTCATCTATCTACAGGTTGAGAGTAAAACACAGCTGCAATTACCTGCATCAAAATGTGCTCTGTTGAATCTTTGTTGACAGGGAAAATATCTATAAGCAGATACAGTCCTGATGACTGGAAAAAACAGAAAATGTCCACATCAGTGGAGAAAAAAAAAAAAAGTGTACTCCTAGAACTTCTATGCTGAAAGGATATCTGTAGTCATAAAGGATTCAGCTTCAAAATACAAACAGCAAGTGTTTATCTGTAAATTCTCATATTGGACTATATGAACTCAAACTGATTATGTCAACAGAGGCACCTAGTGCTATTTCAGACATTATACACTGCCATCGATTCTTCCACACTCTATAGGAACCTTTCTGGATCTCAAATGACAGTAAACAACTATTTTCAGGCAGCTGAACAAAACCTAAGTTTTCCCCATGTGTTGTGTGTACTAGCTGCCATTTTACTGAAGAGAGAGCTCATCAGTGCAGTCCATGGATCCTAGGGAGCAGTTCAGCTGCTAAAATTTGTGTCTCTGCTCTAAAGCAGTGTTAACCAACTCTTTAGCCTTCATTGATAATATTTGCTTGGAATGGGATTCTGTGCTCAAATTTTCTCTAGCCTCCAAGTGTTGCTTCAGAAGAAGAGCTCTCCTAGCTTCCATGCCATACTGTAAGTCCTGTGTAGATATCTCAAGCCCTTAGAGCCCAACCAGCAGCAGAGACCCATAATAAGTTACAAAAACCCACCTGAGAACCCCACTAACTACACTGGAAACTTAGACAAAGAGATTACATCTAAATACCAACATTGTGAGCAGCTAAATTATTCTGAAGCTGAATCTTAACGCTTCTGGAGGATTCTGTGGTAGATTTTCACAAGTATCACCTTGGGATAAAGCCACCCCTTTTCACACCTCACTCCTCTCTCCAGTAATGATTCTGTCTTCACACTGAGAGTCAACTTGGCTTAACCTCAACTGCTGTTATATACAAAAATATACATAAAGACTAGTAATTGTGACATAAAAGACAATATGCCTGAAAGGTAAATGGAACCTTAAATAAAGGAAATTCTTTTAGTAACATCACTAGTCCAGGTGAATACTGGGGACTCACTCTTTCTCCTACCATAAATAACTTGAACTGAGCGGCTCACATGAGTGAAATTTATCTGATATCCTAAATTCAGGTTATCTGGAGAATTGCTCTGTAGGGCAGGATAAATCTTTTTAGAGAGCTGTCTTAAATAAGTTGCAAAGGAATTTGCAATTTAGATCTATTGTTGCTGGTGCTAGAACTTTTGACCCATTCTTTCTTTTTTCCAGAAACTTTTTGTAATACATATGTAGAAGCAATTCTTGAATAAAATTTCCCTTTTTTCTCCCTAGATTAAATATGGTTACTTTTAGTATGTCAAGATTTCCTCCACATATAATGCTTCTCTAAAAATTTAATTGAATTTGGTCACAGGTTTTCTACTTTCATTTCCTATAGAAGAATATGTTCTTTTTTTTGATTTGGAAGAGAATATGTCAGATTTAAATATTGCCTGAACTTCTAAGACACTGTCATTAAACAGAATAATACAAGAAATATGTATTCACATCAGTAAATCTCCATTACAGTAAAGACATTTTTTAAACCAGCGCTCCTTCAGAATAAGCAAAGTTGTCAGCAGCATTTTGCCAGATGCACTGGAAGAATATCCAGCTTCCATCCTATTTCTTTATAAAAACTACAATTTCGTGGGATCCAAGTTTGCTACTGGCTAAATTAGTTTTTCAGCCCTCAACTGGAGTACATCAGCTGTATGCCCAGGATAGCCAGAGGGTCAAGAATGAAGGAATGCTTCCCAAGTTTGAGGAATGAAATAAAGCCTCCATATAACTCCATTTTACTCCTGAGGATAAATAATCTCCTGAGACCAGGGTACCTCAGGGTCAAATAGGTCTAATCTAATTCTTAAGAAGATGCCCACAACAGGTGGTCTCCTTCTCCTATAATCATATTCTGCTAAGCATTAATAATCCTGCTGCAGCTGGTTTTACTTCCCCCACATTCAGGCGTCCATCCATCATCCTGTGTGCTCCTGCCAACATCCCAGAGGCAAGAGGGAAACAGAGCAGGTCAAACAGCAGAAAGCACTAAACTGTGATAGATCGAGGAGAAGAGAAAGGTGAGAAAGGAGGGACTGGCTTAGTCTTTTAATGTGATTCCAGGATCCCTACTGCTTACAACACACAAATCCTGCTGCATAATGCAAGTGGCCTCATACACCATATTAAGACCATATGAAATATCTGTTTGTAATTCACAGTCATACTTAAATCTTTGCCTAAATTATGGCCTCTTAAAAAGTGAGTAATAATCGAGTAGACACCAGGAGAAATATGTCTTAATTATTTTAGCTCATCCATAACCACTCTGGATCTCTCTATGCCAGCTGCAGAGGCAATCATTTGGAAACTGCACTGTTCAATAACCTCTGCATATCGCTTTCCATTAAGATATGAAAGCCTAAGCTATCTACTTACGTCAGAGCCTAGGAGTCAATGCAACTTTAAATTGATGCTTAATATTCACAAATTCTTGTATTAGCATGCAAGCACATAAAATGTTGGGTTTTTTTTTTTCCCTTCTTTTTATTTATTATTTTAGGTTTCTTCTGAATGCAAACAGTTTCCTCGCACAGGATGTAAATTATTATTAAAATGAAAGCAGCCAGAAGGACAGAAGCTTGGAAATGATTTCTCCTCTAAGCAGTAGGAGATTGTTCAGGTCCTGCTGTTTTGAAAACCTTCTTCCCCCCACGCAGGCTACCCTGTGAAGAGAAAGCCGTTTGAATATTTTGGCAATCAGAGAAGGCCCCAACATAAATTATGGATACAGAAACGTAGAAGAAATTCTAACAAATAGAATACTATGGAATCCATTTTTCAGCCACCATAGGGTGTCAACAGAATGCCATTCTGTTTCTTTTGGTTAGCAGCTCATCATTAAAAAAATAAACAGGCTGGGGTTTTTTAGGTGAGCAGAGAATCTACAGTCATTTTGTCTGAAAAAAAAAACAAATTATAACCTGGCCTATTGCTTTACCATCTTCTTTCGTTAATGCATATACATAGATATTTTAGTTGTTTCTCTTTTTAAGCAAGCAGAGGAGAGTCTGTCATTGAAGCTCAAAGGTTTTGATTTTGTGATATATTTTCAGGTGTGGGAAAAGTTATTCAAAGTATTTTATTACATTGGACTTGTTGCAGGTAATTTGCAAATTATTTTTTAAAAGATGAACCGTATCTCCTTCTTAGTAACACAGTCCGTGCATTTCCCTTGTATCCTGGATGATTGCAATCAAAGATGAGATCAGCTTTGATTTTTCGTGTTCATTTATGAAAACTAAAAAGAAAAAAAAAGGTATGTATAGAAGAGTGCAACTACCTCCTAACCGAGGAAAGATTTTGTTTGGTTTAGCAGGTTTTCCTTCTTAATATCATCTGACGTAAACCAAACTATTTTATTCCATTAGTGTAAAACTTGAAAAACAGATCAGTTATCACCATAGTTCCATTGGACATTTTCTGCACCTTACATCATTCTCCATTTTATCTAAACTAACCCTAAATTAAATTAGGTCAGTCTTTGCTTTTCCTCTATTGAAATTAATGCAGCTTCTCTTGAAGGGCTACCCTGAAAAAGCTCCAGAAAAAAAAAACTGTTCCTCTTTTTTCCAGGTCTTCTGTATTCACATCTTCTTTTGCCAGCTATCCTGCAGTCAGAACATGAATTGGATCTTTGAGCTTGAATTTTCAGCCTCATAATGACAATTAGCTCTAACAGAGTGCAAGATCACAAACAGAACAATATGAACTTCCTGCAGATTCCATTTTCTGAATGAAATAAGTCAATGGTCTGGACAGGTACCAGTGCATTATGATTAGAGTCAGAAATCTTTACACTTGATTTTGTCTTTCCTATGCCAAAGTAAACATCATTTGAGAGATCTCTTGACTTTTTCCTTGGCTTTTTCAGGCTCTACTTTTTCTACAATATTATCACATTTTACATATTAAAAAAAAAAAAAAGGCAGAAATGGAATAAGCTGTATTTACAAGCTATCAAAACAATGACCATGAGTCAATTTACAATCATAGCAATTTGCCACTGTGCAGAAAAGTACTTACTTGTCAACAGGCCCATGTGTCTTCTTCCTCCCTCATAAATATTGCTCTCTCCCTTTCCCAGGTGAAAGCAACAAATATAAAGGATGCATAGCATCTTCTCCCCTGTTTCTAGTTAGTTTAACATAGTTTAACATACACAAAAGGTTTGTGTAATAATAAAACAACATCAGAATCTGTCTGTGTAGCTAAAGATCACACTCATAAAACCAGCAAAACTCACAAATCAACTATAAGGAATTAAAGCTGTAAGAATGAAGTTACTTGTAGTTACTTATGAGAACAAAGAAACTAGAACACCAAGTTTTGTGTAAATCCAGTGTTGTCCTGGTTTCAGCTGGGATAGTTAATTTTCTTCTCAGTAGCTGTTATAGTGTTGTATTTTGGGATTTAGTATAAGTTTGACAACACATTGATGTAGATTTAGCTAAGCCAATGTAGATTGCTCAGCCAATGCCAAGGACTTTTTAGTTTCCCCTGCTCTGCCATTGAGGAGGTTCACAAGAACCTGTGAGGGAGCGTGGCCAGGACAGCTGTCCCAAAGTGGCCAAAGGGATATTCCATACCAAGGAACGTCATGCCTGGTGCATAAGCTGGAGGGAGTTGGCTGGGAGCTGCCAATCACTGCTCAGGGATGGGCTGGGCATTGGTCAGTGTGTGGGGAGAAACTGTACTGAGCATCACTTGTTTCCCTTGGGTTTTATCTCTCTCTCTCATTGTCATTACTGTGATGATGAAGATTATTATTATTATCATCAACATTATTATAGTATAATTGTTATTACTATTTTTTAAAATTTTATTTTATTTCAGCTAATAAGCTGTTCTTCTCTCAGTCCACAAGGTTTTCCTTTTTTTTCCAATCATCTTCCCCAGCCAAGGCTGGGAGAGGAGTAAGCAAGCAGTAATGTGGTTCGTAGTTTCTAGCTGGGCTAAATCACTATAGGTATTTTACAAGCTAGGAATGGAAAAAAAAAAAAAAAGTTAAACCATTCTCCCAAGACAAACTTTTCCTGGAATATTTTGTCCAATACATTTTATGATCCAGTTTTAAGAAGCTATTGACTATGTGTGATTTCTGCTAGGGGATCTATAATTAGCCCAGGATATATCACAGCTGGGAAAATGTGAGTAATAACCGAGTAGACACCAGGAGAAATATGTCTTAATTATTTTTTATTATTTTTAAAAAAATATTATTTTTTATAATTTTTTTTTATCAATGGGATATTTTTCCAAAAAATGTACTTCAGTAAGTTTCCATTCCTAGACTAGGTATTCCTATTTTTGTTCTTGTTGTTATTTAATTTAGTTCATTATGTTTCTTTTTTTCCTTTTTCTTTCAATTGTGGAAGCAAATAAGTGAAAAACAAAATCAAACATGCTAGTAATAAACACAAGACTTTTTTTTCACCGTCTGAAATTCATACAACTCAGCTCTGCTTGTCTGGTCACAGTTGTCTTCCATTTATGTCTGGTTGGATAAGTATAAATTAAAACTATAAATAGCTGTTGATATTTATTATTTGTATAACACCATCAGTATGAGTGAGATATTAAAAAAAAAAAGTTATCCTATCTTTGGCTACATAGGGTGACAGCAAAAAGTGACAGAGCCCTGACAGTTTTGTTTGGATTATATGCTGGCATACAGGAAGCACAGCAAGATTCCCCCTTGGGAAATTCCCTGCTATTTGGTAGAGGGAGAGATAATGTAGGGAAATTGTGGCAAAACAAATGTGGCAATGTACGTATGTAAGTATATATCCAATAGGGAATTAGAGTTGGCTAAATTGGGAGTGCTTGGAAGACTGATATATCAGTCCAGTGTGAATGAAACCTTTGCTGAATTAGTTTATTCCTAAAGAGCACAGATGCCAATGGTTAATCCTTACACACTGTCAATCACTAACACCATACAGAGCTATTAGCCTTTGGTACCCATATCCTAAATCAGAGGTGAGTGCACACCACCACAGCACCCATGGCTACGGCCACTGATGGGTGTGGTAGCCGAGATCAGACTTCAGAACCACTTGATTAGAGAAGTCAGAATTGAGTCAGACTGATCTCCTTTCACCCTGTGACATTGCTGCTATTGCCTCCCTCCCAAAAGGAGCAGTCTCATCTGCCTTCTCTGCTCCTGGCTGCTTATCTTAGTTTTTGGTTTTGCCAGTCATCTTCCCTGTATTCAGTAGGATTATCGGTTTGCTATTATTTGAGCTTTCCTTCTCCTTTGTCTAGCAAATTATCACTGTTTGAATGATTCCTGCCAGAAGCTACATTCATCTTCCCTTGCCTTGGCTATGTTATTTAAATAGATATGCAACATGTTTCCATTTTTTATCTGTCTGTGACATCACACTGCTACAAAATGCTTATAGAATCACAGAATGTTTTGGATGGAAAGGGACCTTAAAGATAATCTAATTCTATCCCCCTGTGCCATAGGCATGGACACCTTCCACCAGACAAGGCTGCTCATATACTTGTTCTCATTACAATATTTTGTATATTTATAGTCAGGTTCAAAGGAAGCTAACATTGATTATGCTCTGATCAGGAACAGAGGTTTGACCCCTTCTCAAAGAATCTGACCTAAGATTCCCTGTTCAAGACGTCTATAAAGAATCCTACCTATAGCATCCCATGAACTCTCTCCTCTCAGTCAATGCCTAAGCTCTCTGCCCTGGGAAGAGCCGTAACTACTTACCATAGAGTTGGTCCTCCTGGGGGTAAAAGACAGACTCCCCCACGGACTTTTGTTTCACTTCCCCTAGTTTCCCCTTTCCCTGTCCCTCACTGGCTTGGTATCCCTGGAGACCATTCCCCTCTGCTCTTGCCCTCAGCTGCACCCCCCCACCCCTTCCCCTTAAGCTGCCTGCACCACACGGTGGCCCTCTTTTCTCACCGGGTCCCCTGTCAGCCTCATGTGATGTACTTCGCTGGAATAAAACCTTGCAAAGAGAGCCTTTCTTGCCTCTCTTGCTAAGCCACCTGCTTTGAGTGTTGAGTGAGGGTCTGACTGCATTACCTGAATGTTAACTCAACCTGCTTTTCTACAGGAGAGGCTTGTTGGGAACAGATAATAGGCAGCAGCACCCACCACTCAGCACCTGCATTTTTACCCACCCAAATTTACTTGCTCACTGAAAGTCATGATTGAGGATTCTAAGTTCTGTTGTCAACAAGGGTGATCTGGAACCAGCTGCTATCCATTAGCAGCAAAGAAAACCATCATGATTAGGCTTCCTAAAAAGACAACTCAGGGAATAGAATAAAGTAACATGACATGAACTCAGATCTTTTTCTTAATCATGTTCTAATTTTTTTATAGAACTGAGGAAACTTTGGAGCAGATGCAATTATTTTTCAGCAATAATAACTGTATAACAAAGCTTTAAACAGCTCAAGGCATGTTTTTTAGATGATGTACAAAGCTGTAAATATTGCTGTTAGTTTACCATTTCATATGTAATAAAAATCCCTGTGTCTTATCTGGCAATTTATGATGTAAAGAGAGAAAGAAAAGGATCTTTATGTGGCTACTATACTCTTTAAATTAATTTTTATGGTGCTCTCAGAAAGTTATTGTTATCCATTCCACCAACAGAGAAATGAATCATGGATAATGGGTAAGTACCTTTGTACTGTTTACAGGGTTTCAGACTTTAAAGTTTACATCCTGGTAAGAGAGTATATCAATTTAATTAGGTGCTTTGAGTAATTTACCCAAGTAAGTTGTTTCATGATAAGTCCTTAGTCCTCAATCTTCTTCTGATTAAAAGGATGATTAATCTTCAGTCACTTAAAAAGCCTTCAGCAACAAAGGATTCAACCACAGGTTTTGCTGATGTTCCCTTTTCCATTTATATTCTGAGCATGGGAAGTAGGTGGAGATGAGCTGCCTGGCACTTTGTTTTGTTGGAATATATTCAGTGTTCCATAATTGCAAAATTTCCTCGTGTCATGCTTCAAGGGTGGGCAGTTTTATGTTATTCCCAGTTTTGATGATATGCTAGTTGGTACAGCTCAGTGAGTTTTGGAGCACTGTAAAATTGGAGTTCATGGAACAACTGGTTTTCATTTCAGTCCCTCCTTTCTCATAGTCTGTTGCTTTCTCCTTGGTTCTGAAGTTCAATCTTTATGTGAAATTGTAGCTCTGCCTTTTGTAAAACCCATTCACACACCATTACATAATCACTCCATTAATAATTGTGGATTTAAAGCCTCTGATCCCTTTTGCTCTCCCTGGAGGAATAAGCACCAGCTACTTTTCAGCCCTCTGCCCACTTTGTTTCTTAATGTTGGAATTCCTTTGGAATTTCAGCGGTGGTTTCCTGCTGCCCTAGAACTAGGATTTGCAGCTTGAACAACCCAGGAAAGCTGTTGGGAAAGCAAAAATCATCTCTCTAGGCTTGTGGAGATCACAGACATCTCCCTAAAAGGTTTGTCTGGAGGGTATCAGAAGGAGAGACACTTTCCCAAAGCTAACTTTGGGTCTGTCCTCATTTGAAACCTCTCCATTATGGTGGCATGTTCCAGCCAAGCTTGCAGACACCAGTGGTGTATTTGTACTCCTGAAGTCATGTTGCACGTCACACCAGTTGGTCAGTGCTGTATGTGGAACTCTGCAGCACAACCAACAAGGAATCCGCCTGTTCTGTGGGATCGGACACACTCCCACTGTGCTGGCCATGCTCAACGTGGGAATCTAAATGATGCCCAGGGAGGAGGAGGGACACCTTGTGGCAGGAACATTCTCTCTCTCAGGATTTTTTCATAGAGGAGCACAGAGGAAAGAAAGAGAAAACAATTTCTATTTCTGCTCCTTGTTTTTCCTATGTGGAATGTGTTTGGAGAATTGTTGACCTGGGGTGATTGATTGGATTCTGGTGAGGATTGCTTGACCCTGATGGCCAATCAGATCCACCTGTGTCTGGACTCTCGCGAACAGTGTCACAAGCTGTGAGTTAGTTAGATATGGTAGTTAGAAAAAGTAGGTATGTAGTTTTAGTATCTCCTTGAAATAGTATATTAATGTATTATAGTATAGTTATAATAAAGAAATCATTCAGCCTTCCGAACTAGAGTCAGACATCATTATTTCTTCCCACTGGGTTTGCCTGCATTTACAGTAACACCTCTCCAGTTTCTTCACAGTCAGTCAGATAGTACTAGCCAAAAGTTAGGGTGTTTGCATTTTAAAAGTGATGGCAGGAAGAATACAGCTAAAGCCTAAGCATCATGCTCATGTTACATTTCTCAGGGTTTTAAAAATATACCAGAGCTTCCTTACTTCAGTTATAGTCAGGTTCAGTAAGCTGAAGTCATAAAAGTTTATATTTTCATATACTAGCTAGACTGGCTCTTATTTCACACACTACATTTTAGCTGAACCACATTAATTTAACCCATGTTTGTGGCTGGCCATATTTTAGACTGCCTTCGGCATGCTACTTTACCAGATTTAAGTCAGCAGTGAATCACAAGCAAACTTTGGTCTGGTATTACTTAGCTTGCCCTCAGGTTTGTGGCACTGCTTAGAAATGTGTCTTAAAGAAAGTTGCCTAAAATGCTAGCCTGAGCAATTTTAACTTCTGTCTTTTGTATAACACTGCTCCAGGCTTACAGCAGTAATTACATCGCGCAGAAATACTTGCTGCTATGCTCACTATCTGCACAGGTGTGACAGTGGAAGGTCTGTGAATCTGTTTGGGATTTTGTAATTTATTATTTATTTGGGGGCATTAACCCTATTGCTCACTGTGTATCTTCTCTCTCCTTTTAGCTCATTGTCATTTCCTTGTGTCGCACAAGATCCTTGGGACCTCCCTTCCTCCCTCTCTCCTTTTTCCTTACTTACTGTTTATTTTCCTCCACTGCTAAGCTTTACCTTTGTGCTTTTCTGTTGCCTCCCCTGTCCTTGTTTTTTGGCCAGGTAACACAGTTAACATACCCCCAATCTTTTCAGAATGAAAAACTATTCAACAGAAAGCCTCTTACCCCAGTTACTGCCATTAATTACAGAAAGAGAAGTGAGAATTACCCAGGCCACAAACCTGAAGACTGATTCAAAATAGTCTATATTTTCCTTATCTAATCCAGAAGTTAGTGCAGCTCTTGGAGAGAGAGAACTGTGATTTTAGAATACAGTCAGTGTAATGATGATGTAGCATCTCTGCTAAGCTTTGCCAAACAATCCCTCATTACATTTTCCTCTCATTTACTATGTTTATCGTGGCATGCAGAGCATGGCAGAGGATTTGCCTGATTTAACATCAGCAAGTCCAGTGGGATCAAAACACTGTTATCCAATGTTTTGTTAGTTTCAAGCAGGTCAGGGGGAGTTAAACTACCTGAGCAGTCTCTTTCATCGCCTCAATTTGGAATGTTTCCTGTAAAGGAAACCTACACAGAATTAGAAAAACTTCTCAGAAAATTTCCTGCTTTCTGTGCTTCAGCTGAGCACATATTTGCAAGGATGTATAAAGAACCAACTTTGTCTCAATAAAGGAAGTAAAAATATAAAAGCAAGCATTTAACATATACTGCAGTAACCAAATCAAGGAATCACAGGACAATTAGGCTTGGAAGAAACATTCTGGAGATCAACTCTTTGGTCAGAACAGATTGTTCTGGGCTTTGTATTGAAAACCCACAAGGGCAAACTCTGCACAGCCTCTCTGGGCAACCTGCCCCACTACAAGATAGTGATTAAAAAAAGGAAAAAAGGCAGATAATATAAAAAACTTCTTATTTATATCAAATTTGAACTTCTTAGAGTTTATGTTTATTCTCTCCCATCCTCATATCACACTGCAATGCGACAAGCTTGGCTCCATCTTTGCATTTTTTCCAGAGCTGCCCTCCAACTCCAGAATAGATAAATACAAGGAGAGCTTCCCTGCCAAATGCAGCTCTTTTGCACTTTTCTCTTACTCATCTTTTCCATATTACCATTGCCATTAATATTTTCCTAGTCTTCAGACTCTTGATTTTAAAATTTTCTTCTCTTTTGTGACCAGCCAACTCTTCATAGCCAACTCTTCTTATTTTAAAAATCACTCATATTAAAAAGTCTTGTAAAAAACTTTTTGATGTTATAAATTTTTTAAAAAGTTATATTATGTCAAAGCTTACTTTACTCCTCACCAGTTGTCATAGTTCATCTCCATTGATGTATAAATGATATGGGGAAAAGCTTCTCTCCCTTCAAATCTTTCTGCCAATCATGTCCTTCTCAAAATTGCACAGATTATAAAGAAATCAAACAAGTTCACGTTTCAAGTGGGCTTTTGAAAATATTAGTGGTCAGTATAGTTGTGGCAAAAGTAAAACCTTGTCCAAAGGTCTGTATAAATGTTTAGACTCTTTGGTTGTGTTAGTGCAACCTCTAGGTACTGACTATACCACTGACACTCAGCAGAAGCAATTAAAAAATTCATTTTCTTCAATGCTACTTTTTTCTGATCAGTTTTCTAATTTTCATTTTTCAAGGTAAAAGGCACCTAGACATAGCACTCATTTTTTTCTCTTTATAGTGTTGCTTTTAGAGAATCAATGGCCCTTCTAACAACTCTGGTCGACAGTTTAAAAAGTTCACTAGTTTTGATACACTTTCTAGCCCTTTCTAGCAGGTCCGTGTCTTTAAATGGCATTGGCACTTTCACTTATCCAAAGCATATCTGTCACCAGCTTTAATCTCCCTATCTTCAGTGATTTATATTTGGCTCTGATTCAGATTTAGGTTGTGTTTCCTACTCCTCTGATAATGCTATTCAGTTGTAGTTATGATCATCACTGGAACTGCCAGATATTAAAAAAACTATTTCTGCTGTTCTTCCTCCTTTATCTAGAATATCTCTTTTGCACAGGAAGCATCTAGAAGATTTCTCTAAGTGCTGCTTTCCAAAGGGAGTGCTGAAATGCCTGGGTTTAGTCAATCCAACCTAACAGGGTCCATACTCAAATACCCTGAGTATGTCTTGCCACTAAGAACTCATATAAAACTTGCCAGAATGAGGTGAGCAAATGGGTGTCCAAAATATTGTCATCCTTATTGTCAAAGGACAAAGCCCACCCCACAATAATGTAGCTTTTCCATGTTACCATTTAAGAATAAAAGACTTTCTGAAACTCTCCAGGCTTCTTTCCATTCCTACCACAAATATCAGCTGGTCCACTTGTATGGTCCCAGCATCTCTCCAGTGATATACAGAGCTGTAGGCACTGGAAATCATTTTTCACTTCTAGTAATAGTTTGGTTCAGTTTTTCCTGACAGTACAGTTTCACACTTAAATGAAATAGATTTCTTTTATATCCAACCAGACTGACTGATAAAGAAATACTTTTGTAGTCTTAGTATCATGTTTTATAAATATTTTTATTTGGTCTGTATTTTATGTACTTACTTATGTCCTTCTGGTTCTTCCAAGATGCACCTCATCAGAGCCTTTTCCTTTTTTGAACCTCTCTGGAACAGTTTAATCTTTCTCTACTGAGTAAGGAGACATTTAAAGAAACCAGCTCCTAATTCTGTGGAAGCTGGCCTTGCATACGAAGCAATAGGTCAATGTTCTGGGAAGAAGTAGATAAGGATATGAAGCAATCTTAAACTGCATTTGTCCTAAGTCCAGATTTACAATACATTTTACCATTTGCCCCACAGTCTACAAATTGAGTCTAATTGTCGTGGTTTTGGTGCCAACCTATGACTTTAATATCAGGAGGCAGGGAAGAAGGGGGCAAGGGGATAATACTGTAGGGATAGGGATTTTTCTCCCTAAAATGTATCCTTAAAATACCCCATAAAATCCTGAGGGCAGATCCCGCTCTCCAAAGTGTTCCCTGAGGATTTCCCTGCTTGCAGTAAATTACATAATTGTGTGGTGAGCCATAAAGGAGCAAAAGGGTGAAGAAAAGCAATTGCTGCTCATTGTTTTGTCTGTTTTCCTTGTACCACAGGCAAGGGTCAGAAGACAGACTCAGAGATTCAAGAGAATTGTTAAATTATTGTATTGCCCATACAGTTTGTTTGCTGCACCTGGTGATTTGTAGAATCAATGCTAATAAATAAAACTCTGTTCCTTGATTACTCTTTCCTATGTAAGGGTTCACTCTCAATTTAAAAGGAAATAAGGATGTGGTCATAGACAAAAAGGTCAGTCAACCAATTTTATTTTAAAAAGTGCAACAAGGCTTTGCAATGAGGAGAACTGTTGCAAGAAAGTAACAGGCAATTACTCAGCCAAACAAAACAGAAACAAGAAAGAAAGTCAATTTGTTTACAAAGTAAGGGATGTGACAATCCTGTAATAAAGTCCCTTTCCAGCATTAGCCTAAAGTCATAAAGCTTAGAATTTAAGATAAAGACCTGTGTTAAAAATTAGAAACATTTATAGCAGGAAGAGGACAAATTAAATCCTAGCAATTTGTAGTGAAATATTATTATGTTTTGTTAAAATAGAAAATCAAACTTCCTCTCCCTATAATTTAAAATGGCAAAAGAAAAATGCTAAATAATGAGTACCCTTAACTCTTAATTTAAAATAAAATAAAGTGGTTGGCAAATAAAGGTATCACCATAAAAAAATCCAAAACCTAAACCAAAAAGAAAACAAAACTAAGAAAACACACACAAACCCAAAAACAGTACCAAGAGTTGGCACAGGTCAGCAGACTTTTTCCAGTAGATTTATGGATGTCCCCACCCTTGTTTAAATCTTAGGACAATTTATAGACTTGGGTGAGATCCTATAGTGCACTGGACATGGTTGTGATGAACATAATTTTCTTCCACGTGGTGTTGTGCTTTGATTTTGTGACTAAGTGCTTATAACGCATCGGGCTATGGTGGAGCAGCACTTGCACAGTGTCAAGCCTTTCTTTTCTCCAAATTTGCCCCCTCAGCAAGTGTGTTAGGGGCACACCATAAGCTCAGTGGGAGAGGAGGAGGGGGTACACAACCAGGAGAGTTGACTCAAACTGACCAAAAGGATACCCCATGCCATATAAAATCATGCTCACCAATAAAAACATAGGGAATAGGGTTTTGATAGGAAGGTAGACATTGCTCAGAAAGTGACTGGCCAGTAATCTGCTTGAGAAAGACTTTTGTATCCCTTCCCTTCCCTTCCCTTCCCTTCCCTTCCCTTCCCTTCCCTTCCCTTCCCTTCCCTTCCCTTCCCTTCCCTTCCCTTCCCTTCCCTTCCCTTCCCTTCCCTTCCCTTCCCTTCCCTTCCCTTCCCTTCCCTTCCCTTCCCTTCCCTTCCCTTCCCTTCCCTTCCCTTCCCTTCCCTTCCCTTCCCTTCCCTTCCCTTCCCTTCCCTTCTACTTTTATTTTGACCCATGGGGGCTGTCTTAGTCTTGCTTTTCCCCCGTCTCACTGCAGGAGGCAGGGAGTGATCAGGTCCTTGTGTGGTGCTTGGCTGCTGCCTGGGGCTAACCCACAACATCCAGCTGGAGAACAGACTCTGGTAGTTTGCCAGTGGAAGGTGCCTGAATCATCTTGTTATTCAGTAAATTAATATATCTATTTTTAATCCTTGGTCATCTCCTGCAGATAATCTTTGGGTTAGAAGGGTCATTCTGACTATTCATTGTTGAGTTATTCATGCACAAACATTTTCAGAAAAAGCGTGGGATCAATAAAATCAGTTATTATAATTAACTGGAAAAGAAAAGAATCACAAGTGATCTAACACTGCAGTAGGGCATATTTTAGTTGGCTATTAGGAAAGTTTTTATCTCAGGATGGAGTTTACTGTCAATAACAATAATGAAATCGGTCTGAATATCAATATTGATTCAGACTTTAAAGGATGCATTTTAATGATAAATTTCATGCATAAAATTACCTATTAACAGATCCTAGCTATTATTAGACAACTTCTGGAATTCCCCCTATCCTGGTACAAGGTTTATCTCCCAGGGTTGTATTGCTGTTTGCCACATTTCTTGCATGACCTTGGATGCATCAGATACCCATTCATAAAATCACTACTTTATGAATGCTTAATAGCATTTTAGGAAAAGATTGTGAAGTGCACAGATATTATAATGATGGAAGCTGTATACATTCTAAAGTGATTGTTTTTCTGTTTGACTTTCACTTCTTTTTTCTCCTGAATAATCTTGGGTTTCATTTCTAAGGCATTACTTTGTTGAAGTCACTGGGAGTTTTGCTTGCACAGGGTCTAGATGACTGAGTAGGCTCTGTGAGTGATGAGGGACTGTTTGGCAATTACTTTTGAGTCGTGTCATTATGCTGAATATCATCCAGACTCAAGGCTATGCCTGACTCATTAGATTTGTGGAACATTTTTTTGCCATGGTATAACACAGCATTTGCATTCAAGCCACAGCTCTTGCTGTCACTCTACTTTAACCACATTGTATCATGCTATGTTATTTTGAGAAAATGTAGTACGATTGTTGAGATATTCAAGGTCTTGATAAGCGACTGAATCAGTACAAACCATTAAAATGTGTACTGTATAATGGAGGGACATGACATTGGTGAATTGTTTCCTTTTAAATCATTAAGTGTCCATTGGTGAGACAGTTTAATTAAAGCTTTAAAAGGTTAAGCTGTTGCTAAGAACTGGTAAAGAATGACAGTCATATGGAAGAGGATCTAGTAAAATATTTGCAAGACATATGATGTCCAGAGAATATGCCCATCTCTTCCTTGAGTTTATCAACCTTTTCCTCCAAAAAAACACTATTTACATTTTGTCAGTGGGTGCAGAAGTATTTGAAACAGAGGGGATGGTCATCTGCCCAGTTGAAAGAAGTACAAGTAAATTCTTTTATCAGTCTTTACTGAGCCCTAGGGACATCCATCTGGAGCTCTGGGTCGAGACCTGGGTGCTGCAGTGCAAGGGAGACATGGATGTGCTGGAACAAGTCCAGCCAATCTCCACAACTTAAGGGCTTGGAGCATCTGATGTAAAAGGGGAGGCTGAAAGAGCTGGGACTTCTCAGCCTGAAGAAGAGAATGTTCAGAGAATGACTACAAATGTGTATAAATACCTGATGGGAGAGTAAAGAAACTGGAGACAGGCCCAGTGGTGCCCTGGGGAATGACATGAAGTAATAAATACAAGTCAAAGCACAGGGACTTCTGTTTGAACAGAAAAAAAACCAGGGTGTTATACTTTAAGAGCAGTAAAACACTGGCACAGGTAGCCCAGAGAGGTTGTAGACTCTACATCATTGAAGATACTCAAATATGACTGGACACTGTCCTGACCAACCTGCTTTAGCTGATCCTGCTCTGGAAGGTGTGTTGAACTATGTGATCCCCAAGGTGCCCTCCAGCCGCAGTGGTTTTGTGATTCTTTGATTATTAATGCAAAAGATTTTCTTGATGTCTGTATTGCAGATTCCCAGCTGCATTGCAAAAGCGCCTTCCCCATCCTCTTCTGTGTATATCTATTTAATCACTACTTATAACATTAATAAAACCTAGTAAAGAATCTAGTTGATTGCCAAAAGGGCTGTGAGCTATGAATTAAGTTCCTACTCCTTAAAAGAAGTTCTGGGCAGATATTAAAAAATTTAGCACTTTGTTATCAGCAGCATAATGTGGATATGCCCAGTGCATAAAATGGAATATCCATTTCTGGTAAGGAGAAAGTGATGCTTCTTTTCTTGCTCTCCTTGCCACAGAAGAACATCAATTTATGTCAGTTGTGCTGGTGGCTTTTGTGTTACAGGCACCTGTCTACTCTGTGCCAGGGAGACATAGAATCATTTTAATTAAATTTTCTCTAGGGGGAAGTTTAGCAGAGCAGGATGTAATTATCCAGATAGGAATTTTGAAAGAACATTGAACTTAACATCCTCTGCTTTGGTTAAAAGTGTCATTGGATGTTTAATGAAACAAAATGGTCAGGGACCTCTGTTTTACTTTTCATCTAAAATACAGTACTTCATTCTGAGTCATAAGTATAGATTTAGTGAAGAAACGGCTAACTAATGGACCACCATCACCACTTCATTTAGCTTTTACTCCCAGTACAGCATCTTCATGTCTCATTTGTGAGAGGTGTTTCAAAGCACCAGGTCAAGCTTCATATTTTAAGGTAGCTGAACAGGAACACAGTCATGAACACTGTAAGATTTCAGGGTATTCTTGTGAGAAAACTATGTTTGTTTTTAAATTAGTTTTGCCCCTCGCAGGAAATTCTTTCACACAGGGGATGGTTGTCTCTACAGTTAGAACTTATGAATGAAAAGTAAATCTGCTTCTCCACTGAAACAGAAAATTAGGGGTTTTTTTAGAATTTATTTATATCCCTATCTATAATTAATTTGAGCTGCAGTTTGGGCTGCAAATCAACTTACCTAAGAATATCATTTTGTTTACGCATCTGCAATTGTCAAGTGATATATGAATTAGGCAAGTACAGGCAGAATAATTGTGTCTCTCAATGCCAATACAAGGTGTCCTTAGAAACCAGAGAAACAATGTTCAGCAAGGAGTTTAGTCTAAAACAGATGAGAAATTCCTGCAAAATACTAGGAGATGTGCAGCTGCTCATGTCTTTCTTTGCCTTTTTTTTTTCACTTTGAGACAGTAAATTCGATGTAAGCTTCAAAGAGCACACTCAAATTTAGCAGGCCAAAACCATATTATCAGAGCTGAGATTTCTGTGATAAATTTGTAAACATCACTTTTGTTTTGTAGTCTGTCTTGACATGGCAAATTAGTGGCACTACCCTCACAAAGTCAGATCCGACAAGATAGTGTCACGGCTTTGGCAGGTTGGAACCACAGAGCTGAAGAAAAAAATATCTTCTTATTAGATTGGAACTCAGAGCAGATTGTCAGCTAAAAGGGATGCATTCAGCCCATGAATTTTGGAGAAAGGAAGAAATATACGATAATCAAGTGTTCTAGCCTGTAAAATTTGGACCATTAAGTTGCATGCAGTACTGCATTGGCTCCATTTAGTACCCAAACCAGTGCAATTATTAGGGTTTTGGGCTCCCTCTTATGTTCTGAAATAAAGTATGCTACTTTTCCAAGGCTAAAAAATAAAGAAGGAAAAAATAATAATAAAGTTTATCAGACTTGGAAAGAGAAGGGTATTCGGCATCTTTTTTGTTTTCATCTATTCTTTTCTAGCCATGGAAATGAGCAGAATCGAGGTTAAAGTCAGGTCAAATGTTTGATTTACCTGGAGTGGAGCCCCTTGTCAGCACTGCAGTGTAGCAGAAAGAAGAGCAAATCACCCCAGTTCTGTGACAACATTAAGATTTTTTTTCAGTAAGTCAGGTGTTTCCTTCTAAAAGACGTTCCAGATCATTGATGAATCCCAGATGAAAGACAGGAAGACCTCACCTTACTCTTTTCCTTCCGATACAATTTTCATGTCCATAGAAGTGGATCTTGACCCCTGTTAATTCATGTTAACTGATGCATAAAAAGACATAAGGGACAGGGGTATATTTTCTGTTTCTTTCTCTCACAAGAGAGCCTGAGATCCTTTATCCTTAACATGTTCCTTAAGTGCCTGAGCTAGATGCATTACCAGAGTTAAAATTTTCAATGTAATTTGGGCAGAGATCATAATTAATTATTATTAATTCCTATATCAACATTAGAAAGGACAAAAAGAAAAAAATATTTTAATAATTCTTCTAAAATTAATTAGTTCTCTCTGTACATGCAAATATTGAAGATTTAATGAAATTTTTGATATATCCCTTCAAGCTGCTAAGCAATTTAGAAGAAATGGGGAAGTGAGAGAGAGACGTGGAAAATAAGAGAGACCTTTCTTAGCAATAGACTTACAAAATGTGTCTGGCAAAGAGATTATCAATAAACATAAGGTATTTTAATACTGACAAAACATTCAAAAGATGCAGCTTATATTGCTGATAAGTAGCAGTACTTCATCTCTTTCTTTCCTTCCCATCTAACTTCTGTGCATACAGGAAATAGCTGAACTCTTCAGTCCTTTATATTCAAATGAATGTTTCCCACCAAAATATTTATTCAAATGGGAATGGTAGTGATTTTCAGATTCTCACAGGCAGAGTGGAAACAGAAAGATAAATTACTTTCTCACATTACTTCAGTGTTATTGTTATCATATATTGTGTGATGTTCCCTCATTATCTGTCGGTACACAAATCCAAGCAATGCATAATTTCTGAACCAAAAGTAAAATAGCAAAACATTTTTCAAGATGTTTTCAGCATTTTTAAATTTAGATGAAGGGAAAAATGTGTCTAACCCTGGCTGATAACAGACATTAAAATTCTGAACATATACACAGTCTTGAAGTGCCTGAGCAGACAAGCAGCCAAATTCTTTCTTGAGTTCTGGTCCTTTTGTTCCACTTGGGTTATGTAAAATGGAAAGATCCTGAATTTAAACAGCCATGGATGATAAAAGCTGATAATGCTGATAAAAGGGGATTACCTTCCTCCACACTGAGAAAAACATGATTTTGTAAGAGGAGGGGCACTGAAGAAAATCAGAGTTCCACAAACTTCTTTCCAGTTCTCACAGTCTAGGCTACCATGGCACAGACATTTAGGTTAGGTAACCAACTCTCCAAGAGAGAGAACTCTGTCACCTGTTGCAGAAAGAGATTTATCCCAATGCAATTCCCAAGATGAACTTTTCCTCTCCTTTTAGCATAGAAAATGTAGATTCATTTATGTGAGGAGGGGTGGGTGAAAGGAATCAGAATACTACAAGGTTAGGATGTTTCTGAATTAGTTTATAATTTCAATGATACTTTTAACTAGTTACACTTTAAACAAATAAAATGAGATACAAATCCTGAGAAAGGCAAACCAGAGGCAATTCTTATATCTTACTTTATCTGGTTACTGAAGCACAGGTAGGATCTTCATCTTCCAGAATTTCAGAAATATATACATAGTTAGATCATTGCTAGCTTATAGATTTCATTTAATTTAGATTTATACCTAAATTTTAGGCCTCTAGAGAGTTCCTAAAACCTACATTCTTAGAAAGTTAATGTAGAAAGTAAATGCATTTGAGGATTCCAGAAGAGGAGCCCGTTTGCCTAAATTTGAATTTAAACAAAAAGTTTATACAGCAAACCTAATAATATTCCTCCTGCAGACTTCCATCTCAAGGAGAAAAACACTCACCTAACAAAGCACCACACTGGGAAGTGAAACTGAAATTACATGTTTAGGGATTCAGATGTCACAGAATATTGCTGGATCTTATATTGATCAGTAGCTCCTGAACTGACTTCAAAATTAATTCTGGTATTTCTCATCTCTCTCCATCCTAGTCTCTAATATGTTTTGGGTTGACTGGGAAAGACGTGTTCCCAATTAAATGCTTTCTGTTTAGCTTCAAAAAGAGCTATGTACATTAAACACCAGACATTTTTCTCTGTCCTTTGGGCTTCTTTTAGTGCATTCTGATATTTTCCCCACTAAAATATGGAAATATCAAAGATAATCATGTTTATTTCATGGTTTTCCTTCCTGCCTTTGGAGAAAATGATGTTACATGATAGGAGTCTGCTTCTGATGAAACTTAGAGTGTAGCTGTTCTAAAGCAAAGCAATGGGGAAGATCAAACCAGTTAGACTGGAAATTAGCTCTAATAAATAACCTTAACATCAGCTCATCCCTCAAATCTGATGCACTGGTGAGGTCTAAGTTAGGAATCCAATTTTTTGTCTTCATTCAGTAGAAGTTAACAGGTAAGTATTTCTGAACAGCCTTTTCATACATCTAAGATGTGAAATGCCTTCATAATTACCCCCTGTAAAGACAGCCTAAGGGACCAGCTTTCTCTGTCAACTAACAATGCATGATCAATAATGCAGTCTTGGCTGAAATCCTCAGATATCCAGCTGTGACCTGTTTTGGGTTTGTTTGGATTTTTTTTTCCTCTTTTGCCCTTATTTCACTTTACAGCTTCACCAGTTTCTAATCTGTAGAAGAATTTTAACTTTCGTCTGTAACTATTTGGGCATCTCAATGCTATAGTTTGATAGGGGCATTGGAACTCCCGAAAAAGCCATATAAAGTACTTACAACTTCAAATCTGTATCTTAATCTGTAAAATAATATTTTATCTGTTTTGTTTTCTTTTTTCCTCTGAAAAGCTCCAAAAATCATAGTAGATCAAGTCCAAAATTGTACAGAAAAAAGCATAACCATAAAAAGAGAGATGTTTTCTCTCCTAACAGTGTCATGGTTTGTAATTTTCTCTTTAATTTTCTTTTACATGGTTTGTAATTTTAATTTCAGCAAATGTTTCAGGACCTAAAATAATTTTGAATGACCTTTATTTTTCCTCAATATCCCTTTTCAAAATTATTGATCCTCCTAAGCTAAAAGTAGTTTGCAAAATGGCCTTCCACAGTACTTTAAGTGCTCTCTATTGACCACATTGCAGAGAAAAAAATCAAAAACAGCCTCTCCAAGTATTCTGCAGTATCTATGACTGGACTGCATAAGCACATGAAATTTAAAACTGGAACTTAAAATTCATTCACTTGAATTGGAAAAAGTTAAAATTTAGAATAATCAAGATTTTTTATTTTGCCATGATTCAGGATATTAGGAAGTTCACAACTGAGTGTGATACAAAGGAAAACTCTTTGTGGGCAGGGTGTTATAAAATTTGAATTTCCTGAGGTTTCTGGCCTACAACTCTGAATTCTGCCATGAGCCTGGCAGGATCCAGATCTAATGGGCTATTGGCCCAAATTTATATGGCTTCTGTTACGTTTTGAAATTTTCATTTCTAACTTAAGACAGCCTGAAAGGAAACTATGCTACCAGTTCCCCTAAACTACATGTCCCTGAACAGGATATCCACTGTATCAGCCAGCAGAGTATCCAAATTTCTGTCTTCCAGTGTCTCTTTTCCACAAGTAATATTTCAATGATAGCAGTTAATTCTTACATCTGACAGTCTTCATGGACTTTCACTTTCCTCACAATCTTATACTTCAGACTTTATACTTCAGACTAATTCAATTTATCTTGTCCATTTTACTCAAACAACTGAAACAGATCTATGGTAAATTAATGTACTATAGATAATTTGGAATGCAGTGTGAGAATTCTATGCACACCAGCGGTACTGTATTACCTAAGGATATAAGATTTTAATTTAAAAAGTTAAAGGTCCATAAATCACACTCTATCTACACTTGTCAACATTTCTGACAACCTATTTTAACATCTAGAATTATTTCTTTCTTTATCACATAAGAGATTTTAGTTTAACTCCACTTTACCCTAGAAAAGGAATCAGGGAGCCTAAAATGATCAGAAAAAGGAGGAGAATGTTGAAGAAAATTTTAAAAGCACTAGCTACTCACTGAAGACATTCTTAAAATATGGTAGGGGTACTCTTAAGGTGGATGAGAAATGAGCAAATAACCTTTTTGTGGTGTTTTTATAACCTAGCTTATGCAGATGAGGCTAAGACGTGAGATATAAGACTGAGAACGGGCATGTGCTGCTTGGCAGGAGATAGCTGGTGATAGAACCCCTGGCAACCCCAGTTTAAGAAACCCTGCTTAATATTCCAAAGCTTGGGGACAAAGTGATGACCTCATTCCAACCTGGGTCTGTAAACAGCAATTACAAGTGACTAGCAGCAGGAAAATATACGAAGAGACAAATTAACATCCATTCTGACTCCAATCTGGAAGGTAGTCAAGGTTTATTATGTTGTCCTCCTTTCTATCTCAAGGGCACACTTTAAAGCCTACAGCACACTTTGTGTTGCCAAGGCTCTCTTCCTAACAGCTGTAGAAAGCAAGTAGTTCAAAGCTACCACGCAGATGTCTCCAATGCATGAGAGTTAAACAGACAGTCATAATATAAACACAATCTAACATCCTGTTACAAAGGGTAGCAAAGAAAGAGATAAGGCATAGAAATTTCAGATAGGGAAACAATAATTTTTTTTTTCCTTAACTATTTAAGGTTAGAATCTCAGGAAGTGAAAAGATGAAAGAAAAGCCTTCTCAGTTATACTCCATGATACTAACAGGAGTTCCAGCCTTCAGTGTCTTTTACACTTAGATTCATTTTCCACTAAAATAAACTCATACATAGAACCAAAAATGTGGGAAGCTTTCATGATACCCAATAGAAGATTTCACAATAATGTTCTCATCTTATCTACTTCTCATCCATCCTCTCTCAGCACACCCTTTTTTAGATCCTATGCATTTCCCAGCAGCCCAACATCACAACTACTCCCATGAGCACGTGCCAGTTGTAGTTGACTCAGTGAATTTCTTTTAGTTCCAGTCCCACTTGGGAGGAATTTGTTTATCCCAAGAGGTAAAAACATCTTCTAGATTTTAAACCAATTGATTTCCCCTTTCTATTAAACACTCCAACTGTGAACTGTTTAGAGTCCCATGTCTCCCAAAAGGCAGCTATATTCCTGTGCAGACTACCTGGGTTTACATCTTGACATTGTCCCTGGTTTTGGAAAACAAGCAAAACAGCTGTATGCTTCTGTCACTACACTCCCGCTTTCCCCCATTTGGTACCCTCTCTCAGAACATTATTTTGTAGGCATGTGCCTCTTATATAACTCTTTCTGGAATTTTGGAAACTAGAAAGTGGGAGGAGGGACAAAAATGTTGGAAAAGTAGAGGTACTACTCTACTGGATGTCTCCAAACATTAATGTCTCCAGTTGAGAAACTGCAATAAAGTGGCCAATGACCAGAGATGCAAATTCAATGCAGATAATATATCAACATTTAAACAACACATACCTCAAAATGATCACTGAAGGAAATAAAAATAAATTATCCATGTTTTTAACCCACCATTTATATGAACCACTGCTCATTACAGTTTGAAATGTAAAGTATAATTACAGCAAATGTATGATGGTAAGTGCTTTTTTCACAGAGCATACCCTTTCTCATGGATTATTTTCCACTGAATTCTTTTTATAACAGGATATATCCCACCTTATCACAACATTTTGGAACTGGGCAACTAATTTTAGCCAGCTGAAGAGAAGAGGAGGTACTTTCAGAAAGCAATTTTTTCCACCTATTTGGGTGGTTGTGCATTGGCATTCTGCCATTACATTGCTAAATATATATATATATAAAATATATATATATATATATATAATGCATCAAAATTTTTAAAATTGCTACAACCATTTCTTTCACTCCTTTTGGGCAGAGGGTAGAAGGCAAGGAAGTTGATATCAGCCCCACTGTGGCTGTTGATCTGATTCCATGCAATATTGTTGAAGCAAGGGTTTTTCATTGAAGTAGAAAGAAATTTTGTATTTTCTTCCTCAGCACACAAGCTCATATCAAATACAAAATTTTCCTTCATAAATTAAAAATTCTACTTAGTACTGGGTATTTTTTCTTCCTATCTTCATGGTTTAAATGTGTTTAAAAGCTGTGGAGGTACAGTTTCAAACCATTGACTCCAACATTATGAACTCTTTAATATCTGATATTTTCTGTCTTAGAAAGAACATACATAGTGTGATCAAACTACCTCTCATCATTCTCATGGATAATGTAGTAGTCTGAGCATTTTATTTTAGCAGGTCTGTAACTTTGTTTCTCCAGCTCCTGAATGTTTTATAGGGGCCTTTTCAGAATTTTCTTCAATTTTAGTACTGTGTTCAAAATATAAATATCACTGCTGACACGATTTCTGAGTTTTGCTGCAATAATGTCTTCCACATAAAGAGTTATGAAACTTTATATATACTAGACACAACCTTGGTTAATGAAAATTCTAGCTTTACATAAGTTTTTCTAATGCAGATGATTTTTCTGTTTGGGTTCCCCTCTCCTATTTTAATTCCATGTTTACCAAGCATACTGTGTATTATTATTCTGTGTATTCTCTTCCTTTTCTGCTTGTACCTCTTTCCTTCCATGGTCATCTTTCACTCTGAAGAGCAAAATATCCACCAACTCTTAACAATAACAATTTACTCTCTTAGGTCAGGTATTTCATGTGTCCAAAAATATTAATTTGGTGAAAATAGAAGTTTCATGATATTGAGTGGGTCACCCAATATCCTCTTGTGCAATAATAGAGAAAAATCAGCTGTGACAGGTTCTGTTCTAAAAATATATATTCAGGATGCTCTCCATCATGGGTCTGTTGCCCTCTGATCTGTTTATGCTCCTAGATATTCTTGACTCCTGGTAATCTGATCTCATTTTAGCTCTCTGTGTGTGTATCAACTGTTTGATTTTTACATTCGATCCCTGGGTTGATCACAGGACTACAGATTTGGTTTGGTTTTTCGGGGGGTTTTTTGGGGGGGGATTTGGTTGGTTGGGTTTTGGTTTTTTTCAGAGTTTTTTTGTGGTTTTTTGTTTTGTTTTGTTTTTTGGAGAGGTGTTGGTTTTTGGTTTTTTGGGCTTTTTGGTTATGTTGCGTTTTTTGTTTAGTTTGCTAATTAGTTTTGGGATTTTGGGGGTTTTTTGGTTGGGTGGGTTTTTGTTTTGTTTTGTTTTTGTTTTTTTGTTTTTTTGTGGTTTTTTTTGCTTCTATCTTACTTTCTAGAGAACAGAATGAATGAAAAGAATATAAAGGATAGTGGCTATTGCACCCAGGTCAGAATATTGTCAAAAGTAATGATGTCCACCTGTTCAGATCACTGGCAGCTACTTAATCCTCATCCATCTTTTTGGAATAATGTGTCCTGCAATATGATGCAATAAATGCCATAATAATTCATGCATCAATGACCCATGTCAAGGTGAAAGTCATCTCACTGAAGAGCAGTTGAGTGCTCCCCTTTAGCCATTTATGCTCTTGCTACAGTACTTGAAGACAAAGAGAACAGCATAACAATTGATGTAATTCAGATCACCTTTCTTACATGCCTGTTTCAGAAAGGGAATGAATAATGGTATAAGACATCTGTCTTGTCTCTAAAAAGAGCCTCACTGATCACCTTGCTCTGGGTACCCAACTTTAAATTGCTGACTCCAGCCCTGCTAACTGAGATTCAGAGTTGTAGCCTTCAACTAAGATTTCTACTTAGCAAATGATCCACATACTTCCTTCCTGAAAATATTTTATCTCATTCTGAAACAGACAGAAGTTTTTGGAAGATTTTTCTTGTTAAGCTAATTAATGCAATTACCTTTCCCATCTTGACTACTGACATCAAGGCCCAGACTCAAATACTCAGCAGTGCAGTTCTTTGAGATGTAATAACCAGTCTTTTCTCATCTATTCAGCATCAGTGAGCACCTTTACTTTGGGCTGTGCTGTCAGTGGTCAGAAACCATGTAGTTAAAAAAAGTGATCTCATTCACAACCCAAAAGAAAACTAAGATAAATAAGCATTCTTGTCTCTGAATTGGTCTCAGGTTGTAGTCAAACTAAAGAAATTACAATTAATTTTGGATATGCAAAAGAGTTGTTCATATTCCAAACCCAGTTAACTGTTAATCATCTCAGCAAACCTGTTGGCTTGCTTTGCATTCTGGTACAATTAGATGTGTTAGAATTCCCCCAGGCATGCAGTCTTCACAGGCTAATTTATTTTTATGAACATCCCAGGGACACTGAAGACATTTTGCTGAACTTTGTTAACACAACTTGCTGTCAACCTGGTGCATTAATGAAAATAGTTCCACCTTTCTGATATGCTACCGACATTTAATTTTAAAAGCACAATTAATATATGCAATGTTATTGTGTGCCTCTCTCTTTCGTAAGCCAGTAAACACTAACTTGGGATTTATTAACTGCTAAAAGCAGTAGATGTTCAATCAATACAGTATACTTCTGGCATGTGAATGTGGCAAGAGCAAAATCAATCTTTTGGGGAAATGTAAAACTTAAATCCAAGCCATCTGAGAGGTTTTGTTATTTGTCTTTTTGGTTTTTTGTTTAGGTTTTCTTCTTGTTTGGGTTTGGAGTTTTGGGGGGTTTTTTGTTTGTTTGTTGACTGGTTTGGTGTTTTTTGGGTTCTTTTAGGTTTGGGGAGGTGTTCATAAAAGAAATAATCAGCTAAGAAATAAAATACATTGGTTACATTTTACATGGGAAAATACCATAATTACATCACAAATGCCATGACCACTACAAAATGGCCATAACAAAATACCATGGCTGCATTACCTGGGATCTACTTGAACTCAAAGCCTCCTGTCATGTGGAAGATATTAAAATCTTCTTTAGCTGCAGCATGTCAGAAATTCTTCAGAAAGTCATCATATCTAGTGGATTGTTATCAGACAGCATTTGGGTGGCCCAACACTCTATCTTCCACAAGTCAACAGAACATAAATGCTAACCAGTAGATTATATTGTGTCAAGCCAAATTTGGAAATTTATTTTCATCCTAAACTCATACTGTGTTTCCATCAGGATCTCCATTTTTTTTTCTTGGAAATCTAGCCTTTCATTGGGCTTTAAATAACATGAGAATAATTTTTAATAAAATAAGCTAAATAAATATGACATTTTGGTATAAGTGTAAAACATTTCTTTCGGTATTTTGATTACCACAGGTTGAAAATGATATTTCAAAAAACCCATTAATGGTCCATAATAAATATAAGATGTTTGTGGTTCATTTTCTGGAAGGCAATATTTTATTGCATATGATTATTTTTTAAATGTTTTTATCTGCAGACTGAATGACTGTCCCAAAAACTGAACACTTTGTCCATAAAAGTATGAGATTAGATCTCTTCTTTTTCTAAAAAAAATCTCAACACACAGGAATAAACCCTAGGTCTTGAAAGTCAATAATAGTCAGGGTGTAATGCAATTTTTGTTGGTTTTTTTTTTTTTTATTATTTAAACTTAAAATGTAGAACAAGAGATAATATTCCTAAAAGTCTGCTGATTAGAACTGACTATGAGACCATCTAACCTTCAAATTAAAAATATGTCCTGTTGGGTTTCCCATGTCATGCTATTTAATATTTGGCAGCAACCAGATAATAATGCTGGCCAATAGCAGACTCCTGCTCAAATGTCTCACTGGCTTGAAGTTCGTTGTTTATTATGAAAGCTAAGTAAATCTGTTTTTTAAATTTTGTTTTGTTTTGTTTTTAATGCAAAGCCAGGCTTTTGACCTAACAGCATGCTTAATCATTTGTGATAAGCATCTACTTCCCTGCAGCATTTAATGATTTCATTGAGAAGTAAAAAGCTTTGGTCTAGACTGTCTGATCAGAATAACTGTCCCACATGCACCACAGCTGCAGTATTTTATACATCCCACTCAGGGCCCTACAGAATCAACAAGAGTTTCACCCAAATGAAGAGTTTAACAAGACACAGGCATATCCGTATTTCAGCAGTACCTGTTTTTCTTGAGTATGTTTTACTGATGAACATTGAGTTCTTTTTTTTTTCCTTTTTTTATAAATAATAATTGCCTTCTATTCATTACATAAAATGAATTTTGCAGGGAAAAGCACTGCTGGTCTGCTGGCACAAGCTGTTGAGAACCAGACATGTCTCTTCCTCATCAGTATAATGCCATCTGCCACAGACAGGAAGGAGGAGATTAAAACTAAGGAAGAAGGAAGAAGTCTTTTCCAACAAGAAAGATGTTCATTAAGTCTCTGGTGATAGCCATTCAGTATCCTCTAGTTCTAGTCAGAAAACCAGTCTGACTCTTCAAAATATAATATATTCCAAGAAAAAGAAGTGCATTAATTTTCTTTCCCTCTGCATTACAATTGATCCATGTGGACTTTTGAAGACTAAGAAGCTCTGAGGCTAATGCAAAAAAAAAAAAAAAAAAAAAAAAAAAAAAAAAAAAGCACTTAATAACACTTTTTAACACTTTTGAGACAAGGAACACTAAGATATTTTGTGTTTCAAATATTTGAGGGCATTAAGGCAATGTCACTCAGGGCAAGGAGAATAGCAATAAAAAGTCAAAATAAACTATGTAAAAGTCCTGTCACATGTTTATTAAGAAAATTATAGACTAATTCTTTATTTCTGGAATCCAAAATAATGAAACAACAAACAAAAAATGTGGTTTCTGTTTATATAAGGTAATGAACGCCATGAAAATTACTTTGGTCTTTTTGCATTAAAGTTACACTTATAGGCTTTAACTGAAACAGATCCTCACTGAGATAAAGTATTGCAAAAACACTCAGAATAGAGCCAGTCCCTTAAAATTTACATCATGTAGAGAAAAAAATTAGATCATGTGTAAATAAAAATGTCATCTTTTTTTTCTTTTCAGAATTTGTGAATTCATGCAGAGAAGCAGAAGGAAGTAAAAGGACTTCCAGTCTTTCCTTACAATTGCTCATTTATAAAACCAGAGTATAAATAAATAAGGTTGGCATTCTCACTACTATTCTAACATGTTAACAAACCTCCTCTTGAGATCTGAGAGCAGGGCCACTTCATCCATAAGAACTGGGCTGTAAACCCAAATGGAGTAAAATCCATCTTTTCAAGAAGGAATTATCCATCTAGCAAAATAATGCCTACCAAACCAGTAGTTATTTATTTATTATTGGGCAGCAACTTGCTAAAGGATACCCCTCTGGTATGTTCACTTCTCCATATACGCTGTACAGGGAGACAAAGAAACTGACGCAGGATGCTGGACTCCCTCTGGGAACCTAGAACATAAATGCTGTGATATAGCCATGGTGATGCATGGCAGGACAAGTACAGTCCCAGGCAACACTTGCACACAGCCACATAAGAGAACTACAGCACATTTAGGCAAAATCATGCCCTGTGTCGTCTCTGTGAGTTAATCCTTCAGTGCCCCTGACCATATAATTGATGATTTCTTTTTAAATACAAGCCCTGTTGTTACTTGAGGAAGCTGCTACCTCCTGGTGCCATATTTAACAGAACATAAAAACACAAACTGCAACACTAGCAAGGAGAAAAAGCTAAACTGAAGAGATATCATCCATACTGAGAGTGGAAAGTCATATAGTAATATATCTGTCAATACTGGAATGCTCCCAGGCCATGACTCCTTGTGCTTTTCCAACACTATCCTATGGCATGTTTGAACAGATTTCACCTGCTGAAAGTTTGGCTGAATATTCAGCTTGAAGCTATCTCTCCTTTTCTTCACACAATTATACTTAATTTCTATTACAATACTTTAAATGAGGCTCTACTAACATTGAGCAGAAGAGATTTTGCTCAGGCTGTGCTCTGCACTTCAGTAAAGAGGCAGGAAAACAGTGCAAAATACTGAATTATGTCAATGATTTACTGTTTGTCCATTTATCTCATACAGGTTCTTAGACTCACTCTGTAGATTTTGTCATTTTAGTTTTGTCTCCCAGAATACTTCTTTTATTCATTCTTCCTATTCTTTAAATACTAGCTAAATTATTTCTGTCTTTTCAGCCTGAAGACACTCAAACCAATGAGAAAAAAAAAGAGCAGAATTTCCTTTTATTTCTTTCTTTTCTTTCTTTCTTTCTTTCTTTCTTTCTTACTCTTTCTTTTCTCTCTTTTCTTTCTCTCTTTTCTTTCTTTCTTTCTTTCTTTCTTTCTTTCTTTCTCTTTCTTTTCTCTCTTTTCTTTCTCTCTTTTCTTTCTTTCTTTCTTTCTTTCTTTCTTTCTTTCTTTCTTTCTTTCTTTCTTTCTTTCTTTCTTTCTTTCTTTCTTTCTTTCTTTCTTTCTTTCTTTCTTCTTTCTTTTCCTTCCTTCCTTCCTTCCTTCCTTCCTTCCTTCCTTCCTTCCTTCCTTCCTTCCTTCCTTCCTTCCTTCCTTCCTTCCTTCCTTCCTTCCTTCCTTCCTTCCTTCCTTCCTTCCTTCCTTCCTTCCTTCCTTCCTTCCTTCCTTCCTTCCTTCCTTCCTTCCTTCCTTCCTTCCTTCCTTCCTTCCTTCCTTCCTCCCTCCCTCCCTCCCTCCCTCCCTCCCTCCCTCCCTCCCTTCCTCCCTTCCTCCCTTCCTCCCTCCCTTCCTCCCTCCCTTCCTTCCTCCCTCCCTTCCCTTCCCTTCCCTTCCCTTCCCTTCCCTTCCCTTCCCTTCCCTTCCCTTCCCTTCCCTTCCCTTCCCTTCCCTTCCCTTCCCTTCCCTTCCCTTCCCTTCCCTTCCCTTCCCTTCCCTTCCCTTCCCTTCCCTTCCCTTCCCTTCCCTTCCCTTCCCTTCCCTTCCCTTCCCTTCCCTTCCCTTCCCTTCCCTTCCCACTGACAGAAGTTATTATTCTCTTTAAATATATTGGCCAACACATTTGCTGCTCTATGACACTCAAGATGAAATAGACAATCTCTCCATATTCAGCACCATGACTTTTCTGTGTCCAGGATATGAGCTGTACTCCAAGTCTTTCAGTTTTCTACACAGCACTAAGTATATGTGAGGTGGATTGTTTTTCATCTATGCATAATACAACAATATTCAGTGGACATTTAAGAGCAAGGCTGCAGATTAAACCCAGGTGCATACTTACAGCACATTAGTGAGTAATTTGTAAGGCCATAGCAAAAATTTTATCCCCTAGCTAAGGTGATATTATTCAGCATAGCTCATCTGGGGCTAATATATCTCAAAAATAATTTATTCCTATAGTTTGACTCTTTCTCATACTCCTATGTCACATTTCCCTCCTAAATCATTAACATCATTAACATTTCTTATTTATCGTTGAAAAGCAAGAAAACACACATAATACATAATCTCCATCTTACCTTTAAATGTCTAAATGCCTTTAAAACTGTGGCCCTAACTGATTTATGTGCATTCAAAACAGAGAATGAGCACCTTAAAAGGTTACTTAATATTCATAGCCATGTACTTGTCAATTGTTTTTAATGAAAAACTCACAGAAAAATGCTGGGAAATGCTCTAGTGCTTATTGTGGGCAGAGTTTTTTTAAATGTATGTCTTTACTTCTGAGCTACGTGTCCGGGTTCTATTAGCATCAGTAAAGAAAGATTGGCATTTGGAAACTGTGATTAACCGTTCCTAAAGCTGCCACCTAGTAAGATTGAGTGGATCATGTCTTAAAACAACTGACTCTCCATTAAGAGAAACTTGCAGCAAGTTCTAAAGTCAAAGCTATATATGTTGTAGACATCAATATTATAAGGCCTGACTCACAAAAAATGTCAATGGGGCAGGGGTAGCACTCGTGTGTGTGGGTTCATGAGTGTCATCCAATACTTTCAGTGGAAAGTTATTGGTGACATAATGGGGTATGGATTCCATTTACTGTTTGACACACTGAAATATATATGTATAAATAACTAATTACTTAGTCCCCATTTTCCCCATGAAAAGTGGGGCAATAATTACCCTTCTAAATCAGATTTTTCTAAGGGACCTGGTCCATAATCTGTGTTAAATACTTCAGAGATTTTACATGGACAATTTGGAAAAAGTTGTAGTATTAACTGGTATTTTCCCTTTTCTGATTTCAAAAGTCTCTGCCAAACATAACTTAAAAACCATTTTAAAAAGGAATCAAACTTTCATTGAAGTGAATTAATCCTGGACTTTGAGTGGTAACAATATCTACAGAATGTGTTGTTTTGGATAAGTCTGAGTGTAAAGATGTATTAATGAAAGGAAAACAACTTTTCATGTTTGCTGAACAACAAAATGTGCAGTAGACTCTTCTTTGTGTTTGATTATAAACTTTTTGAGAAGATAAAGCCTTCTGGCAATACATCAAACCTTCCTGCTTGGTTTCAGTCTAACAACTCTAAACTGAATACTTCTTTACAACTTCCCTCTAGAGAGCTCTTTAGAATGTCCTTAGGTTTTCCTCCAGGCAATGGCAGCTATAGTATGTGCTGAAGGATTTGTCACTACAGATATTAATACACCATCAAATAGAGAAACTCTTTTTAACTCCATGTCAAATGCAAAATTATCATCACTGATACAAGAACTTAGAAGTGTTCTGTATTTTTTGAATCTAATGCATTTTCATTAATGTAGCTTTCTTATCAAACTTGAGGGATACTGTAACAGGCAAACTGTGATGACCTTGGACTGATCAGCACTGAACTTTTTTGTTTGAATATATAATATTATCTGGGAATACCTATTCAAAAAATGAGAAACTGGACCCCAAGAATAACTTTCTGTTTTACCCAATTAGCTTGTAATTTGTAACTAGTATACTAATTCCAAAATTAAATCTAGCTATCTAAAAAATGTTTTATCTGCCCATATTTAATGATTCAGATGCACAAAATATTAACCAGGGTTGAAATTACAGAATTATAGGCAGTACCAGAATATTACTCCAAAACTATTCTTCTCTCTATTAAGTGTTTTTCTCTAAATCTACACAGATGAGACATTAGTTAAATTAGTATATTTAATTTGTTTTTGCATGAAGATATTCAAGTATTTAAAAATAGATTTTAATTATTCCCTTCCTTTTCTTGGTGAAAAGAAAATGTTGCTGAATTCATTTCTACATTATTATTCTAAAGGAAAGAGATTTGAAGGATTTGATCTTTTCTATATTGTGGACAAATCAGAAGTTGACTGATAGAAAGTCATGTTTTAGCCCAAACATGGTACAACTTCTGTCTTAGCTATAGAGTATTTTCTTGGGTTTTTTACATTACCATGTTAATTTTTTATGATTGTTATTATTCACAGCATGTGAGTTTAATCTTGCTTCTGATATGCAGCAATGTACCAGGTTTTTGCTGGTTTTTCTTCCCTAGGAAATTATTTGTGCTTCCCTCTCTCAACACTTCATTCTCAAGCAAGCTATAACAGCTTAGAAAAGAGATTTTCAGCTTTAAGCCTGGAGACTGGGAACAGGACAGGATCATGCTTTAGGCTCCTTTTCTCCCTGTTAGAACTGAGAAGGGTTCCCATCCTTACAGAATGTACAACCAGTCCGCTTCAGATGTTTATCAGCCTCCAAATTTCTGTTCCTGCACTCAACTGTGTGGTTTGCAGTGGAGGGATGGCAAAGTGCTATGCACTGCCAGCACAGCCTGGAAAGTCTCAGATCATATTTCCTCCAAAGGCTCTGCGCCTTGACTCCAAGGTGATTTTGGGCAAACTATTCTGTCTCATTCTCCATGAGACAGATATTGATCTTCCAGTGCAAAGAATTTCATTACCTATGGTCACAAAGCCTGGCAAAAGAGTTTATAACAGTAATGGAATTATTCAAAGTTGAATTTAACAGAGTTCTTAGTCTGAATTACCACCACTACCACCGAAAAGTCTCCTGAGATCCCTCCTGGCCTTCCCGTGTTCACAGCTGTAAACCACCCTTCAGAGTTTGGGTATTTTGTGATGCACACAAATTGAGGGATGTGCAGGCTGACCAACTTTATTGTTCATAAGAGCCTGCTATAATTAAGCTTGGCAAAGAAAGTATTAGCAACCAATCTCTTCAGAAACTTAGAAATTCCTCTATTATCTTACTTCTGGTTTGAAATGGACCTTATTAGTGAGTGAGTCTGGAAAGTGAGAGTAAAATCCTCTTAACTGCTTTGAAGTTCTGGGGAATTTAATGTAATAAATATATTTTTATCTTTTAAAATAAATTCAAAAATTGCAGAAAAAAAGCTTTAGGCATAGTTTTGAAGGTGGAAAAAAAACAAAAACAAAAGAATGTTTTTGGAATTTTGAAACTTCTCTTGGATAAGTTCTGTGTAGATTTGAGGCTTGGACTTGAAACTTGTAAAGTAAAAATATGATAACTGTTGCATAAAAATTTGAGAGCACTTCCAAGTTGTTTGTCTGGTTTTTGTTTATATGTTTTTTTTTTACCAGGTGTAATGAACCTTCCTGTAGTTATTCAGTACAAAAATAATTTATACTACATCCCAGTTAATATCTTGGATTGAAATCTTATAGTGCTCTTGGGTTTGAGTAAAGAATAAGTAATAAGTTTCAGATACAGTGTTGGTCAGAGAACAAAAATATTTCCTTTAAAAGAGCTTCCAAGTTATTTTCATTTAATGTTTTTTAAGGAGCTCCATTGTGATTGTGAATATTTTGTTTCATTTTTTTTGTTGCTCTCTACAAGGTTTTTTATTGCAATTCTTCTTAAGCCAAACCCCATTTTTCCAACTGATATTTATGACTTCAAATTATTTATGTTTTGCAAAAAAAAAATTAGGAAAGTAAAATTATTTTGTTGAATAACTAATTTTATTCACAAGCCTAAATGACAGGACCAGAATATTATTTTTCCATTTTAAAAAATGGATGGTTTCTTTGAGTTCTAATAGATTTTGTGTACTTTCAGTTGTTCTTCAACTTCAGCAAATACATCTTCTTTTCCTTTTCCATTAAGTAACGAATACTCTTGCAAGTACTGCACAGTAGGAAGCAACCTTACAGAAAATGAAATAGGTCTCACAGCAAGTATACAGAATGATTTGGAATAAAATACAGCATGGTTTGATGAACGGAGGTTTGGCCTAGATTGGGCTTGAAGAGCAGTGTTTCACTCTTACTATGGTAGCTGACCTTCTAAGTAATCTTAATCAAGCCTTATTCTGCTTCCCTTTTTCAGAGTTTTTCTTCTATTTTTGTCTTCAGGTCAGGGGCACAGACTGACTCTATGTCTCTACAGTATTTAGCACAGTAAGGCTTTAATCACAAATAGCTTGCAAAACCATCTATATTTATGTTTAAAATCAAATTATTTATTCATGTTTGGTCTAGACAAATCCTACAGTTACTCCTGCATGAAGAACAGATATAAAATATAGGAGTTCTTCAGATTCATTATTCTCAGGATAGTCTGTAATTGTGTACTTATCACTAGCAAGAATGAATATTTTATACTTGCAAGCACTTAAAGTGCAACCCTTCACTTGCTAAAATACTGTGGTTCACATGAACTTGCTGACACCAAAACATTGATATTAGGGCATGCTGCACAAGGATCCCAATGTCTAGGGAATTTATTTAACTTCTGATGTTAAATATTCCGCATTAGTAAATTTTGCAAAGTATCTCTTTCTAGTGTAAAAGGAAAGAGGCGATCTTTGCATTGATGCAAGAAGCAGCTTCTTGGATAGGACCCTGAGGAATGGGTGTTCAAGTACCGCTGTGATGGGCAGCAGTTTTAAATCCCACAGTGTGAACACGGAGTTAGCAGAAATGTCAATATGAGCTCCATAAAGCAGAATGCCACCAGTGTTCTCATTGAAGGATAGGAAAGGGGAAATGAGTTTTTGAAAATAGTCATAAATAATAAAAAATAGTTGGCCTATAGCATTTTTCAAAAATTAACAAGAAGAACTTGAACCCAGTATAAAGTGCCTCAAAGAAAACCTGTCCAGTCTTGAAGGATGGGGGTTTTGATCAGGATAGATCAAGTGTGTGAACAATTTTCAGATGCGTAATTTATTTCCTGTTTTGAAAGAAATTGCTTAGCCTTGAAAGATTTGTCAGGAACATTATCAAGTTTTTTAAGAGTGTTCAGGGAGTGCAGCAGAAAGAAAGCAATACATTCCTAGCAGATCCAAACTAAAATACAATTTCATAAAATATTCAACATCTTTGTGGGCTTATAGTTATACTTATAGGAACCCATTCTCGTAGGATAAAGAGCTGAATTTGTTGCATATGTAATGAAGCCATAGGTAGTCTTGGCCATAACTGAGGGCAGAATCCATCCTTCTTTGCATGAAGCTCTTGCGGGAACAAAAACCCAAGGAGCTCTGCAGCGTGCCAGAATTATTATTCAAATTTATGAGCCAGTCACCAAACCACACTGCAGCTCCCACACAAGCTAGAAAAACATTCATGGCACCTCTAAAAGCAGGACCTTTGAGTCCCAGAGGCTTTGGGGTTGTTTTTGAATTCTGCCATAGCTTGCTCTCCATCCCTTTGTGGTGTACTGTCTGGGAACACTGCACTAGTCCCACATCCCTATCCCAGCTGGCCCAGGAAGTCTTAAATAGTCTCATCACACTCTGCCCAGAGAAGAGAGGGAGTCTTCAAAAGAAGAGGTTAGATCACTGGGAAAAACAAAAAACAAACAAACAAACAAACAAACAAACAAACAAAATTAAAAATCCCAAATAAACATCAACAACAAAAAAAATCACCAGGAAATCTGTAAGGAGCTAAAAAAGAAGAGAATGTATTCCAATCTGGTGCTTGGTAAATATGAGCAACTGCTTATCAGATTGGAGGCAAGGAAGTCCAGCCAAATCTATGCTAGACTATGACCAGATGCACAGAACTGGGTGAATCACTTCCATTCTGTCTCCTTTGCTAGTCTTTCCTTTACTGATTTTTGGTCAGATCCAGACTTCACAACTGAAATGTCTGCCATTTGCTCTAAAAAAGAATACTTTAATGGAGTTTTCTTCCCCAGCAGTATGCCACCAGCAATGTCGGTGTCACCTTACCTGCTGTGCTTCACTGCTTAGGTCTTGGGCTTTATCAGCTGAGTAGAAGCAGGCATCCAGCATCACCCATCACCCACCTCTGCTGGGGGATTTCCCCTTGAAGGAACCAGTTTACATCAAACCAGAGGCAGAGAAGCCAGAGCCATACAGACTGTGATGATGCTCAGAGGGGCTAGGCTTTGGTGTGAGGACAAGTCCAAACTAATGTGAGAAGGTAAACACTCAGCCTGATGTACCTGAGCTGCCAGTGAAGGTGATGGAGGCTCTCAAAGGCTTCCAAGACGAGCAGAGAGATTCTTAATTATAATAATGAATGAACAGCTCAGGTGAGAGGACCTTGAAAGATCATCTGGTCCAACTTTTCGTGGCAAAGGGACCCCATATTATCTAGCACTCCATCCAATCACATCTTGAAAACTTCAGTAGTGGGGTCTCTATCCCACCCCTGGGGAGGTTGCTCCAGTTTTCATGGTAATTCCCACTACCTGTGTGAGGTAGTAAGGTTTATTTTTCTGCCTCACTATATGCTTAAAATGCGCATCTCTCTGGGGTGTCCAAGTCTGGATCCCACTATTATCAAGTCTTCAGAATAAGTATTGTTTCTCAGCATGACTCTGTGCTAATAAAATAGAGTTCTGGTTTCATCTAGGTCCCATAGCTGTTTCTGTAATACAAATAATCACAAATACAAGATTGAGATTCTCAGAAGGGGTTGGAAAAATAGGTTTAAGGCAGTAAAACTTATGTAAATATGTCAAATAAGGCAGACTGGAAATTGGTGAGGAAAATGGTGAAGAATGAGGTAAGTAAAGGTGGTAGAATGTTATAAGGAGAGAAAAACACAAACAGATATTTTTACAAGAGAATGACATTGGAGGACAGGAAGCTTTATAAACATTTCTCCCTGACAGATCCCTTCTGATGAAGAATGGAAATCAGAAAGATCTGATATTGCATTGTCAGTAACTCAATCAGAAAATATCATTTTAGGAAAAAAAAAATTATAAAGAGGAGGGGTAAATAAACCTGAAGGTATGGTCACATGGAAAAGGAGATTTATTTTGAAAAGAAATAGTAAAGTGGCATATGGAATAACATGCAGTGAAATATTTAGCTATAGCATGCTATTTTTGAAAACTGTGTGTTAAATTATAAAATAAAAACTAGGAAAAATTGACATAATAATTTACTGATAGTATAAGAAACTTTTTTTCCATCCACTCATGGTTGTGTGAAGGTTGGTGTGTCTTGCCAATTAGTAATGAGAAATGCTAATAATTCAAATGAAGATAGATGTGAAAGACATACATGAGAAGGAACCTAGAAATTCTTTAGGAAAGTTTATAGTTATTTTTCATCCACACACTGGAAATTTTTTAAATTGTTCTATTCAGAGAACTGTATAATGTAAACATGACCATCTGCCAGATATAACCTGCTTTTCCTAAAAATTCTATTTATCAACTTATCATGTAAGAGAACACAACATATTCATAAGAAAAATCTCTACTATGAGAGAAAATCTATGTATGTGTGAGTGTACGTGCATACACAGATATAGACATATGTTGTTGTCATGCTTTTTTTTTTTAATATTTGCTTTTATATAGGCATTACTTGCACAAAATTGTGTTATGTGTCTTCTGAATCTTTAGAAAGTGCATTTCCAGGGAGAGCACAAGGGAATCAAGAGAGATATGTAGGAAGTAAAATTGCAGAAGGGAGACAGACGTCCTTAATCCATCGATCTGGCTGCCTGGGTCTGCCTTTCTCTGCATTGCTGACTCCCTGGCAGGCTCGAGCCAGGTAGTGTAGGAAGGGCTAATGCAATCTGACTCAAGATCAATACTAACATGGTCTTAGATGCGCTGTTTGTGCTTGCCAGGGTACTAGTTTGGAGACGCTACTGGATTATGTTTTACACCTTTTTAGCATCTAACAAGCATCCTGGGCCTCTAACAGAAACCAAACACAATTATCAGAAGGCAGAGAAATGCTGGAAGCCTTGATGATGTTGTGATAACAGAGTGAACCTTTGACCTCTCAGTTAATAGTCTAAACCCTGCTTAAATTAGTCATGACAGAGGGCTAAAGTCTGCACTGACTTTTACCTTTTAGAGTCTCATGAAAACAAACAGTCTTGCGTGAATTCAGGCATTTCTAAAATTTTGTCTTCAAACTGAAAAGCAAGTAGAAATTAACTGGGATTCTAAACTCTGTTCCTGTGATCAGTTTAGACACGCAGGCACACAGCACGTGGCATCAGTCATATTTGTGAGCAAACTCCACAGGGATGCTGCGACTGCAGACTTCATCTTCCCCCTCCTCAAAGAGACCTGCTCAGCTGGTGCCACAAGCTGTTGGAAGGCAGAGTGGGATGGTACTGCTGCCATCCCTCCTCTGTGTGAGCTGTGGATAAAGGTCTCCTGCCTCCGAAAGCAAACCCACGTCTCTCCAAAATCACTGAATCCATCTGACAAACAGAAGAGTCTAAACCAACTTAGAATCCTTTAGTGGCTCTAATATCTGTTCACTGCAGAGATTCAGAGTTACAGCTCCCATTTCAGCTACAGGATGCCACATAGACATTATGGTATGCAATAATTTCAGATAGCATATTTATAAAGAACCATTTAAGCTCCCCAAAGCATTTCATGTGTGAGACATAGGCAAGCATTATTTCATTCACTAGCAAAATGAAGTCACCCATTCATCTAAAATGCTCTTCTGCAGATCAGGTATGTTAAAGCAAAAGAAAAAAAAAAAAAAAGCAGGGAAACCTTAGGAAAAACGGTATAAAATGTGTAATCCACAAAAGATAAAGATAACAGACTTGTTTACTTCCAAGTGTTTTCTGATAGTATGGGAAAAATTCATCTCTAAAGAAAAAAATCCTTCAAAATTTATGTTCTCTCTGACAATCTGACAAGATTGTCTGCTTTGCTTATGTGCATTTCCCAGTCCTCTTTCTGATTTTTAAATTATTCAAAGTAGGACACTTTCATCAGTTCAGACACTTGAGGAAATCTGTCCTGTTCAGGTTTTCTCTTAGTTTCTTCAGAGATCAAATGGTCAAAGTGCATGGACAAAAGTCCTCCTCCAGATTCCTCCAGAATGCCTTTATCCCCACAGAGATTCTGGTGAAATTTACCATCCCCATTGACTGGAATAGATCAGAGTTAATGTAGGAAATTAGCTGCTAACACTGCTTTTTGCTACAGGAAGAAGTCTTCATTTGCCACGCTGCTAGAAAAACAGAATTCAATTCAGCGCCAAAGGATCCCTGTCAAGGAGACAGGACTGTTTTATCATGTGCTGTTTCATAATACAGGAAGGTTATTACCCTGTGTCCTGGGTTTGCCTTATTAAATTTTTGGTAAGGAGAAAAGGTCAACCACAGAAGTGACTGTCTCTGTAGAAATATTACAACTTCCTTCGTGCCTGAGAGAACCAATTAGAGAAGCTGGACACGCCTCTATAAACCATATTTAAGAGAGGAGAGAACCGGGGAAAGTTCTCTTCTTACTTCCTGGTTTTTGGGGTGAGGGAGCCCCCCCACCCATCCATCCTCTCAGCAGGAGGTCAGCCAGGCCCATGCAGCCTGGCCTCTGGGATGGGGTGGGGGAAGGAACCCGGGCCAGCTCCACTGGGCTCTGGGCTGGCTCTGCTAGGCCAGGCTGGGCTGGGCTGCGCTGCCGTGTGACTGCCGAAAAATCCTACCACCACCGAGCCCGGCGCAGCCTCCAGTGCAGTGGTGGGCCAAGGCCCGCTCTGGCTGCGAGCCGCCGAGCCATGCTGCCAGCACCACGGGAAATCGTGTGCTAAGCCCTGAACAGGCTCTGCCACCCATGCAGAAAAACAGAATCTATTTCTGAATTGAACGTGGCAGGGGCCGGAAAACCAGCATGCAGCCAGATTGGCCGCTGCCATTCTGGCCCAGCCCCTGAGTGGCAGGAGCTGAAATCAACACCATGAGCAGCTCCACGGCTGATGCCCAGCCGAGACCATGTATGTGACCAACAGCGAAAGGCCATTTCCTAATGCAAGGCCTGGCTAAGATTGACTCACCCAATGCTGTTAAATTCCATTTAAAAGCAGATAAACCTGCGGGCACCACTCCTTCTGAATCAGAGAGAAGGAAAGGTGAAGGCATGTGAAGACAATAACATAGAGACACCGACATCAGTGACAAAGGAAGAGCCAAAGCCCAGATGGGAGGAGAATGAGGAGATGCCTTAATCTTGGGCTGAAAAACTCTTGTAAGGCTATAGTGAAGATAGAATTGATGCATCAGACTATTTTTCCCTGTAACTCATGGAATGCACTGGGGGAGCGTAGCATTCTAACCACAGTCATGAGCAGAGGCACCAGTGATGAAGCAAGCAGATGTTGAAGTGGTTGTGATTTGATGAGAAGCTTGAATAGAGAGACATGAGAGAAATGAGAAACCTTGCCCCAGGGATAGAAGAAGAAAATCTGTTTCTAGAGATGGATGAAGAGAATTTTTGTTTCTGTGCTAGAACAGCTCATCCTTAAAATTGCACCCCAATAAGCTGAGATGACCCATGGTGGTGGTTATGGGAAGACTACCAAACATGGGAGGGACTTCACAATTATAGATTTCCATGTGTCTGCTATTCATGAAAATTAAAGCCACAAGAGAACTGTTTCTTGTGGAAAGGTCTCCATAGCAGGGCAGGAGAAATCCCTCTCCCTAAGTGAAGTGAAGAAAGATCATTTTAGAGGTGGTATACTGACTGAAAATACCAGGTTTTGTCTCTTTACGTTGTCAGTGGGAAAAGAAAGAACTGTGGGGAGAATAAGTGTTCTGAAGGTTTATTCTGATTCCTTATTATTTTTTTATTTTAGTTCTGTTAATAAAGCTTTCTTCATACTTTAAAGATTTGAGCCTGCTTTGCTCTCCTCCTAATCCTTATCTCATAGCAGAAAATGAGTAAATATTTTTAGTGGGTGCACTGGCATTTGAACAGCACTCAACCTATCATACTAATTGGTGCCATGACTTGGGTTGGTAAACCAAAACCACTACACCTGGAAAAAAAAAAAAAAAAAAAAAAAAAACAGAATTAGGCTCACCAGAATCACTACATGAGCAAAAAAAAAAAAAAAAAAGTTAAAATTATTGGCTGTTGCTTGAAACTAAACAATTGCTTACACGTCTTGTTTCTTTCCCTGTTGTGACTGACTTCAGCATTTCCCAATTCTTTCCTGTCTAAAAAATTCTTCCTAGAGATGCAAGTAAATGAGCATGAAGAACTGATAAGTCTGAGGTAACATGGAGTATCTATGCTGCTGTTTTTCCTTATAACAAAAGCTGTGTTTGATTTAAAGAATATTAATTTTTAATGAAAATAATAAAATGCTGTACATATTCTACACAGTTCTGGGGTTTACAGATACCAGGTTTGCCCAGCACAAGCAAGGCAGTTTTGTTTCTCTTTAGATCTCAGGAAGGCGAAGGTCAGACAAATCAGAATATGGAACATTTGGTTCCTCATTGGCCTCCCTGGTGCTTTTTCCTCTCAGTGCATTTCATTTTCTTGGCAAATGCCTGTGACATATCAGTAAGTCATTTTAACTCTTCTTCATGCCCTACTATTTCTGTTTCAAGATCATTAATAAAACAGCAGCTTAGAAGGTGGCACAACAGGCATTCAAGTATGTGAGCAGGTAGGGCGGCTTTCTGATGTTTTTTTTTTTCCATACTATTAGCATAGTCAGACTTAAGCCTCATAAATAAGTAGAATATAGTTTACAGAGAGCTGAGAGTTTCATATATATATATATATATATATATATATATATATATATATATATGTAAAAAGCACAGTATGCTTCTCACTGACTAGCTATGTACTATTGAATCCTCTATTAGAGAAACTTTACCCTGGAAATTCAGGTCTTATAATTTTAAAGTTTTAAAATGAAACCCCCTCAGGCTAGCCCAGCATAAACAATTAGTTGCTCCCTGTTAAACTCCATATCCATAACAGTCCATATTGAATGTTTCATAAGGTACACTAAGGGACATCATTAGTATGTGAATTTCTTTCACAAAGATCACAATGAGGGCTTTAGTAAGAGAATGCACATATCCAGGGAAGATTGGCAGACAGAACATCGCAAGCTGCTCGTGCTGAGTCGATTCAGAATCAAGTGAAAGCATTTGAGCCATTTAACTCTACTTCTTTTGATCCTCAAATATCTGCCTTCACATAATCTTATGAGTACAGTTTTCTAAATCCAATTTATTATCCTATCTTGATATTACCTACTGGGTCTTTGGATTATTTCTTTAACTGTTTTTCCTTCTTTTCTATTTTCCTTCTTAAACTTTCATGATTTTTTTTCTGTGTGTATGTGTGTCTGTTATTCCAATATGAAAGCATTTGACTTTTTGCCTTTTAAGCTATTTGCTTCTGCCATAGTTCAGGGGTATCCACCATACAGTTTATTTCCTCATATATCATTATAGACAAGTTTAATGCTTCTTCTGATCAGCTTCATTGACTACTGCATCATGATTCTTTACTTGAAATAGCATGAAATGCACACCTCCTCCTCATTGACTCCTAGCTCAGAACCAACTCCAAAACTTGAAATCTAAGAATATTTACCCTATACAACCTTTAGTCACATAAAGAGATTCTAGGGACCTTAACAGAAATCTTTACCTGCAAATAAATCTTGAACTTACAGTAATCAACAATTGGAATTCCAATAATAAATCAAAATAAGATCTGTTGAGGAAAAAAATAAATTGAACCATTTGGGCAATTAGGCTGAATTAATGCCATAGCAGGACAAATAATTTATTTTAACTTTGCTCCTAAGTAGCAAGGATCATATTGGAAACTGCAGAAAAAATTCAAATACTGAAGGTTATCCAGGTTTAATTGCCATGAGAAAAAGTAACTAGTGATTCTTCAAAGGACAGAACTGTATCGTCATCATAAAACATTTTCTGTCTTACTCTGCATGGACTCCGGTAATTGTGAAATACATGAGAGTCACAAATTAGGAACTTTATATCAGTCAGGAATTATTCTACTCAAATACTGAGCAAGTTTTTTAACAATGCACTTGCCCCAAAAGAAATGAAATAGTTATTTATCAGTAACAATTGATACTTTTTCAAATAAATCAAAATGTGGTGAAATCTGATCCAGTTTATTGTGGAACTTTCCATCAGTGGAAAGTTCCAATGAGGAACAGAGCAATGCATCCCATGAAGCCTCTGTCAGCTGTGTTCTTCTTTTGTGCAATTAATCACAATTACCCACTTTTAATGACTTTGGTTTTATCTGTGACATGAGTGGAACTGTAATAACGATCTCAATAGTAAATCACATTTTTTCCAATTCTGGGTAGAATTTTTCTGTGGAGACTCTTATTTCAAAATAAGAGTGTTTTTATATAAATTTAATTAAATTGGAAGGGAATCAGATTTAAGTTATATCAAAATAGGTCACTTAGGCTGAGATAATAATGTCAGCACACCAACTCAAAACAAAATGAAGGGTGTAAATAATTCCTGATATATTTACTTTGCTTCCATTCAACACACAGTATTTTATAGCAGAAGCAGAAAGTGAGGGCTATTTTTACAATGCCTGCCTTGATGGTAGGAAATCAAAAGTAGAGAAGAAAGCACAATACTAGGAACTGGGAAAGGGAGATTCTTAATGTGCAGCACAAGAGTCACAACACAAATTAGTGTCAAGAATATGAGTTATTTTTTTAGACACTCAGTTCCTACTAAGATTTCTCTACTCTTTTTGCAAAGTGTGTGTGTATATATATATATATATATATATATATAGTTATACATTCATACTTCTGAATCTAACCCAAAAGGTTCAATATTTAAGCAAGACTTTAATTCAGTTCTACTCAGCAGGATTACTCTCTCTTGCTTTTGTAGTTATGCCTATGACTATGATTTACAGAATCATAGGAATATCAGCATGTTTTAGAACTGATTACACTAATGAAAGAATAGCTAAGATCTGGCAGGCTTGGTTTAGGCATTGATCTTATTGACCTTTATTTTATTGAGATTTCAATTGGTTTATTTTCTTCACATTCCAGATTTTTTTTAGTTTCTAGTTGCTGAAATTTCCTACAACCCTAGTCATCAAGTGCCTCACAGATTTTCTGTTAATTATTTTTGATGTATCAATTTAAAATATAACTTTGTGATATTGGATCACATTACATATATTATGTCACACACCCTATTATAGAAAATTTTGGGAACATTAAATTGCATATTTTTATTGCTTTGTACGCATAAATTAAAATTGACTTTTCCTGGGGTAATACTTCAGACCAGGATACCACTATGTTAAATGAAGCCATAGGTTCCCAAGTTATTAGTCCAGCTTAAAACAAATACTTCAGCAACTACATCAATCTGTGACATTAAAACATAAAATTGTCTTTTAGTCAGTAAAAAGAAAGCTTATAAAACCCATTTTATTGTGTTAAAATTATTGTTTTGCATTTATTGTTGCTTTGTCGAGTTTCATCATTATTTTCTTTTAAAAAGGAATGTTCCTAAATTATTAAGTTAGCAAAAAAAGCTGATTTCATTCTCAACTAATACAACATTGATAAAGTTAAGTCCCTTGTAAATCATGCATGCTTTATTTTACAAATAGAAAAATTTACAATGGAAGTGTGCATTCTTTGTTAGTTCTTTTTTGCTTGGGTTTTTTATTATGTGCAATTTGTTTTTAATTATGGGTGTTCAAAACTGACTATACTTCAGGGGAAAAAAAAGTTTATTTAGAGAAATTTCTTGTTTCATCAGTGTCCTGCAAAGACTTTGGTATGGTAAGAACATTTGAATTTTTTTTTTAATAATCTAATTTAAGATAATTTTATAACTGTAGAGAACAGGCAAAACTAGCACTGAGTAGCAGAAATTAAGCAGAGAGGGAAAAAAATTCAACATTGCTGCTGTCCACCTATATGTAGAAGTCTGGACAAACCCAGGAAAATAACTATATACAACAGAATGTTCTCAGTGTTAAAATTCAGATTAAATACCCTGCACATGCTGTAGGTCTGTCTGGCTCCAAGTTTTTCAAGCTTTGAATGTAAAACTCATTTATTTGATAAGAGGTTCCCATATAACTGCTTTTTTGACTTTCTGCTAGTTTCAGGAGAAGGAGAAAAGGAAAAGTAGGGGGAAATCATCCAAATATTGTTAATTGTCACTTGTAAAATTAATGGCTGCTTTCCCTCCAAAAAAATTTCCTAGGAACAGCATCTCCTACAATGTAATGTATTATATACACAGGGGCAGTAGCAGCTGAAAAGCAACAAATTACTGGGATATTGACAAGCAGGGTGTGAGAGAAAAAAGAATGATACTAAAGAAATGAAATCTGCTTGAAAGCTGATAGCAAGAAATGAAGAACTAAAATACTGCCTTGGAAAACTGAAACCTGGGACTGGAAGAAATCACACAGATCATTGAAACTGGTTCCTTGCAGTAGTGTAGATTCATTGCCTCATCCAGTTTTGGCTAGCTCATCACTGTAGCTCTAAACCAAGTGATTTGCCTATGGACAGCTACTGTGCACAGGGAGATGGGAAAATGCAGTGAGGAAGCAGCCTGAAATAAAAAGGGTTCTTGGAGTCCCAAGTTACGAGAGCCGTAACTCTGAACACATCCTCATCTACTGAAAGAAATCCCAGCAACTTACAGATAAATCCAGGACATAAGGAAGGAAATTAAAGCAGTACAAATGTCAGACAGCCAGTGACACAAAAAGAAAAGGAGATAGCAAAGGTAATATTCATATCCACATTCCTGAAATAAGCAATAATTTCCCAGGAGAAAACCTCAACAGGCTATAGGAATGCCGAATACACTCATATCTTTAGCTACTGCTCAGTTCTCGTATCTCAGTGTTCAGAGCATTTTAATCATGTCTGAAATAGAGGAAAAACTAGTGCTGATTGTCACATACGATACAGTAAACACCTATATGTTCAATAAATAGAAATCTAAGTGCAGTAAATAGATATTTTATAAAGCAAAGCATATGACAGAGTGAATCAAATTATAATTTTTATTCTGTTAGCTGTGGGGAAACCTCAATACAAAAAGAGAAGGAAGGAGAAGAATACGGAGAATATTCAACTTTTTTGACAAGTGGGGTCTTTTTTACTATCTTAACCAGTTAAAGCTAAGTAAAATAAGAATATATTTCCTGGAGCAGTTCCACTGTAATAGTACTTAAGGCTTTTTATTAATTTTCACATGAAAGAAAATAACAACATGAAAACCAGAAATTCTCAGCGAAAGAAAATTTTCCATGTGAAATATTCTATTTTCAGTGAGATGTTTTCTCTGAGCCAGTTGATCATTAAACTTCATCACCCATGACTCCATCACCCAGAACTTGCTGGAGGCTGTGGTTCAAGAGCCTTTTAGCCCAGCTCTTGGCTGTAACCTGTGTCACCCTGCTCTGCTGTGAGTGAGATGGCAGTGGAGGTTTCCTGTGTGAAATGCCTGCCTGTCTATACTGTTGCCTATATCTCTACATAAGACAGATTTAAACTGTATCATTATGTTCTATCTAAATTAAGGTATCCACAAGAGACTAAACACAAATGAAAAATTATTTATGTGTTACCAGCTGAACAAGACTATCAGCTTTAGAATGCAATTTAATCTGTTTCATATTCTTAAGCAAAATTTCTCTGAAGATATGTGAAAAAAACCTGGATTGTCTGATCTGTCACATTCTTGGATTCTGGCAACAGCCTATATGGTCTTTCGAATTCTGTAGCTTTTTTTTATCCTCAAAGTTACTGTTATATTTAAAATGCTATTAAATCCAGGCAGTGTTTCTGAGTTAAGCCTGTTCTCTGTCTCAGTTGTCCTCTCTTTAAAAATTAAGTTAATATCTTTCAAGTTATTAACACTGTCAATATTTTTCTGTTCAGAATAAAAGTATTTTAATTTAAAAATTAGTAAAACTGTTATCAAAACTTTCTGCCTCTTCACAACTAGGTTCACAATAAAAAGAAATGTGAAAAGCCAAATTGGTCCATTAACACTTCAAAAGGCTAAGCAGTGCCAACAATATATGTCACTCAGTCATTTCCCATTTATTAATTACAATGACATAACCTGAATAGAGGATCAAAAAGAAGAAACTTTTGATTAACTGTTAAACAAAAATCTTTTAAAGGTCTTTGTTTCTTAATATTTTAATATCTAACTTTAATTTGAGCCAATCTAATTTTTCATTTTACTGAAAACAAACAATTTTTTTTTTTTTTTCAATGCTGCAACCCACAATCATCATTACTGACAGACTAGTAGGCACAAAGACAATGCTTAGTAAATCAGCTCTTTATGCTCAACTCTGCTGGGTGTGGTTCAGGTGACCTAATTTTCTTCATAGCATCTTGCATAGTTCTGTCTTCTGGATTTCTGACCAAAGGGGTGGTGATGATACAGGGATTTTGGTACTGGTTGGAGAAGTGAGCAAATGGTTGCTTTCAGCTGGGGTTAACCCAATTCGTAAATTAATCCAACCCACCAATTCATCTTTTATTATTTTAAGGGTTTTTTTTAAATTTTTTTTTAGGATTTTTTAGTGTACAATCTTCCATATAAAAATTTACAAAATCCAATTTAAATTAAAGTCCTGCTCTATCAGAGAATAGACAAATGTGAACAAACAGCAGAAATTCAACAAAAGTTAGTTCATACCATCAGAAACACACATCCCAAGTTTTCAGTCAGAAGGATACATTTTCTGCATTACCAAAAAGCTCCCAAAAGTTGGGGTATGTCACAGCAATCCTGATTACAGTAGCAAAGATATGGATGGAGTGGCAGTCTTCATATTGAAGAGGAAAGATCACAAACTAAGCAACCCTCAGATAATAGACCTTTTGTGGTATCAGTCTGAGCCGTTTTTTTTTTAACCTTATTTCTTTTTCCTCATATGTTTTTATGGAAATATATTTGAAAGTGTACATGTTGTTAGTTATACTACTTCCTGCAGTCTGAAGTTTTAGCATTTTCTGTTGTACATGCAAATCTGCCGTTTCATGAAAATTTTCCAAACACATACTGACCTAGTTTTAGTGTCTGCAGGTCAGTAGTAGCGATCAGGAATTACACAGCTCAACTTTACAGTGCTAGGGAATGCTAAAATGTCCTTTTTCTTTCTATTTGAAGTGCCATTATGAAATGCTATTTCCAATTCCTCCATTTTGTTTTAGCTTACCACAGTGTTCCACTCACATATAGGGCGCACTGAGATCTCCTTAGATAATGATGACATTCAGAAAATATACCTTTTATTCAGCAGATTTAGTACAGAATATTTCAGTATCTAGAACTATGTGGAGGCATTCTGCCTGCTGGAAGTTTTTTGTTCTTATTAATATCTTCTTCTGCTCTCTCATTATCTAAAACAATGTCAGGCAAGCAGTTTATTCCCTCCACATTTCTGCAGCCTTCCTCAGAGGTCTCCTCATCTCATAACACTTATCCAAAAACCAGCAGACAACTTCCGCATGTTATTTGAACTATTAGGATCCAACACATTCCATTTGCTTAGTTTAAGAGCTAGAATACAAAATACTTTATTTATTTGCCTGGTTTAAGTCATTTCACACAAATATCAGACTTGGCACTTAGTCAGACTCTGGGGACCATGCCTACAAATTAAGTAGCCAAGAGAGGCCCTTAACTGGGATTTGGCTTATTGAGATGAAATGTGGCCATTGGCAACAGTCCAGATTCCTCACACTTTGCAATATTTGGTAGAAAACAAACAAACAAACAAACAAAAAACAAACCACCAAACAAAAACCAACCAAAACACAGTTTAGCTGGCTTTTAGCACATATGGAGAGAGCTCCAAAACAGCAAGAACAAGCCATTGCTTTGGAATAGATTTCCTGGTTCAACTAGGATCTGACTTAACTGTAAATGTAACTCTAGCAAAAGTCCTTAAGGAACCTAAGGAGAAAAAAATGTTTACAATTAAACATTTATATTTCTTTATCATCATTTTAAAATGCTGCATTTGTCAGAGTGTACTGCTTCTTCCTCGGTAATTTGGAAAGGGTGGTAATGATTCATAAAACAAGCTGCTACTAATGCTCTGGAGGGCATAGACATGTTTTTGTATTAGTTTTGTAATCTGTTCTAGATGAGGTAGATAAGCCCTTAGCTTCTATAGATACAAAATCAGATATTAAATATTAAAATTGCCAGTAATTTTGTAGCCTACTGTGGGCAATTAAACTCTGGTGCAGGTTTTAATGACTGCACCTTGATTTACTTACAGATGATAATTCTGGTAGATGAAAACAAATCTGCAAAAAATGACTCATTCAAATGAAAAAGTAGAACTAGATTTCTATGTTTAACCTTTTGTAAACCTCAGGGACATTTCAAAATGGCATTAGGCTAAATCACTTAAAACTGGTCAATGTAAATTCTAGTATCTTGGGGTATTGCCTTTATTTAGGTGGGAGTATTTTGTGTGATTTTTTTTTTGTTGTTTTTGCTTAATCAGTGTAATACTAAGCAGTTCCAATTGGAGCTACCACAGGGATTTTTTGAATGGTGTGATTTAGATGTGTCACATCCTCATTCTCTTTCAGGTCTAGCCTAATTTTTTTTATATATATTGTATTTTTTGATGTCTAGAAAGTTCCCTTCCTGGCTTCAGACAAACTGAAAAGAAAAGAATAAAGGAGTTTTCTACTCCATTAGTTAGAATTCATCCAGCATACCTAGGGCACTCAATTTAGGAAATAAAAAATGTTAAATTTTTTTCAGCAACATGTAACAACCATTTTGCTATTTACTATTTCAGCAATACTTTAGAATAATATCATTCACAAATAATTCTATATGTTGATTTTGAGCTCTATTCCAGGACAAAAAGAAATTTCCATGTAAGGAATCTTTATTTCATATATACAAACATCATTATTATATAGTCAAATGTCTATGAATATTTAGGATGAAAGAAGTTCTTTTCTTGAGCAAGAAAAGATTTTTCTAATATTTTCACAAGTGTCACCCACTGAATCTGTTGGAAAGAAACCCTCGTGTCTGGCTACCCCTTATTAAAATGTTGCAAGTGAAAACATAGTGACCCTGTGACTAATATCAACAGTGATGGTTTTTTTGTATTGTTTTGACATAAGCATAGTTTGGCAGGCAGGTCTAAGGGAGCAGTTATTCCCCACATAGGGCAGAGTGATGTTCAGATTGTAACACCTCCATCCAGCTTGGATGCAACCTATGCAGCGTGTCTGGCCTTGGCCTGACTGCGTGCTCAACCTCCAGCTGCTGGTACAGGTGAAACTTCTAAAGAATTATTTAGCTTCCCTCCAACTAGACAGGTAAGATCCCAGTAGCTGTGGATCCTTGGTAACTGTGAATTAAAATTGCACCCAAGTATGGTATGAACGAGAATTGCACTTCTTGTGGGCAACTGTCAAAACAGCCCCCAAAGGAAACTACTTTTTACCCCCTTCTGCATCTTTTGACTGTGCCCAACCTGCAAGACTTTGAAAAGTAGCTGCTCTAGAAACTATGTGCTCTTCTGTTTGGATTTTTTCTCTTTTTATTATTGATCTTCTCTTTCAGGTTTCTCTGCATGTTTGTTGGTCTTTTGCTTTATATATTCTCTTTGACAGACTGCAGCACCTTTTTTTCAGTGCATTTATTTAGTTTGTTTTCTTCAGTCTTTCTGTCTGCTCTTCATTTTCAGTCTCCTGGAGATGCATAAGAGACTGATCACAGGAAAGTTTGTCTCAAATCTTCCAACATGCATTAGGTGAGAAGGTTCAAAATCAGGCAAAAATTACTTTCCAATGGTATTTAGAAGAGAAACTGAAGCATTTTAAGCAGACATCTTCAGAAGAAACTCTTCCTAAACTATCCTCTACTTAGATTGATAGATATGACAAGTCTAGGTATGCATAATGTTGAAAAAATTAAACTGCATTAGGCTCTTCTGCTCAATAAATCCAATTCACACTCCCTTGATATGGGCTGACTTTAAAAAACCAAAAATACCCTTCACATGTTCTAAACATTCATTACTTCTTATACCAGATTTCTCTTTATAATTCTTTCTTTTCCTGGTGTTTTCTATGCTTTCCTAAAGGTTTCATTAAAAGAAATAAGCATGCACACATTAAAACCCCCAAACCCTTCTATTAATTTCCTTATTATAGCATTCCATCTTTTTGTGGCACTGTGCCTAGTTTGTATTACCAAGACTAGGTTTTTGCAAATGAAACTCTTTCAATTAGTGTTTCAGGAAGCAATTAAATTGTCTAAAATATATTAATGAATACATTGAAATCTGGAAGAGTACCCTTTTTCTAATACTTCCATTATTAATGCACCATCTGTTTTGTTTTGTTCCCTCACTAGTGTACTGTTTCAGTAACCTCATGTCCACAGAAGACAGTATTCTCAAAAAGCAAAGCCAAGAAATTTAAGCTGTTAAGCAGTCTTAATTATATAGTATACATTCCAAATAATTTTACAGATAAAATAATCAAAAATGACTTTTTTCCTCTCTCTTTTTTGAATGTTCTGTGCGGCAAAATTCTCTGAATAACTGTGGGTTTGATCTCTGTTTTCTTGCAACAATAAAGACAATTAAATATTTGGCTTCAGTATCTGGGGTTATTTCTATAGCAGTCAAAGAAAGTAACTTTTGCACAAGGACATGTATAATAATGAGGAGTAGGGGCATTTGAGCTTTCATTAGAGAAAAAGCTACAGACATCAGATGTATTTTGGGCATTGTTTGTGTAGAGTACTTGAAAGAATTTGAGCTAATCGAGGTAGGGCCATGTGTATCACCATCTGTAGAGAGCATCCATAAAATATCCTGAGGTGATGACTTAAAAAGGCACACGAAAAATATTAATTCATTCAGGCTGCCAGAAGTATTTCTTTCTGTTTTAATGGTAAGAATCATTTCATTTGACCTCAAACCAAGATAAAGTATCAGACAGTTTTGAATCTGTTCTAAAAGGCACAGATTTCTCCCTTATACGCTGGTGGCTCTTTCGTGGGGTAAAATGAGGTGCAGGGTGAGACAATGCACTGGATTCCCTTACAGTGAGGGACAGAGCAGGCATCACCCTTTCACTTCAGTATTGAACAGGTAATTTCTAAGAATCAGAAGCAAATTTAATGTTTCCAGTCCCACAGTAGCTAATCCTGAATATGCATTTAGCTGTGGAGATTCTGAGATACACTGCTTCACCTTTCCTGGTTGTATTAGGAACAAAATTGTTTATAAAACTGCGAGTTTGAAAAATCTCATGACAAATTCTTGTGATCCCTCCCCATAGTTTCTGCAAAGATCATGAGTCATATCTGTTGTTCAGGATGAAGGCTCTTTCCATTAAAAGATGAGGCCAGTTAATGGTAGAGGGAATGTGGTGGGATTTCTTTGGAAAGACCTAGACCTTAGACATGTAAGAGACAAAATCTGAGCAATTTCAGAGGACCAGCCTCAGCGTGCATTTCAAACCCAAGCTTTCAGAAAGGCTAGAGGTGTTGTGCATCTGGAAGGACTGGAAATGAGGGGTATCATTTCAATTGGCACCTCTAGTTTCTTGGGTTTAATGCCAAGGAGGGAGTTTCTTATAATTTGCTGGTTTGTTTGCCAGCTGAAAGTTCCCCACCCTTCCCAGGAATAGTAAAAGAAACATGTAGATTATGTGTGAGGAGAAAAAAGGAGCCCATTATCAGCATGGTGGTATTTTTTTTATCACAGATTTGTGACTGAAACAGCACAGCCAACTACAGAGTATAAACCATAAGTTCTCGGGTCTTGCAGGCTGCACTTTTTTTACCATTTTGTCATTTAAAAATTAGCTTGAGTGCATCCACCTGAGCTGCATTTAGTTCCAAGCCCTCTGAGAAACCTCGACTCTGTTGATTTTTAAGAGATTGAAGACAAAAATAATAATTTGCATTTTTGTTCACTTTAAGGGGGCTTTTTATTACTTAAGCAGAGTGAAGGGATCTGGTATAAAGGAGATTTAGTCCTTAAATTTTAAACATTATATAAAAATTTAAATTAGTCTCTATTCTTTGAATTGTTGTCTTTATGGAAAGGTCAGAGATGATGAATTGTTTGTTGCTGCTGCAGATATAATGTTCTGTACAGTTCTATTATTTGCTGTTGAAGAAAACATGATTTATTGTATAGTGTCAGAAAATATTTGCTCCAGGCCTGCAGTATATGAAATATATAGCCTGTTTTCAGCCATGTTGCTTAAGGGAACTACTGTACAATCATCTGAGGCTAAAAAGGAGATCTTTCTGGTAGTCTAAATGATTATTTAGTGATTTAGCAGAAACACTATGTCTTCAAAATAGTTTTCACAGCTACATATCAAATGGCCTAATTAATAGGAAAAAAAGCAATAAACAAAGCATGCAATAAGTGGCATTTAAAAAACTACTGACCTTTGCAGTTGTTTGAGGAGACATTCTATTGCTGCAAACACAGCCACATGATGGGAGCCAGTCAGAAAGGCAAGAAAAATCTGTGTCTTCTAATCACAGATACAATAAGATTAAACACTAACCTGTATTGAAAAAAAAAAAAAATCCATGCAGAAACAGTTTTTTTATCTTAGTTTTGCCTTTATCTTTTTTCCTTTTCCAAATCAGAATGAAAATGCAGGAATAAAAAAAATAAAAACCTAAATTGTAATCTTTACTTTGATTAAAATTGTTTACTTAGTTCTAATAACTTTTAAAGTACTGCATTCACTTCAAAGGGAAAATCCAGAAGGTGAATTGAAATCACTTGGAGATTGAAAATCTTTGAGATTTTAAAAGAATGTAGAAAGTTTTTTAGAGAAATTAAGGCTAACCATTTTCTGCAAATGTACTCAGTTCCAGAAAATCAGCCCTTTCTAGCAAATAAAGGTTGTCAAAAATTGTCTAACTTGCTTCAGTTGTTTTCTGATCTGCAACAGCATAATTTTATTTCAAAACATCAGTATTTTAGCAATGAGCATTTTGAAAAATAGTGTCATAGTCCAGTCTGTGTCACAATACCTATTTTGAGCAACAGGACACACAGCCATTTTCAAAATGGACAATTTTTTAATGAGGGTCTTTGAAACAGGTTTCAAGTCTTCAGTCTCTACTGCTAAATTCACCTTCATATATGAAAAACAAAAACAGAGTGATCATTACTTCAAGGCACTTATTTTCAAAGAGTATCTGGTGCATTATATCTGCTCAAAAGGAGAGTCTCAAAGAGTGTGGGGAGACAGTGTGAAAAGAAATGTAAGGAACACAAGAAGCTGGGAAAGCTGGCATGTGCATGAACACACCCCGAGAAAGGCAAAGAGACATCTTTCCTAGGGTGTCTTTTAAGAATTATGACATCAAATTCTAAAGCATGTTACAAAAATGTGGCAAATTCATCTCAGCTGGTAGCTCTGTTAATGTCAGTGGAGTTACAGTGGGAATGAATTTGTTCCAATGAGAGCATCACAAGGAGTACACTACTGTTAGACTGTTACATTGGTTATTAACTCGCTTTCCTTTCAGTGCTAAAGAGTAAAGACAGAGCTTCATGGATCTATTTTTAAACTATGTAAAGTATTTGCTGCACGGATCAAAGAAATATGAAATCAAACTTACCATGGCACAGACTGGTAGAAAAAGGGGCTAGACTGAAAGAAATGTCTTTGAAATATTCTATGGACCCAGCATGAAGCCTGGTTAAAGTTGCATAGCCTTCCATTTGAAAGGTCACGTTCAGAATTGGCTTATAACTTTGTGAAAGGGTTACTTTTCAAGCTGAAATTGTTCATAGTTATTCTCAGTGAGACACTTTTTTTAAGATAATGGGCAAAAAAGGGGAAGTGATTCTTAAATTTTACTTTTGATTAATTGCCTTCAGTGTGTATGAGAGCAGAGATTGAGCAGCTGGTGTGTATCAGTATCAAGAAGGTGAAAAATGTGGTTCAGGCAGATGAGAAACCTGTCTCCCTGAGTGCAGAGAATGACTTGGGAAGCTCTAAATGGATTAGGAACAATACTGGGACTGAAGAAGGGAAGAATGGTGACTAAACCTGAAAAGTTAGTTCTAAATTTTGGGGGATTTTCCCCCCAAATGCTCCCCCCCATTTTCAGTCTTTCTACAGTGGATTTTCACTCTTGGAGATATCTGAGCAATAGTTTGTGGTGTGCATTGAGCAGGAAAAGTGATCCCAGGCTGAATGGGGCAAAACAAGGCCCATTTTTGCTCTGTCTGCCTCAAGGTCAGACTTGCACAAAATAACCCCTCATGTCTATGTGCAGAGAAAGGTCACCTTGATCCTGCTTGGGTAGTTCTGTTTCTGATATGTCAGTGGTAAATTTTGGGCATAGCCCTGGTTAAGAGTGCTGAGCTGATACATGGGTTAGAAACTTGTCTGACGTCTGCCTCCCCTCAAGATAGGGTGGGTTTCTAGAGAGGAGCCTAGATCAGGCATGTGATGGAAAACATACAGTTAGTGAGGCTTACACAGCCTGTGCCAGATGCTGAGGTGCCATTCATGTAGGGGTGCCTTTAGCTAGAAATGATTTTAGGGAAAGGACCTTCTCCCCTAGGTCCATGAAGGTTATCCGATGGACAGTCTCTAGGAGACCGAGCGACAGGATCTCAGCCATGATTTGTGTACTGACATGATGGATGTACTTTGTCAGCAGCTTCAGCACAAACTAAGAAAGGAGAACAGTGCTGCATCAGATCCTGTCCTGGACCTCCATTATCCCAGATGTTTGTCCTCCTTTCCTCTATGACCTACCCCTTCGCTAACCCTGGAGACACAGCATGTGCCTTTGCTGTTCCCACAGTTATGCTCTTGTTCCTCATGCTGCTCCTGCAACAGCTGGAAACATCACTTTCTTGTGTCCTGGCAGAGGAGCAGAAGATTGTCTCTACTGATCAGACAGATGCCTCTTTCGTGGCTTTACTTTAGATGAACCATTCTGTTCACCTACAGTGCAGACACAATCTCAGGCTCAGTTCTCTCCTTTCTTTCCTGTTTAGCTCTGTCCTGAATTATCTGAAAAAGGGCCCTGATTCCTCTCCATCCACCTGAGAGGAGAGACAATCCTCCATAGGTGCCTCCTCAGCATTGCCCGTTTCTGGCACCCGGCCCCCCTCCTTGCTGTAGCCTTTTTGTGTGCAATAAGATGCAGCAGTAAACAAAGAATAAGCTTTGTCTGTTCAAATACGTTAATGACCAACCAGTCAATACTACCCTATTCATTTATTAGAAACTGAGAAAATGCCTGTTACCTTTTGAGACCCGACTACTGCAGGTGCTGGGTTTGTTTGTTTAGTATATAAGAAGCTATCGATCAGAATATTTAGCCAAAAGTTAGAATGCTTATTGTGAAGTGTTGCTGAGATGTGTGACTTTACTGAGCTAATCTAAAGCAAAAATTATTAAAGCCAGGTCAATAATATGGATTGCTCCCTTCTTTAACATCTTGCTCAAAGAAATACAAATGAATTTATTTATATCCATTTGTAATATAGATTTCTGCATCCATCTCCAATATACTAATATTTATTCTTGTAGGAGTTCAACTGGTAGTTTTTTCCTTATCATATTTACTGTCATTAAAATTGTTGAATAATTTTGACTCATAATTTTGTGTGTATATCCTATGAAATAGCTTAATAAAATCAGTGTTTAAAGTTCTTCCAAAGCTTTGAAAAACATTTAGAAGGAAGATATATTATGGGTTTTTGACTCACTAAGCTTGGGAAATATATTTTCATTTTTGTCATCAATATTCCCCCTTTCACTATATATCAAAAACAGATTTCCTCCCCTATAGATTTCCAGTTTCCTGTGTAAACATGTTTGTCTGCATTAAACCTTCCCACTTTGTAAACCATACCCTGCTTGTACACTGTGTTTTGTTTGTGATTACAAGCAGGAGCCCTATGCTTCATTTCTCCAAGTGAAGTAATCTGTACTTTGGAAATTTTATTTATTTCAATGTATACAATTTTTGTTCAAATAAGCCTATGGCAACTTGCATTTATATTACCGCTCAGTTATAAAGCACTCCAAATGCATTATGAAAAGTGTGAAGGTACAGAAATGAAAGATCATTTGCAAGGAGAACATATACAAAAGGTCACATTTGATACTTAGATAGGATTGATGCTTCCCTGTATCCCAGCTGCTCCTCTTTTGAGCCATGGAGCTGTATTGATAAGACACACTTATCTTTCTTGATGGTAAAAATGTCTTGCTTTCTAGAGTCAGTCAAGTACTACAAAAACCAGTGGGGTCTCCCCAGAGGCATGTCCTCATGTCTAGTTCTTCATATTTGTGTTTTTCAGCTGTCTCACACAAGCATAGCATCCACATGCAGGCACATTCATCACTTCAGTGTTAGGAGGCTTATCACTTGCTGTCATAAGGTGATCCACTGACAGATGCTCTGGCATTTTCATCACCCTCAATACTGTTTCCATTATATCTTGTATAGGTTCTCTGAAGGGAGATGACAAGCACATGTGGAGACAAATTCTTTGAAACACCAAGTAAATCCCAGTCTTTCCTTTCAAGGACTATTGAATATTTCTAGTTTATTTGAAAATGGGTTGTGCTTTCTGAAGAATCTGAGTTTATTTTGGGAAGGGGTAGATTGTAGTGGTGGTGAAGGTTCTTATCCATATGTATAAAGTAATTATGGTCCTTTCAGAGAATTTTAATTCATCACACTATATTTATTTGCAACTCACCAATCTGAAGGCACTCTTAAACTTATGCAATAAATTTCACACAAGAATCCCTTTTTTATGTAATTAAAACACATCACAAAAAGCTGAAGGATGATATGTCCAAGGTCCTACCAAAAGCTGGAAACCCTCTTTCAGGAGACCAATTGTACTTCATATGATACTGCTAATAAACGTATCCCTTTTTTTCCTCAGAACACTGACAGCCAGTCTGGAGTGGTTTGAGGGGCCAAACTCTGCAAAATAATAATGTGATATTAAAAAGGCTACTTCTGCCTATCTTTTTGTAATAACCTTTCTTGTTCAAAACTAGCTGAAGGAAAAAAATACTTGTACTGTTATTTGCCTTTTTTTTTTAGTAGCTTGAACTATTTGCAGTATCTCTGTTATTTTCCTCTTCTGAAAGGAGGGCATAGAAAAGCATATTTATTGTACTTTCTGTCCTAAGTTAACCACAGGGCTTGAGGTTTAATATCTCAGCACTCCACAAGTCTCATGTTTACAACATCTGCAAGGTAGTGAAGTTGTAGATGGTATTGTATGATTTTTTTCAAGGCTGAAAGTGTTTGGCAATTCCTTGAAATTCTACGGCATACATTCTAATGCAGACAATTCCTTCCATCATGTACAATAGCAATATTAATTATCTCTATGGAAATAGTCACTGAAAATCAGAATATAATATATTATGCATATTCTTCTGTAGGAGTGAATCTGGTACATTATTTGTTCATAAACCACCACAACCATCCCACATCCTCCCTGGTGTTGGGAGGTTGTTTTAATGCTCATGTATTACTCTTGCCCCTGAGTGTGAGGATGTTTGGTGAACACAATCTTCTTCAGGCAGTATAGGACAGCAATGTCAACACCTGTGTGCCAAGCCAGTGTATGAAAAAGTGCAGACAGAACAATGTTCACAAGCTGTGAACAGAAAAGCAGCTATTTGGGTGGAGGTGTAAACCATGTCTTTTCTAATTAGGTCAGAGTTGAATGGTTTGCAGAGGTCCCAAGACTGTTTTTCCACTTGCAGCTGGTCACTGATATTGTGTAAAGGATGTATGACAGCATATTTAGTTCATGCTGAGGTATATGAAAATACTTTCTGCAGATGAGCATTTTTATGGATATTGTTTCAGACTTTGAACATGGAAAAAATAAGGTCCTGGGATAAGAGCTTAAAATAATTCTTTGTCCTTTTCCTCTTAAAAAACCCCGGATATTTTAACATATGTTGTGTATATACAAATGTATTTTTAATCTAACTTTTTGGGCAGGAGAGGGTTGTTTGCTTTCATCTGGATTTTGGCTTTATGGGCTTTCATACTGTTGCTATTCATTATTTTGAAGAATGATGGAAATAAACACTTTCAGACAATACATGCAGACACAACCCAGGCTTCTATATGTTCCTTCCCCATTTCTTTTCTCAAAGACTCCACAGGATAGGCAAAAACCCAGCTTCTGAAATTTAGATTTATCACCAAGATGCCTGATCAATATATCCTTGATCTCAGTAGGAGTCTCCCACTGGGAGTTGAACAAGGTGCAGATTTATGTAGAACAAAGCAGCCAGAGTGTGGCTGTTCCCAGATGACTTTCTGAGCACTGCACATTTGTGGGCATTAGCTTACGGGCTACCTGATTCAACAGATCCCTTTTCCCATTGTTATTTCAATGTATCAAGGCATAAGATCAAGGCGGTCCAGGTATGTCAGATTATATATTCTCTTTTCATTGTATTCTCTTGTTTTCCTAGTACCTTTTCTGAGCTAGTTACATTTGTTCATTTGTTTGGCCTTACATAGGTTTGTTCTAACATTTGAATTGACCCAGCAACACACACCTATTCAAAAGACTGTTTTGTGAGTAAGAATGTTGACCTGAATAAAACTCACCACATATTCCAGGTAAAATTTACCCTTTTTAATTATAGCCTCTGGGGTAGACCTGTAAGGGGTATATAAATTTTTTATGTTCACAACAATGAGAAGCTTGTTCATGAATTCTATTAGTACTGTTGCTCTATTGTACTTAGGAAAAAATTGCAGATTCCAGTCTTTAGCATAACCAAATTATACAAGTCTAGTGAGCAGTGATAAAAATAACAGCACTGATGTCTTCAAGCATCAACTGATGTCTGCTAGACTTGACAGGTTCTAGTAATTGGGGAACCTGTGATTGACTTTGCAATGCCTGTGCTGCTGCATATTGCTGTAGAAAGAAGCTTTCTCTGTGTCTGTGGAAAGGGGTAGAAGAGTCTAACAAAAGAGAAGATCAGAAATTATTTTCATTTATTAATCTCAGAATGTCCGAACCACAGAGACTTTAATAATTGCTCTTTTTAAGGTCCATTTATTATTACTGATTTTTCTTTCCATATTTTCCAAAATGTGAAATGAAACTTTAAAAGATAATTCATTTTCTACTGATAGTTGCTTACCTGCCCATTGTTCAATAACTGATGTGTACTTTTGGAGCTGTAGTGCTCTATGGGACCTGAAAAGTTTACACAGCACATGGATAACTGTTACAATGCTTTTGCATCCCTAGAGAACTTTTTCTGTAAACCCTTAGAATTGCTATACAGCCATGGTTCAGAGTGTTTGTCACAAAGCAGCATTTAAAGGACTCATTTGACTTTATAATGTCTAATTTGTGAATGTTTTTATTAGAAGGAGAGGGTTTGAAATGAGCACAAGGGCAAAATAAGACATAAATTAGGACAGTGACTACTCATAATACTCCAAAATTCCCCTTACTCTTCCATATTTTTCTGACACATCATCTCTCCCAGATGCAATGAGAGTGAAGCACCAGCTATGTGTGTCAGCAACAGTGTCTTAAAATCCTGTTAAATGTTCTGAAATAGGAAACTCTTTGTGTTTATAACTGGCAGAGCAGGGGAGGAGAGCTGTGTGACCCCCTTCTGCCTGCTGCTCCTTTGACACTAATTTCAATCTGCTGACTGATTGGCAAGTGGCAAACCTGTTAGCAAGAGCTCTTAAGCTGTGGGATCCAAGTCAAGGTTGTTTAATAGCAGTGAGCTCTAAAAATGTACTTTAACCTTCTGGGAGGGTTTGCCTTGAATATTCATTTCAGTCATTTATATTTACTGGTGGAGGTTTTCAGAAACAGATTATGCACAAATATATTGGGAATGGTAAATCACAGAATCAAAGAATCACAGAATCATAGAACTGTTTGGGTTGGAAAGAACAGTCATCTAGTTCCACTCCTTTGCCATGAGTACAAACAGCTTCAATCTGATCAGGTGGCTCAAATTCTCCTCTCAAGGCTGAAGAGCCCCAATTCTCTTAGCTCATCTTCTGAGGAGAGATACTCTGGCCCCATGATCATCTTCATGGTCTCCGTTGAACACTCTCCAACAGGTCTATCTCCTTCTTAGGTTGTGGGCTCCAGAGCTGGATGCAGCACTCCAGGTGCTCTCATAAGAGCAGAGCAGAGGGCCAGAATCACCTCCCTCAACCTGTTGGCCACACAGCTTTTGATGTAGCCCAGGACACAGCTGGCTTTCTGGGATACAAGTGGACATTGCCAGGCCACGTTGACCATCTACACCAAAATCCTTCTCCTCAGGGGTGCTCTCAATCCATTCACTGCCCACACTAGTTTTGTGCCTGAGATCACCCTGACCCAGATGCAGGATTTTTGCTTGGCCTTGCTGAGCTTCAGGAGGTTCCCACATTCCCACCTCTCAAGCCTGTCCAGGCCCCTCAGGATGGCATTCCTTCTCTCCAGCATGTCACTTGCACCACACAGATCAGTGCCACCAGCAAACCTGCTGAGGGTGCCTCAGTCCCTCTCTCCATGTCCCTGACAAGGATGTTGAACAGCACCCCTGGGGATGACACTCCTCACTGGCCCCCACTTGAACATTGAGCCATTGACCACAACTCTTTGGGTGCCACCATCCAGCAAATTACTCATTCACCATGAGGTTCATCTGTCAAATCCAACTTTCTTCAGTTTAGAGACAAGGATCTCATGTGGGACAGTGTCAAATGCTTTGCACAAGTTCAGGTACATGGCATCAAGTCCTTTGCTTATCCACCAGTGCTGTAATCCCCTCATAAAAGGCCACCATATTAGTCAGGCATGACTTGTCCTCAGTGAGGCCTTGTTGGCTGTCATCAGTCACTGCCTTATTTCACACGTGCCTTACCAAGGTTTCCAGGAGGATGTCTTCCATGATCCTGCTCCATGATCTTGCTGGGTGTGGAGGTGAGATTGTCTACCTTGTATTCCCAGGGTTTGCTCAAGTATAGCAAAGCTGGTTGTAATGTACATGTGCCTTCAACACTTATTTTAGTTTTTCATCAGGTTTGTGATGATACACAGAGCTAAACCACAAGGTTCTGTAAAAGCAGAAAACGTAATGATGCTTCAGGCTAAAGGGTAGAGAATAAATCAGTTGTTATGCTCCCACCCCATTGTGTAAAATCAGGTTTTGTACATATCCCTACGAATGGATGGAAGCCTTTCTGGGCTTGCTGGACCTAGATAAATGTGTTCCTTCTTTTTCACTCTTTAATATATCAAAAAAAAAAAAAAAAACAAAAACAAAAAAAAAAAAAAAAAAAAAAAAACAAAAAAAAAAACCCACGGCCTGTGTTTGCTAAAGTCTAGATTTCTGGTATCTTTATCTCCTGGTGTGTTCTGAGCAGCCAAAAATGGTCTTTTTACAGATTCACTTCTGAATTAACAGCTACCTGATAGAGGACACTAAAACATTTTGGCCAGGCTGTCTTGCTGCTTTAGTTGCTTCTCACAACATAAATTTTATCTGGAGAGGCTCATGTTCAATTTTACGTATTACTCAGTAATCATGTCTTCTCCCAGGAAGGGCCACTACCCTGGCATTTATATGCCTAGAGCTCTGGGTTTGTATTAGCAGAATACAATACACTATTACAATTAGTTTCCTTTATTGGTGTTTTGGGGGATTTTTTTTGGGTTTTTTGTAATAAACCATGTAATAGGTTACTCAGCACATCACTTCATGTGTCCAATGTTATCTCAACAGTATAAAATTATGAACTAGAGACAACAAGAGAGGACCCTTCGTCATAGGATTTTGCTGACTTATTTTTAACTTTGTAGAATGACCATCCACCATGCCAACAGGTGCTTTAGAGGGGAGTATAATAATAAAAATCACTGTTAACATAATTCAGCTGTATCTCATTATTGTGAGCACTAAAAAGAAGAGGCGACCAAAAAAGCAGGGTTATATTGATTTATGGTTGTTCTCATTCAGCAGAAATCTCCTTTGAGAAAGCACTCAGGCAAAATTAAATTGCTTAAGTGTTTATGCAAAAGAAGAAATACCTGAAAGAGATAAAGCAGTTGTTTTCAGTGTGTCTTTTTCTGCTACAGTTTTTGAGTGATTACCCTAATTGGAACTGTTAACAGTAGAATGAGATGCCAGCTGTTGGAGAAGGAGATAATGGAAAAGGCTTTGTAAAAGAAGTCTGCAAGATCAAACCTTTTGAGGAAAAAATTATGATTTATCTGATGAGTCTCCAGTTTGGCTGAAGTTTAAATACAAAGAGATTAATGTTTTGGGTTGGAGTTTTTTGGTTGTTATTGCTGTTGCTGGGTTTGTTTCTTTCTTCCTATTATTCATTTGTAATACATTATGACAGGAAAAACAAACCTATTTTTTTACAAAACAAGAGCTCCATGGGGGACACTGCAAGGAGTGACTCACAGAGTGTGATATGTTTGCCCATCCTAAAGGTGAACATGTAAATACCTTCCCACAGCAGCCAGAGGAATAGCAAGGATGCCAGTCTGTGGCCCCTTTTCTGTCAGCACAGGACAAAACTATTTCAGGAAACTCTCATCAGGTGCAAACATTTTTCGCACATTTTCCTTGCCTTCTTGCTGTGAATGTGAATGCTGTTATGTCCTCCCTTAAGCTTCCTGAAGGCATCATGAGTGTAGCAGTCTCCATTTTATTTCCTTGTTCTTTGTTTGCAGTGTGTGATGCCACCAAGACAAATGAAGGGGAAAAGAGTGGGGTGAGAGAAGCCAAGGAGTACCAGTAAAAGGAAGAAGCAGTTTTTAAAGCAAATAAAAAGCTGTGCAGACACAAGTAGTCTTCCCACAGTATTGCTCGTGTTCCAACATATTCAAGGATGATACAGGGACTGCTGAAGGATGAAGAGAAGTCTGTTGGTAATTCTTTCCATAGTATCTTTTGGGAACAAATGGCCAGATGCTGTGCCTCTTTCACCTCAGTTGCAATAGCTTTCTCGAAGAGCAGAAGACTAAAATGGTACAGACATCCCTACTGTGGCTAATGCAGTAATACTGATGAAACTACGAGGTCCAGATACATCTTAAAGTGCTGTAAGTCCCTTCCCTGGCATCTTTATTTCTGAAATACACTGTGGGACTCTGAACAGTTCTTTATGGACTACCCTTTGCACAAACATCATCATAAATATAATAAAAATATACAATAGTTCTAAATCACATTTTGAATTAATACCTTCTTTTGGTAGGCAGTTACTGGTGAGGGTCATGCTAATTCTTGAATAATAAAAAGAGGCAAGATATATCAAAAGATAATTTAATGCACTGTCTGTGCTTTATTTCTATTTAAAATATTTAGCAGGGTCATCTAACAGCATTTTAGGGGCTGTCAGATTCCTGAAAGCCATTTGGGACTCGTAAATATACTGCATAGTCTACATGAAACATGTGATTTCTGGAGACAGCTAGAGACACTACAGGACATTGGAAATGGTTTTAGTTGTCCACTGTCCCACACGACATCCTTGTCACTAAAGGGAGAGACACAGATTGACAGGTTGGATTAACACACTCAAAAGAGTTGAAGCCTTTCTGGAAGTTCTTTTTGGTGCCCTGACCTCCAGCTACCTTCAAAAACATTTAGCTCTCCTTCAGTACCTGTTTTGTCTCTACCATCTCCAGGCGAAGACTCAGAGGTACTGGCTTAAAAAAAAAAATTAGGAGCCACATGTGGCTATTTGCATGTTGATGTCTTGGCTTCAAACTGAGCCCCCAGGTTTAATGGTGTCAAGTTTAATGGCAAACACTGGCCTCACACTGGATCTTGAAGATAGGTCTCTACCCCTTACATCTTATTCCAAACACCTATGGATGTTTGAATGGTATGCATATAAAGGGAATGAGACCAGGTGATCATGAAACAGGGAGAAAACTGTCAGGTAGCCTTCACCTCATGCTCACTTATTTCTATTATTTTAAATTGAAAGATTCAGGTTTAAACTTGGTGTGTGCAAAAGCTATGCAATACAGTTACATATAGAATCTTTAGTTTCATTTTATAGGGCTTTTTTTACTAAGTTTAGATTTGATTTTGGCATATCAGATGTAATGTGTATCTTTCACACCCACTGTGGAAGAGATTTCACTTCTAGCTTACCTTAACTACAAAACAAATGGTTACATAGGACCCACATTAAATGTGTGACACAGAAATCATCTTACCAGGTATCAGAAATGCTGTCTATTCAAGTGAGGCAAAGCAGATGGTGAAATGTGCAGCACATTAAGTATAAAAGGACTTACCAAAGATGCCAGGTATATCAGTTTTCTTAAAAAAGAATCCATTGCTTTCAGGGGTTTTAAAACATGCTTCTAAATAATCCATTCTGCACAGCACAATTCAGCAAGTATGTCTGAGGCAGACAGCATGTGTTTTTTTAATTTTCCTGTATTGTGATCAGAACAGCTCATTTTGATCCACATCCAGTGCAGAGTGGATAGGGACTGTAATGTTTTCTTATTCTATCACTTGCAGATATATTTTTTTAATTTCATACTATTCAACCTCAATAGTTTGTAGTGTTTCATATTTAAAGATCTGTAAAAATATTTCAGTCAGGATATTTCCCACTATGCTAAATGCCAGATAATGGCTATGGCTACTGTCTCCAAAGAGCCTTACAGGTTTAGGTGCAAGTTGTGCAGATTTTCTTCACACACCAAGTTATAGACAGGACTACTGACAATGACTATTAGTAAGGTTCCTTAACAGTTTCTATTGAAAGATTTTGTTTACAGAATTTGGCTGAAAACTTTCCCAAAATTTAACTAGTTTAAATAAAGTGAATAAATTTAGTTGCCAAAATTTCACTAGTTGAAGTGAAATTAATGTATTTACTTTCTCTGGAATTAAGCCAGAATAAGAGTAGATATGAGATAGGCTTTGTTGCTTGTTTGCAAAGGTTTGTGATCTTTTTTTGTTATTAAAAAAAAAAAACAAAAAAAAAACACCCAAAAAAACCCCCAAAAAAACCCAAACCAAAACAAACAAACAAGCAAAAACAACAAAAAACCCTACCAGATACTCTGCTAGTCTAGTGTTTTTCATCCAGCACTTACTGTTTTTGCAGTGATTGTGAGACTAGAACTGCATCTTCTACCACCACAACAGAAATCTACAAGTCAGCAATCAGCCTGGGGGGAAAAAATGAGTGTTCACCACAGACATACTGAAGCTTCCCTACAAATAACTCTGATGGCTCTGTGCACATTGAGGGAGTGAAGGATTCACTGAAATTATGGCAATTTTCCTTCTAAAGTCATCCAGAGGAAATGGCTGCAGGGTTATTGTGTCTTATGAGTCTTCAATGATTCTTCAGCTGCACAAACTAGAAAACACTCAGGACAGCAGCAAAACTACAGCAAAAGTACAATAAGGCAAAGAGAGTAGACTGAGACAAAGAATCAGTCTGGGGACACTATGATTAGAGGATTCAGCCTTGATAAGAGGAAGACAGATATAGCAACAGTGGAGATAACATACAAGACCAGAGAATGTGATATAGAGGTGAAAGAAAGGATAAAGACAGATTGAAGTTGAGTTGAGAGAGAAAAAAAAAAAGTGAAACTGACCAGGGCAGCAAGACACAAAACATGGAATAGATATGTGGGGAGAGGTCAGGATGTTGCTGGGTTGCAGTTTAAAACAAATATCTCCTGAAGAAGGTGACAAAATACCACTACAGAACTGATCACTCAAAAGTTAGGGATGCGAAGATTCATTTTGCGTAACTGAAACAGAAACATACAGTAAAATGCAAAATTTCTTGAAAATAAATCAATCAGGACTTTTTTTTAATGGCTTACAAAAACATATTTAGTGCTGCATCTTCCTGACTGGCAGTAGAATAGGAAGAATAGCACCATCTCTTCCCCCATAGGAATATCAAGAACTGTTAACATTTTCAGAGTGCTTAAATACTACAAGGCCATGTGTAAAAGATAAATGAGGAAATTGTTCATTCTGTCCCTAGAGAGCAGGTTTCATGTTCCATATTTATTTCATTGGATCCAGAACCCTTGATGTTCCTGAAAATCTCACATAAGGCTTGATAATATCTTTAGGAGTATAAATACCATGGAATTTTCTAGATAGATCTTTGTACTATCTTCAGTGCAAACACCTAAACTCCTATTTGAGTTTCTTTAATAAGGCAACCAGCTGCTGCACCTCAGCACAAAGCAAAGTGAGCAATGGGGACTCATATGAGAATAAATGATGGCACCAAAAAGACAATATGAAATCACACTCAGTACCACACATAAGGGGACCTTGCAGTTTCCTATGCTGCTGTGGTGAGAAACGCAGGCTGAGGCACCTAAATAAAAAATCTTGTGATTAAGATAAACATTTAGGGGGATGTAACATAATTTCCCACTAGCATCACTAAATAAGAAATTAACAGTCTGAGAACAGAGACAAAGCTGCATATTTCATCTGCTAATGTAGGTTCTTTTTCTGCACTCATTAACACAGCTGAATGACACATAGAGGATTTCATCATCAATCGTTTTTGAATAATCTTCATACTCACTCTCCAATTTGCTGAAGAATTACTTTGAAAGAAAAGAATTGAATTAATATTATTAATGAAATTTCAGTTACCAAAAAAAAAAAAAAGAAAAAAAAAAAGAAAACAATCAATTCCTCACTGAATTAGACATAAAGAGCTAGCATGAAGGCATTATTTATCCAGAGTCACAAATCTGAGTGTTGGATAATGTGCAACAGATGAATAAACAAAGAAAAAGGTAAAGAAGGCAACAAGAAGGGTTTGAAAGAATGTTAACAACAAATACAGATGTGACTGTGTAGTATTCAAATAACTGCAAACAACAAAAACCTTTGAGAATTCTGCAATTTTCTCATAATTAATGGAAAGAGGGAGGGGGGAAGTGATATAAAGATTATCCAAGCCAATCCTACTTGCCATTTTCTGGTGAGAAAAAAATAACTGATTTACAGCAAACACAGCTGAATTCATGTCATACTCTTCTTATTTTGGCACATTTTATGGTGCCTAGAGCCAGAATAGATCAGTAGGCCATTGAGTCTTATCTCCAGCCTACCACGTGCCAGCTAACTTCCCACAGTTACCCTTGTACTGAGTTCACAATCTTGCTTTCAGCAAATTATAACTTCAGAAAAGTATCCTGTCTTAATGTGAATACTTCAAGGAGCATAGACTTCATCAATTCCCTTGATGATTTTTCTCATTAGTTAATAAGAGACATTTACCACCTATCATCTAAACTGAAATTTTGAACTCTTTGCTTTCACCTTGCTCATTTTTCTTCCATTTTTAAAGTTACTTTGAAGTACAAGGTACTTTCTATCTATTGAAAATATTTCTACTGAATTACATCTATCTTTGGTCATGGTTCTGATAAACTAAATAGAAAATAAATTTTCTTTTGTATTTTCTCTAATTCAAAAATAGCTGTTTCTGCCATCTCTGCAATTTTTCAATATCCCTTTTAATGTAGAGAACAGGGCAGGATTCATCTCCAGCTAAATATACGTGACTTGACTAATTTTTATAAATATCTAGCACTATTTGTGATATCTACAGGCATCTAAGACATAACACACTGCAGGAGGAGGACTTTCAAAAGACATGTGGTCCTTCTGACCATGACAAATGGCAATAGACATTAAAGTTAAGGCAAAGGAATCATCCCACAAGTTCCAGACTTATTCAACTTAATTTCATAATCACACATGCTTATGTAAAACACATCTTACATGTGCACATGTATTTCACATGCATTTTTAAACTCCTTTTAAAAATCAATAACAATCTGGTCAAGGTAGTCAACAGTACTTAAAGAAAAAGTTGATTGAAAAATGGGTGAGATGAATCACTGCTTAGATTAATGACTATTGAATAGGGTCTCAAATGAATAGCTCACTGATATTTATTGCCACTTAAGACATCCTAGGGTATTTTTCTTGGTCTCCAGCTGCCATCCTAGGCAGTCAAGAGACCACTACCATCCTGCATCAGCTGTGTTTGGATCTCTTTGACATCCTAAGGCATCTCGAGCAGTACAAGATAAATATGTTTCATCAACTGATTGAGGCCTTTTCTCAGAGTACAAGACCAGAGCTATACTCCAACCCTGGTAAGTTTTGCACTAGGTACATCTCTGAGCACATCCCTTATGGAATTGCTCCTACTCACAGCCTAGAAATTACTGGAGGTCTTTGTGCCACAGCATTCCACTGAGATAAAAATGCTTATTGCCTGCAGTCCTGAAAGCCTGTCAGGATGTGGATGGAAACCACCTCAACTTTCATATGGCCCAGGTTCCCTTTATAGCCAGTGGAGAGAAATTAGCATTTCTACAGCATGAGTCATCTGGGTTGTTTAGAGATCCACCTTGAGATGAGATGAATTTCAGCAAAGAAGTGCTTGTTTCTTCAAAGGGACAAGAAACTCGATTATTACCTCCGATCTAAATATCTAAGCTGTAGAGATCTATTACTTTTTATAATTAATATGACCTTTACTGTCCAAGTTATAGTCTTGCCTTACAGAATTAAACATATCTCTAATTTCTTTCAGGGCTGTATCATCTTTTAACAATGAGCAATGTATTGGATGAAAATTACCCAAATACTACACTGGAGAGGAATTCAGGATGCCAGTTCTCCCAGAGGACCAGGAAGAAGGAAAGAAAGCTCTGTTTGTGCCATATAAAAGCAGCTGGTTTTCCTCCACGCTGCAAGCATATATGTCTGACCCTGAAGAGTGAATGTTCCAAAGTCTGGCAATCATATCTGCAGTCCTGAAAAATCCAAAAGAATTTCCAACCACCTGGAATGGAAACGACCTGGAATTTTCCTTTCAATTGAAAATTTTACTTTTTACTCCCAGCACCTTGCTATGGATTGCTTAGGTTTAAAGCAGTGCTGAACAGCAGCATTTCTCTCTGACACTTGAAAGGCTGTTCTGCCTTCAGCATACATCTGTAATCCTCATTAATGTCAGTGGAACTCATGGATGCAAACCTGGACATTTTGGAAGGCACCACTGGGGCCAGTCTTCAAATGGACGAGATGTGGGAAGACAAGAGTCACTCACAGAGGCAGAAGGAACTTCAGGAGACAAATATTAATTGCCCATTATATGCCTATTTTCATGCTGATCTGCTTTTCCTGAGCATAAACCTGTGAAATACAAGGCTGTTTTAATATCAGAGAGCTGAGAGCATTCAGCAGCTTTCAGAATTGAACCATCTGATTTTTCTGTGTGTCTGCTAGATAGCATATGACTGAAAGCATGTGTTTGTTTGGTTTTCAGAAACCATGTGTATGGAAAATAATTGTAAAGTGCTTTTTCTCTCTCTTAAGACTAACTTAACTTGCTGTCTAAACCTGGCACATATTATTATTCCAACAAGTCCAACATGCAAACACATATGCAATATTTATAAAAACAATGCTTGAAAATACCCATCCTCACTAGAGGTTTGCCCCCAAACATCTTTAGCACATTCCAAAATGTAAATAATCTGGCATCTATACATTGTGACAATTGTAAATCAAGCAGGTAAACATATAGCCTCACACTTTCAGGTTTAGAAAACAGCTTTTCTTTCTCTTCTGCTGTCAGTGAGGCTATTCCTGCTGTCAGCCCAGCAGCTGCTGACATTACTACTTGTGCTTCTGCTGTTACTGCTTCCACTATGTCCTGTGTTACTGTCCCTGTGCTGCATAGGTCAAAGAATGAAAGTTATCCTTGCACTAGATTATCTAATACGCATTTTCTAACTTCTGAGAAGTTAATTTTCTTTTATTATTTCAAAATATCTAACACTTTGTAATCAGATTAACACCATCCCTAGACAGACAAATATGAAAATTGCATTTTGTTTATGAGGGCAGAGTTCCCAGCTCATAGTTACTGTAGCTGTACCTACATGGTCACATCTGGGGTACTTAATTTTGTTGCTCATCAAGAAAGCTGAAGTAGAACAGAGTATAACCTCATGCAAACTAAAAATCAGGTTATGAAAAATTTAATTTTTGGAGTCAAGGTAGTATTAGCAGGTCCTTGGTCTTTCCTATTTCTCTCTCTAAATTTTTTACATGACTGGAATTCAAGGAATTTGGATTAAATTTCCTCCAGGATTTCCTGACATCTGTCAGCTTGGTTGCAGCAGCAGCTCCAGGACTCTGCAGGCTCTCACAACCTGTCTTTTGCAGGCATACTGCAAATTTACAGAACAGATGCAGAGAGGGAGACTTTGGCCTCCCTGCTCCTAAATTCTGCTCCTAAAATTCAACAAATCTGAAGTCTTTAGAACCTGTCAGACTTGCAACGTCTGCAAGATGGTCAGTTCAGTGAGAGTGTAGAGTGTAAGCCCTCTCTTTATTCCAAGAGTGCATATTTATGCTTGGTGAATCCCATGCAAAAACTTGAACCATTTGATCCGGGAATTGATTGTAAAATAATTTTGTGGTCATACCTGAAATCTTCCCATTTATATTGGTCTCTTTTGCACTTCTACCACAGCAGAGACAATAAAGATTGGACACTGTATTGTCCGTCCTGTCCATAAAGGGTCTGGAGGAATTCCTAATTCATACAAGACAGAAGAGCAAAGACATAGATAGGTTGTTTTGGTTTTTTTTTCTTTCTTTCATGGGAATGCCAGAGTATACTGAGCAATCAGTATATTCCAACTTCTTTTCCAGCTCAAAATCAATGAATTGAGCAGTTACTGGAGATCTCTCTGTATTAACAAGTCCTGTGAGCAGACAGGATTGCCAACTCAGGTTCAGCACAGCATGAGGGTGGCTCAATCCTGCTTTAGATGAAAACCCAAAGGTTAAAAAAGTGTGGTTTCATCAGTTCTAATCATAGACTTTGGAGACAAAATCCACAAAGTCCAGCTTTCCCTTCCTTTTCCTAGCTTTCCCTTCTAAAACACTGTTACCTTTACCAGTGCGTGCACAAACAAGGACGGCCTGCACACTGTCAGTCTGAGTTACCTTGGCTGCTCTGCTCTCTGACACAGTTTGTTGCTCCAGGTGACCACTCTTGCTGCCTGCAGCTGGGTTTTGCTATCCAAAGGGGCTGTATAGCTCTTTGTGTTCCAAACAGAATGTTTGACATGTCAACAGCCTTTAGCAATATCTGCAATTGTCTGTGGATCTGAGACCCCTGAGCAGGAAGCTCTTAGCACCCTTCAACAGAATGTTTTTTTCTATTTGCACAGAAGAGGTCACATCAATTTACAGTGATTCCAACACAAAAAGAGGGCTCTACCACAATGGGATCCCACAAGGGATGAAACACCTCTCCTATGAAGAGATGCTGAGAAAACAGATTCTTCAGCTTGGAAAAGAGGAGACTTTGGGGAGATTTCTTTGCAGCCTTTCAGTACCTTGTAGGGGCTTATAAAAGGGAGGGAGAGGGACTTTTTATACAGGCAGACAGTGACAGGACAAGGGTTAATGGTTTTAAATTGAAAGAGAAAAGGTTTAGATTAGATGTTGGGAAGAAACTCTTCACTGTGAGGATGGTGAGGCCCTGGCACAGGCTGCCCAGAGAAGCTGTGGATGCCCCATCCCTGGAAGTGTTCAAGGCCAGGCTGGGTGGAGCTCAGAGCAACCTGATCCAGTAAATGGCATCCCTGCACATGGCAGAGGGTTTGGAGCCAAATGATCTTTCAAGTTCCCTTCCAACCCAAATTATTCTCTGATTCTAAGACCCTTAATTGTTTGCAGATGCTATTTTTGAAGGGGAATAATAACAGTATTGGCATGGATGCAGAAGATTAGAAACATATTTGGTCGCTAGAAGGTTAATTCAGTAGCTCACAGGGCTATTCCTCCATGCCAGGAGGGCACAAGGTTTCCCACAAATCCTGTGTGATACCTGCCAGGCCTGTTGTAATGCCTGACATAGACCAGTTTATTGCAAATTACACTGGACTCCTAAGCATGGACAGAAGAGGCATGAAAATATCTTCAAAACTGTGCACTGATTTTAAAATGTACTTGCAAGAAGTGTCTCGTCCTTGCAGATCTAAACACAGAAATCACATGCTATAGTGGTAATGCTAAGATAATATTTCTCAGGCTCTCCTGTCCCGCTTCCTTCTCTTTTCAAGGATTTAGTGTTAAGTGTTTGCGCTATCTCAAATGCAACAATCACGGTGCTAAAACACCTCCATGAATTGTCTCCAAGCTCTTTTTTGATAGGATTTAGTTTTTCCAGTCTCAATGGATCAGCTTCCAAATTCTCCACAAGGAATGCCAGCTTCTGGAAGCAGAGGAAAAAAAAAAAGAGTAGCTGAACAGTCTCCCTTTAATCTGCAGTTAGCTGAATCCTCTTTTCCACTTGTTCTCTTCCAATTGGGCAGGGGCACCTGCTGTCAGAATCCCATAAATCAGCCGAGTCCCTAGAAAACAACCTTTACAATAGGTTTCTGTTCTCATAAGAACTGCAGTATGGCTGCAGAGGCTATTTATACACTGCGAGTCATCTCCCACTGGTTCTCAAATAGACTCTAAAGTGTCCTGCCATGTCACTTTACCACCACAGAAATCACCTCTGAAGCTAACAATAATTAATGAAACCACACAGGGTAAGATTCATCTCAGCTATTTTTGGTCATCTAAAGATTAGACTTCTCTGTTAAGAAAAAAAAAGCCTGTCCCTGCAGCCCTCATATTCATTTTCTAAAGAAAATTCATGTCACCTAACATCAATATAGACTGACATGCCCTGTGGAAAAACTTCTCTTTCTCCTCTGACTGTCTAAGAGACAAACTTTGATGCTAAACTTTTAAGAAGTATAAGAGAAAAGAAATGAATAACACGTGGTTTGAGAATTTTTGAATTTTTGGCCCAGTTGATGAAGTTGGTCACTCAACTGAACTCCCAAAAAGATAGATTTATAATGTGATTTATTTCACCTCACTTTAGATATCTAATAGACAAAAGCAGTTCAGATCCTCTTGCCATCAGAGGCAAAGAAATGCCTTAATCATACCAAGGGCTGATGGCTGATTTTCTTGCAGCGTACTAACCAAGGAAACATAGTTGCATTTCTCCCTTTTAGTTATATGAAGTAGAGTAAACAAGTCCTCCCTCTTGTGACTCCCGTGCAGTGTCTTATGTACACTATATATTTCCACAATGTATGTTTATAGATAAAGTAATACCTCGTTAGTACTGTTAAAATCTTTTTTCCCAGTGCATTTTATCTTGATAGGAATAAGTTCACTATTTGGCAGCAAAAAGTCCACTGCTGATCTGCTGTACTTCTTCTGTTTATACTAACCATCAGCTTTCTTTTAGCAAATAAAATGCTTTAAATACTACAATCAGTATGTTTATTCTTGATAGATCATGCCCAAATAATAGATATTAATTAACTGAGTAATTAATGTGTGTTGAATTTATAATTTTAATTATCCTTAGCAGCTACATCATAGGGTTGAATGCTGGGACATTCTAAGACTTGACATGACCAAAGACTGACCAATCTCCAGTTTCTAAACCTCTTTACATGTTAGAAAGCATATATCCCAACAGAGAAAAGCAATATCTTCCAAATAAACGAGCAAGATGGAAAGTACAGTCATGTCATTTCTAAGTGATGCATTGCTCACTGTCACCATTTCAGGAACAACAAGCCTGATTGGAAAGTGAATGTCCTCTATCCCTCCTCAGTGAAAGAAAATCAATTTGTCTGTGTCCGCTCCTAATTAATTGTTCTCAGGAGGATCTGAAACATAATCCACTTTGAGGCTTGCTTTTCTTTCCCTTCCTTCCTTACATTTTCCCAACTTGTTCTTATTTTCCCCACTTGTTCTTAGTTGTAGGGCTACAGGACTAAGGTGATGTGCAAAGTACATCAATGCTGCTATTAACCAGCAATGCCATTGTTTAGGAGTCTTAGCAACTTCCAGTGCATTAGGAATAAAAATCCAGCCCTTACCATCCCTGGCGTATTTTGTCCATATGTCAGCTTCTTTCTGCATTTCCACTCATGGGGGATTTCTTACCATAACCAGCCACTGTTGCCAACACTGAAGCATTTGGGCTCAAATATAATGCACTTGGACTGTAAAGAAATATGCAGGAGACAGATGGCAGGAGATGAGATTTTATTACTGTGATGTTTCTCTTTTTAGATTAAATCCCAGAATACATACTATTGAAATTACCCTGCCATTTGTGGTTAAAGAGAAGGAACAACAACTAGATGGCACGTTGAAGGAGATAGCTTTTACATAGCAAAACACATAGCACTTCCAAATACTGTCCCATGAAATGCATAAAATGGGTTTAAATCAGACAAATCAAGAGTTCAAGTATCTTAGTGAGAGAAAGACTATAAGAAGACCAGGCTAACGTGCCCTGTTACAGAGCAGCCTGGAAATCACTAGTTATGATTTTCATTCTCTCCACAAACCAGGGCTATGGAAATGCTCATCACTGTTTATACAGAGTGTGTCAGCAGAGAAAGGAGGGAGAGCACAATGCGGGAACATCTGTTCCGAGAAACAGGTTGAAAATAGCCATGTAATAGCATGACAGAAACATCTGTGCAGTATGCACACTACCATGAGCAGAGCATCAGGAGGAACAAGAATGCAAACAAGTCCATGAGCAGCAGGTCAGGAAGAGGTTCACTGTCAGGCAGGAAATGCTTCACTAATCCTTTTTACTTATTGCAGCTCCATTATTATTTAAAAGGTAAGAGTACAGAAGAAGACGGAACTTCCTGTGATATGGGCAGATGCTACAAGAAGGGCTGCATTACATATCTGATGACCCAAGAACTGTTAAGGAAATGTGCTGAACAGTAATCATAATTAAGAGACAAGCAGCAAGCTAAATATAATATTAGTCAGAGCTTCTGTGCCATGTGTTAACTAATACTGTATTTTTTTCCTTTTGAGAAGAGCAGTAATGGATTATACCATATCTGTTCAAATAGTAATTCACTGCTGAAATTCTGTGTCTGATGGAGTGAGGATATGGAATAGATTTGTTCAGTTCTATCCTTAGACATCCCAACGTATGTGTAATTCAGCAGGCTGCAAAAATAAGTAGACAAGTCTTCAAGCAACAAGTTTTCCCAGTACAATCTTCACTTCAGCAATCAACAAGCAGAACTCTTGACCTTCAGGCCTGGTTCCTCTTACCATCACAAAAAATCTAATTTGCTTAAAGAAAGAAAGAATGAAAGCATCTAGTTCACCATACTTTGAAATGGTCCTGCAATAAAAACATCTATACCTGCATTTACACATAGGTGGAGAAGGCAGTGTGAACACATTTCAGAAGTACTTTTGAATTATTCCTGAACAGCGCACGCATCACCCTCCTCAGAAATATGCGAATACCATCTATGCAAATTCAGCACTTTTCTGCACATATCTTTAGCACAGCCCACTCATTTCTCAAGTCTTAGACAATATGAGGATCTGTGTAAAATTCAGTATCATCCTGGTAGTGTTCCCAAGTATGTCAAACCAGGGAGAATTCCAGAATCTGTGCTGTACATGTGAAATGACATTCAATAGGCTTCCCTCCTTCACTAGTGATACTTTTGCTAATCGTTTGCTATGACTTAAAAGAATTCTGTAAAATATAAAGCCAACACTTTATAATCTCACTGCTGAAAAAAGACGATGGATCAATAAGAGTAGAAAAACAACACTGTCCTGAACCTACTAAGAAAAGTAATACTTGTTTCATACTGACAATTGGTGTTGATGGGGCTACCTTTGGTGAAGGGAAGATGTTATAATATGGAAAATGCATTGCAAACCACAGTCATTCAAAGTGGTTGATGACACTTTTATAACAAAATTATCAGCCACCACTGAAGACACAATAAAAAGTGACTATTTTAAAGAATCATTTCTGACTGAATGTTATCCAAAATTCTTTGACTTTCTTATTTACAAGGTTAGATTGACCTATAATGGTACTGCAGCCAATGGACAGCATTGCCAGCAATGTGTCAGGGATGACTAGCAAAGAAGGAAAAATTTCTGTGTGCATTCAACATGAGAATGTTAATCAAAAAAATGGTTGCGAAAAAGCTGAAAAATCTCTGGGTATGAAAGAACTGGTGACCAGAAGCTATGCCAGCAAGATTGCTGTCATTTCTTTACACTTCTTTCATATAGATCACAGTCTTCCTCCTTCACCTCCTCTTCTTCAGGACAGAAACTCTGGGCTTCCAGATTTATCATCAGTGAAATAAAAAGGACCAAATGTCTGAAGAAATCCTAACTGTTTTGATCAATCATTAAGAAAAAAAAGTTTTCTGCCTAGAGACTGAGCTTTTACAAATGCTTGTCACCAACCAAGGAAAATTAAATGATTATCGCTTAATCTGGTTTTGATTTTGTTGAGGGCTTTTTTCCCTAATAGTCACAAATTGACCAAATTCTTCAATTAGCAAATAAAACAAACAGATCCAGAGAATTCATAGCTAAATGAATGGGAGGAAAAATTGCAAATAAAAAGGTAGATATAGCAGTGAAGTTGAGGGAAAGGAATGAGTAACAGGCAGAATCCCTCAGGTATTTATGTGCAGCCTTACTTTTTTCCATTGTGCATTGAATGCAATGCTAAGAGAAAGAAATTAAGACCTTTACAATGTGTCTTGATTGGAACAAAAAAGAAGGTGGGAGAAAGAGACCCATCTATGCGATGGATGAATGAAGCAACAGAAACAGTATAAATATGATCTTTTGGAGGATGGAAGCAACTGAAGGACAGACAAATACCTAAAAGAACCAGGAGAAGAAACCAATTAAGCTAAACACAAAATACAGAAACTGTTAAAAACAGAGTTGTTGACTGATACTGGGTTGACTAGTGTTGCTTGCTGGAACAGAAGATGGTTTCAGGCAACAGGGCACACCTGAGGAAGCTTCAAGTGTGAAGTACAATCTGGATTCTCCCTGAATAACCCAAAAGGCCTGAAGATGGGTAAACAACTGAAAGAAATTAATGTAGCTTTATTGAAGTCAGACAAAATCAGATGGGAAATGTGGCATTAATTTTAAGCATATGGTATAAATGATAAACCACTGGAATAAACTATTGCCTCACCATCTGCTGATACTATCAAAAATAAGGTTGTATATCTCCCTGGAAAATAAATATTTTACACAACCACATGTTACTGAGCTCAAAACAGAAGCAGCTGCAGGAAATCTAAACTCTGTGAAAATATACATCTTATCACAAGAGTTGTACTGATGGTTTCTTCATCCTAGAAATCTGTAAAGCTTTCCCAAGATCATATTTGGAGTGATGAGGGGGTATCAAATGGCACATGAAAAACAAGTAATTGTTACCAATATGTACAGAGATACAAAACAGACCATAATATTTAAATTTCCTTTATGTGTGTGTACATGCATGTTTAAATAAGATTTTAAAATTAAAGACATATTTGTGGTTCTCTATAAGCTAAAAAAAAAAAAAAAAAGAAAAGTCAGTGTTGTCATGATCTCTGTGGCAAAATGACTGTCATGGTGCCAAATAGTGAGTGATACTGCAAATTGTTAGCAAAAGATTAAAATTGCATAGCATAATACATCTGAAACATATTACCACATATTCTTGCTTGGATTAGGGTATCACTTCTGCTAGTTTGTATTCTTTGTTAATTAAAATCAAATATCCACAGATGGAAGCTACTTCACACAATTGACCTGTGTTACATTAGTTGAAATCAAGACTAACCCATGGCAGATACAGAGCTGAAATCTGCTTTCCCTTCACCACCAAATGCTCCAATTTCTGTAACTGCCCATGACAGCAAACTGTCATCCTTCAAAAATAATACAGGCTCTTCTTACTAAATCTTATCAAAGGTGTAATTCCAGAAAGCCAAAACAGTTGACAAAACCAACACAAAAACAAGAGTTATTTCCAGTTGTGTTTACTCAGCATTGCTCAAAGCCTCCACAGGCTCAACAGGCAGGAGCAATGTTATCAAAGGCATCTGCATTAGAAATGGTTCTGTCTTTGCTGGTCACCCCACCTCCTCATATAGAGAGCAGAAAGAAAACATTTTAATGGTAAGATTCTTCCTGGTTTGTAGTTTTTCTCTGTGATAAGGCAGATGAAAATGCCTGTTTCTTTTAGGGGAAGACAAGTATGAAAAGTACATCCTGGATTTCTAATATTAGGAGGGATGCGTACCCCCTCTGCCCCACTCTGGAACAGCTGAGTTCTGAGTATTTTAGGAATTTTCTAACCATTGTGTATAAATGGAGATATGACATACCGTTTACTTGGATTAAAGCATTGGCAAGAATCTTTAGTATTTTAACTCCAGCAAGTAGCTTGAGTAGCAGCCTAGAAACTTTCAGCAGATTGCAGCAGATTAAGTGAAGGATTATTTTAGATACCTTGGGATATCTGAGACATCTGTAGATGTATGGAAGATCCAAGACAGTGTCCACAGGATCCTTTCATCTAAAGGTCAAGATTAACCCATGGAATCCAAAATGGCTGTGATCTGAATGCTGACTTCTTGTTACTATCTCATTTTCAATCACTTTGCTTTAAGGAACCCAAATTGAGACCATAATTTCATTTGCTGTATAGACCAAGTTGAGTTATCAATAGCAAGGGAATCAGGAGCTGGAGGCAATGATCTTTGCAGTTCCCTTCCAAATCAGGTTGTTTGAAGATTCCATGACTCAAGCAGGTTGTCTCTCAGTGCTGGTAGGTAAGGATGATTCCCCCAGTCCATTCTGACAAAAATGTTGCACCTCATCCAAAAGAGTTGTACTATCAGCTTTCTCTTTACTTGCAAAATTAGCTACATAAATATTATTGAATTTTTCGTAATTTTTAAAAATTAAAATATTTTTTTTAAAACATAGGGAGTCTCATCTACTTCAAAGGATATGAAAAAGCTTTTCAAGGTAAATCATTATAGTACTCAACCATAATTCTTCATATACTTTGCATATAAAAAATTCTTTGTTTTCCCATTAAAAATTCTGACTTAGACAGAATTGTCTTGTTTAATTTGGTCTAATATGCAAAAGAGTATTTCACATTATATCAGTCTTTTATTCTCTTTTATCTTAAAATCTTAACATTTACAAACATATGGTATTGAACATTTATTTTATATTAAATTTAATTAATAGAAACTATTCACAGTCATTTGAAATGCATTCCATGTTGATTGAAATAATTAGTGTAGGGCTACTCAATATTTACTTTAGATATGAATCTAGAGGGATTTGATAAAATTAATTAGCAGGAACTAATTATAGTTAGGATATGAGTTAGGGTATAATAAATATAATTACAGAGTAAAAATGATGGATTCTTAATTAATAGATACTAGTTGCCAAACATTGAAGAGAGATTATCATATTTCTGTGCAGGACATGCTGCTTGGCACACCTTCAGTTCCTGACATTTAAAGTGTTTAAGGAGGGGTCTGAGAGGGAATAAAAAACAGATAAACTAATTTGTTCCTATTTTGCAGTGGAGTTATCAGATCAATTCCTGAAAGCTGCCTTCATGGCAGGAAGGTACAGGGATACCTTCCTGCTTATAGTATGTTGGCAAGTGGCACAGTGGCTGCACAACAGAATTTTAGAGGTATTTAGGCATTTAATGATGACAGTAGGCTCCTGATAGGATTTTGGTATTACTGTTTCTAAACATTCAGCTTGACACCTGATCTCTTCTCATATGTACCTAACTCCTTCTAACTGCTTAGCTATCTTCATTTAGTCTGTGTCTAATTATCCTACCAAAAAATGGTGATAATAATGTCTTCTTTCATTAAAAAAAAAAATGGGTTATAACTTCTAAGGCAGTGAAATAATCAACTAGTGGAGTATTAGAGGCTCTATAAATATTATGATAAATTGATGGAAGAATTGCTGTGTCTTTTGAGGCACAAATCTGGCCGTTTTAAATTAACTTTCTGCATTTGTATTCTTCCTCCTGCTAGGGTTCATTGCACTCTAGGACTTTTTAACATCTGTCTACATAACAGTCCAGACATGCAACTGCTGTATCAGAGACTGGTATTTGGCTTGTGTGATAGTACACCACAGAAAAAATGGGACTGAGTGGACACATATTTTACTCTTTAAAAACATGAAGAGCAGGTTCCTAAATTGCAATTACTAACCAATGGTAGAAGAGGGGAAGAAGCTAATTATTATTTGGAGTAGAAGAAAGCTGTACTGCGATATCCTTATTGTTCTCTTACCCTGTCCTAAAAAATTATTTAAACAATACTCACCAGTTCAGCCTGAATTATAAATCATCTTTACTCACAAGAACTGAATTTTGTCCTCACGTAACTTCAGGACTTTCTGAGTAAGTGTGAAATTTACTCAGAAAGTCATGAAACTAGGTAAGGACAAAAAAAACTTATACTTTATTATGAACAGCTATTCTGTCAAGAACTGAAATTTCTGTGCATTGACTTTTTAAGAATTCACAGGGAAACTGAATTAAAGATGGGGTGTTTGGCCCTGGCATATTTTCTCCATTCATCTCACTTGAAAAGTCTTCAAGTTACTCTGAAACAAGTCGACTGGACCAGGTGCTCCAAAGTGGCCCTTCCAACGTGAATGATGCTGTGATTCTGTGACCAATCACTACGCAAAATCTAGAACAGCAGACATCTCTTTGTAGGACAGAGAAGAGCATTACATTTCCAGCAATATTAGACAATATTTATTTTCCAGTTTGCCCCTTTCAGAACACAGCTAAATGCCCTGATTTTTAGAGCTACCAGCAACTTGCTGCTCACACACACTTTGTGACCAGGTGTTAATCTGAAAAGCCTTGTGGTTTAACTGCACAGGTAATTTCTTAGCTTCTAGCAAGGCTCCAAACTTCTCATACAAATTTTTGGATAGAAGAGGCCTTGGATACCATATTTTTGCCATTGTAAAAGAGATTTCTAGCAGTTTTGGTGTTAGAAATTAGTTAGGTAGGTATTATTTTGGTGACATCAGCTGCATATCCAGCTGGTGCAAAGTACAACTTCTTCACAGCAGCTCACTGAAGCAGAAGTTGATCTGTTTGCCAAGTATCCCATAGAGAGAGTCAGATGAGAAAAAAAAGCATGAGATTAAGCCAAAAAAGGGAAGTTATTGAATCATAATATCACCCACACATTGTTTACCAGTCAACTCACCTCACACCTACTGTGTAATGCTTATTTAGGTAAGACTTTATTAGCTAGATTTAATTTTCTTCTCAATTCTTTTAAGTATGACTGTCAAATATGAGGATCTAAAATTCATTCACTCAAAAAAACCCTGAACTTTTCTTCTAAATTCAATGTAAAATAAAAAGAAACTATTCAAAACACAATAAACCCTCAACATTTTATACCTCCTATAAGCCTAACACTGATTAAATTCATTAAATTCATTAAAAATCATTACAAGTATTTTAATTCAATTAAATTATTTTATACGTCATTTGAACAACAGAAATAAGGCAAAATATGTCTTTCCACTTATCAGTGTCTTAACGAAATACTACTAAGCTCCTGCTGGACACATCAACAAAATTCCCCAAAGTGCTCCAAAGGCTGGATGGCAGCAGACACTGATGAGCAAAAGAACAGGATGGAATGACCAAAGATTCTTTCCTCTCTCCAGGGCCATCTAATTCAAAATGACAAATGACATGATCTCTAATCCCTTGTGGCCTTCATGGAGAACTACGGAGCTGACGATAGGCAGCGTCTCCTCCAACAGCTACAACAATGGGAAATCTTAGAATCAGAAGAGCCTTGGCCACTGTGTCCCAATCTAAACACCAGAAATTGCCTCTTTCACAGCTACAGTATAGACAAACCCATAAGGCAGTAAAAATTAGTTTTATCCATAAAGCTTCACTCTTTCTTATGTAGATGGTCATCTCTCCTGAAGGGCTGCATCTTGTAACTTCACAGGTTCTAACTTTCCAAGGAACTCAAAGGGGTGTATTCATTATTGACAGAGATGGAAACAGATGGGTGAAGGGCAAGGATAATGAGTAAACAGAAAGGAGCAAGTTGTTAACAGGAGCATAGTCTGAGTTTATAAACTGATTCCTCCATTTTTCTCTTAATAATAATAAAAATTTGAAAAGTATGTAAGATGACACAGCTTTTTAAATGGATACAGAGCAGAACACATAATTTATTCACTTTTTTTCTTTGCCCCCTTAAAGGAGATGTTGCAGTGTAAGGGAGAGAGAATGATCCTTCATATGCTTGCAGTAAAATTAATTTGAAATATGTAAAGCCAGGATGGGAATAGATGCCAAACTGTGACTGTAAACTGCAGCTCTTCCTTTGCACTCTTTCTCCTCTACAGCCTACCTAGAAAGCAACAGTAATAGACTCTTGTGCAATTTCTTTCTATCTTGCTTCTTCACTGCTAAACAGTGCTGACAGACACATCACTGCAAGTTTGTCTCTTTATCCACCAGTAGTACACACCTTAAAGGAGACCTCTAAAGTCTGAAGAGAGAGTCTCCTTCACCCACTTTTCTTTCTCCTGTCATTGTCACGCCATAGTTTACTGCTTTTTCGAATTGCGTCTCTCCATCTTTTCCTCCCAAAGTGCTCTCATACAAAAGTGTATAGCTAAAAGATATTGGCACTATGGGCAAAACTTGTCAAATGCTCCCTCCATGTTTCTTCTTTGTGGGCAAAATCTTGGCAATGAGCAGACAGTGCTCCTCTCTCTGCATAATATGCATGCTCTTGTGCAAAATTCTCAGCACATTCAGGACAAATGCTGAAATATTCAACTGAAAACAAGGTCAGATAAACATCCAGGTAAGGAAAAACATGTGTGACCCAATGATTAAATAAGAGCCATAGGGACAAAACTTTCCAATTTTCGTTTTGGTTCACTTATGACAGATTTATAACCACTAGCTAAGTAATTAACTGCTTCTTCCTCCTTTATCAGTAAAAATGAATTTATGTGTTATTATATACAGCTGCAACATTTCCAGAAAAAACAGATCTGTCTTCAAACTCAACAGACACAGTTCCAGTTTGAACCAGGACTCCAGTTTGAACCAGGGTGTAATCTCTGTTCAGTGGTAGAGAAGATGTCCTGCTGGGACAAAGCAAGGGCTTCGTCACAACTTCCCTATTACTGAGAGCCAGTCTATTTCAGCCAGCAAAGATCAGCATGGATCTGTGAAGTCCTGGAAGTAGGAGATTCAGCCATCAGTATAAGGGTTTCAGAGTGACCCCCACAGCTACCTCTTTGGAAATATAACAGACACTGCAACTGGTTAAGGACATTTAAATTGCTCTTTGTTAGTGCTGTTTGTTTTGTTATTTACCAAAGGGGCATTTTGCAACATTACATTCCTTTTTTTTTTTTCCTGAAGTAGTTAAAAGAAATTAGGAAGTTTCTGAAGGGAGCAGGTGCCCTATCTCATTTCCTATCCATTCTGATCATACCTCTGTTTCTATTAAAACTCTTCCTGATCTATGTTTCTAAGGCCATGAGAGGGTTTGTTGACAATATTTCCCACAGTCCTCTCAATATGTTTTCCACCGCTAACCCACACTGATCAGCAGTTCCCAGAAATATTAAGTGTGCTGTTGATTAAGACATCACATTCTCCTGTCTATACCACTGTCGCTTCTTTACAATTACACTGCTAAACTGGCCATATCCACATTGAGATTAAGAGCTTAGCAGGAATGGACATTTCATCTAGAAAATAAGAATGGTCAGAGTTACAATCAATAGTCTGTCCCACACTTGTCACTACAGTAGACTAGGATGTTCAGGGTGTACCAGTCCTCACAGTCAAGAAAATGATGTGACAAGGTAGATTGGTTTTCCAGATCTTAATGACTGACTACCTGCTCTGACTGGACTTATTAAATGTAATTCTTTGTGTCAGCTTGGAGCAAAGCTTGAACCCTTCTACACGAAAGGGCAAAAATATATGTCCCAATTGCTTTCCCACTCTAACTTGGATTTTTCTTATAAGTCATTAAGACCATAAATGCAAGTTTTGCTAGTAGTTTAAATCCTAGTTCAACTGCTCACAGTCTTGGGCTAATATAAGCTAAGCAGAAATGTGTCCTGAGGAAAAATGATGTCTAGCAGTCTTTTGTCCATATCCTGTCTTCTTGGTGGAAACAGTTGGCACTGGATATTGCCAGAGACAGAGGTTGCTGAACTTATCTATGTTTTTATTTCATAATTGAAAAGTATATTTGTTCTCACTTGGCAGGATAGGGGTTAATCTGAAAAACTCTAATGATCTAAAGCAAGAGGAAGATTATTATAAGGAATAACCTTGCTTGTCTGGATGTGTACCTGACTCATCTGTCTCATTACCACAGGATCAATCCTAGAGGTATGTAGTATAACTCCTGTTGTCTTTTAGGTTTCGTTAAAGAAGAATTTTCATTTTAAAGAGGTTATGAAAATATAGACACCTATTAGGGAAATAGGCTTTGATGTGGACATTTTCCACTGTTTTATTTGGACAGAAAGGTCAATTTTCAGAATAAAAGAAAGAAAAAATTCCACTTGTCTGCTGTGAGAGTAGCAAACTCCTCCAGCTTTTGCACATTGACAGAATTACTTTCACTTTTCAGGTAACTAATCCTATATCCTTTCTAAAACTGCTCTTCTTAATGCTTGACTTCTTATCTCAAGGATTAAAGGCCATTGCTTTTTAGAAGATATCTTGGTTTTCCCCCTCCATTCAGTAACAAGGTGGAATAGGAAATACAACCCACCTCCCTAACTATTACCTCTCCCAGCCTTTAGGGGAAATTCTCTGGGCTTAAATGCTCTCAAAAACTTTTGGGATGGCTTTTTCAGACTCCACTAGACACTCTCTGAAAAATAAATACTTTAAAAAATTACAGGGAAAAGCAAAACTACTTCTATTTTTTAATGCTTCAGTTTCTGGCCTTACAGTCCCACTCAGTAAGTGGGGTTGTATTCACATGGAATTCCCTGGCTTCACAGGGGAAGTCTTTGTTACAGTGTCTACATTTGTCACTTGAGAAACAAAATATATGACATATGGTATGATTAAATATAGAAATCCCTCAGCTGGACCACTGAAGTCAGCCATAGGGACTTCAGATGGAATGAATACTCATTTGTATTCCCCAGGACAGAGCTGGGCAACCAGACGTGTCACAAGAGTCTGCAAACTTAATGTAATATTCACAGCAGTTGCCTTTTCTTAACCTAAATCCTCCATTCCTATAGAAACCAGCAGTGGTATACAATTCCAGGGATCCTGATTCTCATTTCCAGAATAGTGAGATTGGATTTTCTCTTATATTTGAATATTTGGCTTGTTGCCAACACAGTGCTTTAGATGATCTTCAGTTGAAGGATAATATTTAAATTATTATGGTCTTCAATACATACTGAAATAATTTACTCAGAAGGTTTCTGGGTCCAGTGTTTGGGGGAAATGTAAAAACATTTAGAGAGAACAGTTGCTTACCCTGCCGGTTAAAACCCCCAGGCAAACATAATACATGAAAAAGGAAACAGTTAAATGAAGCAGCAAGGCAACATATGCACCAAGCTCTTCTTAGTCTTCATTTTTCAGTTATCTTCATTATCACTTTGCTACTATGACAGAACTGAAGGCGCTCAAAGAACTGAGAAAATGAAATCAGATTTCATTCAGTACCCAAGAAGGGATGATATATTTTTCATTTATCATTAAGAAATTCTACTGAATTGTAAGCAGCATACCAACCTATAGGCAACAAAACCTGAGATGAGACTCTCATTATCATACCAAGCTCAGGTATCCAACTGTGTACAACAGGCTCCATTCTATTGCCTCAACACTGCCCTTCCCAAACTCTCCAGTTTATTCAAGAGGCCCACAAATGGGTTCATAGATCTGAGAAAGAATCTGCTGGAGGAGATTTGTATCCTTTTAAAGCAGCAGAAAGAAGCCAGGGGATGCAGTATAGCTTTTCAAAAGGTATTAGGCATCTATGTTTAGGAAACTGAATCAAGATCATTATATAAGCTCCCATTATCATTAATGGAGATGCAATCAATGCAGTCTATAAAGACCAGGGAGCTGGAGAGACTCTATGATTTGTATTGACAAGATCTTCATTGATTGCAACAGGATCATAGACAACTAGTGCAACAGTTGACATCTGTGCTAGATAACAAAATTTAGATTTCTTAATTTTAAACTGAAGTAAACACCCTATCAACTTCATTTAGAGATTAGGAGTAGAAATAAATGTTTCTTGAAAGGTAGAAGCAGTTTCAAATTAGGTAATAAATGAGAAAATGTCACTATGCAGTGAGAATGTGATTATATTTTTAAAAGAATTTAATGAAAGTAGGGAAGAATATAATAATAGTCTCACATGGACAAATCAAGGATCTGTACAGCCCAATATCTCATCTCCCATAGTGGCCATGAGCAGATGTCAAGGGAAATGTAAAAACGGGGTAAACATGGAATTAACAGGATGCTCAGTATTGCTGGGATCACAACTCCATTTTAAATATATCTGTAATTAACTATATAAATGCAAGTCATAGGTACACACCTATACCACTTCCCAATAAAAAATTGAAACTCACAGATTTTGAAGATTAGTCCTGCACCCATTTGACAATTATTAAAGAACTTCAAAATTATATATATTTTATAATAGCTGATAATTTTTAACCTTCTGCTTAGACAATTTTTTTGAAAATAACATAATACTATTCATCAAAGTATGTATTACAAATCCATCCCCAAATACTCCCATATTATTAACAAAAAACTAATTGTGGTTATGGAAGAAACCTCCCCGTGACTTCCCAGAATTGTGCTAATCTGCAAAATCAATCTTCCATTTTAAAATGTGCTTTTACCTTCCCTCCTCTTCTACTTTCTTTATTTTGAGAACTTTCAGAAAACAGTCTTGTCATGTATTGACAGTGTCGAGACAGGGAGCCGACCTGTTCGACTCAGTGGGCTGAGGACTTCAGAGACAAACTGCAATAACTGAAGCTTCATCAGTTTATGGGAGGGATTGTGTGTCTGTGCCAGTGGCAGCAGGGGCTGGAGCTGATGATCGGAAAGCCTCCAGTGGTGTGTTCTCATTTTAGTGAAGCATATTTAAACACAGGGCTTTTTCCACTTTTTTGTTTGTTTGTTTGTTTTCTTTGGTTTTAATTGCCCATTTTTGAACGAAAAAGCACCGAGAAAACAAAATATCCTGCATTGCAAAACATGTAAAGAGGCAAAATTCACACCCAAATGAGGCAAGGAATAAAGATAGGAAAGCCAAACTGGCTGGAATTTAGACATTCTACAGCTATTCTAATAAAGCAACATGTTTATGGCATTGCAGCAACAGGGCATTGAATGACTCACATCCATATTAATGAATTCTTATAACCTACCAAATATGAGAATCTCTGGAAGACACCCAGTGAGACTCATCCCTGTCCTTCCCTGACTCTTGCACTGTGAATTGGAAGTGTTTGGGAAAAGGCAGATTGCAGAAATCAAAACATGTCAGAGACTACTGCAATCTTTTGATACTACAGAAAGTCAAATTCCAAGGCTTGACCATTGAACACAATACTGATACAGGCTATTCATGAAGTCATTGCAAACCACACACAGTGCAAATGACAGGAATACACCCAGTTGTGCCCAGCCACCCAAGAAAAACAAGTGTCAGCGCAGTCTTAGCTGCTGATGCAGCACAGATGAGCCATGGTCTTCCATATGGATTCTCTATGCTTGTTTCCAGGTATTTTCCCTTTCAGGCCTGAGAAACCAGGTTGTTGCAAACTTTAAAACTAACTTATCATCTTTATATGAGTGACAATTAGAACACTTACCATGTGGGTGTAAGCATGAACGTATATTGGTTTACTTCTTATTTATATTCTTGTCTCTTTCTGTTATAAAATGAATGCCAATGAAACAGCAACTGGAGAATGTTAATGTGGGCACTGAAACATTAACTTCTCTGAGATATTTTTGTGATCTTAATTGTAAAGTCTTTCATAACATTGACAAAGCTTTACTCTCTATTGATTTTATTGCTATACTAAACTCTTCATTATGTGAATTTGTGAATGCTCACAAGAGTCAATCATAATTATGCATGGCCCAATATAATTGAAATCAAAACAATGGATCGATTCATGCTGTAATATGTTTTACTTCTAGCAATCTCTTTAAGGCAATCAACGAAAAATTAGGTCTGTATATTGTGTTTTATTTATTTAAGTATTAAGCAATAGTTAGCAAACCTCCAGAGGTCCTCTTCACACAGCAGGCTAACTGGTTTTAGACTTATATCCCCAAAATTCCTAGGAATTATACGCAAAAGCACAAGGCCGGACAGTCTTTTCATTAAAACTAAAAACCAAAAACAAAACCAAAAACCCCAGCACATTTTATTTTACTAACCATGTTCCCAAAAATCTTAGTTTTAATTCCACATAAATGGAATAAAAGTCAGACAAATTTTGTAAATGGAATGGAATGACAATACTTTACTTGAACCACTAATATCCTATTTTGAAGTAAGGAAACAAAAACTATCAAACTACTAACTACTAACAAACTACTATTTTAAATAACATTTTGGTGGGTTTTTTTAATTTGGTTTTGGATGTGAGTTATTTTAGCCAGTCCTGCAAATACTCTTAACAATTTTGATCCAAAGAATTCTATTGAAAAATGAAGGTTAAGCTTCAAATTTATCTACACATTATTAGTAACAGTAAAAAAAAATCTAGATTTGGTAACTTTAGTGGTTTTTACAAAACTATGATTGCTTAGAGAAGCTGAAATAATCCCTGGTCCTAATTTCTAATACAGCAAAAGATGGCAAGTGGTAAGCAAGGTGGAACCACTGTGACCAGCTGCTGAGGTAACCATGTGCCTAATGTGTACACTATTACAATACCAAAATACATTATTGTTGCATGTAAGTTAGGGTAGAAAATAAGGAAGGATCCTTAAAAAGTTCTCCAATTTTATTTCACCCAGGTGCAGAGCCTACTGATATTTTGCCAAGAGTTGAATAATTTAAGAACACAAATTATGTGCAATTCTGCAAAATTCCTTTGCCCATCAGATGGAATAAGGTGTACTTAGAGGGATGTTTAAACCCGTCCGATGAGATATGGATTTCTGCCATAATATTCCATAGACTATTTATACCGAGACAGTCTTCTTTTGTATTTCCCAACAGTTCTTTAAATTCTTCAACATTTTGATTTCATGTACTTCTGACTTATCTGTAGTGACTTAATGAAATCATTTTGTAACCCCAGGCAGAAGAAAGCTGTCAGTACAATTGTCTTCCATGTCCATTCAGGGTATTGGTGCTCCTGATTAGATTCCACACAGTGGGCAAAGATCACTTCTCACAAACTAGCCTTCAAAGAAGGCCTAACACACCTCCTAGGTGTCAAAGAGCAGGTTATATATGTTCCTTCTTAAGAAGAAAATTGGTAAGCCAATGGTAAGGACAGAAACACAGAGAGAAACGTGTATTCTCACAAAGCCCTTCTCTGCCACAAGACTCCTCAACTCATGCCCAAGGAGATAATTTCAAGAAGGCAAATAAGTTTAATTTAGCCTCTGAGCTTTTTCTGTCCTCGTTTCTCTGATGAGATGTTCAATTCACTCCATTTTGTTGTCAGATTTGTGACATAGAGACCTGTCTCTGAGCAATGAGTCTAAAGCCAATATCTCATTTCACATAAGCCACTAAGCAGTCATCACATGGTAATGCTTTCCAGTCACTATGGATGCAGGGCTGTAAGCTTTCATCTATAAATTCTTTTTTAGTTGCTCATTTCTGTCAAGCTGGTCTAATCTACTTACACCTGGCACATTAATTCTTATCTTTTCCCTGCAACATTGTAATTATATGTTATTTCCAGCAATAATTAATTCTCTCTCAGGCGGGCTTTTTATAGCTTATAAGTCAAAGTGGGCTGCACCATACTAAATAATTAATTCAGACTGTGTTTTATGTCACGGCATACACACAGGCCCCAGGTGTAAGAGTTAGAGAATTCTTTTGAGAAGTCCTTGGCTCCCACAGATTTACAGACCAGAAAGCACCAATTGTAATGGTTGTTTCTCTCAGACCAAGAGTAGGTGTGTTCAGTTCGTTGTACCAACAATCTATTTGTGGCAGCTCTTTCCAGAAGGCCTTGCCATAGTCTCAACTCACAAGATCATGCAGCTGCAGACCACATGAATGACTCCAAACAGTCCATACAGTCCTTCAGAAAAGCCTGAAACAATTCACACACTTACCCCCAGTTGCCCATATCTCTTTTGCTTCTTAGTTACACAGAAAAGGGACGTTCATATGAAAAAAATGTGATATGAAATTGTGGCTATGAGTTATTGATAAGCAGTGCACGTAAAATACTCAATCATTAAGTAAAAGTCGATAGCTAGATACGGTATCTTAGCTAGGGGAAGTGTAATCTCAAATATCTTACCACTCCAGATATACAGAAAAGAAAAAAATTAAGAAGAAGAAGAAAAAAAAAAAAAAAAAAAAAAAAAGAGTACTTTAAAACTAGCCAGGAAGACTGATTAGGTAACAGAAGCCTGAAAGTTTCAGTATGCCTAAAAGGATTTGCTGGAATCCAATGAGATAATATTTGAAAGACGAAAGAACTCTATTAATAGGAAAAGTATAATTACCAATCATGAACTATAAAGAATGCAAATATATTAAATAGAATTATAACACATACCTCCTTATCAGAGGAAGGATAGCAACTGCACAAGGAAGACAAGGATCAGAGAATAACATTGTATAGAAAATATGAATAGTAGCAATTTAAATTGCTTGTGTATAATGAAGCATCAGAAGGCAACACATTTGAGGAATATTTCCAGATACCTTAAAGCAATAGCTTCCAAATTTGTTCTTCTATTGTGTTCTTTCAGTTGCTGGTGTGAGCAGTGGCAGTAATAAAATGGGGTCTTAATTGCCCTTTTGTCCATACCAAGCCGTTCAGCTCTATCAGGAATGGTCTCACTCCAGCTACAGTACATTAACCAGTAGCACAACGTGTCCCATCATCACAGGACCATCCAAGGAGTCAGACTAAGTGAAGTACTGTAAACTTACACCTTTGGATTAAATAGCGAAAAATATTATATAATTCTACTGGTAGGAAAATCCCTCTACCATAAACTATTATATAAATAGCAAAGGGTTAAAAAACATAGATATCCTACTGAAAAACCTAAATAGCTTGGGCAAAATCTTGAATCACACTGATCATAATTTTATTTATTTTAAATAATATTTTGTCCCACTGATCTGTCTTATTTTCTTAGTCCAGTTGTGCAGCACTGGACAGCTCAATAGGAAGTGATGATAGCAATGGGAACATAAGTCTAGGTTTTCTCTGAGGGGCAATTGTGTGGCATGACATCTTTCTTTCTTTTAGTAGAAAACAAATACTATTATGAAGCCAAGTTAGTAATAGGCAGATGTGATTCACACAAAAACAATCAATTCAGCAGTTGCTACCGTGAACTGGGTGTGCAGTGATTACAAGCATGCAGTGATCCAAATCAAGGGCTTTCTTTGCATCTGCTTTGTAAATAGAAGAGGTTAATGTAAGGCCCATCCCAAATCTGTTTTCTTTAGATAACGGCCCTGAGGCAGAGCTGCTGGCTGAAACCTGAACAATATATTTGAGAAGGGAACTAGGATTACAGTGCTTTTCCTTTATTTCAAAGGGGAAGCAGAGAACAAGCCCTATCTTCTAGCACAGTCCAGGACTACTGGACCACAGCACACTGCTGTACCCACAGACTAACACAGAGTGGAAAGGAGGATAAGAGTATTTCAGACTGCTTTAGAGTACCTGCACCAGATTTGGATCTCACTGAAGAAGGAAGGTGCTAGCCATGGGAAGGGAACTGTGTGGAGCCAAGAAAGTGTTCTCCAATAATGAGACAAGGGCAGAAACGTTCTGTGAATGCAATCAGGTCATAATGATCATAATGACAGGCTGGCTATTGCACCTTCACAAGGAAAATACCTTGAATTTTCAGACTTCATACGGAAACATCATATCCTGCAGTTATCAAGATATTCCTTTACTAGTTCTATTTGCACAATGAAGTTCCAGCCATCAGACATCTCTGAACAATACAAGCATAGTAACAGACTGGCAATTAATATCAACCTTCAGCAATATGGCTGCAAGGTGACCCAGAGCCATCCTGCAGCCCCTCAGTATGAAAAGTGCTGGAAATATTTTTCTTTAAAACTGAAGTAGATGAGTGAGAGCTAAAGAGTCTGAAAAACAGTCTGAAAAAATTAATCATTGCTGCATCGTGTTGGTGAAAAAAAAGAGCATGACACTTTTTTTTTTTTTTTTTTTTGCTGTGGCTCTCAAACTTGGCTTGGAGAAGAGAGCATACAGTTTTACAAGATGATGTCTAAAGAAAATTACTAGATGTTGTCTAAAGAAAATTACTGAATGCTTTGGTCCTACCTGTGTTGAAATATTTTTTTTTCCCAGATGATTTAATATTCAAAGAGTTATGGTCAGCCAAAAAAAGGAAATCCATTGGATATGAAGAAAAATAAACACATACTTTTCACCTTCTAAATGATAGCATTCCTAAGATCTGGCAAAAAGCCAAAGATATGTCAACTTCTTGTCTAAATATAAAAGATTCTTGACAGCTCCATTATGCATAGTTTTCTACATCCCATGAGGGTCCTGGTGCCTATAAAGAGCACACTTGCTGTCTCCTTTCTCTCACAGAAGGAAGGTAAATGCAGTTTCTTTAAAAGACTGAATAAGGAGCAAGCTGAAATTCCTTTCAATTTGCAAACTGTCTCACAAGGTCATTAGTGCTGTTATAGCTGTTTGTTCGTGCTGTTATTTATACCAAGGCATCTGACCACATTGCAAGCATTAAAATAAAATATCTGCCCATAAGGCAGCTATAATTGTCGTTTTCCTATTAGCCACCTGTACTTATGACACAGGGAGAAGAAAGCTGCACCATTCCAGCTTGGCCCTGCTCATCTGAGGGACAGGGAGAGACTCATCTTAGTTTCTGAGCAGAAATAAGTCTCTGCCACAAACACCCAGAAGTGAAGTCCTTGAAATTCCATGCTTTCAGACAAAAATTTAAATCTGAGGATTCTGGCAGATATCAAAATGTGCTTTCTGAGCTGGGCTGTGCTGATGACTACAGACAGCTCCTTGAGACACAGGGGCACGTGGTGTGAGCTCAGCAGAGAAAGAGTGGGATGAGTATGTGCTGCCTCACTGGTGTTAAGAAAACCTGAGGGTCCTGGACACTAAATTTTAAATTAAGATTTACAGAAAATGTTTATTAATTTTGAACATATTTACTTAAAATTTCCCAGGCAGATCATTAAAATTACCAAATTGCAGATTTATCAGTGTCTTTGAAACACAATGTCCATCCTATAAATGCATGAAGGAGAGGGAAAGAAAACCTGTAAAAAAAAAAGTAAAAAATATGCTGATGATAATAAGGATGCTATTATGATGCACAAATATCCTAGGTTGACTGTATGATGCTTTTATCCCAGTCGTGTGTTCTGTTTATGCTGAATAATAAGTTTTGCACCTTTAAGACTTGTTCCAAGAGCGAAGGGGGGAAGAAGCACAGAGTTTGTTTTCAGAAACTGCACTCACTCCTCCACATTCCTTCTCTTGGACTGTGTTGCCTGCGGACAGACAGACAGCGGGACAGAGCTCTGCTTTGCTTTTTTTAGTTAGTTTTAGCTAGCTGAGGCAAAGAGGTTCCCTGGACTGTGGCTTTTCCTTTTCTTTGAACCTCTTCAAACCTGCTCCGGACTGAACACCAAGAAGAGCACAGGCAGCTCACACCTGTAGCCCAGCAGGCTGGGCCTGGGCTGCAGCATTTCCAGCACCAGAAAGAATAATAAGAGACTGAGTGAGCTGAGCTGCAGCCCGGGGGGGTGGGTGGGGTGGAAATTTTTTCTGAGTTTTTCCCTCTTTTAGAGGGGCAAGAAGTTTCACTGTTTAATATTGTTTAGGTTTTCTTGTTTAATAAACAGTTTTTTCCACTTTTCTCTAAAGAACTATTTTTTCCCAAACCAGTTAAAAAAAAGAGCCAATTAAATCTGCCTTCTAGAGGAACCCCTCTGGGGGTTCTCTCCCAAATTTGCCCTGAACCAGGACAAATACATTTATTGGCGCCCAGCGTGAGGCGAAAAAGTAGAAAAAAACCTTTATTGATTGCATTTTAGTTGTGCTTGCTCTGTAGTGAGTTACAGCAGTCCGTAGCCATGTCACTTAAATTTGTAATGTCTCTTAAGGTAGAGGCCTTCATATGGCTCTGGTCTCTGGGTTCTTTAAAGTTTTAGTACTTTTCTAGTCACTAATGTTATTGTCCCTTACGAGTAGTTTTTACAGTAGAGGAGCACAGATTAAAATAGCTATTGTGCTAGCCTCAGTGATAGTAGTATATAGAGCATTTACGAAGATACTAGTGTCTGTTCAAGATATATATGGTTTATAGTTTCTTTGTCCTACCCTGCATCCTAGTTCCAGTAGTATGTTTTAGGAGTTTATTAGTAATTGTACCCGGTTTGCTAGAAGAGCAGGGGACGAGGTTTTCCAGCCTCTCCTTTCCTTCTTCTCCTTTAAATCTGTTATGTCACTTTTTAAAAATGTTCAGTTTCCCCTGAATATTAAAGAGACCATCTTTCTAGTTTCTTTTCTAGTAAATATCCTTTATACAGTCTGCAGCTTCTTTAGAGTGAGGGCTGAGATGTCCAGAGGAGCTAATAAGACCCCTAACCCAAGTGTAGAAACTTCTAAGTAGTGTAAAGAATGAGAAAATATAAGCCAAATGCTAAAAGAATTTTCTGACCTTGTAGAGTAGGATTTTCCACGTGAACAAATTCAGAACCCAAATGAAGTGGGGAAATACCTAAAAAAAAAGTGCCATAATGACTCTAGGGAGAAAAAGCTCATTGCAATAATCTGGGCCCTGGCCTATGCTTATCCCACCCTGTTAGACACTGTAGGATGGCAGATAAAAGCAGGGGGGCAGGGTGATAAACCAACAGCTACCCCAGTCACTCAGGCTGCAGCCAACACCCCAGCTACTCAAGCTGAAACTAAACCAGACAGTAACCCTAAGCCACTGGTAGTCGCTGCAAGAAAGAAACACACAAGCAAAACTAATCAACCAGTAACCATTGATAATAATCCAGGAGAAAGACCCTCAAAACCAATTACTAACACAAAAGCTGAAGTTAAAGCAACTGATACAAGATAAGAAGCCACAATTAAGTCCTATTCCCTAAAAAACCTTCGTAACCTAAAAAAAATTACACTCAAAAACCTAATAAATCTATAGTTAGTTAGTTAGTCCGTCTTTAAGATGCTGCAGGTGAGGCTACAATTTTAAACAGTAATGAAGTGAAGCATTTAAGATCCCTGTCACATGATCCAGTTATTAACCAAAGAATGATGAGTAGGGCTGACTCTCAAAAGTCTCGGGGCACGGGTCCTAGGAAGTGTGGCACAAAGATATCTGTGTGCAGACGATCTCTATATGCAGCAAACCCAGTAAAAGGCTATAGAACAAAGATTTCAACACTTAAAGAAAATAGCAGTAGCAGAGATTATCTTCTCAAATAATGTAACCACTATAAATCCAGACTTAGTACCATGTACATCCGTGATGTAACAAAAACTTATACAACTTAGACCACAAAAATACACTTCTACTTTAGCAATAATGAAGCAAGATGACAGTAAAGAGACCGTGCTTGATATGGCCAAGAAGTTCTGGGCATATGCAGATGCTGTGCATGGCCCAACACATGCCAGAATCGCACTGGTGGAAACACGTCTGCAAAAATTAGACGACAAAATAGAAAAGAACCACAAGAAACTCAAAGAGGAAATTAAAGAGGGTTTTCTCCAAATCTCAGCAGTACAAATCAGAAGTTCTACTACCCGACTCAGACATTCCCCAGATAAGGAAAGAAGGTACACCTCATGAGCTGAGCTGTAGTTTTTCCTGCGTAATTGCAGAGAAAACATGAAGAAATAGGATAAAAAATCTACTGCTGCTCTGGCACAACGGGTGCATGAATTGAGGGAAGGCAGCTTGCATCTGGGCCACAGCATTTCCAGCACCAGAAAGACTAATAAGAGACTGAGTGAACCAAACTACAGCCCAAGGGGTGTGGGGGGAATTTTTTCTAAGTTTGTCTCTCTTTTAGAGCACCAAGAAGTTTCATTGTTTAATATTGTTTAAGTTTTCTTATTTAATAAACAGTTATTTCCACTTTTCTCCAAAGAACTATTTTTTCCCAAACCAGCTAAAAAAAAGAGCCAATCAAATCTGCCTTCTAGAAGAACCCCTTTAGGGGTTCTTTCCCCGATTTGCCCTAAATCAAGACATCATATATGTTGGTCAAAATAGGATTTATCTAGAAGTGATAGCACAAGCATTTACTAATTTTTCGGGCTCACCTCCAAATCCCACTATTTTTGCTGCCTTAACTCATCAGTTTTTATTATTTAAATGCAAAACTAACATTGTTTGAAACATATTTGTAAGGTCTTGCCTTCTGATTTAAAAATAAAACTGAGAAATTTCACCTGCACTTTTAAAACAGTGTCACGGAAATGAAATGTAATTTCCTTAAATGTCAAGATTTCCAAATTTGATTGGGAATATGTTGTATATACATTTTATTTCTGTCTTACTGCAACTATCTGATTTGTTAGCAGTATAGATTAGGAGACCTGAAGGGTAGAAAATATAACAATTTCCTTTTTTTTGATACCTCCAAAGCAGAAATAACTGTGTAACACTGAATACTGCAGGTTCCTTCCATTTCAACTGCTTCTTGCCTTGGTGTATACTGCCATGCATAAGCCTTTCTGAAATGAAATTCTCTCATTTTGTGTCAATGCAAGTAAAAATAATTTTATATCAGAAAGGATGGAGAAGAGTTAAAATCATACAGACTGTCAGTATGATTCATCTCGCTAAATACAAATGCCTGCCGTGCAGACATTTGCATCAATGATGCCAGTGAATATACTCCTTTCATACCTGATTGAGAAAAATTGCCACATCTAGAGCTCAGCTAATTTCATCTTTATGTTGGAAAGGAGACAAAATGACAAGGGAAAAAAAATTAAAAAGCTCTGGAAGTGTCTATTCCTCTTATTCCTCTTCATCAGCTAAAGAAGGAGTCTAGACAGCCATTTAGATGGTGATGTCTGCTTTGTAGGTGTCTAAAGTCAGATGAGATGAATCTTACCCCAAGTGGATGTCAACCTTTCCTGCATTTTCACTGTGTTAATTAAGAGCTGGAATGCAGACTTTATTCATCATACACCAAGTGGTCTGGTTTATCTGTCATCATCTGGATTAGTGAGGACTTTTCAACATGACTGTTTACTCTGAGCAATTTGTCTCCGTCACTTAAATTCTATTGTTTCATTCTGCTTCCCGGATTGAAGAACTGATTGAGCAGTTTTACACATAAAGGAATAACACAGAATATACTTCCTATATTTTAAGGCTACATTATTATCTCAAAGACTAGTAATTTCAAATACTTAAATCATTATTTAAATGTGTCTTTAACAAGAGATTGTGGGTAATCATTTTTTTCAATAAACTTTTCATGGCTTCAGGAACCCCCGATTTGGCTACAGTGGCACAAAATGTGCATCTAGAATTAATGTGCTGTGTGAACTTCATAACTAAAAGTGAAACCAGCTTAAAGCTTGCCCCTTAAAAGGTAGTTGTGGCCTCCACAGTTTATAAAAACATTTGTCTAGTTCCTCACAGGAATGGTTCCTATAAATGGTCCTTACCTGCCTTCAAAGCAAATGCTGGTAGCCAGTGTGCGGTAAGAAACGTGCTGGAAAAAAGGTAAATACAGGCAGCTGGACCGATTAGATCAGACTGTTTTTCTGGTGAAGTGTAAATATTTAATCCTCATGCACTGAATGAAGGGCAGATTCCACAGCTCTCCACAGGCATGCTTTGTTTTGGGTAGTTTTCACAGCTTTACTGATGGTTTTAATAGTGTCTGCCCAAACCTGACTATTTTTATACATTCAATCCAGGGATTTACCCAAGAAATCTAGATTAAAGATAGATAAGCTACCTCTATAAAGGCTCTGTTCCCGGAGACCTTGGCAGCAGTGTGGATAGTCCCTTACTAAAGCCTGATTTTTATGAACCCACCAACCAAAGGAGCAATACAGAGCCCAAGAGGCAGAGGTGCACATGTAATACACTGGGAGAAGAAATGTGTTTGGAATTGCTGCCTCAGTCAGAGGTGCCTTTCCTCAAATTGGCAATGCTGCTGCCAGTCAAACGATATTATATGGTTGATCAATCCAGATGTGACATGCCATTGTAACAAACCTTCAGCCCAGGATACAGATACTGCTTTCAGAAAATTATGATTATAATAGTTCAAAACAAAAGGAATTTATGGGGTTTTTTCCTTATTTTTAAAGTTTTTAAACCCATTTACCAAGTGTCAGAGCCCATGAAATAGAATGATGTAGGGTGCTAAATTTAAGGTGCTGGAGCAGAAATAAGAGGAAAAACCTGGGTAATTTCCCATTACCTGCTAGTATCAAATGCTTGAAATCTGGCTGCTCTGCTTGAATCACAATAAAGCCCTTTTTTCCCCTGTGAGAAGCAAGAGAATCTTAACCAGTTTCATTATTTCCACTTCTCCATTGCTTTATTTTTCATATTATTAACCAGTTTGTTACTGGAATCTGATATTTCATACCCATATGTAAGCATAAGGAATAAATCTGCCAGATTTTCATTATTAGAGCTTTGAAAGTATTAATACCTTTAGACCTTGCATCCTACTGGATTTGCTTTATACTTCTCTTTCTCTTACGTTTACTATAGTTGCCTTAGTAAGTGGGAAAATGCAGGCATAGAAAAGTGAATTATTCCAAGATAGCTGGACACCTTTTGCTCAGGCTGAGAAATAGTTTAGCACTCAGCTTTCCCACTGCAGATCTTTAGCCTCTAGAGTATCCATTTCCCTTATGGTCAACTGCCCATCTCCCTTTCTGTTCTATTTCTGGAAATGCTGAAATACCTTGAACAGTTACTTCTCTGACCATCTATGTCAGGAAGTAGTTTCAGCCTCTCTGCAGGTACATTTTAGCCTCCTGCAGAAGTACAGCCTGGAAAAGTGTCTATACTCTTCTTGTCTCCTTTTTTTACAAAAAAATCCACTCTCATAAGGATATGCGGACAGGAAATAATTATCTGTCCCTAAGAGTACAATAGATCTCTTCTCATTTTGCCTATTTAAGTCTGCAGACAAAAATGCAAGAGTTTGAAGTCTGGAAGGGCAGCAAATTAGTCTATTCATTTTGGGGAGATGACTAAGAGAATTTGAGGGACTTACACTTCCTTACAAATTTATCTGTAAATGCACAAGGATCCAGACCAATGTCTCACCTAATAAAAAAGAGCCTGAGACACATGACTATAAAATCAGACTCAGAACTGTGTTCTTGTTTTGAGTTTAATGATTTTGTACAAGCTCCCTGAGTTCCTCAGCTGAGATGCAAATAGTGGTGGGACATATTTTCCAAATTACAAGTCAATAAGGGAACTGCAGGAAATTCTGGCTGAACAGAAAGACTCATTTGTGACTGTAGGTACTTCCAGGGTTAGACAGCTGCTGAATGATGCAAGCTGAAATTTATCCAAAGTGATGGAATATTCAGATATGTGCCAAAGTCCTTCAAACCTGGAATAGGCATTGCAATTGTCCCATGAAGATTTTGAATACTAAGGGAGATGATTTTCTACAGGACTAAGTATGGGAGGCAAGAGAAGTGGACTTTTGTTCTCAGAAGAAATTGTCAAGGAGTGCTAAAAACCTATGTTGGGGCTTCAAAACTTAATATGTAACATACAGGTGAAGGACCAAAAGTGCTGAGTGTCATTATGTGTGTGGCAGATGTTCTCTTTCCTCTCTGTGCTGGTGTGTGTGTGGCCAGTCTTGTTTATATTTGGGGTGTGCATGTGTGTGTACATGTACCCCTCTACTTACCTGACCTGAGGACACAGAATTGTAGAAACCTTGCAGCTACCAGCCCAGGAAGGAGGAATGACCCTGGGGCCATCAGCTACCTGATGAATCTACCTCTAAGAGCCTCACCTGGGCAGACAGAACCAGTAGAGCAGCCTAAGGATGTATATCCACCCAGACAAGCAGTGGGAAAACAGAAAGTATACTCTAGGGCATTTCACATGGCAGCAGATATCCACATAAGCAGAGTGGGACTCAGGTGTTTGAAAAATAATCCGAATCACAGCAGCAGCATTAGACAAAATTAATCAGAAACCTTGTCATTATGAGCATTGATTAATTTTTGTCTTTCATTTCACCTGCAATATATGTTTACTTGCCTGAAGGAAATGTTCTGATCTCTTTACATGAAAACAGATCACCATCATTATTCTTCCCCAAATGACTGCTAACTTAATTCTGTATCTCACATAGGAGTGCTTTTTTTGGAAAAGATACTTCTAACCTTCCCTGCATACTGCAGCTACTGGGAATACCTTGGAAAAGCCCAGGTAACACAATAATAAATGCAAAGGCAGGTGGCTTTCCACTGAGGGCTGTGAACATGTGAAACAACAATGAACCTGAACAATGATCTGGTGAAGCTTTGTTACAAGGCCAGTGGTGACCCAAGGGAAGAGATTACTTCCTCTCCATTGTTTGCTGTTCATTTTATTCAATGTAATGATCCTCCTCTTGTGTGTAGAGCGTGTGCATTTTTTCTTATTGTCCATATGCCAACAGAAACAATTATATGCTTACTTTATTTTATATTTCTTTTCCCCAAACAAAGTAAATAAACATTTTTCTTGCATTTTTAGCCATGAGTATGTTTTTGATCTATTTTTAGACTTCCTCTGAACCCTGTCTTTCTCAGCAGTATCCATTAGCTGAAGTTTAACATTCTGGAACTTCCAGCCTGACTTGAAAGCTGTATGTTAAATTATGCAGCTGAATTCCATCAGTCAATTTCTCCTTTGCTGTCAACACATCAGCTACATTTTTTACTGTCTGAACAGGCTCATCCCATATAACAGGCTGCAAAAACATCAGAGGGAAAAAAAATCAACACAGGACAATACTTCCTAGTCGTGCCTGCATGAAAAAGAGAAAGACACAAGGATTGCTTTGTATTGCTTTTTCCTTTTGCAAAACAAAATTTAAAAAAAATCTCTTTTGCATATCAGATAAGCCAAAATTTGCCTTATTTAACTTCTGAAAGACTGGGATCATTCAGAGCAAAATTCTGCTGTGAATAAAAAAAATATGCAAAGCAGCCTGTAGCGGTGTGGTACAGGTTATCTGACCTATCAGCTTCATAAAATGAAGGCTAATGAAGTCATGGCAGAAAAAGCCAACTGTTACACATCAAACAATTGCAGAGCCTTTGCAGAAAATGATTGTAAATTGCATGTTAGTATGTGGATGATAGTTGTGGATAGCTATGTGTTTTTATAATATATTAAAACTATTTCTACTGCAAATTTCTTCTAGGCTAGGCCTACATGATCTACTATTCATGTAATCTTAATGGCAGCTAAAGTGGGAATAAAATCTTTATGAAAACCACTATGGTTAGCTCACTTTAGGACAGGAATTCAATCAGCAGCCCACTGGAATTACTTATGTTTTGACTAAGGTATTTGGCTCTTTTTATCGAACATTCTGCTTTCAATGCATACATCCCATGGATATAAAATGATGGATCTTGCTGGATTTTAAACCAGCAGCACTTTATATCATTAATAAATATTCATTTTCCTGCTATCTCTCCAGCGGTATTTCATCATCAATCATGGCTGAAATCACAGCTGTGAGAGCTGTTTATGCTTTAGTGTTCTCCTCTACATGATCTGGCAGATACTTATGAAATTATTGAAGTGTGGAAGTTAACGGGGGGGTTGGACAGGAGGAAAGAGGGGATGCTTTAAAAAAAGCCATAATCTTTGTGTCCATAGTTATTCACAGAGAAGTACTGTTTTGTTTTGCCTTCCAAAGTACACCTAAATCACTCCATTGGTCTCAACTGTCCTGTGAAAATAAAAATGATCCCAAACTGTTCAAGAATTACTCAGGGACTATTCAGTGCTCAATATGTCAGAGAAACAAAGACAGACGCTCAGGAAGAGGAAGATTACAATCAATGAAGAAAAATCAATAGCATGTAGAAGTTATCCTGCTGCCAGCATTATCAGGAAAAGGTTTCTCCATTCCCCAGTCTCATTACATGTAGAAGACTATTAGAAACTGAGCAGCCAAAGTGAAGTTGTTATAATCTCTCCTTTGCTTTTATGTTCTTAGTGCAAATCAACAGTTCACTTTGACTTAATAAACAAAACAACCTGCTCTCATACCAATGTAACTTTTTATATATTTGCTTTACCTGCCACTGTAAATGAAAAAGGATGAGATTAGAAATCCTTCTTTAAGGTCTTAAAGTAAAAGCTGGAGAAAATTGAACAATGACTGGAGCTGTTGGCTGAAATATTTCCTGTTTACTTGTTTTTTGTATTTTTCCATCTGTGACTTTTTCTGTTCCTCTGCCAAACCAGTGGATCCTGGCTGTTAAGCTCTCCTAGTTAATGAGCTGGTCATTTCTTGATTCTCCTCTGGAAATCAATTAACCTGCCAATGAAATCACTGGATTTTATAAAACAACATTAGTGTGACCTTGAAGAAATATGCACTCTTCATTGTATCAACTTATAGAAAGAAAGAACTGCAGAGCTTGTGACTGTCTTTCTGATTCTGAGACAGAAAAAGTTTTCTTGCTTTAGAAAATTATTTAACATATAGCAAGTGAAATAATTGAAAGCATGTTAGATAAATATTTAAATGTCTTCCTAAATTTAGACCTGTACAAATAGAAAATAATATCCATGTTTAAATTATAATAGTTTATGCCTTAATATATTGTACATTTAAATAAAATATATACACACACACTGACATACAGCAGACAGTCTACAGAAAAAAACTCACCTTCAGAAATATGTGTCAAGATTAATTTCATAGCCCTTCACTTTCCAAGACTCTCTAAATTATGGTGACAACTGTTAGCAAACACAGATGTCCAAACTCATAAACTTTGCATTTCTGTGGGCTAGGACTGTTTGTGCATGCAGGTGTTTGTTTCATCTATGAAAATGCCAACAGTATGTACAAAATAAGGGCATTTTTTTCAGACAGCATTCAATAAAATTATTTCCAAATCCCAGCCTATCACCATCACCATCACTATCATCATCAAGTCTGTTTCTGAACATAGTGTGTCACATATTGGTGGGAGATAACAGATGAAACTAGTCAATTTAAAATGTTCATGTTTCAGAGAGTGCTGCTGTATAGTCAAAAACATGTCAAATGGACATTTTTAAGCTGAATTGCCAATTTCTAAACTGTGGGACATTTTTTAAGTGCTTGAATTGCTTTTCCAAGGTTCAGTATTTAACTTTTTACTTTGTAGACAATATTTATGGTAGAATATTTTGTCATTAGCTAAACTAGCTATTTATTCTTTTGATTTCTTGGTTACTACTGTTATTGGTTTTGGAATAGCCATCAACGCTATAGGAAGTGCCTGCAAAAACCTGAGAAGATCTTGGTCTGCTCTGATGAACATGAAGTCAGATTCATTTCCCTTCAGAAATGCCATCAGGAACTCCAGAGGAATTATATTAAAAAGCCATCCTTTACTTGTCTTATCTAGAATGTAATTCTGGAATGTTTGCAGAATGGAAATGCAGAGTTAATCCCTGCACAACAGGATCTTCAAGCTCCAGTAGGACTGTCTGATGTTACTCATAGAGCAAATAACAGAGGTTATGGTGAATGCTCAACCTGGAACATGAACCTGGTGTTAAGTTCAGCTTCTACAGCAATGAAAAAATCAATTCTTTCCAGGCAGGAAATCTTAAATAGTGTTAAATTTCACTTTCCCACATGATCTTTCAAGTTACATGCTAGGCAATTTGTCACTTTTGAGAGCCAAAAAGTTAATTCTTCAGAAATGAAACTCTCCAGCAGTTCTTAAAGCAATTGACTGGCATCTGGAAGTGAGTGATTTTTCTTGCCTGGCAAAGGTGTCCTTTAAGTTAATAGAGAAAAGACCAAAGACAATACTTTAGGCCCAAATACTGGCATCTGTTTTTATAAAAGAAATCTCTGAAATACAATACCATAATAAATTCTCCTTATTCCTGAATTCTCCTATATTCCTAAAAAAATAAAAATTAATAAATTGAATTCTGCCTCACATTACCAGAAACTTTGTTCCAAGGTATTTCTATATGCAGATTACTGAAAATCAAACAGTCCAGTCCAGCTTTATTATGGAAGTGGCTCATACCAAGCAGGCAAAGAAATGGTAAAATGAGAGCTTCCATGAAGCGTTGCTAATTAGGCATGTCAGATTGATTTTAAGGAAATGTAGCCCACTCCTGTCAGGGGATGCTGTCACTTATCTTTCCTAACCCTTTTTCTATCCCTATCATATGGATGTCCTTTTTTAGACAGTGGAGAGATATAGGGAAAAATATTCTGCAGGTTTTTTTTATATGTCCAATCAGGATTAAATTAATTATGTCATCAGTTCTACTAAGAGGTTTTGCCCATGCCTCTCAAAAGCAGCATATGGACATTCACTCAAGCACAGTTGTCAATATTGTAGGTTGTTGCGGAGCGTTTGGGACAACAGTAGGTGTTTGCATCTACTGAGATAAATCCAGTTCTTAATGCTATTTATTTCCAAACTTGATCAAATAGGATCTGGCCAGAACCAAAGACTCTGTAAGTATTTCCAATAAAATGTTATGACATTTCAACTAATTTTTCATAATGTGTGTTAAAACTTGCATTTATTACATACAAAATATGTTGTTTCCAGTTTATTTTCTGTCTGATCAACTAATAAAGTAATGTACAAAGAAAAACAACTCTCAACTCTTCTACTAAGAACTATGGGTCAAATGTGCATATATCGAATTTCAATGCAAATTGTATGTTTATTCACTTAGTTTAATGTACTGTACATTAGACTTTTGGGCCCCAGCTCTGAAAAGATGAATGTGTATATATATATACATATATATACATATATATACATATATATATATATATGTATACTTATACATATATATATGTATACATATATATATACATATATGACTGACTAACATAATTTTCTTATTTGAAGAAAAATCCTTCAAAACTGCTGCACAATGTGCAGAATTCTCAAAAGAAATTCAGGCATCTGCTCCAACTAAATGCAGTGGGAGTCAAATATTTACAAGATTTTTAAAATTATACCAGATTTGTCTGAATCTATATATTCTTCAAAAGGCTCATAATTTGCAAGGTACTGCTGATTTATCTGGAGAAAAGTGCCTTGTCCCATATGCAAATAGATAACATTCTTACCTTCAAATCTTATTTTCCTCTTATTTCTTCATAATTGTTCCATTTATCTATTTTGGGAATGTTTCAAAATATCTGTTCAGAACCCAACATGGGGAAGATGTTTTCCTTTTGACTTACTGTATCTTTAGACTAAAAGTATAAAATATTTGACATGCTCTTTCTGTAATTGCTTTCTATAATCAAGTGTTGCAGTAGAAAAGTCCCTGTTCATTAGCAGCAAATGTTACACAGACACACACATGCACACACATACACACACCTCATTTAAGTGTATTAGCAGTGAAGTTAAATCAAGTAAATGTCTGCAAAATGTACAGAATTCAAGACAAAGTGAAGGTGTGTGTTTCTTGAAATTATGTAGCTTTTAAACCATCTCCTGGGCATTGTTCTCATGAATACAGTTCTGAAGAAATGTATATAAGTCACATCTTTCATGAAAACAATTGCTTTTTATTGTTTCTGCCTTAAATATAATAAAGAACTAGAATATATCGAAAAGAAGAAGTCACATAATAAGAAAAACAATTTGCAGTATTTCTAGACTTGATTTTGTTTTTATTTTCAGAATGGACAATAACAGTTAAAAGAATTCTTCATTACATGTATGAATATCATAAATATTGACAAGTTCTTTTAGTTTTAAACTAGCAGAATGATCCATAGAGAAAATTTCAAGTATTTTTGCATGAGCATTATTTAAGAAATTATTTTCTAAATCTATTGAAACCAACCTAGCTGTAGCTTCAACACTGTTAGTGTCAAGTTTGTTTTAAATTAGTCCCAGTATGGAAGCATTACATGCAAGGATTTTCAAATGATGGGTTGTTTAAATTTCAGTCCAAGAATTGCCACATGACCTTCCTCTGCCATATTACAGTCTTGGATATTACTGCACATTAGTAGTTTAAAAGGTAGGAAAACTTACTTTTTTTTCCTACTATTTTTATTTTACAGGTACATGGAAACTCTCATTCGGAAACCTTTGGAGCTGATCTTGATTGAGATTAAGTACAAAGTCACTGGCTAGAATGAAGCAGTTGCTTGACATCCTCTTGTTCTTCTTTGCTCCTGAGCAGGATTTCCACATTTCAATCTTGCTGCAATTCTCAATATCATCACCCTTTGCATAACTACCAGGACTGCAATTCTCTAATAATTACTGTAGCTGAGGCAAAACCATTTGGCTGGATGCTAAATAAAGCAAAGACAACATAACCAGAAACAAAAAAGGATTGCCTCAAGGTTAAGAGTGGTTTTGAGAAAAAAAGAAGACTCCCTGTATTGAAGGACATTGTAATTTTTTTTAATCCTTTGCAGTATTTCATCCTTCACACTAATTTCATTTCTGCCCTTACCTCAATTCATCTTTGGGCAGTTGCTTCAAACAGGCTCTCTATTACAAGAGGGAAATAGTTTCATTGGCACATAACATAAGCAATATCCATCATTGCATGCATTCAAATAATTTTCTTCTGCAGTGATGATATCTCATGGTTCCTTCTAATAATTTTACAGCTGTAGAAAAAGAACTTAATAAACTCATCAAGACACTGAGGTAGAATTTCTCATGGCCCTCTTTGTTACTCTGAAAGGAAGATTAGAGCACACTGATTTGTGTCAGCACACTTTGTTCAATCCACCAGCTCCCTCAATATGTTAATAATGTCCCAGGGTGAAATGTGCTCGAAGGTACCACTGGGTATGTACCTGTGTGAATATCATTATCCCAGGGCTCTTCAGGGAACTTCTCCTACATTGCTGCAAACAGCCTCACAGAAGTATTAATTGATACCTTATTAAGATAGAACAAGATGGAGCTGTGATGTTCTCAAAGTCTTAGTCCAAGATTTAGTAAGACTTTAGTCTTACTCTTGGGTAGAGTAAAAAAATATTTTTGGCAAAACTATTTGTAGCTGGTGATGATTTCTGAATCAGAGGACTGATTTGATGTAATACAGATGTTCTAGTTCAAATACATCTCCTTAAAACAAATACATGTACTCCCTCACAACTTTTCTTTCAAAATTCCTCCCACTGTTATATAAATGAGACATATAAAATTAAAGTTGTTGTAATAGTACCGTAATTTTAGTCACAGGTCTCTACTTCTAGGATTCAAAGTAATCCACATGATGTCAAAAAATTATTTTATAATTTTGACTCCAATATTTTCAGAGTGAGCTTTGCTGCTATCTCAACATCAGCAAAGGCAAAACAGCTTAATGATCTATAGCTTTCTTAATATTTTCTACTGAATATAATTTAAAGTTTTCAGGAAGAATGAAAAACATAAATGTTGGGCCATTTTTGCAATAACTAAGTAGACTGAAAGTTATTTTTTACTGCTAATACAATTAATTATCCATATCTGTTCATATTTCCACTGACACCACCCAATATTGTTCCCATTATGTTTCTATCAGTTTCTGTCTGACACTGAAAGTGCACCATGAGATAATACAAGGAGTGTATTTTCTTTCTTTCTTACTATTTTATCCAATCATCATGGAAAATATTTATGGGGAAATATATTAAAAGTTCTTTAAAAATAAATTAATATAACATTGACCTTTTCCTGGATTTTCAGGAGTTTCTGTTAATTTTTAATTGGAGTAACATTTTATGCTTTTTCATAAGTGCAAAAAAATCATCATTCAGACATTCTTCAGAACAAAACAAAATGCATATTTGAAAAAGAGATTAGGTGGGTATAAATTAAAACAAGAATGGTAAGTGAATTAAAATGCATAACTTGATTAGGAACATAAATTCTAAAGAATTGCCTGAATTAATCACAATAAGTACAATAATTAAAGAAAACTAGCAACCAAACCAAGCCCCAGAAGGCTGTAGGAAAGGATATAATACAAATTAAAACTAGGAAAAAACAATGGGAAAATTTACTCTCTATAACAAAGTTTCCGTTCTCTTCTTTTTGATAGTTACAATGAAAAATCCAACTTCCCTAGGAAAGGGATTGTTATCTCATCAAGAGCAAGAAAATATTTTGGGTTACTACAATTGTTTTTCAGAATTTCACAAAGACTAGGAAACACTCAAATGCTAATTTGAGATTTTGGTGATCTAAATATATTGGCGGGAAAAGCAATACACATTTCTTACATTCATTTCTAGTATCTGTGGTACCATCAGAGAACTCACATCTGCTGTACTGCACTTCTTTGTTTCCTTGCAAGTGAAAGATCTGCAGGATGGGTTTTTATTTAATTATTGTTCCTTTTATTATTGGATATTTTCTTGTTTCTATTTTTCAAACACTCTTCAAAAATTGGGTGGGGAGAATTTCAAAGCTATTTGATGTAGCTCAGGTAGGAGATGTCATTTGCTCTTTCCTTATGTGCCAACACTGTAACCCTGTTGTAGGAGATCCTGTGCCTTAGCATAAATTACAGGAGGATCTTCTCAATGATCTTTTTGGGCAAGATCTTGGTGGGGAAGACCTTCCTGTATCTCCCCAGGTCTTCCTGGTCTTTCTTTTTTCCCTTTCCAAAAATGACAACGAGCTCAGAAGGAACACTGCTGTGAAAGAGCCCTTATTTCAAAAACTCAGGTAGTATGACCTGATGAGGTAGAAAATGGAACAACTCAATAGGCAAAAAAGAAAAAGGAAAGAAAGAAAAGATCAAACTTCTGAGGAGTAAAAACATGACAAAGTTATTTAGGAAGACAAGTAGTATTTAGACAAGGAATATGGACTGAATAAAGAAGTGTGGGCAGTTAACAACTGAAGTGATGAAAAAACTGGGATTTGTAAACAACAGATACAGAAAACTGGCGGATTGCAGAGAACAAAGCCTGGAATGTTTGTCTTGTCTAGTTTATTTGCTGCTTCTACTCTCTGTAGCCCATGTGCTTTGCTGTCTCGTAAAATCCTCTCATGCACTTAAATAAACTGTACTTTATTGTCCTGCAACAGAGACTTGGACTGATGCTATTGCTCCAAATGAAATCAATGGCAGAGCTACCATCTCAATGGGAAGAGAACTTATCCCACTCCCACAAAGCACGGTGAAAGAATTAGCACTGAGTCTGATCAATGCCTTTCCAAATCATAACTTAGTGCAACACTCAATAAGTCTCCTGACTTGAGCAGGTTGCTAAGTGCAGGTTCTTTTTCACTCATAGGAGCAATACCTGGGCATTTTTGTAGCCTATTACCCACACAAAGACTTACCAGTATACATTTTTATTTTCTTTGTTACCTTGCAGAGTAATTTTTTCTCAGCTGAAGAGAGGTATTTTTCACCACTAAAAATATCCTGAGAAAATGCATTGAAAATAGCTTGATCTTCATTAGAGGAAATACTGCTGTGTAAACAAGACAAGATTTTTCAATGAAGATATAATTCCAAATAAATCTTCAGGGAACATGTTGAACAGTAAAAGAGAGGCCGACCTCATGATGAGTAATCAAAGACAAAAACTGATATTCAGTCTTAAGTAATTCCTAATATTTTACAGTCATTTTGATTTGCTACTACTCCAAGGAAAAAGCAAGGTCAATATTGAGCAGGTGATCTCAATAGCAAAATAGGCTGTTTTAAACCTTTAAAAACTGACTTACTCCATAAGCAGAAGACACTAGAAAAAAAATTATATTAACAGTATTTAAGTGATTTTCTTATATTTAATTACTGGATTAATTATTTTTTAATATTATTTTTATAATAATTAATTAATAATTAATAAATTAAATAATAATCCAATAATTAATTGGATACATTGCTATGTATCCAATACAGTGTGTAGACATCCACTTGTTTGGCTAGAACTCCAAATAAATGAATATTTGATTTTATTTGAAATATTTCTTGAATAATTTAATTCTTAGTGAATCTCAGAACAAAAATATATAGAATAAGCTCTATATGACAACTGTGGAGGAAAATGGGTCCATTTATTCCTGAAAATACATTTGTTCATCCATCCATTCTTGCACATTAAATTCAAGGGCAGCTCTGTGGTTCAGAAGTGAGTAGTATGTGGAATGAATGCTGCTTGTTCCCTTATTTTCCATTTCTGTGGCTATTTTACAATTTCTAAATGTTAGTAAGTGACACAGAAATTTGGGAGTGATGTTGTTTAGAGTACTATTTTTCTTAAATTTCTGAGCCCTCTGAAGTTCCTTCCACTTCCATGTCAACTCCCTGTTTATTACCCTCCTTTCCAAATAGTTAGGCATCCAAAAAAGTTCATCTGTCTTTGTTTGACAAGATATTTAATAATCTGTTTGGAAACAAAGAAATCGCAGGCTGAACTTGTTAACATGGCAGGTGATGCTCCAATTGTGAGATTTTTTCTGCGCTTTTGGTTTACGCACCTGTATCTTTTAGCTATCACCAGTGTAGAAACTTACACTCATATCTGCATACACACACACACACACACACACACACAAAACATGCAAAAACATTTGGGAACTAGTATTCCTAGTGTCTAATTCCAGAATTCCCATTTGTTTACTGAGATACTTTAAATAGAGTAATTGGATGGTTTAGTACTTAGTGTTAGTACTGATACGTGTATAAGAGTACTAAGCTGTCGTAGGAGCATCACTGAGTATCTATACTGAGTTTCCAACCAGTACAGGATCTCTCCAGCATTATTAAAATGTGTATTCATAAAAATGATGGAGAATTGTGAGTTTCAGAGACCAATATTTTTTTTCCCACTGGAAGAAGATATACAAAAATATAGTATTCCTACAAGTTTAAGTAATATTCTTCTATTTCCCTTTGGGACAATGTATAACTTTTTTTAAAGTCCAGTGTAATATAAGTCCAATCTGGTAAAAATACTGACTTTTTCATCTGAAGATTTCAAATCAGAAGGTTTGTTAAACTTTCTTTTACTCGGTTAATTATTAACAGTTTGATTTTTTCAAGTGTGTTCATTAGAGTAACTAATATCAAAAATTTTTACAGAAGTTAATTCCATTGTTCAAGTAGTCCATACGTCAGGTTGATAAGCTTATATAAGTTAACAGCTTATGTAAAAGTTAAGTTTAGCTTAAAACTTCAATTTTCTCTCTTTGCATTAGCATTCCCTTGTCAAAAAGTATTAAACCTGTATATGTATGAATTTGTAAGCACAGTATAGCATTACAGATTTTATATCTTCTTCCTTTAACCAGTTTTATATTGACTTCAGTGCCTAAAAGCTTATGTGTTTGGCCTTACTGGAGTTGCTTCTGAATTTCATGCCTCTGAACTCTCAGAATTTAAGAATTATTGGGAGACTAAACTGAGATTTATTGTCCATCATTAGGCCCTGTGTCCAGGCTCACAAAAAAGAATATCTAAGGGTTACCCACATGCCTTCCCACTTTGTGACTTTGTGCTGATTAGATTACCCAGCATTATCCCACTTCCACAGCAGCATCATCAAGATCCAAGGACAGCAGAGGTGGACCAAAGATATCCGTCAGATCTCTCCTCACGTCCCTTCAGCCCTAAGATCCGTGCTGTACTCACACCCTGAGACACTGCAGAGCAATTCCAGCTGCAGGCTTTGCCCAGAGCACTAATGAGGCAGCTTTCATGAGAGAAAAGGACACACAGATTGTTCTCTTCATGCAGGTGGGTGTTGGGCACAAGGCTGCAGGGCTTGGTCTCTTTAGACCTGGCTCCATCCTAAATAAACTCAGCAGCTTGAAACATACCAATGTGAATTTTTTATTTCTTTTTCCTGCTTGAAGAGATCTTTTGCATGGCAATTCCAATGTAGGGAAGTCCAGAGCAGAGGATAATATTCGGTGTATTTATTTACACGTCAGTATCCCCCCCAAAAATACCTCTCCAGCTCACAGATTTTTCAAAGCAGCAGTGCGTGTCTGATCTAGAAACAATAAAAAGTTACAGTATTTTTCTTTTTATATAGGAGATTATTCATCATAGCTGTCCAATTGTTTTTTCAGCTAGAACTGAAATTCATTATGGTTGGGTTTGGGTTTTTTTGGCTCACATACCTTTTTAAGGGGACACCGATATATTGAATACTGAAACATTGAAGAGCGTTGATGAATTCAGTCCTTTTTATCTTTGTTCTACCAAGATAGGTGGCTGACCAACTCCTTGTAGTCTGAAAAGGCCCCATTGTGCTCTCAGTGTCCAAAAATACCATGAAAGAATGGAAGCGTTACAATTATAAAAAAAAAAAATCATTATGGAAACAGGAATTCCTTTCTGTTCCTAAGGTATAACAGGAGCCATGACAAGTTGGAGAGGAGAGACCTGGAGCTCAAAAGCTGTGGCTAAGCCAACCCAAGTTAGATCTCTTGTGCCAACAGGCAAAAATGAAAATTATTCTCAGAAATATTGCTCAGCACTAACACAAAACCTGGGCAAAAAATGAAAGTACAAGTGACTTGGTTTGTATTCTCAAATGGCTCAGCAGATTCAGGCAGACACAGAGAATAGTCTGAAAAAAACATTCAATTTTTATCAAGAAACCAAAATGCTACTTTTGATTCAATAGCATCATATTTTCTGCCTTGATCCAGATGCCTGGGAAACTTTTTGCTTTGATCTTCTCATTCCATTAGAAAGCTCTATATGTTGTCTTATTTTATTTCAGAAGAGAAAACATGGAAATACCATGATTTCTCAAAAATTAAATTTCATGTTTAAAACTACTGCATAACTACTCTCACAATAGGGTAGGGAACAAAACACCAGCTGAGCACTATGGAAGGACCATGCATAATTAAGAAGAAAAATTATAAATCTCCAAAATTTGGAGGGTTGGTTTTGTTTGTAATTTTGGTCTTGTGGGTTTTTTGTTTTTTTTTGGTTTTTTGTTGTTTTTTTTTGTTTGTTTGTTTTTTGTTTTTTTTTTTTTTTTTTTACTGAGACACTACTGAGGGGTGTTTTCAAAACCAGTATTTGAAAAAAAATATATGTGAGTAGCTATTACAAAGGATTGTTGTCTTCAGGTGGGAATAAAAGTCATTGCCCTTGTAACAACAGTATATCCCCATTGTCTTGGCCACATTCCAATCTGAAAAATTCTGTCTACCTAAATTTTCTCAGCAGTTGGAATCGATACCATATTAGGCATTATCATTCATTACTAGGGATCTGGTAAATAACTCTGTCCTTTTTCAGGTTTAGAAAGTGAAGCTCGGTGTTCTTCACAGCAGTACCAGCTGACTTTTAGAGGTGCTGGAGCTAAAGGGGAATCACAAGCACTGAAGTCATCCCAGGAAAAGTTCACATTTTCAGGATCAGGCCCCTGATGTAATTTTTTTTTTTTTTGTGCCAGTGACAACTGCATGTCATCTTACAGAGAGGAGGTGAAATGATTCTTGTTAACATGCAGCTACGGTATATAAAATTACAGCACAAAATACAGAGCACTTTCTGGGTCCTCTGTCCTGAGGTCGTTAAGGCCCACTGGCCAGCAAAAGAAATCAGCAATTTATGTAGCAGTCTCTGCTGGATGATCAGCTGATAGATACACACAGCAAATGGGACTTGTATGAACAAAATGTTCTGCCCATGGACGAGCATGTGCATCAGTAACCTGTGATATGGAACAGTGCACTGCTCACTTGGAATTGATTTCAATCAGATGTCACCCTAGTGTTGCATACATATTCATTTACTATTCAGTCCTCTCTAGCTACCCACACACACACATATGCACACAAAAACACTTTGTGTATTTTTCATCCTTATGATCCATATAAAGGAGTTCATTCCTTTCTTTGGAAAAAGCACATTGAAATGATAAAGATACAAAATACAGTTCCTTTCAAGTAATTTTCATCTTTAAATGCAGATGCCTGAAAGATGTTGCTCATGTAGAGACACTGAAGGAATGGAAGAGGATTTCTCTGACTACTTTGTGGGTCAAATGAGGGAACAAGTCACCAAACACATTGCATGGATATCTGGTGGATAAAACACTTACCTGCTGTAAAGGGCTTTAGTTGAATCCTCCACATGGTTCTAAATTCCCTACTAATGTCTATCAGTGTCTGTGCCAAGAGTCTAAGACCCTGTGATTTAGCACAAGGTCACAAAAGCAAATGTACTTTGGTAACTTTTCAGAGAATTCCTTGCTATGGATACCACACTGCTCTGTAACTTTACACAGCCCCTTTCTCCCTGTCTTTTACTGCCCTGGATCCACGACAATTCCTTTTGCCTTCTCAGGATCCTTCAGATCCATTGCCTTCTCAGATTGCCTCTGCTTAGAAAAGCTGGGTGGATTCCACATCAAAACAATGAATTCTGTCTAAGAGTGAACAGAAACCAAATTGTCTGGCCACATTCAGCTCTGTCATACCACAGATTTCTTCCTCACCTCCATAGAAGGCAGTAGGAGACTTGGCATCCTACAGGGATGGGATGAATTTCACCTCACCTGATTTCAGATACACAGCAGATGTATGCTTAATACCTGCCAGTCATTCTGGACTACTTGACAGTAGGAAACAGCATGGAAGTAGAAACCCACGGAACATATGGCAATCCTTTAATCACAACACACAAAAAAAAAGGAGTGGGATGAAAAAATAAATTTGCAGCATCAATATACTTTTTGAAAGTGGAAAAATGTCATTTTTATTCAAATCAACCCAAAAGTTTGAAATATTATGTGAACTGAAACATTAATAAGAGGTCAGTCTGGAGCAAACTGAAATAGCTTATTATAACATTAAAATGAAAAAACTTATTTTTAAAGAACAGGCTAAATTGAAAGATTGAGTTAAATAAACTATTTAAGCTGAAGAGAGTAAATCAAACAAAATTAAACATCTTATTTAGAATATTTGACAAAGGTGAAGGTATAATGGCAAGTATTTAAATGCTTTTAAAAGTCACATTCTCTCCCTTAAAATGGTAATTAAACTAAGTTCGGTGAAGTTTGATATTGAATTATTCTTCTATGAGTAGACAGCATTATTTCAATAGTATTTAAATTTACTTTCTTCATTTTAAAAATTATTCAGTGCATTCTTACACCTAAAGATGGACAAAGTATAAGGCCTATACAATGACATGATAAGAACACAATTTAGCAGTTTAGATTTGTGTATATATCTCTGATATGATAATATCTCCTATTTATGTCACATTAGTATCTCATTTCTTGAAGAAGGATGGCGCATTGAGCATGCATCCAAATAAAAGAGCAGTGTAACTTGAATAGCTTGAAAGGCACAGAGGAAAGCTCAGATTTGGGAGCAGAACGAGGAAAGAATATTTGTAAACCCATGATATTTAACACTGAATTGACAACCTTCACCCTTTTGCAGTAACACTGTTACTGATGCAATAAAACAGAGCTTCACATGTAATCCCAAGGAATCTGGGGAATCAGAAAATTAATGAATAGTTTTAAGAGAAATGAAAAAGAACAGAAACATATAATACTCTGAAGCAGATGCTCTCAGTGTATGGCTTCTACGTATATGAACTGGTGCTTGCTCTCTTCCCTCGCTTTGGGTTTTAGGAAGATGAAACGTGATATCCTACTTTCTATTAGTGAGGGGAAAAGTAATTTGAAATAAAAACACAAATCCTGTGCTAACATACATGGATACATGTGAATGACAGTCAGACAGACTGAACCTGACTTTCTGAAATCAGTTAAACACTTCACTGATCCCCTAAGAATATTGCTCAGGTTCAAACCTTTATATAGTCAGTTTTGATAAAAAGTGTTAACCGTGAGTTTCTGATAAACTTTATTGCATGGCTTTATGAATTCTTAATGTGCACAATTCTATAGTGGCTGTTTACAGTCTACTCAATCATGAAGATCCTCTCATGCTGTCAAAAGCTGAATACCAAAGTTCATGGCAGAGATTTGTTCTGCATCCAGACCAAGGGTATGAGACACGTGTAAGTATGAAACTATGTAAAAAAAATGCCAGAGAAAAAGGAAAATCTCTGCTCTTTATGGCGAAAGCTGACCCATAAATTAGTAATTTCAATGCAAAAAATGCAGTAGATGAAAATCAGAAATAATAATAATTAATGTTTAGTTATCTCATGCATATTTGACACCACCAGAAGTGACAGAGCTCAAAGGACATATCCCAAAAACCATGCTGAATAATCCTGGAAGGAACTTCTGAATTTTTGAAATAAAGCCTCAAGTTCTAATGATCAATTCTATTTTGTAATAATTTCCCCACCCACCAGAAACTTAAATCCTGAAAGTACATGGTATAAATATGATATAAAAAATATTTATTTCATTGACTGCTACCTTTTCACCTTTTTCATTCCACTCATGGCTGGAGGGACTGGATAAGAGAATTGACCAACCCTACCAAAACAAGTTTCAGTCATTAAAAAACAGCAGCCAAGTATCTGCCAGATACAAATGCTGGCAGCATGAGAGATAGAATCAGTCTCTCATGCAGGAAAGTGTGAGGTTAAATAATATAATTGCTATATTATAATATATAGGTCTACCCTGTGGCATGACAGCCTATGTGGAGTCTCAACCACACAGCAGGACTAATTAAGAAGGCAGATGAAGAGTAGTACTAGCAAAAATAGTAATAAAGACTTCACTTTTTTTCCACTCCTCTTTTCCCATTGCCAATGGAAAGAGGAAAAAATCACAGTGTGGTCCACATTAGCCCATACGTGCATGTTAAAAAGAAATTCACTCCCATTACTGCATGGCAGGTGTGCATCCGTGGCTACATGTTGGGATTTGAGCACTCACCGTTAATTATATAATTCTCATCCCACAGCTGTGTGGAGCTGTATAATCAAGATTTCATCCACAAGGTGAAATTCACCCCTGTAGACAGAGCTGGTACACAGACCATACAACACAAGCATCCTATTTCTATCTTTAGAATTTATATTCAATAATTGTATTATTAACCTATCATTATGTGAATATTCTGTAGTCATGGGAATCTGAGGTCTTGTATCTGATTTTTTTCTGTACTGAACTCAACCAGTGGGAGATGTATGTGCAAATGAAGGAAAGTTTTTCTCTTAAGAGTATATCTAGGATTAATTTCATCTAAGTTTCAAAACTTAAGGATCTAGGGTGGGATTTATTGCTTCATGTCATCTAGACAATAAAATGTAGGAAAAACCAATTCCTTCTCAAGTGCCCATTTCTCTTTAGTGGTAATTTATGGACCCTGGAGTGACCAGCCCAGATGAACGTGTTGGGTACTGAAGATGGCTGAAGCTAAGGTGACTGTGAGTCTAAGTCTGTCACCACCACTAAAGAGAAATACTGTCACATATTAATCCTCCCTATTTTGGACTCCTCTCAGGATGACATGAGAAAGTTACCTCATAAGTACATGATTTCTCTGCATAATTCATTGAAAGAGCACAACTGCATGCTGATATTTCACAATGCTGGGTTATTTTTCCTTCTAGCAAAACTTTTTGCTACAGGTTGAGTTTTTTCTAGCTGGTCCTTGGGCAGTGGAGAAGTTTTGAAACTACTTCAGCCTCTAAAGGCTCTGTCACATAGCATCCAGCATTAGAATTAGAGGTCAGAATAAGATCTAGAAAACATGATTGATAGTGATAAGACACAAAAGGTATTCTAAAAAGGAGAGGGAATGCATAGGGAAAGGTATCATTGAGTAGGTACACTTCTACTTAACTGAAAACAATGAGACTGTATCAGCTATTTCTCACGAAGACCTTGACACTTGCAATTAATCTCCAGTTGTTCACTAGGTGACTGAGATACAGGACATAAACTAAGCCACTTACACATATGAACTAGCAGGACAAACACCCTTCCAAGAGCCTTTTGCTTTCAGCTAGGCACTCTCACCTCCCATTGATTGCTAGCTGAGGGCTTTCAGCAACCTAAACAAGTTCAAAAGCTTTAAAATGTTTCAGCCTCTTCCAAGGTAAAATGTCACATCTATTTATCATTAAAAAAGAAAATTTTATCTGTTGGTGAGATCAGTCCTCTGAAAACAGCAGGAACTCAGGAAACAGAAAAAAAATCCTTGGTAAACAAGAGAGCTAAACTGTAAATACAAGGTACATTAATAAGAACAAATAAATGAAGCCAAAGTAAATTTATCTCAAAATAACTGAGTCATCTTAAGGATCATATTTGGCACATTTTTTCTTGTTATATTTCATTAAAATTTAAAACCTTTATAAAAATGTAAAATATGAATGTAAAATGTTACACTTTTATAAAAGTTTAAACAAAAGTAGTATATACAGGTAGGTCAGACTTGACACACAATGCAACTTATTAACACTCATAAACATTGCCAATCTTGTTAGAATCTTTGATTATGTAATTCATTATAATACTATACTAATGATTAATCTCAGCAACTATTAACCAAATAGATATTGAAAAATGAGAAACCAGTGCATTCTGATTAAATAGGGTGCTGTTCCACATAAATTTGTTTAAATTAATGACAGATATACTCAGTATACACATAAGAAAGACATTGTTAATTTAAAGACAGCCTGAATACATGCATACTCAAAACTTTTTTTTAAGAATCTGAAGATTTTTTTTTCCTCTAGCTGCCTGTGCCAGGCTGACCCTGGCTGGACACCAGGTGCTCACCAAAGCCACTTCATCACTGCCCTCTTCAGCTGGGCAGGCAGAGAAAATCCAACAAAAAGCTCATGAGTTGAGATAAGGGCAGGGAGAGATCACACACCAATTACTGTCATGGGAAAAACTGACTTGATTTGGGGACATTAATTTAACTTATTCAATGAAATTAGAATAGGATAGTGAGACATAAAACCAAATCTTAAAACACCTTCTCACCCCTCCCTTCTTTTGAGGCTCAACTTCACTTCCCATTTTCTTTACTTCCTCCCCCTCAGCAGCCCAGAGGGAGGGGAATGGGGGCTGTGGTTAGTTCATCACACATTGTCTTTGCTGCTCCTTCCTCCTCAGGGGGAGAACTCCTCACACTCTTCCCCTGCTCTGGTGTGGGTCCATCCTGTGGAAGACAGTCCTCTACAGAGCCCTCCAGTCAGTCCAGACAATCCTTTCCACAGGATGCAGTTCTTCACAAACTGATCCAGCTTGGAACACTTCCATAGGGTGCAATTCTGCAGGAACAGGCTGCTGCAGTGTGGGTACCCCACAGGGTCGCAGGTCCTGACAGCAAAACTGCCCCAGCACAGTCTTCCCATGGGGTGACAACCTCCTTCAGGCATCCACCTGCTTTGTTGTGGGGTACTCCCTGGCTGCAGGTGGATCTCTACTAACCCCTGGTCCTCTGTGGGCTGCAGGGCACAGATGCCCCTCCATGGGCTGCATGAGGGGCTGCAGGGGAATCTGAGCTCCTGGAACTGCAGCAGCTCCATGCCCTCAGCTTCACTGATCTGGGTGTCTGTAGGACTGTTTCTCCTACTCATTCATACTTCTCTCTTCTCTGGCTGCAATTGCTTCTGTGCAATACCTGTTTTCTTAAATCTGTCATTCCAGAGGCACCACCACCACTGCTGAAGTGTTCAGCCTTTGCCAGTGGCAGATCCCTCTTAGAGCCACCTGGGACTGGCTCTGTTGGACATGGGAAAGCTTCCATCAGCAGTTCACACAGGGCATCCCTGTACTCCTATGCTATCAAAATTTTGCTAGGCAAAACCAATATATTGACAGATTAGTATGCCTTTAATTTCGTTGAAACATTGCAATCATTGACTAACTATAAATTAATATTAATAAAAATTTCTATTTATGTATCTCAGAAATAAGTTTCTGGAATGAAGATGAAGATTATTGTAGTCTGTAGAAAACAGCACAATCTATGGGAAACCTCTCTATTAGCAACTATATTTTCAAAAGCAGTGTAATACTCCCTTTAAGTTGATTGTTAATTAATATTCTTGCCAATATCCTTTTATCTTGGATCAGACTGCATATTTTTAATCCTAAGAAAAATTGATTTTTGGAAATTTTCAGCATAATTGTGTGTGCAATTTTAACATATACACCACTAAGATGGTCTGAAGAAATCTGGTAGATATGAGGACAATTCAGGTGCATTTCAGACTGAACCTGAAGAGACTGCAGACTTGGTGTCCCAGCACTGCTACCACTTTTAAGCCAGGAACAAAATATGTCAGAAAGGTAGAAATTTCAAGGTATTTTAATCTGCAAAAATGCCTTATGCTTACCAAATAGCAGTTTCTTCACTGTCAGGTACAGAGGGTCTTAAATCACTTAAATTACATTCAGGTTGTATCCATTACTTTTTTTAACACATTCTCACTCCACCCATTTCACACAGTTGCTATAAAATTAACTTAATTTTTCTAATGAATTTCCTGGAAAATGTTGTGTGATATATAGTATTTTTTGCTCTAACACTGTATAATTATATTTACCAAGGCTGTTTTGGTGGGAATGATGATACTATTAGTACTCTGCTTGAGGAAATAGAGAAACTGCAAAAGTTTAGGTTCCCTCTTTGCACAGTTTTATTGAGAGAAATGCAGAAGATGAACTGCTACTGCTCAATACTGCACCATTTCAAACCCCATAGTAGCAAAAATAAATTAATGAAATGCAATGGGACACAGATTTTTTTTGCACTTCACAAAATGAGGGGAAATTTTCTTCAACAGAATTATTCTATAACACTAAAAAGTTTTTGTGCCAAAACAGAATCTCAGACTTGCTCAGCAGTGTAGCTCCAGTGGAGGACTTCCAGAAACCTTTCAGAAATCAGACATAATAAACTCAACACTTTCAAGTCAAGACTGGCAACGAGAGTTCCTCAAAAACTGTAGTGCATATCTGCCAAATGCATGAAACTCACATCTAGGGAGGAAGGAGGGGCGAGCAGCAGTGGCAATTACAGTATGACAGTGCTACCAACAATGCTCGACTTGTTGTTATGCCCAGGATTGTGAAGGAAAGTTTTGGAAGCCTGAGTTGTGGATCAAGAGGAAGGCTGGAAGGTAGACAGCAGTCTTAGTCCTGGCTTGGGCCCTCTCAGTTCAAGAAGATGAGAAGGAACTGGAGAGAGTCTGAGCAGGGCTGACAAATAGGACCTTATGTCATCTATGAGAAGTTGGTGGGATGGGCTTGTTAAGCCTTGTGAGGAAGAAGGCAAGGCTTGGAATTTTCTTGCCCTCTGAATCCATTTCTGATTCCTGACTAAGATCTCAAGCAAGTTGCAGAAGAAAGGAACACTCACAGATCATTAATCAGGTATTACCCTGGGCTCACAGCCTGCCCAGGGTAACTGGCCCAAGCCAAGTTTTGATCTAATTTTTTTAATCAATATTTTTAAGAAGTAGCACTTAAAGTCATATTTTTAGAAGGAAAAATGTGGTCCTTTTTGGGTGTCATTTTTCTTCATCTTCCTCTGCTGATGGACTCTAGTTTGTTTGCTTCTGAACACCAGGACCCCATGAATTTATGTACTTTGAGCTTTGAGAAAGATGTACAAAGTTCCTAGAAAATTCAATAAAATAGCTGGGAGGGGGTCACTCTCCAAATTAAGTACCTTCTATAAGCATATTTGCATTCTGCCTCTCATTCTCCTTGCAGATTATCTATTTGCTAGCTACTAACTAAAAAATCATCACTATTTTGTGTTAGGGCATTTTGGTGTTTATCACAGGAAAGGCAGTGTCATAAGCACAGAGTAGACATTCTGCTCAAGCATTATGTTGATTCAAGTATCTTCAGCAACCAAGTAAATGACAGTATTCCCAGTATTCCATTTTATTACGTAATGAAGAGTCAATATTTGAGACTGACACTCAAAATTGAAGACAATGCCTGTTAACAGAAGTAACAAAGCATTGATACTGTCTGCAAGACAAACACAAAAATGGGCCACTATTTTTCTTAAACCAGTTTAAGACTCAAACATAACAGCTGACTGATCTTCACTGAATTTTAACACACAGTTGAAGAAACATGTGGCTGGTGAGAAAAGAAGAAAGTTGATGTAAGGTCAATTAATCATTTAGAGAATATACATAAGATGACATATTTTATTCTGGTGAACAAAATTCAAAGCTTCATTTCCGTTAGAGGTCTTCTCTTTAGATATATTATGAATTAACTGAATTGATAAATTGGCATGGATCAATGACAGTACTTACTGGTTTATTTCCAGTTAAAAATACAGAGATACTTCCAAGGATATGTCTCATAAAATTACTATACTTCCTTTCAAACTCCAAAATAGTTATTTGCAATGAAAAAGAAAAATATCATCTTTCACCCAATAACAGAAAAAAACCTTGCCATTCAAATTTGCAAAGTTCTACACTGAATAACAGCAAGGAATACTGGTTTTCCAAGACTCCTTTGCACAAAGAGTACTATGTTTTTAATTAGACTTCACTCAGCCATTACAAAAAAAAAAAAAAATCCCACTCCCCAGAACAATGAGAGTGATTTTTAATAAAAGATCCATGAAGGCTCTTAAAGAGAAGGCAGCCAGTGGAGGAAAAAAAAAATTGCAGGTACAATGCTGGTCCTCAGGAGACTGCTTAGATAAACCCACAGAAGCAGCTAATGTGTATTGGATGAAGATAAGTGAAGATAAGTGTCTATCTATGAACAATGGGTGTGAAAAGCAAAATGATTTGTAGCAGGGCATCATTGTGAGAATTTGATCATTGTAAGCCAAAGGAAGAAGAGTCTTGCTTAGAGTTTTTCTCTTGTTTCTGGCAAGATAAAAACTAGATCTGTGAATGAAATTTACCAGCTACTAAGAGCAGGAATCACTTTTCCTGAATTTATCTACCTGGAAGTTGAATGACTGACCTAAAGTAGCTATTTACTTCTTTTCCAGGTCAATAGTGCAGGACAGGCAGTACCAGTTATTCTTTTATCCTTGACAAAATGCTAAGGTAAGATAAATCTCCTTCTGGAGAATATATTCACCTTTTAAGCAAACTGTCCGGGAGAGTAGCTTAGACTTTACCATTTCAGATGGTTCATATTAACTTGAGAACACAAGCAGATGGCAGAACAGCCACAAAACACATGCAGTAACACCTACCCAAAATTCTCCTGGCCTCCAGTGATTTGTATCTCAGGGAATTCATGAGACAGAGACAGTGCTTTTGCATTTAATTGCTCACAATGCATTCCTTTTCCATGAAGCTGGATATGACAAACACTGCTGTGGGTTCATGCAAGGGAAAGCACCTCTTCCTCCTAGGTATTTCCAGGAAAGATATCCACCAGATTTATCTTGTTTAGCTCTTTTCTTCCTCTGATAGTAACTACTTAGAAGCCTGTGTTTAGCCTGACTGCAATCCATTCCTTTTCACAGAGCTAAAGGCATGTCATTCAGTAATATAAAAGTACAGGTGTACACAATTTATTCTTACTATTTTTTTTTTCTGATAAGACAAAACTGCACACCATCTCATTTTTCTCAATTAGAATATTCTTTCTCATCCTTCTGGACTGGATGCCTCAATGTCTGAATGAGCCCTTTACCTCTCTCATGGTATGTTGAGGTTTTTTTCTTACAAATCACCAGTGTCTCTCTTCATAGCTTCCACTACCAAAATAATCTTAAGTGGATATTAAGCACATTAGTTTTAGAGAACAGTTCTACACACTTGTTGTCAGAGACAACCTGACTGTAGTGGTACTACCATCTCTATTAGATTATATGTTCCACAAGACATCTAATCTTCAACCCTTTTCCTCAGTTTGAGCTGTACTGGTGCTTGTATTGTAATGCAACTCAAAAGCACCACCTAATCCTGCACAAATTATCCTTATTACTCCTACAGAGCACTGAGTTCAACTCAAAATCAGCCAAGCAAAGACTCTTCCATGTAATTTTCTGATGATTAAAGTGTTCAACTATATGCAAGAACTAAACTCTTGTCCTTTCTCACCCTCTGGGGGCTCTATCTCTCAAAAGAGTAACTTAATCTCAAACACAGGTATGCCCTCTTGCTGCAATGGGTCCTATGGAATAAATGAATGCAAGAAAGAATTTCAGAAATGGAATCATGATTCTACAAGGTAGTGCACAGGGGACTTAGATGAAACATAATTTCTGGTACAACAACATTTAAATTGGTCAACTACACAATATAGTTTGAATATGATTTATTGATCCAATGTCTACTTAAAGTTTACATGCTATTTATTTAAAGCACAGAGAAATTAAATATTTCTCCAGAACATCCTAATTTGTCTCCTTTTCTAAGATGTGCCTTATTTGCCCTTGGATACGTTGTACATGTGTGTTCATGTGCATGGATGAAAGAATACTGCACTAGTAGTTTGCTAAAGATACAAAGCCAAATACCACAACAATCTGAAACTATATTTTTAAAGCTGCTTGTACAACTTAAGTCTGATTTTTGTGTCTCTAATGTTGATTTATTTGTCATAGACTTGTTTTCAATTTTATTCAGTGTATAAGGTAGATGGAAATAGATGAAAGAATGGACAGTGAAAGAAGCTACTGGTTGAAGAACAACTCCAGTAGACTCCAGTGGATACAGCCAGAAAGGTCTCAATCACCTGATAAAATCATGCCTCTAGATTATAAAATACCTTGACTTCTATTGTACATCTAGGGCTCCATGTATATCTGGCATATCATAATTAAAAATAGATCATATTAAATATACTGTCTGGTCAGAGGGAAACCTGGATTTTTTGGGTGGATGGTCTAAAAGTAAAGACATCATTCTCTAAGATATATATTTTTTTTTCCCCATCATGAAGGAAATAATATTGTGTGAAAATAATTTTTGATTGTGCTGTGAGTTATGAATATAGCTTTGAGACCTTGACAGAAATAAAAGTTCCAGGTATTCTAATGTGTAATATCTTAAACAAGACTTATGAACATTCTAGCTTTCTGGGAAAAGTAGGGTGAAAAGTGCAAGTTGCGGGGATTTAAATATCAAAAGGTATAAGGATTTTCTAGCATCAGCCATCAGGGTTTAACTATATAGAGCATCCTGTAGTGTTATATATGTAAAGCTTTTTGCTTGTGCTTTTTCCATAGAGAAGTGTGTCTGTTTATGATGGAAATTCAGCCAATTGCCTATAGTAAGTAATTGATGAAGCACTTGAAGAGTGGTATCTTATTATCACTCAGAGCACCTTGTAAGAAACCACTTGAAAATTTTTCTTTATTGTTTGTATATTTAGATCAGTGGATTCATTGATTTTAAAAGTATTTTGATGAATCTGTCTGAAGATCATTATTTTTTCCTGGTTGCCAAGGAATTCTGTGAAGGAAATCTGGTAAATACTTAACATTCACTCTCTAAGTAAGGCAAAGAAGGGTCATCTGTTAGTGACTGGGGAGATGCAGGATGTTTTTCTTTCCAGTCAGAGGCATTCTGAGTTTGCTCCCTTATTCCTTCCTTAATAAATAATTTAATAAATTCTGTATGTATTTAGTTGAGAAATGTCTCTTTATAGAGAGACAGAGATATAGACAGCTGGACATATATAGATCCCTCTATGTAAAAGACACTACCAGCTGAACTTTCCCCTGGCAAACAGTAATGTGAGCAAAGATGCGTCAAAACTTTCCCCTAGACCTTGGGGTCTTGGCAGGGAACTGATACACTGATCATTTCCCAGTCCATCTCCTACAGCTGATTACAACTTGCCTTGGCCTTCTACTCTACCTGCTTGTTGCACCCTCATATTATACCTGGATTTGTAGTCACAGCAATTATTCAAGAGTAAGATATTTCACTGTTGTGTGTGAGAGGTGCTTTCTTCCATTAGAACAGAATAAGACTCTTAGAATCTACTGAAATTCAGCAAAATAAAGTGAGCTGTTCTTCAGTTTCTTAGATTTGCATATAATTTTATGTCACTTTTCTCACTGGAATTCTTAATGTACCAAGCAACATGGCTATGCATATTCTTTTCTGTCTTTTCCTTATCTTTCAAAGGAGGTGTGCAAAGTAGCTAGATTTGCTAAGGATTGTCTACAAGTTCTGAAAATACTGATGTTGCCTTATTTTTAGCAGGTACTGATGAGTTTGTGGTCCCTCGTTTCTAAGGAAGATTTTATTTCCATTTGTGTGCTTCCTTATTTATTTCCCTCTCAAGAATTAAATGACTGAATATACAGTTTACAAGGTGATCCATTGCACTAGATCATCAGATCTCGAACAGGGTGGTTTCCATTCACAACTTCAAAGCAGTCCTAAAAGACACAGAATGAACCAAAGCTGAGAACTTAAAACCCCTTTTAACCTGAGCAGAACTGCACACACATTTGTGAGGAAGGCTGCCAAAGATGCAGCACTGGTAACTGTGTGAAGTCTTTTAAATGAGTCTTGGAGGCTCTGTGTCCAGTTATATCACATTATTATGGTCAAGATGAAAAGTAAATAGAGATGTGAACAGCCGATAACAGGCACCACAGATGAACAGACACAGGAGTTACCTAGCAACTGGAGAGAAGGTTTTGCTTGGGCTAGGCTAGAGCTTCGCCAGAGCACTCAGAGATTATGGGGCAAATTGACAAGTTGATGAATTGCTGATAAGTATTCGCAAACAAAAACCTGGAAGAGGCCAAGGAGGTGAAAAATTTCCTGAATGCTGTCTTCTCTCTAGCAGCATCAGTGCCATCTTACTTGAGCTTTTAGAATTTATGAATTGCTCATGTCTTTTAAGCATAAGACTGTTTTGGAGGTAGAAACATTACTACTGTGAGGAACAAGTAGTTGCATCAACTGCATTTTAATCCATATTTTTTGACAGTCTCTTGAATATCTATGTGCTTATGTAATGGCTATTGGGGAGAATAGAACATTGTAACACATCCAGGGTAGTTGAATTAATATCCAGCCTTGGCAAACTGAGATTGTAAGCTGGACCACATGTACACCTGCAGTGCACTGTAAGATACTGCTTTTGATTTTCTCTTTTTTCCCAGGGGAATAGGTCTGGAAGGGATCTAGATAATTGCATCTTGCCAGTCTTATCTTGTAACCTCATCACATAATCCTGTTATCAAGTTCCCTCAGAAAATGTTTTCTCACTTCAACTACTTTTATGAGATGGCTGCTCAGGCATTGCCATGGTGGTTGGGAACACTTTAATATGCAACATAATTTGCTCGTGGAAAGTTTATACAATGTTGTTGTTGTGACAATATCAGTCTATACAGACATTTCACCTTTTAATGTCTACCATAACCCTGTGTTTAACAGTCAGTGCCATTATCTTTGTTTTCCATCTGAACACGTCATCTTTCCAAGCCTCATATGGCTTGAGAGTGAACAGAGTTCACTGCTGTTGCAGTTATTACTTAGTCATTTTTCCTCTCCTTCAAAAGTTCCTTTGTGCATAAGCTCTTGAGAAAATTTTTCTGGCTCTTTGGCACAGCCCTTCTCAATTTTCTCAGTGTACTTTTTCCACCCAGTACCTGCATCTCTCAAAAGAGGAGTTACTGCCTTCTGTTGACTGACCTTGCCTTATTGCTCTCCTTCAAGTCTTGCAACAGGGCATAAGTTCAGGGAAAAGTGTACTTGTATGTGAGCCCTTAGGACTAGGCCCTTACTGGTTTTATTTAGCAGGACCCCACAGAAGACACATCCTTTTGGCAGTCCATGGCATAATTCTGTAGGGAGTGATATCTTGGTGAAATTTTACCATTCATTCAGTGAATGCAATGCAGTGCAATGTTGAATACCAATACCCAGAGTTCCATTTAAAAGTATCTTAGTCAATCACCATAGAAGATACTGAGATTTTTTAACACTGAAGTAAATCTGCTAATTTCCCAAAAGTCAGCAGGCCTATCTAATTTCCTTGATGCTGCTGAAAAATGATGTAGCTACAACTAAAACAATCTTTGAATGTTAGAGCAGATTAAGAATTTCTGTTACAATTTGCTCTAATTCATGGCAAAACTAAACATTCTAGATAAGCTTTCCCCTACACTGATGATAAACCTGGAACTAAAATTTGCTGTGGCCAAAGACTTCACATTGAGGCACAACAGGTTCAGAACCAGAATAAGACAACATCCAGCACTCCCCCATCTGCACAAATAGAAGGAGACCTTTTCATTCATGGAATACTTGCAATTATCTAAACCATGTCCTTTTTTTACACCAGCAGGTGACCCTGATGCCAATACTTTCTGGTGCAGTAGGATACTAAAGCTCTGAATGGAAGAAGTGGGGCAAGCTGCTAACCAGAGCAGGCCCTCAAGGCATCTGCCACCTGCTGCCTCCTCCAAGGAGCTCTTCTGATTAAATTTACTAATGCATTTTCCTCCTGCATATGCATTATGACTGAAGCTAATGGGACTACTTTCCACAGACATGACAGGGAGAACTTGGCCCAGAACTACCATATTAGTTCTATTGTGGGTCATATTAGTACCAACTGGCTACCTTGTCTAAACCAATTAACAAGATTTGGGTTTGTCTGAAGCAAGATTTTTTTAACCTCATTGACCTAAAACTCACTCATGCCATGGTAATAATGGGTCTGCTGGGCTTGCTCCTACTGCTTTTCACATAGCTCTTTCCTTGAAAACACAGAGATATTCCATAGCAATCAGGACTGCACTGTGGATATAAAATTACCTGCTTATTATTCTCACGTATTTATTAAACAAGTTAGTCCACCTCTGCATGCTTAGCACAGTAGAAAAATTTTAAATTATAATAGCAGATGAAAGTTGGTCAGCTATTAGTTAGTGTGCATTTTTGCGCATGAAGGGAAAGTTTTACTCTTTGTCATTTTTTTACAGACTATAATGGCCTATTTATAGGCCACTGCTGTAAGCAAAGTATAAATGGGAAGATACACTGTCAGAATATTTCTCTGTCTAAATAACATTATTGGGAGCCAGAGGAGTAATAACACAAGAAATCAATTGGGAAATTTTGTAAAAAGTGATTCTCATAAAAATTCTTCAGAAAATGTATGAGCCTACTGTATTCCTCTCCCTTACAAATATTCAGCCTCAATAGTTATCACATTCTCAGCTGAGGGAGTTTGGGCAATTTGCTTGGAGAGAAAACAGTCATTTAAAGAAATAAAGCAAAATAAGTTGGTACCAACACACCATGCTCAGAGAGACAGGTAACTCTTCCTCTCCCACACTGACAGATATTTGTGCCTTATGTCATCCTTAATAGAGAAATAATATGAGAAAGAAAGTAGTGGAAAGGGAGGGAGAGAGAAAGAGAGAAAAAAAAAGAGAAAAAGAGAGCGAGAGAGAGAAAAAAGAGAGAGAGAGAAAGAGAGCAAAAGAGGGAGAGATAAAGACCTAGAAATGAGAAGAAAGACTAAAATGAGAACTACTGGAACAAAAGTAAATCACGATGAAAACAAAAATATTATTCTTTGGGATATGGCATGGCAATATACATTATCACCCAGTCTCACTTTGGATTTCAAATAGCATAGAACAACAAGGAATTTATTTAGTAGAGTTCAGCACTGTCTGTAGTCTGCAATCTCTTGACATATAGCAGTATCCATCCCTTTCTTGCATTTGAAGTTATTCAATACCCCTCATCACTCTCACAGTTGGCATTAACTACAGAAGAGCCATTCTCTCTGACTTATTCACTTTTTTTGTCATGATAACAAACGTTAATCTAATAAAATCAAGGCTTTCCACACCCGAGTGAAAAAAAAAATGAAAAGGAAAAGGGTTTTCCTAATGGGAATAGAAGGGAGGCATAGAATAGAGAGCTACAAAAACAAAACTTGCACAACTGCCAAGCAAGGTATGCTGACAGAGGAGGAGAAGTGGAAAGGAAGAACTGAAGAAAACAGATAAATATGAAGATGTAAAGTCAAGTGGGTTCACCCTGATGACAGCTGAGTCCAGATTGCAGCAGCTTTGCCAGCATCTAGCCTATATCGATTTTGCATCAATGTATTTGGCTCCAGCTTGAATATGTTTTAATATGGCACAACTCATGTCAGTTGTAAAGAAGAGGCAATTTTAAAACTTATTTTTAACTCATAAGTGTAAGAGAAAAAACCATTCAAATATATAGACGTTCCACCATAAACTGCAGTAGACAAACTTGTTGCCAATTCTTCCACAATATTTAGTATTTTTCTACTTTTCTCATGAGACTTTACATCAATATGGGGAACTATGTGAGAATTTCACCTTTCATATTTTTACCAAATGTGTTAAGCCTTAATCCTGCCACATAAAGCTAAAAACAAATGAAGCAATGCACATATGGGCTTTCTACATCTTACATTTTCTTCTTTAAAACTCACCTCATAACTACAGAGTCTAAGCTTCTGGTCTGATGTATTTTTTCTGGTGGCCAATGTTGAAACAACGACATTTCAGACAGAAAGAAAACTTCTCCACAGTTTTATTTCTACAGGTCACAAATAAGCCATTAGAGAAACAGATGAGTGGTAGGATGTTGTATTTTTCTTCTTCACATAGGGAAATTTTCATCAAAGATTACAAACATAATTATTTAGGCCATCTTGGTCATCTTTTTGACATGATCACAAGGAATGCGGAAGAAGGGGAACAATGAACACCACATAGAAAACCTAAGGCAAAGCCAAATGAGTCAGATGCAGTGGGGAAACATGAAGGAGGAAAAGAACCCTTTATATTTTCCTCTTCCTCCTAATAACCACCCTGACTGTTGCATCCTGGGTTTGGGTTCAAATTATGGGTTTTTTCATTGTTAGTTTTCCGGTTCTGTGTACCCTCATGCACCTCCTGGGTTTTCCCCAGCTCCTGTGGTTTCCATGCCCGTCACCCCATTCTCGCAGTCCCACTCGCCCCAAAGCCCCATGTCCGCCCCTGCCGTGTTCCCATTGGTCACTGTAGTACACATCCTCACCACGATGTCTGTATCCATTGGGCAGGAGGACTCCCAGTCTGCCCTGTCCCACCCCTATTTCCTCCCACTCCGCTGCATGCTCGGGGCCATTTTCATCCGTGCGACATTGGGAGCAGGCTGCAGCTTCTGCACCACAGGTCTCGCAGCCAATAAAGCATCCAGCTGCCACCCGGATGGATTTGGACGAATTTCCTGCCTCTTTGTTTCTTCCCTTGCGCCGACGGCGAAGCACAGCCAGCAGCCCACCCCAGAGCGCAGCAGCAAAAGCGCCCAGGAATTGCGGCGAGGCCTGGCCCCAATGAGAAGCTGAGATGCCCAAGCCAGGTGCTTGAGAGCTGACCAGGGCTGAGAAAAGTAACACAAAGCTGCGAGTGGTGACCAACATTGGAGCCACGGCCAGTGTAAAGCTGCGGAGCAGGCAGAGAGTCACTACAGAAATCCTGGGAGCCGTGCAGAGAGAGCGCCACAGCCGCAAAACCGCGCCGCCGACCAGCGAGCGCTGCTGCCGAGATGAGCGAACACGATCCGCATGGAAAACCGCTGTCGCCACCGCAGGGTCGCGGCCCACGACAGAAAAGTACTCCATGCTGGATGGAAAATGGGAGCAAGAGTCTCCCTGAAGTAAGTCAGTGACATCTCCACCACCCACAGGAAAACACACTGTGTTTTCCCGCGTGGGACTGGAAGCACAACCATTCATGGCCGTGGAAAGCCGAAGAACGTACGCTTCCCGGGAAAATAGACCCTGGCAGCAGCTTTTATTTGAAAAGATTCCGGTTTGGTGAGTGTTTAGCTGTGGGGGTTACCTGGCTTATACTTCACATGGGTGGGCTCTGCTGCTTTTTCGAGGGTGCGGATCACGCGGCGCATGGCATGTGCAGCGAGCTGCCGGGGTCTTTCATGTTTTTTGCTTTTTTTTCCTCTTTTTCTGCACTAGGGGTGAGGTTGCGGGTAGAAATAGCATGGGTACCATGCTATCTACCCAACAAAGGGAATTCTATACCCAAATCAAGGGAATTTTATCGGTAAAGGGACCAAAAATTTGGTCAAACAGTTTGTGCGGTGGCTGTGCTTTTCCTTCCCACGCTTGACCACGGAAGATGAGCACAAAGCAGAGTTCTGGGAGCGGGTAGGAGCCAGGTTAGCAGAGGGAATCAACAGGGATCCATCTGTGAAAGACTGCTTCCCCGAGCTCCATCTGTTGATCTCGGAGGTTGTAAAAACAGAGTCCACGCAGGACGCGAGCTGGGAAGGGAAAGAGCCATCCAGAAAAACCGTTGCTTCCCCTAAACCTGTTTCCTCATCCTCTCCTATCCCTCTTTCCCCTAACCCGGGTAGGCAGGGTGGAGTAGTCCGCCACTCTGAGGTGCAGGGCAGCTCCACAGACATGGACCATGTTCCTGGCTCCCCCGAGCCACCCTGGCACCCCTGCTTTAGCGAAATTAACTGCTTTGCTGAGGAATCGGCCCCAAACCCCTTCTCTAATCCCTTTCTCCCAGTCAGAAATCCCAGTTTTGGCATTACCCTGCGCAGTTCTGCTTCCTTAAACCCTTTTCTTTGTTCCCCTGAGGAGGCTGCAGCCACGTGGTCGGGGTCTTTGTCTTCCCAAGATGGAGGATGGCCACGTGGAGGGGTTTCTTCTTCCCACAACCCCTTTCTCTCCTTTGTTCCCTTTGTCCCTGCTTTTGACCCCACCCCCTCCTGCTTCCCTATGGGCGTGGGCACTGCCCATTCCAGGCATCAGATTGCCACCCCTCCCCTGTTCCCCCTTGGGTGGGCATTCCCTTCTTCCATGTCCTGCCTGCTGCAACATCAGCCCCACCCTCCCTCAACAGGGAGAGCTCTGTCACCTCCACCCTGCTGTCCCAGGGTGAAGATTCTCCCCACCCTGTGCGTCCTGTCCCTCATACCCTGCCCCCACGTCCTCCTGCTCCTCGGATACCCGGTGGGGGGAGGGGGAGGGGGGCAAGGGGGGAGGGGAGGGGACAGGGCCCAATCTATGAAGTTGAGCAGTCGCTCTGCACTCCAGCCTCCTACACCAGGGGAGGGGAAAACCCTACATGTGAATCCATAAAAGAGGTCTGCAAAACATGACGCAATTTTGGACAAAAAAAGCCCCTTTTTTAAGGGCATTTTAAAAGCGACTTTAACGTCTAGAACTGTAGTGCCAGCAGACCTTAAGCGTCTGTTTAGCTGACTGCTTCTCCCATCAGAATACAGCCTGTAGGAGAGGAGCTGGAAGAAACTGGCAGCAGACCTGCTTCCCGAAATCCGAGAAGGGCCTTACAGCCTGGATTTCTCTGAAGAACCAATCACTTTGAACCATCTCATGGGTGAAGGAGAATGGAGTAAGGGGCAACTTCAAGCTTGGGGAATTCCAACAGCTGTGCTGGACATGTCCAGGGGTGCAGCAGAGCATGCGTTCCTGGGCATGCCCACCAAGGACCCGATGGTTCCCTATACAGCGATTAAACAAGGTGGTGCAGAGCCTTTTGTAGATTTCGTAGACCGGGTCCGGGCAGCAGTCAAGAGACAGGTGGAGAGACCTGAACACCGAGACGGACTAGTCCTAGAAGTGGTGCACATGAATGCCAACACCATGTGCAAAAGGATCATCCTGTCGCTGCTAGCCTCACCAGTGCCGACCCTCGACCAAATCATCGAGGAGTGCACCCTGAAATAGCACCTGATGGAGGAGGAGGCCTCAAAGTGACCTAAAGACAAGCTGGTCGCATCTGCTGCTGCTCCTCCAAGGAACTCAGCTCCGAGGCGACTTACATCCACACACCGGTGCTTCCACTGCCACCAGGAGGGACCATCCTGACCTCCCTGCCATCCCAGGGAGGGGGGATGGGAACCCCACAATTCCAAAAAACTAGGAAAAGAACACGCACTTGCCTCACGTGCTGATAAAAATGAGGCAAGTTGCAGTGCCGTGAAAGGAGACGCGATACACCATCTAGTCCCATCTGTAAGCGGCTGCCTCTCAACTACTGACATCAGGGAGCCTCATCGGCTCCGACTCACCAATTCTGTCCACTTTCGTTCCCAGGACTGGCATTTCTTCATAGCAGATGCAGAGCTTCTTTCACACATCTGCCGCTGTGAAACCAGGAGGAAGGAAGACCTTCTGAACTGCAGGTACCTCGTGGTCGGAGACACAAAAAGCACCCCACTGGAGACAGAGGTTCCTCCAGTAATTTCCACCCTTAATCCAAGGCTCTTCTATCTTGCGGCATGCTGTGTCCACCCCTCCTCTTCCTGCCTAAGGGCCAGGTTATTGCACAGGCAATTCCTATTCCTTGTACTCTGTGTAATGACCTGGAACTCTCAGTCTTTTATGCTGGGAAGTTGGGAGAGGAAAAACCCCTTGTATGGTGTAAACTTAAGTGCGAGGGGTGCTCTGCATACCTTCAGGGGATGCTGGACACAGGGGCAGACGTGACGGTCATCCCACCACATAAGTGGCTGTCACACTGGGAGCTGCAAAGCGTGGCCACGCCAGTCTTAGGACTAGGCGGGCCCCAGCCAGCAAAGCAATCCAAAAATATTATCCAAATTAAGGGTCCGAACGGGCTGCTAGCCTCAGTACGTCCGTTCGTGATCCATTGTAAATTTACACTATGGGAGAGATGCCAAGTCCCAGTGGGGAGCCAAATTGGAATTTCCGGCCCCCCAGCATTTTTAGGTGCGGCCACTGAGGAGCGCCCCACACAGAAGTTAACATGGCTCACAGATAAGCCCATCTGGGTGGAGCAGTGGCCGCTAAGTAAACAAAAACTACAGGCGCTCTTAAAACGAATGGAGGAGGAATTAGCAAAGGGACATATAGTAGAAACTAACAGCCCCTGGAACTCTCCAGTGTTTGTAATTAAAAAACCGGGGAAGGACAGGTGGCGACTCCTCCATGATCTAAGGAAAATTAATGAATCCATAGAAGATATGGGCTGTCTCCAACCAGGTATGCAATCTCCATATATGCTACCCCAAAATTAAAATTTGGCTGTAATTGATATTAAGGATTGCTTCTTTCAAATCCCGCTCCATCCGGACGATGCTCCCCGTTTTGCCTTCTCTGTACCCTCCATCAACAGGGAAGCCCCTATGAAGCGCTACCACTGGACAGTACTACCTCAGGGGCTAAAATGTTCCCCCACTATATGCCAGTGGTATGTCGCCAGGGTTCTGTCCCCAGTGCATGCCAAGTGGACATCCTGTATTTTCTACCATTACATGGATGATGTGTTAATTTGTGCCCCTGACAGTGAGGTCCTACAAGCAGCTCTGGAAGACACTATTAGGGCCTTGTCGGTGGTCGGATTTGAACTAAAAAAGGAGAAGGTACAGTTGCTGCCACCCTGGAAATACCTGGGCCTAGAAATAAACAACCAAACGATTAGGCCTCAACAAATTAAGATAAGTAACAACACATCCTCACCACGATGTCTGTATCCATTGGGCAGGAGGACTCCCAGTCCGCCCTGTCCCACCCCTATTTCATCCCACTCCGCTGCATGCTCGGGACCATTTTCATCCATGCGACGTTGGGAGCAGGCTGCAGCTTCTGCACCACAGCTCTTGCAGCCAATAAAGCATCCAGCCACCATGTGGATGGATTTGGACGGATTTCCTGCCTCTTTGTTTCTTCCCTCACGTCAACGGTGAAGCGTGGCCAGCAGCCCACCCCGGAGCGCGGCAGCAAATGCGCCCAGGAATTGCAGCGAGCCCCGGCCCCGATGAGAAGCTGAGACGCCCAAGCCGGGTGCTCGAGAGCTGACCGGGGCCGAGAAAAGTAATGCGAAGCCGCACTGACCCACTGCTTGCAAAAGCCATGGCTCTCAGGTGGAGCAGCAGTACTGAGCTGATGCAGCTGTGCATACCAGGGATGGCTGCTTTGGCTCATCTCCTCTCTGCTTCTTCGCTGTTCTGCAGACACCAGATGTGTTTCATTCTCCACGGGAGGAGGGTAATCACCAGCAGATGTTTCAAGCACAAGGAGACAGAGATTTGTTTATTGGTGCCAGTCCATAGGAGTTAGGATAACTTGTTGGATGTATTATTTTCTTCTGCCGAAGCAGAGCTGCCAGAGTGGAGAGTAAACTTAACATTTCTGTAATGAGTAACAGAGTTTCTGAAGCAAAAGCCTGCATGCTGTGTGTCACACAGTCTCAAGGAGCAAATGCTTTCTTTCAGGTTGTGTCAAGATTAATGAACCTCAGCTGATAGAGTCCCTGCTTGATACTCCTATGAACCAAAAAGTAAATAAGCAAAACCAAAAAGCAGCAAAATTTGATCTGGTGGCACCCTGATTTTCAAGCAAGAGCACAGGTGAAAGGTGAAGTTTGACTAAAATTTTTTAACCAGTCCTGCTTTCCCTAATTTACTTTCTTAATAGTTGGACTCAATGATCTTGGAGGATGTTTCCAACCTTACTGATTTTATAATTCAGTACATTTCAGAGATGCTTTCACTGTGATTCTCTGACCCCTTGTTTGCATGAAGTAATTTTTTTGTCTTAGTTAAGTGGAGAGACAGTTTCTACTAATTTATTTTAGAAAACTCTCCAACATACTGAATAAATTTTATTTTCAAGGCTCCATGTTATTTTCAGATATTCCTAGTCAAAAGAAATATGGGACACAGGGAATTAGGTAGAAGTCCAACTGGCTCAGTCAGAAACAACAGATTCAGTGGGAGAGCTGGTGAGATTCTTTTCCTGTATCACTTAGACTCTTTTGAAGTACATATCCAAATGTAAAATCTGAGTCTATTTCTAAATATCTCATTGGAAAGAAGGATTTTTTATTGAGGCTTTTTTTTATTATTGTTATTATCATTATTACTTTGATCCGTTGGAGAAAACAACTGAAGAGTAAGATAGGAGAAATTTGAAATGACATGAGAAATAAGGTCTTCTTTTAGCCTTTGACCAAGAGCAAGTTTTAAAGTCAGTTCATAATTACACTGGCATCCAGTGGAGAATCTTGCATATGTCAATACCAATGAGCGATTGTCAATATCTCTGATCAGCAACATTTTGCATCATTTGTAACTTGTATACAGAGTCTAAAGGGAGACTTTTAAGTAAATCATTACACCACATTGTAAATGCAGGGACCAGTTTCTCTTAAAACACTTTAGTAACACTACATTAATTATATTGAACCTGCAGACTGAAATTCTACTCACCTATATTCATCACCTACCACAACCAGTTGTCTATATACTGTCTAAGACACCACTATATCAAGCCAAATAGGCAAATTATACCCCATGGATCTCAGTAGAGGGATAGAGAGCCAAGCTCCTGCTGGTGTCAGCAGTTCAGACACAGCTGAATGTGGCATCTGACAGAAAGAGAAACAAAGCAAGGAATGTTAGCAAATACCTTGGCTACTAAAGGTACCCACTCAGTCTTTTCAGGCATTTCCCACAGGCTGTCTCAAAATCTCCTGCATTTGCTATTCACAGTTACTCACCAAGGAGTTCTCTCTCTGCACCTGTTAGCACTGGGTTATTTGTAAGCTGAGTGCTTTGTTCAGATGGTGAGGGTAGATCACATGCTCCCTACTTTTGTTTTCTTTGATGAGAATCAAGTTACTGATCTTCTGATATGCAGGGTCATGGTACCATGTTTTCTTCTGCTGCACTTAAAAAACACTATTTAGAAAGCACTTAAAATACAGAAAAGCAAACTGACAGATTTTACTGTGGAGAAAAATCGCCTATCAAATGTCATTGAAAGGATTCTTTGCTTATAGAGAATTATTTTGACAAACATTTGCACAGAAGTTAGACCTCCTGTATGTTTCTGCATCCACTTCACTTTCTTTTTTGCAGACAGCCATAAAAAGTTGATCTTTTTGTGTCAAAAGCCTTGCAAAAGGAAGACAGCAGAACAGTGTTACAATTTTCTACCACAACCTGCCATGATTTCCAGCAGCAACTTTGTGCTGGGCATTAGAGGTGGTTTCTGAGTGGACCCAGCCCCTCTTCCTCTGTGCTTGAGTACTCCTGCATGGTAAGCCAGTTGTCTCCCTCCAGATCTCCCTCTATATCTCTACACAATCTGGGAATCATCAGGAGACATTACCTGGACTTTGTCACTGTGTCCCGTGAGAACATCCCAACATCAATGTCTCCTCAGGCCTGGACTCCTTACATCTCAAATTAGGCCGGGGGAAAGGATTCTATTCTGAAAATACAGAAAATCATAAAATCATAGAATCATTTCAGTTGGAAAGGACCTTTAAGATCAAGCCCAACCATTAACCTAGCACTGCTAAAGCCACCATTAAAACAGAGAATCACAGATCAACTTGGATTGGAAGGGATCTTAAAGAGCACCTAGTTCCAACCCCACTGCCATGGACAAGGTTGTTCAAAGCCCCATCCATGTTTGGGATATGGCATTCACAGCTTCTCTAGGCAAACTTGTCCATCACCTCACCATCCTCACAATAAAGAATTTCTTCCTAATATCTATTCTAAACATACACTCTTTCTGTTTGAAGCCATTCCCTAAACACCATTGTTTAAGTACTTCCAACAATGGTGACTCCACCACTGCCCCGGGCATCCTGTTACAATACTTGACAACACCTTCAGTGACAAAATTTTTCCTAATATCCAATCTAAGCATAAAATATAAATGCAGCAGAACTCTAACCAGATACAGTGCTTCAGCCAGAAGAAGCATCTTCCAGGATCAAAGTCTTATTATCTCAAATGACGGAACACATTATCATTTTTATTACACCCACATTATGTATTATTCTTCATACAGTAGTATGAGTAGAGCTTTCAAACCACTTTTCTTTTAATCTCCAGTCTTTTCTCTTCATCATCATACTGGCCTATGTTTTCCTAATACCTACACCAACATTAGTCACATCTGGCAGGAGCCCATAGAAAGCTTTAGAGAACATTATTTTTTGCCCTCTGTGCATACATTAGTGCTGCCCTTTAAAGACGCAGCCCTTTGTCCTTTTAATGAAGAATAAAACTCATTTCCAAGCATCCCAATAAGATTATCTCAAATAATAGAAATCCAATTAGCTCAGGCAGTTTGAAGTCTCACTTAGGCTCCCGGGTGGTATCGTCCATCATTAAATATACTGCTTCAAAATACTTTCAAAAACCTATGTAGTATCCAGGGACAAAGATGACTCTAAGCATGCATGTAGCATCCAGCCCGTAATATCAAAAGCATTTGAAGGAGGACACGGAGATGAGGAATAGCCACACTTAGCACACTTTGCCTCACAGCTGGAGGTCTCCTCAGTATGCTCAGGTTGCCTCTGACACCTTAACACAAGATTTTGAGCCTGTGTGCACTAAGATAGGAATATAGAAGCAAAGAATGTTGCATTTCTCAGTGAACTACAGGACCCTTTCATCCTTCAGGTCTTACTGTCCCCTTGCCACTCTCAGTGCCTTTTCTTCCTTTACTTCTTAATGCAGAGCTTCTATTGAGATGAGCTATAATTACCTAGACAGCAGCCCCTATCCTGCTATGGCCTTCAGGCATCTTTCCTGACTACCACCATCTCCATTAGTTCCCACTGCTAACTTCCCTTTAAAAACTGTCTTCTGTAGCTAGTTTTAAATATTACAAACTTCTTCCGTGCTCTAAATGTTCAAAAACTACTGTTCTTGCCTCTAGCTTCTGACTATTTTCCTTTACACTTTTGTGTCCTCTTGGGGAAAGTTGCTGGTTCCAAAAATCGTGAATTTCAATTTACCATATTTTTAAGCTTTCTTTTAAACCCACTCACCTTACTAAAAAAAAGCTTAAGTATTAGACTGTGTTATCACTCACTTGTGAGAGAGGATTGAGGGAAGAATTAGTTGAACTAGAAGTCAGGCTCTTAATACATGTCAAAAAACCTCAAACTTTTCCTGTCTCACAGCCTTAGGCAAAAGTACATTTAAAGAGGACACAGAAAGCACCAACCTGTTTTGTCTTGGATCTCTCTTGTTCAGATTGGCTGTGCAGTCTGAAAACATTTACAGTCCCAGAGAACACTCAAAACCTGAGGAAACCTCTACAAAAATATTATTTTCCAGTGTTGATATTCCCATAATTTTCTAAGGCAATCAAATCTAATGATTAATGGAAAAACCCTATCAGACCTCTAGCTTCCCACAGTTTAGCCTGCCTTTATATGAAAATACTTTCTTCAACACAAAAAAAGACAAATTTAAAAAGTCTTAATAAAGTATATATGAACTAATTTCTCCAAATTGACTACTCTATTTTCACTCTAATTTGAAGAAGAAAATCTAATATAGAGATGAAACATGGATTATTTCAGGCAAAGTCATTAAAAAACAGAAAAGTTATCAGTAAATTTAAAAAAATTAAGAATCTCTTAAAAAAAACCCCAACAAACAATGATGTGTGATGCAGAAAAAAATGTACAAAAATACAAGGCCATAGTCACACTTACTTACTTGGAGGTATAGAGAAGTAATGAAGAAAAAGTGTTCAGATCAGCTAGATTCAGATGGTTTGGATGATTAGACCTGTGGGGAACAAAAATACCCCACAGGTACTTTGTGAAATAATTATTCTTGAGCCAACAGAAGAATCTGTAGGATATTGGAAGAAATGGCTCAATTGTTCAGTTCAATGACAAAGGCAGTATTTGAGAGAAATAGCTCAATTGCTCAGTGCAATGGCAAAAATGTTATTTAGGGCTAATGGAGAAAAGGAAACCTTCAAAATCAGAGTCAAAAAGAAATCACAGTCAAAGAGAAAAAAGTTAGATGTAATATTTGGGTTTATTACAAAAAAGAATCCAGAATAAAAATTAAAGTGCTAATTAGGTTGGTGCTGGTCAGCCCCAATCAGTGCTCATTGAAGAAGAAAATATTAATACCATGGTTTGAGGTAACATGGCAAATCAGAAAATTTGAAAGTCTGGCATCTTTTAGAAAGTCACATTATGCATGATCATATGTATGCAGGACAGAATGCAGCGCTAAAATGCCAATGAAAGCACATTTATATCAGAAAGAAAATTGTCCTTTTCTTCTTTTCTGTCTCTGTGGGTTTATCATCAAACAGATTCAAAAATAGGAAATAGCTTCTCAGGGTTAAATAACATGTTTTCCAATCAGATACAATTAAAAACCAAAGAAACAGAAACCTCTTGTAATTTAATATCTTCTTAATTCCATTTAATTTGCTATACATTGGTAATGAACCAGAGGTTTTTAGCTAGGATGTTGAAAATCATCTGATCTCTGCTGAAGTCAATGGGATGATGCCTTTTGCCACTTCCACTGCAGAGCTGTCTCCCCTTCTCCCTGCCCCATGGTGTTACATGGAGTTGGTGGTCAGAGGCAGAGGCAACACACACGCCAGGATTCTCATGTGACAGCAGCCTTGTTTATTGTCTGCACCCTCCTTAAATATGAGGGTTTGAATCTCCCAGTCCAGACAGCTCATTGGTCTGGTTAAACACAGCACAGCTCTTGAGACAGTGACAGGTCTGCAGCTTAGGGTGGAACATGATCGGGTGAAGTCCCTGTGTGTATCCAAATCCATCCCATCACCACTCAGCCAGGGACTTGTTTAAAGAACCTAGATGAGTTTCTTATTTATAGCCTAATTAATTGCCCAGTACAAGCCAGCTTGTACTGTAACACTGTGGTTGCATGTATGTGCCATAATTTTGTGAGACACAGCCAAAGGAGACTGTTTCCTGCTCCCAGTGTGGGTGACACAGTGGCTTTTGCTGCCTTGTTCCTGCTGCTCACACTTGCTGTGATCCCACTGCACACGCCTTATGCACTGATGAAATTCACTTTGATTCAGTCATTTATCTTTGGTCCCACAAACCAATCCATTGCAGAACATTACTCTGTAAATTGATAAGGAACTCTCAAAGAACTGTGACTCTTAATCATCTTCATCATCATGCCTTTAGGCCTGCAGCTGCATGGCCTGAAACACATTTGCTATTGCTTTGTTGTTTATACTGAAATACACAGCCTTGCAGAAGTTCTTTTTTATTTATGAATCCTAATTCCTTTTGCTGGACACCTCAACATTATGCTTTGATTGCTTCCATTGCATGGCAAATAAATCTAGACTCTGCCACTTGTTTACTCTTGAACTCTTTCTTTATAACTAGGTGTACAGTTTTTAATTAGATCATTGCTAGCTAATGCTATCATTTGGACAGCCCAGCTTTAACATGACCTTGAGATAACCACTGCCAATTTATTGTAACCACCTTGTTTTGGACTCTTTATCCACAACTTCACAAATCATTCACTCAGTCCTTAATTAGCTTATATATAATCATTCAAATGCATTCAAGTTAACTATATTTTACAGGTGGGTGATGGGATGATGTGATTTCACCAGCCAGCTTTTTTCTTATTACACCAGGCTCAGTAAATGACTGTCTGTGCACACATAAATATGAGATCAAATGATGCCAGAAACTAACACTCAGAAATACATAGATTTTATAGAAGCAGTAAAACTTCATTATGTGCCAAATATTACTTGTAGTTTTAGTTAGAGAAATGCTGCTTTGTGAGACAAGTGGCTGCATGAGAGGGCTGGGTGTAGAGACACACAATAGCTTCACTCGTAATAGACAAGTTGCTCAGGCACAGTACATAGGACATAGGGTGAGTTGACATGAGAGCTTCTGTAGTGCTGCTGGTGAAAAACATGCTTTCTAATGCACCCCCTGGTTTCCACATCAGGCCTTTATGTGTCCCTCAGTCCCCAGCCCCACGCACCCTGTGCACTTCTACAGCAGGATGCCAGTACAGGAGAAAGGGAGAAATGCTAATACAGGAGGCTGTCTGAGAAAGCAGAGGTCTGAGCTTTCTCTTCCCTTTCTGCAACTTCCAAAGGTCTGAGATTCTTTTGTATAGTAGGAGTTCATGTGACCTTATTTCCACAGTTATTTAATTTACTTCTAATTAAATACATTGTGTGTGCGAGAAGTGTGCAATTAATTATCTTTCCTTGTTTATGATTAACTTAGTTTCCCTGTCATGACAAAATTCTTCACTAGGACTGCTGCACAACTAGAGCTCTGGTTACAGTTAATTTTTCATCTTAATGGCCAAGGAAAACTTTAAAAACTTACATTCTATCAAAATTAACAAGATTTTTTTGTTGCCTTGCCAAATCAAAAGACCCTAAAGAAATATTTGAGGGAAGCTTTTTATTTACATCAGTAGCTATGAGATTTTTTTTTTTTTAATTAATGTAATTTTGCACCTCACATCACTTTTGATAAACATACTAGTTTTCTATTAGGTTTTCATTCTGCTGGCATCAACTCAAATATTCTGGCTATATTGACACCAGTGAAAAGAGTTCGTGTCCATTTTCTGACCCTAGGTTTAAAGGGTGCAGAATGTTCCTTTAACAGAGATCAACTTTTTTACCTGCCAAAATAAGGATCCACAAAGTCTGTATTGAGGATGGTCCCTGGTACAACTCCTGAAATATGATCAGATGTTGTCAGGGAGAGTAGTGACCAAAAAATCAACAGATACCACCAGCAATTGACATGATCATGATGATCATGGGGCACTACCTTACCCAAGTCTCGTTTAATTTGCTCCTATGGAGAGAGACTCTGTGAATACATCTGAAGGTTATGTGATATGCAGCTGTAAATAGACAAGCTGAAAAGAAAAATGTTTCCCTGCTTAGCAAATATGAAGTACTCAGATTTATTCAGAGGAAAGTGTAAGAATTTGGTTCATATATAACTCTCTTAAGCATTTTAAAACAGCTGTTTCTAAGTAGTGCTCTCTATCTTCAATATTCTCCACTGCTGCCTAGAAGTGGATCCATTCTAAGACGTAACTCCAGATGCTACATTACAGAGGTAGGGAAGGATCTTCAATCTTGTTCTTAATTACTGTGGCTCAGATTGATTTGACCTGAACTCTCCCTGCTTTCAAGTAGAGCAACATCCACAGGCAAGCTCCTTGTTTTTTGAACTAACATGCTGACTGACAAATAAGTAATTGTAAGGCGCTGATTTATTGCCCAGCCAGACGCAGCTGGATGTAAAATATTAATTTTTAATGTAAAAAACAATTTCCATTTCTTTTACCCATAAAATCCAATAAATTAATCCAAGCACTTACAAATAATTGATATTTCACAATGGAGAGTTTTTTTTTTACCACTTACAAATGTACCCCTTTCAAAACCAAATGCTTTAAAGATAATATGGTTTTGAATTTCAAGGCTACATAAATATCTCAGGACTCTGCTGACATCAAAATAAGCCATAAAAGCAAAAAACAAGAGTATTTTATGATGCCACTAGGACCCCAAAATATAGCCTTGTCCAAGTTTTATTTTTATCTTATATAATACATGGTTCCTACTACAAATTACAAGCTGCCATCCTTCCAATTCCTTATTGTAAGTCTTTTTTACTTTCTAGTTCCTTTATTCTTCTGAAATCTTATCCTAGGAAGAAAGAACAATAAGGAAAGGATCCTGAATGCTCACACAAGTGGCAGTAGACTGCCAGTCTTTTAAACTCCAAGAACATTCTTCTTCACATGAAGAATGAAAAAAATTATTAACTGCTAATTAAAAGAAAAAAAAATGTCCATCTCAAAGGTTAATTTAGCTCTAGAATAGATTACTCAGGAAGTCTGTGCTTTCTTCATCATTGAAGACATTTAAAACCATCTGGAAACACCTAAGGAAACATCTGTCTATAATTTTACTCTACTTGACTTTGATGAAGAAGTGGACCCATGTCACTCCCACAGTTATGTTTTATGACTCTACTACACAAATATTTAATCTGACTTCATTACCAGTTGACAGATGCTCAGATGACAATTTCCCTACTCAAATCTTTCAGGAGTTTCTTCTTCCCAAACACTAATGAACACCTTACTGTTTCTCTATCAGTAAACCAAACAGACTAAGGACAGTGTTCTGGGATGCAGTGTGGCACAGCTCACCTTCAAACACCTAAACCTCCCAACCCTGACCAGGAAGGGCTTACCCCCAAAGTAGATACTGGGAATGATTTTTGACTTGTGCGAATCCCTCACCGCACTTAGGCAATGTTTGCTGGCAAGCTACCAGACACCAGTTTGTTCCATGTAATGGATTTTTGAATCCTAGATTTTCTAAGGTCAGGAAAGACATTAACCCAGCACTGCCATGTTCACCACTAAACCATGTCCCCAGGTTTCTATCCACACACTGTTTGAACACTTACAGGGATGGTGATTCTGCCACTTCTCTGGGTAGCCTGTTCCAATGCCTTACCACCCTCTCAGTGCTTTCAATTTGTTCACAGTTTAGCAGATTGGTGATCTTATACAAGCTCTCAGGTTTGTGCTTTGTTCTATTTAACTTGCCAGTAAAGCTGTAGCCCTTGATTTGCTTTTCCTGCCTAGAAATGGAAGCAGAGCTTCAGCAGAGAGATAGGAGTACAAAAACTTGCAACCTTACTCCATTGCAAATAGACACACAAGGCTCAACAGGAGTAAGGCAGGGGGGATTTTGTGTAAAGGCTGGGGACCCTACCTATACGTCTATATACTGTCACAGTGACAATCTGAAACAGGAATATCTGATTTTCCTTATGTAAAAGACTTGTAAGGTTCTAGTATGGGCCTTCAGAACTGTGTATTATTGCCTTTTTAATCATTAGCACTTTAAAAAAAACAAAAAGTAACTGATTTTTTTAGAAGCTTGAAAATATTTGTTCAACTTGAATCATAAAACCCTTTTACCTTTGACCATGATTTAACTTCTACTTTTAGAAAAGTTCAGACACAGGAGCAAAAGTTTGCTTTTGTTGGACTGAAAGGATATAACATAAGTAGCAGATAAATATTCCTTTTAATGTTATTCTGTTATTCTGTGATTTTAATTTTCTGATGATTATTTGTGGTACAGCAGTCAATGAAGATTTCTGATAAGTGCAATTCCTTTCTGTTTGTACACAGACGTAGGATGCCATAGCCCACAGTGTTCATATTACCTTGTCCTGCAGGACAGGCAAGGACTTATTATTAGCATTCCTATTTTCACATGAGCAAAACAGGTTATTTTCCAAGATCAAAGAGGGGTCCACGATGAACTAGGAGCAAAGTGCAAATCTTTTGAGCCTCAGCTCAGTGGTTTCACAAAAGACCTTTTCCCCATAGAGAGAAAACTGACAAAACCTTTAAGAATATTACTAGCACATCTGAAATCTCTTTAGCCCTGACTTCATTACTCCTCTATAAGTCCCTGCAATCTTTTGGACTGATAGTGTCTAAGGAGTCTGTGGAGCAAAAACTGTATTAATGGTTATACATTCTCAATTTTTCATTTACTTGTCCATACCTCATACCACTGCTGGGGGCTTGTTGGAAGTAGAGAATCTTAATTGATTTAAACCATCCCAGTTCCATTAATTTATGTGGCACTATGTCCCACTGTGGATGTATCTGCCATATCTTAGGTCAAAGCACTGATCCTTGATTGGTTTCTCTTGGCAGCACTGATGATCAAATGAGTAATAATAATAATAATAATAATAATAATAATAATAATACACCATCATCTGCTGATTCCATAAGAATTTCTTCATTTTCTTCATTAAATCTTTGCTGAACAGTGCCATGTGAATATTGAGTGGGTAAGCAAGGAATTGTATCTAGAGGGATTCAAGAGCTGAAACGATGCAGTGGCAGTCTTGCTGTTATTAGCAAAGTGATCAGGATTCAGAAGTGTTGTGAGAATTCTTTTGCCATGTCAAGCATCAAAGAGAGACACCAGAGAGATAAAAGTTACAGAGTGTTAAACCCTGCCTGTCGCCTTCGGCATGTTTTTGTTTAGTTCAATTCATCTCAACATTTGATTTTTAATAGTTCACTTCTGTTGTTATGAATGAAAAATAAAAAAGACTTTTAAAAAACAAGTTGTGTGCAGGCAAAACACTGTTTCTGGCACTTCACACCACTCAGAACACAATGTTATCTGCCAATTTGACTTGCTTTTATTTCATGTCCAATTACAAAAAATAGTATGAGAGAGAGAGAAAAGCCCAACTTTTCATTTTCTATTTGTTTTTTTACTTACTTGTGTTTAAAAAATACAAGCCAAGTTAACAGCATAGACAAAAGTAGGCCCTGCCTACTAAGGAGCAGAATGCTATTTTTAACTTCCTTGAGGAAAATTGCATAAATACTATCCACTGCAGCAAAACAGGAATTTAATAAACCCCAATATCATCACTGGATACAAAGCTATTTAATTTAAAGTCTATGCTGTGGTCTTGAATTTAACAAAGAGAGGTGACATCGAGGAATAGGTAGGAAAGGTAAATAGATATAAAAACAATGTCTTTCCTTCTTTTGTTTTCCCTAAGGTGTTTTCCAGCCAACAGCATTTCCCTCACCCCATCAGCCTGGATGGTAGCAGCAGCAGCAAGTGAAGGTTAAACTTGTATACTCATTAGAGACTCTTCTCAAAAGATATTTCTTACCCCTGAATGCACAGTTCTGTAACATTTTAAAATATCTACTATTCTCTGCATGTCCCACGTTTCCAGGGGATTGGATACTTTCTGTATCTGTCATTTAATGTTTTTTGCCTATAAAATAATTTCTTCAGCTCTCATCTTAAAGTAAGTTGTTTTATCCCACTATTCTATTTTGCATGTGTCCCAGTCTCTTGAATTTATTTATTTTCTGGATAGCAATCATTCTGACTTCCTGAGCCACATTAAAAACCACAGATGACCATTTCTGTTTATCAGTACTACAGTTAGCTTTTCTTGGGTTAATCCAACTCAGTTAGGTCCACTACTGTGTCCCATCTCATTTATTTGTGTGGGGACCCTGACTTGTAGCACATCCTTGTGACGGTACTTGCTGCAGTCAGAGAGATGCACAAATTTTTCAGTTTAAGGATTTCTATAAAACAATACATTGTTGAGCTAACCTTCACAGCATCTTTGTTCCCTTGAGAGCTCCACAGTTTATTTTCTGCTCCAATAGCTTCCATCCTTCCAGTTAGCTGTTTATCAGTGGTGCTAATTTGTTTCATCTGAAAGCTCAGTGTTATCCTTCTGGTCTGTTCACCCTGGAGGAGACTGAGAGGAGACTTCGTTGCGGTTACAACTGAAGGGGTAGCTGAAGGGGCAGACATGGATCTCTTCTCTGTGGTGACCACTGACAGGACCCAAGAGAATATCCTGAAGCTGAGTCAGGTGAGGGTAAGGTTGGATATTAGGAAAAGGTTCTTCACCTTGAGGGTGTTTGGGCACTGAAACAGTTCCCCAGGGCAGTGCTCACAGCACCAAGTCTAATGTTCAAGAAGTGTTTGGTCAAAGCTCTCAGGCACATGGTGTGATTCTTGGGGTATCCTATGCAGGGCCAGGAGTTGGACTGGATGACCCTTGTGGGTCCCTTCCAATTTAGCATACTCTGTGATTTCTGCAAGATAACAGGAGCAGACACTCTTCCTGCAGACTTCTGAGTCAAGTGGGCTTGATGATCCAGGTTCCTGGGCACAGGTAATGAGAAACTTGCCCATATTTCTGCTGCCATTTTTCCTCAGGGATCAAAAGGAATTATCAAATAATTTTTTCACATTATGGTATCCTAATTTCACCAAAATTTTTCAACATCTCAAAGACAGTTTTTTAGTCTAACCTAGTCAAGAGGGAGGGCTCTGCATATATTCAACAACCTCTTTAGATACTTATTTATAGTCTTCATCTTATAGAAACATAGAATGCTTTGGGTTGAAAGGACGTTTAAAGATCATCTAGTTCAACCTCCCTGCAATGTTCAGGGACATCTTCAACTAAAACAGATTGCTTAAAGTTCCAATCAGCCTTACCTTGAGTGCATCCAGGGGTGAGACATTTCTCACCTATCCAGGCAGCCAGTGCCAGTGTTTCAGCACCTTCATTGTAAAAAAGTTCTTCCTTACATCTACACTGAATCCACCTTCTTTTAGTTTAAAATCCTTGCTCCTTTTCTTATTGCTACAGACCCTACTAAAAAGTCTGTCTCCACATTACTTTTAGGCCCCCTTTATGTATTCAAAAGCCACAATCAGGTCTCCCCTGTCAAATTTAAATTAGACATGTTAAATCGCCTGCAGTTCATTTTTCAACACTGACTTTAGGGAGCACCAAGGACAGTGTTCTTCTGCACCCAACCCCTGAATGACTAAGCTCAGGTGAGATAGAGACATTCTCTGACACTGTATGGATTCATCCTTTTTCAGAAAGAAGGATGCAATTTGTGGCCCTCACTGATCACAGAGAACTGGGACTCCTGTTAGCCAAGTGCCTATAATTGGGGTGGATAAAGGGCAGAGATTTTTGACAGCATAACAAAAGAGTTTCTAGTTTTCACCTATATTGGCAACCTACTGTAATGCATGTGCAACATAACATAGTTCCATGCAAAAAGCTTAGATCATGACAATTCTCTCTGAGAACACACAAAAGGTCAATAGTTTCAGCAAAGTACTGTACCATACTCTAGAGCAGTAATACAGATTTCTAAGTATTATCATTTGGTATGTATTCAGCCCTTTTTGTAAAATTTCTTTCTTTTGAAATTCCCTGAAGTGGCTCAATACATTCTATACATGTTCTCTTTGAATAGTTTGGTGCTTTTGCTGCTGCTGTAATAGATTATTTTTATCATCATCATCAACCACAATTACAACAAAGGCAAAGTAAAAGGTATTTGTCTGGATTACCTTTCAAATTTATGAACAATTTCTCAGTGAACCATTTCAGATATCCTCCAAACACTACAACCTTTTTCAAGTTCAGACTTCCAATTAAGATCATGCTAGGAATGCAATCAAGGATCTCAGCACTCAGAAGTTAATTATCTCCTCAGGCTAAGTCATAAACATACTTGTTTTGTTTTTGTCCACTTCATCTAATGATATAACGTATTTGCAAGATAGAGATTTTTTCAGTTGTTATCAAGAGGGCCTATTGTGAGGCTGTGGGAGTTTTTGTCACTGCTGAAATACAGCAAAAGCTAAACAGTTTCTGTGAAATAACAGCACCGGGTACTCTGTCCAAAATTACCCACAGTCTGCCACACCACATAAAGCTCCAAGATTACTACAGATCTTCTCTGCATGTTCAGCCAACTTACTCATCCCCAAAATTGGCTGGATTTGAGCCATGCACATACATTTCCTCTATATATATGCTCTAAGGGAGATGATTTAGACTGACCTCATGGAAAGCTGAACAGAGCTGAAGATAAATAACTGAATAATCCTTTCTGTCCCTGATCAAATGGTTGTCTTATTCACAAGGGCCAAAAACTTCTCTGACTATCAAAAAGCAATGACAGTGTTTGAAACTTCCAAGTTAATCCAGCTCAAAGTTGAATTGACTGCCCCGGAGACTTCTAATTGCCAGATGGTTCTGCTAATGCCCACCTGGGAAAGCGTGCGATTTGTGTGGCTCGCACAGATAATCTGATCTGCTGCCAAAAGGCAGTGCCTGAAAGAAATGTATCCACTGTCAACATTTCTAGGTTTTAGTTGTGTTTGTGGACTGATAACAGCCATCACTTTCCAACTCCACTATAATTCTTGAAATTCATTAGAGATAAACTGTTACAAATGAGTTGCATTTTCAGGAAGGATATTTAGCCTTGTTCAGCTTCCACTTCCCAAAAGCAGTGTTTTGTTTTATCTACATTTTCAGCTCAGTGCTGCTCAGAGCATGATCAGACCCACCCATCTTAGGTGCTGCAAAATTTCACAAAAACCTTAAGTAGCATGAATTGAGGAACTCTCCCATGGGAGAGAGACATAACTGAGGTGTAGTCTCCAATCCAGTGATCAAATCTAGGTCCACAGATCAGGCCAAAACTTCACTTGTTCTTCACTAGCAGTAAGAATGAGACAAGTGCACTCTGGTAAGATGACATCCACCCAGGAGAAACTGAGCTCCATTCTTCCATCATACAGCATTAATAATTTGAGCTTAGTTACAGCCAGTTTTGCATACAGCCTATAAGCAGCAGTATGAACCAATCATGTGAAACAGCACACTCATGAGTTCTCTCTTATTGTTGTCTTGCAGACATAGCAAAGAATCATAGACTCATGGAACGATTTGGGTCTAAAGGGACCTTTTAAATATCACCCTTTATATATTGCCAATACACTGGCAAGGACATGTTGCACTAGATTAGGTTACTCAAAGCCCCATCCAACCTGACCCTGAACTCCTCCAGGGCTGGGGCATTCACTACCAATATGCTGTCGGTTTTGAGGAGCAATGCCATAGCAAGTAATTCATTTCAACACTGGGATAAATAACACAGAAACTCTGCTAAAGAGGAATATTGGCAACCAAGAAAACACAGACTGTAATGGTACCTGAGAAAGCTTTTGGTGAAACATAGTGGGTTCATGACAGCCAGCTAGTAAATATTGTCCCAGTGACCAGCATCCATAAAGGAAAGTACCAATGACAAACAAATAATCATTATTTCCTCTTTTCTGTCAACAACTCTGAAAGCATTGTCCTGCTGCACTGCTTGCTCACCCTGCCAGTGCCACAGGTGATCAGTGTTCTATTTCACCCACTGGAAGGCGAATCTTGTTATTCATTCTTTTGCATGGCAAGATTTCCATGGGGGGAAAACCATTCCTTATAAAGAAGTAGAGAGAATTCACATTTCGCATTCACCATTTTATATGCTCTTTGTGGTTTAGTACTTTACATTAATCACACACTGTATCCTAAAAATCTGCCAGAAAAGATCCCACTTGTTTTTGTAACTTGAGCTGACACAGACAACCATTTAGTGCCAGTAAAAAAAAATACAGTATCTGGGAACATGAAAGAGCAGTAGACTTTAGAGGAGCACCCAAATCAACACAGTCATCTGGGGAGAGCTGGAAAGGTCTTCACTCTATTCTAAATGCTAATCCCTGTTGTTCTATTCAGTGCACAGAGCAGGACAAATACACTGCTGGTATAAACAGGCACAGCAATACTGAGGAGCTGCTCTCACAAACACCACCATTGAATTTGAGATGATTTTCCTATATGCCTTCTGTCCTGCTTTCAGACTTACTTTTTGCAGCTGTCAATGATTTCCATAGATTCATCCTATTCCTCCACAGGTTGTTTTCTGGACATTTAAGAGGCATGGTCCAGGTCCAGAAAGTTAAACTTTCTGTCCTATGGAGGGAGTTGCTGTGCCGAAGCAAGTCTCTTTCCTGTGCGTCAGAGAGGGCTTTGCTCGCAGACCCAGACCTACAACAGGCAAACAAAACCAACAGCAGGTCAGAGCTGGCAGTACTAGGAAGTGTCAAGCACTGAAATTTTTTCTCTAAGTTGAACATAGGTGTGGAGCCTACCACCACACACATCTGTGAAATATAGCTCAAGCCTACAGTTTTCTCAAAGGAAGATGGGGACAATATTCACAAGGAAATTTAGACTTGATGATCCTTTTAGCTTGTTATCATGGCTTTTCAGTAAGAAACACATGAGCAGGAAGGAGAAGACTTGATGTTGGAGGTGTTCTGAACCCACCATTTCCAAAGTCCAGGAGAGTGGTGTCATTGTGGCAAATGCCAAGGGAGAGCCACTCTGGCTGTCTGGTCGGAGAAGGGACAGTTTGCAAGTAAGAAGTTTAAATTAGAGAATTGCAAAGCAGGCTGACAAAAAGGTGGTTTTGATAGTCTCAAGGGTATTTAAACACATCCTCAGTCAATGGTAGAAATAATCTAGAACTAAATGTTTGAATCTCAAGATTCCCATTTTTCTGAAGACCTCATGATCAATTAATCTGTTATAACATGGCACGTTGCAACACCATCTCCACAATTTCAGCTGAATTCAGTGTAGTGCAACAAGCACAGGAAAAATTAGTTTAAGGGTGCCTTTTTTTTTTTCTGAATCCCAAAAATCTGAGGTAGAAACTCCCAGGACCCCAAGAGCTGCAGTGAGGAATCACTTGACTCACTTTCCTAAATGTCAGTGTGTATATTTAATTCAAAGAGCACTTTAGGCTCCTATTTTTTGACTTGCTTTTTCTGATCCTATCAAGTTTCTTAAATGAGTGAAATTTTCTGGATATTAATAAGTGTTTTTCCAGCCTAATATGGAAATATTTAGTTTTTTTTTCTTTTCCCCCCTTATGCTTACTGCAAGAAAATACTAATTTAGATTACTAACCCACAGGCAAAGTAGCCCAATTCTTCCTTGATAAACTACTACAAATCTCTCATGCTTCCCTTTGTTTCTTTCTTTTTTGTTTTTCCTTTTTGATGGAATAGATTTTTCATTTTTACCTTTTTTTGTGCCCCACAGCATGTCTAAGGCTCTGGATCTCAAAATAAGAATCACAATTTCCCCAACTCAAACAGCTAAACTCTTTTTGTCAATAAAATTATTTTCTATGAAGGCTCAACAAGAAGAAATAACTCCAATGTGGAACTGTAGGTTTTATTTTGGGCTGAAACACATTTATGCAATTATTTTGGCTGTCTCAGGGAAGAATTTCTTAAGCACACTGGAACTCTGTCAAGATGCAACAGTGACTTTCATTTTTGCAGTTTTAAGCTGCCAACAAGCAGAAGAAATATAAGCAATTGCACTGGTCTCAGAAATCTTTTATTCTTTTTCTGTATTCTCAAGAGTTACCCAAGGATGCTCCAAAAGCCTTTCACTTGCAGCATTGGAATATTTACCACCATCCAACCACTTGAATTAAAGAAGAGTTTCTCTTAGCTGGTAGCAAACCTAACTTTGCCATTGTCTTTTTTTCCCACGAGTCAAGAAGTTCATTCCACATTGCAGAGTACTTTAACAAAGCACTTGATTCTGCACATTGAAACTCAAACAACAGCAAAATAAAGTATGTTGGGGAAGTGCTCACACATACAGAAACACACATATGTGCCTGGCCCACTGAGGTACCAGGAATTATTTACAGTTTCTATAACACATTTTTCACAGATAGTTTTGGTCAATGAACAGAAAAAATATATCTTTGCAAGAAGTTTCATTGATAATATAAAGAGCTGAATATTGACTAAGAGTCTTATTCAGCCATCAGCACTGAGTCAATAATGTTATAAGGCTGCTGTAGTTGAAGAACCTGTACTGTATTGCAGCAAAGCATAAACCATCTGGATTGAAAAGTGAGGATGCACAGTGTCAACTGTAGGACCATACCTTGAAAGAACAGGGATTTCCAAAAAGGTCATGACAAGTATATGGACATGAACTGGCCACAATATTGACCTAAAGTAGCACCAAGACCTGCCAGCTGCTCTCTTCTGTCCAAAATTCTCTCCCATGGCATGAAAAAATACTCTTCTAATGAGACGCTGAAAAGAAAATACAGCCTACATTTATTTAGTGACAGAGAATATAGAGAAACAATTGCACCTCAGTATAAGAATACTGACTTATGATGATGCCAGTAACATGAATGTCCCTTTAATATTGTATCATTAAAGAAAAGAAAACTCCAAGTCTGGAGGCTGAAGCAAGCAACAAGCAATGAAAAGTAACTTGCTCATTTTTAGTAAGAGTAAAATTAAAAACTGGGGCAACTCACCAGTGAACTGTCCATATTTAAGATTTCTTTGAAGAAAAGAAGTTATCTTATTAGAAATTATGAATTTGGCATCAAGTTATTGGTTCCAATAAAAAGTGAAGTGTGCATGTCTGCCTCCTGTGTAATGCAGGTGAGCAGAAAGGTCTCTTCCCTTAAAATTGATTAATGTATTTCTTGGAGGTCAGATCTTAACTAGCTTGGATCTTTTAATGAAATTTGTCTGATCTCAGAACAGGATTAATGTGAAGGAAAACACATGAAGAGATTTGGATTTCCTTGCATTAGCTTTAAGCAGTCACTGCTATCTGCACTGTTTTTCCAGCCACTCAATGATTATCATTGGATTTTTCAAAACCATGTCAATTTTAAACACCCAGATCCTATTGCCTTTCAACTCACACTTTCTACATTGGCTACAAGCCTCATCAGTGCAAAATGAACCTTTGCCAGGACCGTGGCTGTTCTTTTCAAAAGTTAACTGCAGCAAATTGGTTACATAATTAGAGTTACAATTTGCCTCATTACAAACAAGCAATGAAAACTTTAATCCTCCTTCATCCCAAGAATCAAAGATTGGAAGCTCTAAATCTTGTCTGAAATGGCAAATAAGAACAAACTTTGACAGTGCTAAATGGAGAGAGGGAACTATTTTGGAAGACTTGTAAGACAAATTGATCATGCATGACTCTTTCTGCCTTAGGGGTAACATTGATGAATGCTAAAAATGCTGCTGTACAAAGGAAAAAAAAAACAAAACAAGAGAGAGAAACATATATTTCCCTGCTTTAATTTATTCTAGACTTCCTGTAATTAGAAGAAATTATTGTTGTCTGATATTCGTTCATCTAATTAGGCAGTTTAGGAGGAAACAAATTCATCCTTTCTGAAGAGAATGATGCTTTCCTAAGGTGGCAAAAAATTCTCAGCCTCCATTATAATAATTAAGTGTAGTGTTTATAATCTCTTTTTTTCTCAAAGCTGCTAGTAGGCTGTTATAAAACCACACCTGAGGAATATATAAATGCCAATTCAGGGCTTTTGGCTCTTCCAGTCCCCTTCCCACACAAAAGCTCACTTCTTTCTGCATAATGATTGCTTTGCAAAATAGATGGGTTTTGCCTCTATGCAGCCTGCCTGATAACTAGGAGGGAGAAAATTGAACCTTCCTCCCTACCCAAATTTGTTACTGAGGATGCCACTACCACCCCATGTGGTACATACTGCTAAAAGAAAAGTAGGAATGGTTAATTCAAAGATCTCCATCTATAGAGAAAATGATTGTCTGAAAGAGAAGCTGATCCTCAGAAGCCAGTTCCTGTGATGTTCAGATGTTCACCTATCACCAGACAGCAATGACAGTCTGCAAACAGCCAGGCTAAGCTGGAATGGCAGTGCACCACACACAGTCGATTGCTGGGTTTTGCATTTATTGATTTGGAGAAGGATTGGTGTCCTCTGCAGATGCAATATCCAAGGCACTAAAGAAGCAATACTTCAAAGGAAGCCTCTGGAATTCTTGAGGCATGGGACAGCTCCAAGCAAGTTTGAAATAGGACACCTCGTTCAGGTTAGGTGTCTGTATCCTTCAGTTCTTCCAGAGGAGGGGTGTCTGTTTGGACACCCCATCTCCTCTTCACCTTTCTGGAGGAGGTGGATGGAGCAGTAGGATCCTTTACGTCCAAGAGAAAAGACTGGAAATTTCTCTGTTCAGAGTGGGCTCGGTTTTGGTCTGTTACTTTGCAGGGCTTTGCTATAAAGTAGAATCCAACACTCTTCCACGTCTTTAAATGTCTCAAACAATCAGTGAAAGCAGGCTCCTGTGCTTTGCTATGCTTTGAGAATTTTTTTATTTTGAATAAACAGGAAAGCAGGGATTATGTATCAGATGAGTCGTAAAGAACATTTTCATAATCCAGAGGCAGGAAAAACAAATACACAAAAATCCACCTGCAGCACAGACAACGTTTGATGACTGTGTGGTACCCAAGCCATTGAAATCTATGCGTGTGTGTGTGTGTGTGTCTTGCAATTAAAGCTGAAGCAGGCTGTCCTCCCAAGCATGAATCCCTTTTATGCTACTGTCCCCTCTTTGGCTGGCTTCTCATCTCAAGCTGAATTGAGCCACATGGCTTGGGATAAAGAGTACTTAGATAGATATGAAAAAACATGCCTCTTAGATGTTATGAAAGTCTCTTTTTTGCAGAGAAAGAACCAGAATAAGATCAGATTAGTGTACTGTTATGATCCCCTTGTCTTTTGTTCTCTTGCTCTGATGTAAACATAAAGCCAGGCTGATGATTGTTTCAAAAGCATGGGCTCTATGCTTCAAACAAGTCTCAGTTTTTGTGTGCATGTGTGGCTCTGTGTCAGTGTATGCTCAAGGATCTACCTTTTTCTTCCTTGGTTGTTCCAAAACAAACTGTATGTGGCATATAGAACATATTTCAAACTGTTTCTAGACCTTGATTATATGCAAAATACCAGACAGAAAGCAATGTAGATGCTTAGGTATTACATACACTAAAAAAATCACCTTTTTAACAGAGATTCAACAATTCTCCAGAAAACTAGGGAAAGTCATCATATCCTACAAATTTGTTACTGATAATGGGACAGTGTTATGACCCGCATCCCTGGTTTGGAGAAAAATCTTGGCTCCCTTTTTCAGTCCAACCCCCTTATGATTAATACTCACCTACTGTGTTCCATCTTTTTTTTTTTTCCCTTGATAAATATTCCCTCCAAGGATATAATCATGATCAAAAATCATAATCAAAACTACTAATCTTTCTTGTTTCCCTATCTTTGAGAATGTTTCTTTCAAGAGAGCTAGAAAACTTAAGAATTCATTAAAAAGGAATGTTAACAAAACAGGTGATGAAAAAAGAAACTAACAGGGGACAATTTAAATACCTTTGCTCACAAGCTCACAGTACTATTCAGTAATTAAGATAATTAACAGCTTTTGGTCAAATCAAAGCAAGCATTTATAGGTTTCTTTCAGAGTTGTCAAAAGGAATATTACCCATCTTAAAATTACTCTCTTGGAGAATTGAGATTGATCAGCTTCCAGTAATGCGGATTCCTCTCCATTAGCTGTGAAATGTGTCCCGCCTAGACATAACCAAACAATTTTTTGGCATCTGATACTAGGAAAGCCAAATTCTGTCCTAACTATTCCCCACTAATACCCTTTTACTGCACATCAGTATTCTCTAGACAAGGAGAATACAGTAACTATATTTTAACATGGCGAAAGGCCCATGGACCACGTGTGCTCAGTCAGGCTGCAGAGGACACCTGGCCACATGCAGGTGCCTGCTCACTCCCTGCAACCAAATATCCTGGCAAATGGCCTGAGCAACAACCCCTGCTAGGATGAAAATGCAAAAGAACACAGATAAAATTATCAGCAGTCTCTGCAGTGTGTTTGCCAAACCCCATCATAGTAAATTAATAAGTGTTGGCTGGACATTCAGTGGGGAATTTCAAAGTTGCTTTTGAAAGATAGAAGTCAACCTGAAGGAGCACATTGGCATAGAATAAATTTTTTTAACAATCAGGAGCAATCTTGGAGCTAGAGAAGCAGCCGTTTGAGTTGGCTTTGGTGCTGCCAGAAGTTGCCTCATGGCATCACTACCCTTCCCAGTCTGGGCTGAACATCCCCTGGAATGCTGCAGGGAAAGGGCAGCCAGCCAGCAAGGGACAGCCAGGGCAGCATGCAGGGATGCTGGAATGAGCACCAATGCCTGTGTTTGAGGGTTTTTTCCTTTTTTTGGATATGCTTACAAGTTTCTTTCCAATTCCTTTTAGTCTTGGCTAACTTTTTACCTTCACTTTCTCTCTCTCCTTTTCTTTTTAATTGTGTTATTTTCTTCAGCTGGAGACACTATGAAAATTTGTCACCAAGACATCTGGTTTTGCCTTTGAGCTATATCATATTTCATCCGGTTTTGATGATAAAGAGGATATTTTCAGACATAGTCATGTATATCAAAACAGGGAGGATGTTTACAAGAGAAGACAACTTCCAAATCTAGATGAGATGTTTAATCTCACAGACAGGTATAATCAGAACCAGCGACTGGAAGATGGAGAACAGGAAACTAAAGTGGAAATAAAGATGCTCAATCTTAATGATTCAAGAAAATAACTGTCAAATCGTATGCTATTGTAGACCTCCTGCATCTGGAAATCTTTAAAAATATCAGTATTTTTCTGTGACACATATTTTAGTTCAGATTATTAGTCTTGAAACACGAATTATGAAGCAAAATTAATTGTTCAATGTTTGACTAGTCACAGTTGCTTTTTAAGACACACGGAACTTCAGAGTTCATTTAAAATCATTTAAAATTGGTTATTATGAAAATATTTTGTTGTTTTTTCTTATATTAATATATCTCAGTTTTCCATGGTGGTCTTTTTCATTTTTATTACTTTAAAAAGGACTTGTTTTACACTGCAATCTGGCAAGAGTGTTTATTTGTATTTTTATTTGCAGTTTGAAAATTTCAATTTAATTTCCCTGGATTTTACACTTTTTGCAATTTCTGTTTCTTCATTTTAAAAAACTGTACAAAATTCATTAATTTGGGTATGCACAAATGCTTTTCTCCTGTGACAAAAGCAGAAATTCTCTTTGTTCTAGAGTGCTAAGAGTTGAAGAAGGAAGTTTGGGATTTTGCAAAACAAATCCTGAGTTGATTTATGCCTCAGTTTCATTTTATTTCAACGTAACAAATCCTTGAACATTGGTCATTAAAAATATAAGCTGTTGGGCTCTGCTCTATGTCTGTGAAGATGCTGTTCACAATTCCAACAAACCACAGTAAACAGTGAGCAAGATATGAAATAAGTAGATGATAAGGACATTAATACAGAAATTTGATGAAATAAGGGGGGAAAGCTACATCAGAATGAAATTCCAGAGCTACAGTAAATTGAAAAGTTTACCTATATATTTTTAAAAGTGACTGATTTTCAGCTCATGGTTAACCATGAATAAGCAGGCAGGACAGCTGCCCAATGCTCTGTTTATTTGAGAAATAATAGTCTAGAAGCTTAAAGAAAGAGAATTGGTAGAGAGTAGCTGTTTACCAGAAATATTGGATGCATCTGTAAAGCACTATTAACCCAAGAAGAGATTTGTGAATATAAGCATGTGTCTGCACACATTCATGTCACCTCTTTGTTTTCCCTGTTTCTCTGTTTCCACCTGTGTGCTTTTGTGAGACTACACATCTCCCTGACTTTTCCTTCTATAGGTTTGGGTTTCTATTGTGGGGGTTTTTTTCCCCTCTGAATCTATATTTCCTTCTTACCTTCTCTCATTGTGTTTAAAATTATGTGATCACTAATATCAGACTTAATATCATAGCATTAAAGGTGTTTCATTTAAATTTTGCTTTATATCCCCAGGAAAAAAAAAACCTCTGATGGAGTGAGAATGTGCATGCGAGACAGAATGCAGACAAGCTGGGGATGTGACAAGATAGATAATTAATTAGTCTCTTTCATGTCAACAGGGGGGTGCACATATTTTGATTTTGTGCATACATTCTCATTCACACATCTTTTTCCTTTTTTTTTTTTTTTTTTTTTTAATGCCTAGAAAAGTGAAGCCTTTAGCTTCATCCTGGGTTCGATAATGTGTCTGGTCTGATTACATGGATCTGAATGAGGCTTGTTAGCACCCTGCTTATTAACCACTCTTCATCTGCAGCAGGTCTGTGTTAGACACCTGTCTCAATCTCACCATCACATGCCTTCTGTGCAGCACTGTCACAGAAACAGCAGACAGACACTAACCCATATTTTTCAGGGGGCTTTATTAAAGAAGCTAAATGTAGACAAAAGGTGCTGTATTGGCTTTTATTCTTACCCTTGTCTTTCTTTCCCCTGTAAATAAAAGTGTATATCAATTTCCTAAAATCCAAGTTCCAGATATTTTGAGAATGGTAATAAGGCAACCAGCCACTGACAATATTCTGGTGCCCATTCCTGGATTCTACAAAGCTTCAGCAGGCAAGAGAAGTGACTTGTTCACTACATTTCCCTTGTGAAAATGTCTGTTGTGATCTATGTTTAGAAAGCACTTCTTCTAAAGTTAGACCATCAGATAGCATTTTAAGAAACATCCTTTGAAGTCATGATGATAAAAGCAGGAGGACTTTATGAACATATAAAAGGACATTATAGCTAAATGGCTGGATGAGTACTGTACTTTGCTATCTTGTCCCATAGGTAAGATTCAATTCACCTAATTTTGCTGTCTAAAAGTAGTTTTGGAAAAAAGCTAAGAACATGCAGAGTGCTAATTCCCTTATCATAAAATAAGATCCTATTACCTTCAATGTTTCTGTCTTGTTCTTTTGACAGAGATTTGACTAAATTACACAATAAAAAATAAATTTTAAACAATGTCCTCTCATTCCTCTCTTTTTCAATGCTCTGCCTAATATTTATGATGTCATTCCAGATACTTGTCTCCAAAACTTGTCCGTAAAACTTGTCTCCAAAAACCCTTTTTGTGTCTTTTTCCATTCTTCCCCAACAAATCTTGTAATCCTTGTTGTTCTTGCTTGGAAAAAAAAGCCAGTAATGAACTCCACTGTGGTGTGAGGTGCAAAAATATTTTTATTTCACTATTTTTTCTTGATGCTTTCTGTTAGAACCCTTCCTGCTTTATTCTTCTTTTGGACTTCAATTAATCCTACTGGGGGAACAACTCTGTGTACACCAGCAGCAATGAAAACAAGCAGCAAAGCTGCTGGAACCCATCTGCTCCTCACACCACCAGAGACATGGACGTTTTTCAGATTTTTTAGTACCTCCCTACCTTTGTATGGCTCTCACCACAGTCTGTGTGTTCCGAGCTCTCATGAAATCAATCTATCTCTCTCTCTATGTTCTTTTTCCTAACAGCAAAGTTGAGAAATTATGTATTTATTTATATTTATTTTAATCATTTTTCTCTCAGGATAGTCTGAAAAGCTGAAGAAAAAATATCAAGTGACTCAACTTCTTACAGAAAGTGTATTTACCTTTACACACATAGTTTTGACAAGATTTCCAAAATTACTCTGGTTTTCCAGGCACTTTATGATGTGCTCAGCATGTAAAGGAGGGAGAGACCAAGTTCTACGTTCAAACCTCCATTCCCTCTATCCAATAACTGACAGGATGCCTGAGTATCATGAGCAGTGAGAAGTCCTTCTGTCTGTGTAAAGCATTTGTAGCAGAGTTTAAAGATTTTTATTCCCAAAACTATATTGTAAAGTACAGAAGGAGTGTGTCCATTTCAGAAAGGATATACTGAGGAACAAATCAGACTTACTGGCTTGTCCAGTATTATACAGTCTGTGGATGTGCCAAGAATTAAGTGTAGCTCCTCAGTCCTACCCTAGTTCTCCAGAGTATCACCCGGATTATTGGCTCAGCTCTCTGTCAGCTGAAGTACTGAAGTACTGAATCACTGAACAGGAGTTATTCCTTTGTTCAGACCTATTTTTCCAGCGATTTATAATTGCAACAAGCTGAACTTGGACTTTTTTTTTTTTTTCACTGTTAAAAAAAACCCTCTCTGGTAGGTTGATTTTAAATTCCATGGAGCCCACAAAACCTTCAGGCTACCACAGTTCTGAGGCATTTATAACATGGTATTGATGTTGTGAAGTACTTCACCTCCACCTCTGTCTGCCTTGAGACATCTTGTTTTCAGAGGGAAGTGAATACAAGTTCAAGGTTACAGGAGAACATTTCCCTGGCTTGTCAGCTCCTTCTCTTTCAGCTTGACTAGAGAGGTTCTTCACACTCTCATACTTTATTCCTGTGATCAGACTGCAGGAGGCAAATGAGAGCTATGAAGGTTGTGGCTTTTTTGGTTTATTTTAACCGTAGTTTATCCTCAGGGACAAAATAAATAAATAAATAAAAGCACTCTGAAAAACTTATACAGAAAACTGATGTGGACTCTGTCATGTTGGGTCACTTTAGAGATGGGTTGTAGCTATCCACCCTTTCCTCCTCTGACAGGTTTCTGCTTCTGTTTGGCAACAAGTGACATTATTAGTGCTGATAGCCAGGCCTTGAACTTACTGTGTTGATTGACTGAATGTTTCTTTTTCTCAGTGTAATGAAAGAACAACCAGTGCCTCTGTGATACGCTCACGCAGCACTAACTGCCATTAGAATTTATTACCATTTCTTTGCAGGCATATATTAGGTGTTCTGACAAGGGGGCTCTACAGGACCCTATCGAAGTGATGTTGTATAAGGCATTGTGTAGATTCATAGGAACATGCTAAGAACTTACAGCCTATATAAATGAGTAGGAACGGAGAAAAGGGACATGAAGTAGAAAATTGCCTTCCCTTGCAGTCATTTCAGCAGCTGCCATGCAGTGCCACAGTCCCTACACATTCGATCATGCTTCCTATCTCATTAGAAGACTCAAAATTTACTGTCCTTCATTCCCAGGCTTCAGCTAGGAGCATAATAACGTGTAACTTTGGACAACAAAGGCTTTCTGAATAAAACAAAAATCACAAGAACATGAAAAGAGGAGGAAGTGGATGTATAATGAGTTTGCCTGCTAGGTCCGCGTCCCCTATTTTTAAATAATGTCCCTACCAAGAATAAAAATATATATTTCCCAATAAGAAGAAATATTGAGATCAGGTTGCTTTTTCCATTTTCTATGGAAAACCTAGTCCCTATGCCAATGAGAGAAGTAACAAGAGTATTTTGGGGAGGATAAATATCTAATTCCAGAAAAACACCCAGAGAAATAAAATCAGTTATCTAAATGGGTGCCTCTGGTTCCTTCTTGATCTTGGGATAGTGCTGGGTAGATCTGCACCAAGCTGCTGACATGACATGACACCATGTCAGAGGCCAGGTGAAATACATTATGGACAAATAGAAATATTAAAATAATTAGTAAAACAAAAAGAACCGGGTGTTCATCCACAACTTGTCATATGTGGAGCTTCCCAGGATGGAAAAAAGCATCACTAGTGACAGCAAAGACCCAACCTCAGCAGCCTGGGATGTTAGCTGACCTCACACCAGACATCACCCTCCCTGGCAGAGCAGCACTGAAAGGCTGTCACCTGTCTGATGCAATTACTCAGCTCCTGAGAGTGGAGGGGCAGTTGCACAGACAGGGCTTGAGACTGCTTTAGGCATTTATCCTAAAACATTTGCTTCATCTTTTACTCCTGTGTTTCAATGGAGCCACAGAAAGATAATCCTTCCATAGAAGAATCTGAACATATTTTTTAGCAATAAAACAAATAGTGGGTTAAAAAAAAAAAAACAAACCACAGAAAAACAAAACAGGGATACATTAATTCAAATGGAAAAAGTGTTTCCTTTGCTATTCATCATAACAAATAGTAGGAGACAAATTCCTGCCAGGGAATGCGGTCTATACCTCTAAGTTAATTAGCAGTAAATGCATATTAGTTAGTGGGAGGGGTGGAAATCAAGAACCTTGTTATTTCTGTTTCTCGGTTCCCGTGCATGTAAATTCACAATTACGCTTCTAGAGGAAGCTGCCTCTCCAGCAGAGAGGTCTGTGCTGATCAAGGAAGCTGCCTGTTTCACACACACTTAAGAAGGTATCTGTTGCCAAGGGGCCTCAGAGTTGTAACTGTTCGCTGTTCTCATTTTCTCTTCTGTCAATTATCCAAACACTTTACCCATTCACTTCATAATAATGATAATAATACCTTCATTAGATGATCTCAAGGCAACTTCTTCTATAAAGCAAATTGAGGTTATTTCACCCTATCAACAAGAAGCAGGAGAGGTCACTTAGCCTTTGGCTGAAGTTAAATGCCCAAGCAAAATAGCCAGATTTCACCAGTTTCTCTACTGTGAAAAACACCGGAAAAAAATCAGCAGTCACTACCACTGCAGGGAAGCCAATGGCTTAAATATCTGTGGCTTCTTTTGTGTCTGAAGAAATCAATTATTCCAGACTGATGGAAAATCCTTGGCTAAGTTCTCATTGTTTGTGCCTTTGGCTAGGCCATGAAAATGGCAAACCTTTAATGTAGCAGTGTTGTAAGGACATTACCTCACAAAGAGAGCTGACATCCCTTTAATATTCCCAAAGCTTGACATTGGAATACTGTGACTGAAGGTGGCAGAAGAAACAATGAACCTCTGTTGCCAGTAGAGAAGACTTTGCCAGTAAATGTTCTATCAAATTCCATGTAGATTGATGAAATCAGTAGATTGCTAAAATAACCTACTCTAAGCTAGAAATCACATGCAGCTTGTAGCTGCTCATGACAGTGCTGTAAGATATGCAAAACAGAATTCCACCTTGTTGTAATTGGACATGAACTCAGGAAACAAAATTTGGTTCCAAATGTAGACTTGCAAAAATGCACAGAGAAAACAGTCATTGGTCTAAGTTTATCTCTAGGAATGGAACTTGGTCTATTTTTATGCAAGACTAGATGTTTACAGCATTATATGAATGACAATGTGACCTTCTTAGCTCTTTTCATTAAACCCTTATTACTGAAGCCATAATGATCTGAAGGTATGGGACTAGAAAATTTTGGAAAGAGAGGCCTTATTAAGGAAACTAACACAAACAGAGAAAAAAATAGTCAAGTTTTGGCAGCAAAGTCTGTGCTCCTGACACCTCCCCTACTTCTTCCAACAGTTGGTTTAATAAAAGCTGTTATCTATCTCTGCAAACCTTGGCTTGCTATAGGCTTCAGATCAGGAACCAGTCACACAATCCAGAGACATCCACCTTCCAGTGTCAGACATGGCCCATAGTAATAATCCAATGAGTCCTTGAGATAAAAAGCCACACTTTAATTTGTGCCTCAAATTTGTGCTGCAGATTGCTAGACATATGGAGCTCATTAAAAGCTTTCAAAGATAACAGAGCCATTGTCATTGGACTCTTGTTTCAAGTGCATATGGTTGCTTATGTACATGACAGTAGCAAATTACACAGCTTATCTCACAGTCTCTTCCAGTACCTGAACAACTAAAATGATTATAAACAGAGGAACTGAAGGGTTCTTCTTCAGGTGTGCCCTTCCACCACTGCCCTCAGGCCAGAGATCAAGAGAAGATGGTTAAATCTACTAAGAGATGGAGACAGGTCTGAGGGAATAGTGGTGTTCTATGGGCTATATTGAGCTCTGACTTCCCAGGGATGACACATCATGTTGGACACCTATCAGACAAGGGGGAAGAAGGGCAGTGAACAGGACTTGGGACTGGTGTTGGATAGCTGTTTAAAACTTCATGATTCCTTCTTAACCTGCCCTGCAAAAAGCCCTGTTTTAAAAAATATGCAACAGTCAAAAAAAAAAAATCCGAGGCCTTGAAAAATAATCATGAATATAGGGATATAATGAGCCAACCTCAAAAAATCTTTAAAGTTATTATCATTTCTTTTTTAATATTTTGACCCTATGAGTGCCTAGAAGCCAAATGTCCTGTGCTAGAATGGGCACTCTAAGGCAAATACCGCAGGTGTGACAGATGTGATGGACATTTATCAGTCTTTCAATGACATTATTAATCTTGACTCATGTCAGAACTCTAGGTTTGATTGCCCTGAATACAGTCAAGATGGTTCAATTAATTCTACTTCAGGAAAACATGAAGAGAGTCCTTCCTTCCTTCCTTCCTTCCTTCCTTCCTTCCTTCCTTCCTTCCTTCCTTCCTTCCTTCCTTCCTTCCTTCCTTCCTTCCTTCCTTCCTTCCTTCCTTCCTTCCTTCCTTCCTTCCTTCCTTCCTTCCTTCCTTCCTTCCTTCCTTCCTTCCTTCCTTCCTTCCTTCCTTCCTTCCTTCCTTCCTTCCTTCCTTCCTTCCTTCCTTCCTTCCTTCCTTCCTTCTTTCCTTCTTTCCTTCTTTCCTTCTTTCCTTCCCCTTCCGTCTTTCTCCCCCTCTCTCTGCCAACTCTTTTTGCTTTTATTCTATTTTTAGCAGAACTTGGCCAATAAATCTGGAAGGAACAGGGTGTGGGAAGTAAAATTAAACCAATCTAGCAGAGAGTCATAACAGGAATCAGTGGATGGGAGCTAAAGCCAGATGAATTCAAATGAGAAATACAGCACAGTGAGTGTGATTAGCCATTGGAACAAACTGTGAAGGGTACCAGATTTACACCTGTTGTTTCCTTTGTGGAAAATGTGCTTTGGAAGGTGGCTTAAACCGGTAGCTCCTGGATTCAATCATAAAATACTTGGCTAAAATGCAACTACAATACATAAGAAGTCAGACGAAGGCCATTTACCCTTAAAATATGCAAAGAAGTGTTAACAGCTCTTCTGTTGATCTCCCTTCTCTATTCATTCTCTCTTCTCTGTCTTGCTGAGATTTTGCTTTGATTTCACTATCCAGTGGGCACCAGAAAGAATGATGCCAGCACACAAAGTCAGATAGAATAAGCTCACAGCTCTGTGTTTACAGCCAAGATCCAATAATTCAAGTTTATTTCTCCACTGGGCTCTCTCTATTCCTGTGTGTCCAGAAACTCAAGCCACCAAAGAAGACAGGCAGACACGTTCATCATGTGAAATTTTACTCTGTGCCATTTTACAAGCCATAAAATCATTATTAGATGAATGAAAACCTACTGCTATTGAAAAACTGGAGGAGAAACTGGCCGCATTACAGCAGTCTAATTAATGAACAGAAATAAATACATGTGTTCTGTTTGCATCATGCTTAGACAGCATTATGCTGCTTTCTTGTTCTGTTCTGCAAGAGGTAGTGGCAGAAATATTAAATGTCCTTAAATCTAGTGATAGGGAGCAAAGAGGATAAAGGTTACTTAGCTGTATTTCAGGCACTTTTTCAAGAATGATTATGACAATTCCAGTGTGAAGAGGTGGTTGATGATTTTCCCTTTTACAAGCAGCAGCAGCAGGAGCAAATCAGTCCAGACCATGGAAGAAGTACCAGCCATCTCCCAGGCTGCATGTGCAACAATGGCTCAAAACCATGTTCCCACCTGCAATAGGAGATACAGTCTGTAAAATGTGGGGGATGACCATGACCTTTCAAGACCTCAGAATGGAAGTCAGCAATAAACTGTAGTTAAGGACGATGCAAATCACCTACAATCCCAAACTGTGTGAAGAAGGAATGTGTGGCAGTACTTAGGATGTGCACGGTCTAAGCACTGCCCTAGCAGCTGTGTACCACTGATGATTCATTCACCCCATCTCCTGCCTTTCCATACTGTTCTGTGCCTCACTGCTACAATTCACTTGCCTTTTCTTCCCAGTTAAATTACTATGCGGTTTGATAACTCACTGATAGTTACCAGAGGATAACCTTTAAAAACCACTGAGGTACTGACCAAATTTGAAAAGTCTTACAGAACAGAGAAAGGGTCTGATGAAGAGATGTAACAAAGTGAAGGCTTGTTTAGTGATAAATGCAGAAAAATAAATTGTAGGTTACTTTAGCTGTTATTAACTGATAGATGCTTGACTGATACCGACACCTGAGCTATCCAATTCCTGCTCATCCACTGAATAGTCCAATTTCTTTTTGTAGGTCTGCCTCTTCTGCTGTGCCCACTCCCTTGTGGCTACAGTGGCCCTGTTATTCACTGCCTTGGATCTGACTTCTGTCTCATCAGCAGGAGCTGCTGAAATATCCCTGGCAGGAGCCATGAGTGGTGAGCATGATCCAGCCATCACAAGGGTATTCTGCTGAAGAAATCTTTGCCAATGACAATGCACATAGTAGGAGCCCTGATTATGTCTTGAACATATGTATATCACTACAGAGCAGTTTTATTAAGACTGCTTATTATAAGAAGCTTTATTAAGACAGTTTTATTAAGGAACGGATGATTAAGTAAGTCTCATCACTGTCTCAAAGGCCGTGATGAAGGGGTCACTCACATGCTCACAGACCAAGGTGACACCAGGAGCAACAATCAAAAACAGAGTGCAAATCATACCATGGAAAAAATTGCTTCCATTGCTAATCAGTATTTTGCCACCACACCAGCAAGGACTACCTTCCCAGGCTGCACCTGCAGGTTCCATGTCACCTGCCAACAGCAGCTGTGAAGCAACAAGGGGGAGCACCAGGACAGGAAAGGGGAGCTTCATCTAACTGTGGATGGAAGCAAGAGCTGACTGTTGCCAGTGGAGAGACAAATGTGATTATATTTGAACCTGAACCTCTAAGAAATAACTGCCAAACAACCTGGCTCATTGAGCTTCTAATTCAAATGTTTCAGGTTCGAGTCCCAGCAAGGTCGCCAAAAACTGATGCCTTGAGAGGCTACCTAGAACAGAGGCTAGACAGTATTAAGGGAATAAAGTAGGTATTTATCAAAAGCTCTTCAAAGGATACACCCTGGGCAGTACAAGAGCCCGGCTGTGGCTCTGCCCAAGGTGGACAATGGGTCACACGTTTTCACACTTTTATGAGTTCTGGTCCATTTACATATTGGGGTTCATTGTCAGTTACAACTTCAGGTTATAAAGTCCCATCCTCCCAGATTGCTCTCCTCAATTCACTGTTGTTGATACTTTTTGGGCCTGAAGCTGCAACAGTGTCCTTGGTTCTCGGGCTGGAAAAGGATTGTTTTGTCTGACTAAACTGTGAAGGGAACTTGCTGACACTTAATATGAAGTTCAGAGTTATATACTAAAGCAGTACAGAATCTGGAAAATATGAAAGCTAAAACTTAAGGCATCAGAAGAGCACCATAATGACTGTGAGGAGGAAGAGTGACCGCCAGTAGATGCTAATCACATTTTTTTCCATTCAGAAGGCAACAACAGTGAAAAGCTACACATCACTCACCTTCCACCCAAAAATTTATTGGCTAGTTCATGTTTTAACATGGAAAGAGTTCACATACATACTAGAAAACAGGCTGGAAGTAATACTGGTATGGCAGTACAGAGCTCAGAGGGTGTACCTGAGATGCTGCATAAGTTGTAATGTTTTAAGTAAACAGATCAAAACTACCTTCCAACTTCAAAACTAACTTCCAGATCAAAACTAACTTCCATCTTGGGAGGATGGCATCCTCCTCCACACCACACACTTAATGGACTAAATGTTATCATCTCATCTCCTTTCCATGGAAAAGCACAGGGAATGAGGCTGAGCAGCCTTCCTCTCCAGTTTGTTTCTAAGGCTACCTCAAGCAGAGCACGTACAGAACAGCTCCTGTTCTGTGCTGCATTGTGCCAGATAAGAGGTCTCATTGATATTGTTGCCTGCCATCCCCATCACCTCTGCAGTGGTGAGGTGAGTCCTCATAATTCAGTTCAGAATTAAGTCTTTTCCCACTCCATTACTACTGCACTTTCCTAGTATATCTGCTTTGCTTCCTGTTTTGCTGGGTTTTTGTTTTGTTTTTAATGAAAATCATTATTTTTCCCATGTACTCCAAACAGCCACGTGAAAAGTGGACTGTTTTTCAGCTGGAGAAAAGGTTTTTCTCTACCCCTTTTTCTTCTTAACTACAGCCTGAAAAATGCATTTCTTCTCTGATTTGCAGAAGTCAATTGTTCACTTTGGGATCTTAGCACATGCACAGCTGCCTATAAAACACTTTTTTCTCCTTTAATTTCCAAAAGATATTTTCCCCATTGAAGCTCCAAAATACTGGTTCTAGGAATCAGGTAGATGCTGTCATTCCAAACTCCATTGTTTCTGGTCCAACCATAACTTCATTTTTACCCCCTCTCCCCTAGCAGTGCAGATCAGCAGGAAGTGAAACAAGAAAGCTCTTTCACTGGGCTGCAAATGTGCCAAAGGAACCATTTTCACAAGGTTTCAGGCTATAGAGGTAGAAACTTTTTGTAACTTGGTAATGACAGTCTCCAGGAGTAGAGAAGCTCAGCATCAGTGTGAAGAAAAGGATATTCTCTACTCCAGCAGCTGGACAGGCAGATCCCATGGTTTTCTCTGACTTCTAACTCCTACGCTAATTAACAGAAACCGGTGCCCCACAGGATCTCCATAAATCCTCTCCTGAATGGATTATTCATGGCACAGATATTTTCAAATTAAGGCTTCAGACTCGGAGGGAGGACAGTCATGTAGCAGAGTATATAAACAGTAACTATTTCCAAAGCAATGGGTGGATCTGCTATTATTAACAACGTAGCACCACATTCTAACAATATGAATAATGAAATAAGCTGTCAAACAAGGTTGTGGATCCTACATTGTCTAATGCCACCAAATAAAGTAAAGATGTATTTCTGGAAGCTCTGCTTTAGACTAGCACAGGTTACAGGTACCTTTACAGGGTTGACAATGCCATGTTCTGTACTCTGCAGGAGGTCAAGCTAGATGGTCAAAATCATCTTTCACAGATTTAAAATCACTTTTTTTTCTGAGTTTGAGAAAAGAAGTTACTCATTTTTTAACTCTTTTGAATATTTAATTCCAGTTATCTTCCATCAAAAGAACATAAAGGTACTCTGAGGAAAAAAGAGAGGGAAGGGAAATTAAAGAGTTTTTATGAGGGCATCCTTGCTCTTCTGTTGTGTGAGTGCTTCTAGCAGGAATCGCAGCAGTTATTCACAGACACACAGAACAGACCATATATTCTGTCTGCTGCCTTCTATAAGCAATGTAATTTTAAAAGAGTAAAAATAAAGGAATATTTTAAAAATGCATTCTCTCCCTATTATGCATTTCTGCCCAAAGCTTGTACTGACTTGCTGGGATACCTGCTGAATGTTACAGGAGAGCTGTGTGCATCAGAGAGAGACCTATTCACATCAGTAGCAACCCTCCCACTGAGTTTAGTAGGATGGGAGCTTGCCTACCCATCCCTCAGCAGAGCTGATTTTCACCTTCTCTCCTTGCCCCTGGCCCCATGAAGAAGAGAGAGAAAAGCAAATAAGGACTCATTAAAATATATATAAAAAAATTCTAACATCTAATGTTTCAAAAAACATCAGTAGGTAAAGTTAGAATGTATGCCTTGCGCAGGGATGGAAAATTGCTGCTCAAGAGATTAAAGTGAAAAAGACACAACTTCTTTAAAGGCACATACATTAAATTCCCATCTCTCTCAAGTGGCGTTATTATACAAATCATCAAATGCTTGGAAAACAACAATAACACTGGCAAGGATAAAATTTAATTTGTAGGTGATCAAAAGTTTACATACACTTAATTCTACAGTTATGTCTCTAAGGCAATGGACGTGCCAAAAAAATCTCACAAGGGCTAAGTCCTTAATGAATCAAACTGAATTACTCTAGGAATTAATTTGGCTGAGATAACACTATCCACACTGGGATTTTCAAAAAGACCTGTCAAAAATTACAATGCTGAGATCTTTCTTAAGAACCCTAAAAAAAGCCTGAAAATTCAAAAACATGTGTTGATTCCCAGCCAGGATTTCAGCATTTAATTAAAAATAATAGTCATTTAAAGAGAATGCCTACTGCATGACAGATATTTAAAGTTATACAACTTAAAGAACTAGAACTTTAAAGAAAATGTCAACAGCAAAATTTTACCCTAAAACCTTGCTAGAAAGCATATATCTTATGCATTCTATAACTTTTTGTTGTTGTTTTTAATATATATTTTATCTTCAATAATTGCTTGCAATTAAGGTTTCTGGCCATCAGGGACTCTTACAATACCTATTGAAAAAGCAACAAGGAAGTTGTCTCTTTGTACTTTACAGTAAGGAAGAAGTAGATATCAGTACCAAGCAACAGAAAAAGTGAAAGAGCTGAAAGGAGACAGTTATATTTTCCAGCTGTTTCTTCAACATTCAGCAGGTTCTGCACAGCTTGAGACTTCTTTCAGCAAGCTTTAAATAATTTCATCCAGTAATCACAGAATCACAGAATCAATGAGGCTGGAAAAGACCTTTGAGATCAAGTCCAAGCTATGAAACATCACCTTGTCAACCAGTCCATGGCACTGAGTGCCATGTCCAGTCTTTCCTTAAACAGCTCCAGGGCTGGTGTCTCCACCACCTCCCTGGGCAGTCCAATCCGATGCCCAATCACCCTTTCTGTGAAGAAGTTCTTTTGCCCAGCTGATTCTCAGATGATTCCCAGACACTAACATTTATCTGCACCAGGCATCCTTATGCTTTCTTTATATCCTTCCTTCTGCTCAGAACAGTCTCCACTGACCACCTTCTGTGCTGTTCCACAGTTACTCCTCACCTCCACTGGCTGCAATGGCCAGTATTTCCAACTCAGAGTATATGTGAGTGTGAATATATGTGTTCATTTGGTAAACAGCATAGTTCACTTCAGGCAAAGCACAAAACCTGGCATGTCTGCTACAAGTGGATCCAACGCTACGCTGTGCTGACTATACAATTAGACATATGGCTGCTCCTGAGATTAAAAGAAGCACTTCTGCTCCTTGCAGGACTTCATGGCTGTGACTTAAATCTGGCAGTCTGCTACAGTTCATTCTTTGTTTGTTTACCTATTTTTATCTTTGATTTTTCCTTTTAGTCATTGTTTCAAAAGTAGACTTCTGAACACTTCTACTCCAAACTGTTCAAGCATAGATATTCATTTCCTTTGGATACAGCAAAGCAGACAACCCAAGAGTGAGATCTGAGTGATGTGTATCAGGAATTTCCTTCCTATTTCTCAGGTCACTAAAGGGTGTCAAACTAAGTTTCCTGCTTTTGTCAAGGTTCTTTTCTCACCCAAATAGAGAACAAGCCTAAAATTTCTCAACATCTGTGGACAGGTGCATGTCACCAGTGAAAGCCATGTGGTCTTTAATTAGCTTTCCTAACTAAATTGCTATGTCAAAAGTGTCATTTATAGAATTTGCAGACCAGGGCAGACCATACAGAATCATCCTACCAACAAACTTACAATAGACATCTCTTGATGGGCACCTGGCCATGTTACATCAACCAAAAATGTGTCTTGCAGCTTTAACTCTGAACACTTGAATAGTCTCGGAATAGCAATGAGTTATCAGCAATGATGGAGTTGGAAGCAGCAATGCTAGTGGATTTTGTGATTAACAGGACAGTCTAGCCCATACAGGTGACACTGTGCCCTCTGCCTCCAAACCCTGGATAGCCAAGAGAGTTGTATCTGTTGTGGTGTATTCACATGCTCACTGTAAGATCAGAGACTTCTGTGTACATCCGTCATATCAATTTTCCTGATGCAATAGTAGCAGCAGTGTTACCAAAAGAGATTATCACTGTTCCACTCAGCTGGTGATTGTCATGCAAAAGGAAAGACATGAGTGACTGTTCACTGCAGCTTGAGCTTCCATGCTTTATTATTCAGCTGAGCATTTCTTAGGAAGGCAATATTTAACTCTGTCCCTCTGGAAACCAGAGACACAAGAGTCATACAGTCATGGAGTACACAGATTTGGTTTAACACCAACAGTGGAGCAGAGACAGTCAAGCACCCTCAAGTCTCCACAGCAACAGACCATACACAGAGTATGTGATTTTCAAATTATTTTTTAGATTAATTATACTTTTTGTCATTACAATTTAAGAGCACACATTTGCATATGCATTGTGTACTAGTCAATGAGCTGATAACACAATTACATGAACAAATGGCTTCAAGCGAAGGATAAGGCTTTTCTGTGTGAGCATCTAAGCCTCCCCTGCCAGTGACAGGATTTCCAAAATACCCTTGATGAATCAGATAGATGTGGGAACCTTTCTATTTTAAACTCACATTAAAAAAAAAAAAAAAAAAAAAAAAAGAAAAAGAAAAAAGGGGGGGAAAAGAAAAAAGAAAGAAGAACAAAAGGAAAAAAGAAAAAAAAAGGAAAACAGAAAGAAGAAAAAGGGAAAACAGAAAAAAGGAAAAAAGGGGGGGGGGGAATAAAAATAAATATGGGAAAAAAAAAAAGAAAAAAAAACCATGAAAGTTTTGGGCATGTGTTCATCCCCTCCTTGCTAAAGCCACAGGTACTGGGCTCATTTATACTAATAGCTGTTAGAACATATCTTGCCCCAAAGAGCCCATGATCTGTAGCTTATAAAGAAGAAATCAAGTCTTCTCATATGGGATTTTCTCTGAACAACTGTTGATTTCTCTGAGAGAAATAATCTCCATCAAAAGTGTGCTAAAAAATCAATCTGCAGAGACATGTTAATGAGGGAATGTTGAGACAATCAAACCAACACTATGTTTCATTGGCTTAGGCCAGGAGTGAGCAACATGTGGCTCTCCAGCCATATGCGCCCCTTGAGCTGTTCAAGTGATGTTTCCTTGCCAGGGCTGACTCGTGCTGCGGGAAGAGGAGCAATGGGCCGTGCTGGCACAGGGACCGTGGGTGTAATCAGCCTCTCCTGCTAACAGCAAGTACCCAGCCAGAAGGGTCTAATGAAGCTGATATCTCTGGGTGACCTTGAAAGACTATATGCAGAGCCCCACCAATTCCCAAAATAGGATCCATGATGAGCCATTGTCATCTCCCGTCTGTGAATTGCTCTTCAATCATCTCTCCCATTGATTCACCGTGTGTCCTATGGCTCACAGCCACATGAAAGCACACAGGATTAGCCACCTCTCTGCTACCCTGCAACTAGTATTTGATATTTTAAGTGGACAAGAGGTTTTAAAAATCCATCTGTAACAAAGATAGATAATTATGTAAAATGCAAAACCAAGAAAATCCTCTTTTGCTTCCCACTGCCAGAGTTTCAGAGCATGATGTTTGATTATCATATATAATTGTTAACTGGAATATAGTTAAGATTGCTTGCTAAATGCTTTTAATTTTAATTTCAAAAAGAATTTAAATGTTTATGCCATCTGAAACTGTATTTTTAAATTATCATGGATGTTCCTTAGATCAAAAGATTCTCAGCAGTGAGAGGCAAAGAATGGTACACAGGGATTTAGGCAAATTATGACATTTATCATTACAAGAGATATTACTGAAGAACTGTATTCACTCATGAGTTATATTCTCTATTCTTTCATTAAAACAAACTTCATCAGAGAGGAGTGCAGTGTGTACATACACCTGGCTGATGGTGAATCCTTGGAAAACCAGTGAAAGGCATGTAGTGTACAAAAGTTTTCATAATTCTTCATTTCAATAGAAAAGACAGTCAAACTTCAGAAACTAAAACCAGATGAAAAATATCTCAGTGCTGCAACTCTTAGAAAATGTCCATTCTTTGAACTCTAGCTTTTTTTCATTTTTTGCTTTTAATTTCAGAACAAAAAGCATCTTTTCCAATAATATTATTTGGAATACTGTTTAACAGTGTTGAAATCTAATATTTTGGCTTTAAGGTTTTAAATAAAATTATTTTTCTGTTCTTAACATATATTTTATGGAGTTTTCATTCAGAAGGTGGTTGAGCATTGGAACAGGCTTCCCAGGGAAGTGGTCACAACACCAAGCTGGTCTGAGTTCAGAAAGAGTTTTTGAGCAATGCTCTCAGGCACATGATGAGATTCTTGGGGTGACCTGGACAGGGCCAGGAATCAGACTCCATGATCCTGATCTGTGCCTTCCAACTCAACATATTCTGTGCTTCTATGATTCTATGATTTATTTTGAAATAATGCAGAAACTCCTGTGAAAATATTAGCAAAACATAGTCTCCTTGATGGAGAAAGGATGGCTTGACTGACCTGAAAAATTGTTTCTTTCCCCAATATGTCACTTCATGAAAGACTTTGTGACTGGTGGCTTCAAAGTCTTTTCCTTAAAAAAAAGGAATCTTCCAATAGTACAGGAATTCCACATTTCCAGGATCTCTGAAATCTGGTTAATGATTCCCTGCTACTATTGTTAGGAACCCTAACCTTTAAACACTTCCTTTAATCCTTGGAGCACATCCAGTCTCTGATGTGTACATACGGATGGGGCTGCCCTGAAGTCTCTTCCACTTGACCTATTCAGAGTCCTTTCTTGGACACTGATCCTGCACAGCCTTAAAAGGGACAATGTTTTCAGGACTTCCAAATTGCTTGACATTTTATTCCATGCAATAAATTTAAAGTCCCAGACATCACCAAGGAGGTAACTGAGCAGAATCTTTTGTTAAAATCAATCTGTTAAAATCTGCAATATTATCCACATGATAATGAAGTTCAGAAGAACAAAAATCCAAATGTGAGCATCAAAAACCCCCGCACAACATCAGGGACATATTTTCCAGAAAATGTGCTTGTAATTTGTCTTTTGTGCAGCAGGGAGTTGCCATTGCCATGCTGTGGTCTCAGGTGTTCTTGTGATTCTTTGCAGGCAGCTACTTTTTGTGCTGTTGATCAAAATGCTTCCATTGTGATGGCCCTTATTTTATCTTCTCGAAGGAATTTTTCACACACAGGATTTAGTGAGGCCCTGATCCTATGATGTAGGAGTGTACAGTTGAGTTGTTGAGGCCACACAGACCCCCTACCAATTTTCTGCTTTTGAATAAAGTTGTGTTACACTTAGTGTGACCTTTCATGAGATGACATGTACACATCACACTGTCCAGATGCTCTCAGCTATCAAATCAAAGCTCTGTCATTAGTTCTTCTATGTTTGAATTGGAATAATAACTCAAAAAATATTATCATGAAGTGCAAAAGTCACCAGGAATGGGGTATCAACATATTTTTTCTAAAAAAACTCTCACATATCTAAAAACATGGTTTGAAGCCCTGCTGGATCCAACAAAGATTAAAATTTGCCAGAATTTCACCCAGGGAAAAATAATATGCACTTACTTTAAAAGAAGCACCAGGACTGTTGTTTCTGATGCCCTTCACCCAGCACTGTAATTTGTAAGTGAATCAGCCTAAAATTTGGGGCACCATTAGAAATTTCTAGCTATATTATTACTCTAGAAATGTAATGTACTGTATGATTTATTAGTATCACTCAATAGCCTGTCTAGACCAACCTGGCCCAGGTCTCATTGATTTTAATAACACTGTGCCATTTTACGTTAGCTGAGCAACTGAGCCAGAGGCTGTGATTTTTCTTTCTTCTTAAAAACAACAGAAATTGGTTATACCCTAGTTCTTTACACAGAAAAGCTAAGATGAGGGCTGTTAAGCATATTTGGTACAGAACAACAACCAAAGACCATGTGAAAAAAAAATGTGATTGTTCCTGACACATTTAGTAATGACATATTTTATCATAACAGACATGGTATCCTGTAAACATTGAAAGGCTATGACAATATTTATACTATGCTCAAGGTGCTACAAGGGACAATAAAACCATGATTAAAATGCAAGAAAAAACATAATTTAAAAGCACTCTTAATAAAATTAAAAAAAAAATAAAATCAGTCACAAAAAGGGAGAGGAGAAAAAAAGCATCAGCTAAGGTTGGAACAGGGGATAATTATGAAGTGTCTCAGAGATCAGTATATTCAAGGGAAAGCAAAAACAAAGCAGCCTTTCTTGACACTGAAGAGGTAGAAAGAAAATCTCTTCTTGTGCTCTCCTGACTAAAGTGGGGAGAGCCAGAGCTTAAAAGGATAATTAAAAGCCATGCTGCCAGGGGCACAGATGTGAAGGCTTTAAGAGGCAAATGCAGCCAGACTGCCAGAGCCCTTGGCAGGCACCCACCATCCCCAGGGATGGCTCTCACCTTTCTGCCTATACAAACCCTGCTATGCTTGTAAGGAGGGGTCAGAGCTCATTTTCCTCAGCAGCAATGGACATGCTCAGTGCTCCTACACAACTATGTTTGCCCTGCAGTGCAGACATGAATCTAGTGAGGCACTGGATTCTGGGTCTTCCAGGTGCACCCTCAGAACCACAGCCAAGCCTCAGGTTTCCCCTCCATCCATGGGGCTGCAATAATCCCCTTCTAAAATTCAACTCCTGCAAAGTCCTTCTTTTCTCTTGCTGTAAATAGCTTTGTCCCACAGCAAACAGTTGTTAAGGCTGAAGTAAAGATCATTTTCACAGTGCCTCAGATTTATCCATGCACTATTCACTCCCTTCTTCTTCATCACTTTTTTGTGTACTCTCCTTCAATATTTCATCCAATAACAGCTAATTAGTTCCATTTTCAAAGCCAACTTGTCCATCATCTTAAAGTGACAAAATGTCTATTTTGATCAGTTTATAAAACCAGTCTCCATCATCTACTGGGGCTGGATTTTAAGCACAATTTCTATTATTTTCACGCATAGGAGGAATCTCCTATGAACAGAGCTGTTTCATTACCTTCCTTATAATTCTCCTTTGCCCTGGTCCCAATGAAAAGAGTTACAAGAATTAAGATTTTGATATATCAAGACCTTATGATTATAAACAGTATTTTTTATTATACTCTTCTGCTTACTTGTCCTTTACACCTCATCTGATACATAGTCTATAAGCTTTGAGACAAAGACTTAATTTTGTTCTTTGTTTGTACAACTCATAATGCAATAACTGCTAGGTTTTTGTCTGGTCCAAGTCTAGATATTCTAGGTATTGCTATAGCTGAAATCATAACAACAGCACCAGAACAATATAAAGGAAATCTACCCTACCTGGAGGTCAAAATTCAGCCAAAATGTGTGCAACTGCAACCCTGTGCTCAAAGTACTGTTTGAAAAAGCTACAGTTTCTGGAAAGTAATTGCAAAGCTACCAGGAAATTCACTGTCAGAAAATTGTAGCCACTGGGGAAGTCTGTCCTTTAAGCCTATGACTATGAAACACCACTTCTGAAGTAGGAAAAAAAAAAACAAAAAACTGAGCAGTGGGATCAGTTGGAGAGGGAAATAAGATTTCTTGCATTAGTCTAATAAACAAATATCAAAAAAATCACCTGTGATTTGAAGCTTGGGGATGCTTCCCATACCACCTACCCCATCAAACAGTCTATAAAATCCTTCAATATCTGAATATCAAACGTGATGGATCCTGAAACATGTTGAATCTTCTAAAAAAAATCCACTGGGCTACAAAACTATGTTAAAATTATTATCTGGCTTAGCAAATAGTGTACTGAAACTTCCTATTTTCCTGCATCAGAAAAAAATATCATAGTGAGTATTGAAATTTACAGTGGGATATGTCCTAGCCAGTAAGTAAGCAGAGTTTTTCTATACATTCGCTAAAATATAGCTGGCCTTTGATTATATGCATATGTTTTGATTGTGTGTACATGTTTATATTTTATATAAGACTGTGGGCATGGCTTTAAACATGAGCATTTCAGGGTCAGGGCTTCAGCATCTTATTATTTATTCTTTTAGACCCTGTGAAATCAAGTGATGCCTGTAAAACTGCTCCAGTAGTTTCCTTTCTGTGAAGTCAGTAAAAAGACAAACCATTCTAGCTTTGATTTGCATTTGAACTATTTCATACAACTCTCTCACTCATAACATCCCTGTTTATCCTCAGTACACAGTGCAGAGCGTGAAGCTGGAACCACAGATTAAACATGCTATCCATCAGCTGCCTGTAGTTGCAGATAATTATTTCAACTGCCATTTAAAAAAAATAAATCAGAATTGTGCCAAATTGAAAAATCTGTTCCTCACTTCTCCTGGTGCATGAGGTCCCTTGTTGGGTTATTGAAATTGCTAGGCTGTTCTCGTAGCCAAGGAAAAGAGGGAAGACAGATGGAGCCATGCATTTTTGTAAAAACTCTGAAGAACTGTCCTCATGACAACCCCTTCTCTGTCTCCAAGGCAGTGGGTAAATCTTGTTATGTGTCCTGCTCTGTACTAAAGATATGCCAAGCATTGCTTGACAATTCTGGCATGTTTTCTGTGGGGATTTACTTGTAGTGCATCGTTAAGAAAAGATATTTTTCATATGATCTCCTCGAAACAAAGCAAAAACAAAAATACAAATATTTATATACATATGTACATATATGTTATATATATATAAATGTTTTTGTCCTGAAGGAAGATTAATTTAAGTATTTATTTGAGAAAGTATGCTTGCATTTTAACTGTTGTGGTAATATACACAAATTGTGCATGAGCTAAAAATCCCAAGGCAATGCAGATCACTTTCTAATATGTCCCGGGTGTTAGAAATGCAATGCATTTAATTTCACACAGAACCAAATCTCATTCAGAAGACCTATGCAAGAAGCAAGGCTGTTTCAACGCTGCATTTAAATCATCCAAGTATTTTTCTTTTGCTTTGCCTCTGCTCAAAAGAAAAAAGTGTCCACTGTAAAGCCATTTCAGCAGTGCCCTTCCCATTTTCAAGTCTATGTAGTTTATTTTACCTTTCTAATTTCTTATTAACCTATTCTCTTTCTGCTCCCCAGAAAATCCTAGTTTCCTCTGTATATGACATTGATACCTCTAAATGTTTTGTGCTTGCAGATAAGCACATGACCAGGAGACAGGAAAAACAGCCTTATACTTGCACTGTCTCCATATCTAGAAAGATATCTCTCTCTCTTTCTCTTTCTGTCTCATGCTCTCTTTCTCACAGAATACATTCAAGTCAATGCAAATGATGTATGCCTATATTTTCAATTTCTATAACACCTCTCTTCAAGTGCCTTACAAATAGCAGTGAATTCATAGCAACGATGAGAGGTGGAGAAATATAAATAACCTTACTGAAAGATGGTAAAGGTTGTTCAAGATGGCCTTATTTTTAGAGGTATTGAACATGCACAGCTGTCTTTAACTTCGAGAAGAAAATGGAAGATGTTCATCACTTTGGCAAAGAGGATTCAAATCCTTGGCCCCTTCTGCCTGAGATTTAAGTGTCTAATTTTCTCCAGCTCAAGTGCAATATAGACGTGAAGTAGAAATCCTGCAAAAGTTATTTGCCTACGTTATATAGAAGATTGGATGAGATGATCATAAAAGTGATCCAAACTTAATGTCTGTGAACTTTGAAGATAGTGGCTTAGGTAATATTTCTGCAGTGAATCATCAGTAGGATCAGGAACAGAGCCCAGGTCCTCTGACTGACATTATTTTTGATGCTTTTGTCACAAATCTATGCTTGTTCTTTTCAAGTATGTTACAAAGTCTTGAATTAATAAAGCAGGGAATTGATAAGCAGATGCGTTACTTTGTGAACATTATCCAGGTTAATGTTTACGAAGTTTGTGTAGTACCATAAGACACAATTCAACAGTATCCTGTCTTTAAAACAGACTATTTCTAGCAAAGAGTCCTTTAGTTTTTTACCAGTTTATTGTGCTATATCACAGCACAATGCCCCGCTTATAGGAGAGTGTTGCTCTTGGGCTGGGTAGGGTCATTTTTAAAAAACTGAACCTTTAGTTTTATTTGTTAAGTTTTTCCTCCTTCCTTTTAAAAACAAAATAGGAGGAGTTGTTGTATTGTGTTTTTATATCTTTGTAACAGTTCTGTAATGGTTTGCCCCTTCACCCCCCATTTTCCCCCAGTGGTTCCACCCTGAGCTCTCCCGCCCTTCCTCCAATGCTACCCCTCCCTGGTGCCTTGTCCATCAAGCAGCTCCTAATCCCACTCTCCCAAATTTTTCCACCTTGGGCATCGAGTGAGTGGACAAAGGCCAGGGGTCCCTCCCTTAACCTTCCCCCATTGGTTTGTGTTTCTGTCTGTCCTCCTGCCTTCCACTCCCCCGAATTCCCCCATTGGGTGGTGGGCGTCCTTCTCCCTTGTCTCCGCTGCAGTACTTAAGGTGATTATGAAAGCCACGTGGGCACTTTCAGCTGCCGGGACATGGAATTCAGAGCTCCCCAGAGCTTACAATAAACCTGACACTTTTCCTGGCCGTGAGTCGACTCCCTCATTACCTTCTCGGATGCCGCCTCTCCTCCATACAAGGCAGACAGCGAAGCGCTCTGTCTTAGCCGCTCCCCGAATCTGCCACGAGACACAGGGGAGTGTCCCCCGCTGTTGACCATGCCTCTGATGGGCAGGCGAAGCCAGGGGGCTTCAGAGAGAGCACAGCGGCAGGAGAGGCAGGAAAGAACTGATTATACAACTGCATTAGAACATATTGTCCCTGAGAATCAAATCTGCTGAATAAGTTATAAATGTGATTTTCTCTTATTCTGCCTGTTATTTGACAGAGAACTGAGAGAAAAAGAAAAGTAAAACAACCCACCTTACTTGTTTATGTTTTTGTCTCAGGCTGTAATTGTTTTTATAATGTATGATTTACCTTTTAAATATTCACCATTATTTAATAGAATAAATTTTTTTAAAATCAATTCTAAAACCAGTGAAGAAAGAACATATTAAAGTGAAATGATTTAAAGATTTGTTTGTTATCTATGAATGACAGAGCACAAATAATTGAGTATCAATCGTGGGAAAAACAATTGCTGCTCCTTTCATCTCAAAATCTCTATGGTCACTTGGTTAGGAATGGTTTATGATTCCTCCTTTGCTTTGATTTATAAGCAAGTCATTGTTCAATTTAATTGTGCCCAATATATCACCAGAACACATTGCATCCTGGCACTTTACCATTTATAGTTTCACAGAAAAATTGATACTAATAAAAAGCCTCTGTTTCCTCCCCTCTCTCCCACCCCACAAAGAAATCTAAGAAATCAAATCATTCAATGTACATCAGTGAATCAATAAGGGCAATAAATCAATGTAATTGATTAGAAGTCACAATATGCTGGACTGTCCATGTTTATCCAAGTGAGCTCATATCAGTTTAGGTCTGCACCTAAAAATACACTTGTGGATTCCCCAAGAAGCAGAAGTCCAATAACTAGTTTTAAAGGTCATTAAAAATCAGATGTTAGAAGGTTTCAGTATAATTTATGATCCAGTTGGCAAAAAAATGTGGCACACTGCCAAATTGTAGTCTAGACAATCCCCTAAGAACCATGTTGTGGCAAGAAACATTGTGTAGCATCATGGGAAGAAATAGAAAACAAAATAAATTGGACTTTCTTGACCAGGGAGACAACATGAGGTAAGCTTCAATTCTCTGTGTTGCTACTCTGATCTAAGTTTTATCAGTAGATGATACCTTCTCCCAGGTAACAAGTGACAGGACAAGAGGAAATGGCCTCAAGTTGCACCAGTGAAGGGTTAGATTAGTTACTAGGAAAACTTTCTTTACTGAAAAAGTATTCAGGCACTGGAACAGGCTGCTCAGGAAAGTGGTGGAATCATCATCAAGTGTTCAAAAAACACCTAGATGGAGCACCTGGGATCATGGTTTAATGGTGAAGATGGCAGTGCTAGGTTAACAGTTGGACTTGATGATCTCAAAAATCTTTTCCAGCCTTAACAATTCTGTGATCTACACAAATGTAAACTATTTTCTTGGTAGGATTTTTGCCCAGTTGTGGACTGTCACCTTCTCTGAGAAGGAGGTATTGGCACTATGGCGCTATGGACTTGTGCATTCTCCCTCAGTTACTGTTGTAGAAGAGGCTTCCAGAGGGGAATAATTACTGCTGCTCCAAAAATGAAGATAACAGAAAGGGGCAAGGTGTGAGGCCTGCATCACAGCAAGGCTGTGGCAATCCTTCTGTGACCTCTCTTCCCACCCACTCAGACATCAGACCATGCTATGAGAAATATCATCCCTCCCTCAGCTCAAATGCTCAAGGCAGCTGTTTCAGTATATGTATTGACCACGTGTTTGTTTGCCTTCCACTCTTTGTAGAGCAGTCCCAGAAAGTGTTGGCTCAGCCATAGCCTACGTGGCTAAGGAAGGTGATGTTCATGCTTTGCATTTCAGGGATGGTCAATAGTTACCCCAGGCCATTGCTGACTCTGACTTCAAATAGGGAGAACATCCAGCTGTGACTCTTTCCCTTATTAATGGGAAATTTAAGCTACTTCTGTGAATTGCTTAATATTTATAATCCCTTCATCAAAGATTTACTGGGTGGGGTTTTCCTGCTGTAGGAGGTGAAAGAAAGAGCAAAAAATGATTCAGTATCCTCTCAGCCTCATAACCCTTCAAACTAGGATGCAGTTGAATTTCTGAACGACCTATTTATCAGTAAAGTGTCAGTAGGAATTGATGAAACCTTAAAAGCCACAGTTAAGCAGCATGCAGCATAAGGATGGAGAGCAGAAGAAGCTGTGTGCATTGTGCTATTAAGAAGAAAGCATGTTACTAGCAATAGTCATCCCTTTTAGTTCAAATAATACCTGTGAGGAATATTTAAATCACATTTAGTCTGAGATTAAAAAAAGAAAAAAAAAATTGACTTAATAAGAAGGCATCATGAGACACCATGGTGAGAACAGACCCAAAATAGACGTATGATACAAAACCCTTTTCAAAACATCACTCTATGCAGCAGTATATTATCAACAGAGCAGATGAATAACTAAAATCCAATCTTACTGGCTTGATTTTGTTACCTTTAATGCTATCATTATGGCCACAAATGTCTAATTTTTACTCCATTATTAAAATTCTTTGTAATGATTGTTATGGCCCCATCAATAATAAAGTGTGTTGTCTGTGTGCATGCATGCATGCATGCCCAAAGTTTTATACAATTTTCAACACACATTGTGGAGTCCTACTGCTTGCCCCTGCCTGTGTAACCCTGTGTAACTATTAGTTTTTGCCTCCCACTCCTTGCTTTTGAGATTATTTGAATTTCCTCACTGTTTATCCTGAATAGAGTAAGGATCGTGTATCTTAAACAAACCTCACAGCAACAAACTCAGTAAATCCACAGAAAGAAAAGGTTTAAAAAAGATAAAAACAAAATAAATATAAAGAGAATTGAGTCTTGTTATCAGTGTCTTGTTTCATGTGTCATCAGGTAATGAATGTACAATCTGCTGTACTAGGCAAGCACAGAGTGTTAAAAGAATTTACTGTATAAGAAGTGAGGTTTAGAGTGGCTATCAGTAATGCTCTATCTGAAACAACACTGTAATATCAGCTACAACAGTGCATGTAGACATCAGACCTACACAGATAAAAGTGCACACGTATATTATAAATTGTAGAATCATCGAGTCATAGAATGGCTTGAGTTGGAAGAAACCTTAAAGATCATCTCGTTCCAACCACCCTGCCATAGGCAGGGACACCTTCCACTAGACCACGTTGCTCAGAGCCCCACCCAACCTGGCCTTGAACACTTCCAGGAACGGGGCAGCCACAGCTTCTCTGGGCAACCTCTTTTAGTGATGTCTACATACACACAGAGATGTACACAGAAATTTACATCAATGACATTTAAATACCTCTCCCTTTTCCAGAGCTCCCTCTGTAAGAAGAGTGATTTTTCTATGCATATTATTAATTAGTTTAATCCTGTAATTATTTTAGTTGCCTGCAGAGCTCTGAGAAATTGTGAAGACTTGCTTGGCAAGCAAGCTCCCAAGGAAAAAAGAAAATTAGCTCTCCATATTGAATGACCTCCATGAGCCTACAGTGGTGAGCATCACTAGAGAAATGGAGGGGGAAATTTCAGCAAACAGGAAGGAAAAGAAACTGTTCACCAAGGAAGAGAAGATAAAAATCACAGCGATGAGGAGAAAAACAAACACGTCGTGTCTCAATTCTGTTGCTGGGAGGCCCCCATGTCTCTATCCTTAGTCAAACCAGTTGTGTGTGGGAGCGGCGCTGGAGATGGAGCACACACGGGGCATTATTGGCTTAAAGGAGAGAACAGCCCATGGGGCAGAACTGTTCTTACTTGGTGGAAGGAAAACTTGTGAGATAGTTATTGAAATAAACACTGAACTCCTGAGATCCTTGCAGGAAAAGCTCATTTTTTAGTGGGTCATGAAGCACAATGGCAGATATTCTGTACCAATGGCAAGGAAGCTGTGCCAGGCTTTTGGTAGGTAGCAGCAATCACTATGACTTTAAAACACATTATGAATTTAAAAGACAACTACAAACACAATGATAGAATAGGAGATTTTTTTTGAATGTATCATAATCCTTCAGCATCACATGAGAGCTGGGATCAATGGTTCTGTGTTTCCGCTTTCCTTGTCTTCCCTGGTTCACAGTCACTATCTTTCTCAATAAGAGATTATTAAAAAAAAAAGATTAAAAAGGAGAGAAGAAAGGTCAGTTGCTGGCTTTGGAGCCACCACATGAGTAGGTATAGCGCCATGTATAGATCTCTAAATAAATTCCAGCACTGGTCAAACCCTGGGTTACGAAATGTAACTTACTCAATATTGTAAGTGGCTACCTTTTAGGACCTCTGAGAAAAGCCACAGACACATATCATGTGTAGAAAATTATTCTTTCTTCTTGCATGTATCTATATGACATGGCTTACTACGCTCATTATCATCTAGATCTGTGCTTCTCTTTTTTTTTTTCCTAAACTAAACCATTTTTATTACTTAAAAAATTACTCATACATCATCTTTTCAAGTTTTTCTTAGTCTTATTTTTAGTTGACTACTTTCTGAATCCTTTTTTGCATTTTCTGTTGAGTTTTTTTTATTATTATTATTTAGTTTGTAGTTTTGTTTGCTTGCTCACCCACCTGTGCAGGAATACTTTTATAATGTATTAAAATGTAAGGTTCTAGTGCCATTTTTAGATTCCATCTCAGATCTTACAAACGGATGGCAGTGTACAGGGCACGTGTTGAGAAACACTGATAAATGTCAGCTGCTTGAGAAGAAGAGATTCTCTTATCTTCAGAAAGGACTTAGGGAATAACTTTATGTGTATGCAGCCTGGAACATGGGGTGGAAAACTTGTGGTATCTTGTAATAATAATAGATGCCCTAAGAGGTGGTAAGTATCCAATAGCAAGCATGATCAGTGCTTGACTTGGGCTGCAGTGTCATTGCAGTGTCAGATAAGACAGAACAGGTGACTACTCCCACCAGAAATTTGCTAACAAAGTAGAAAAAAGTTATTTTCTACACAGGCTACCTCATCAGCATGTGACAGGTCCATGCAGAGTCCCCCGAGGATGTGCTTGCAGAACACACTTTAAGGAAATCCATCAGCTTATGTTTCTGTTCAAATACATGGAGTAAAGAGCTGAGGCAGTTATAAGCAAAATAAAGGATGAAGACAATCCTTGGTAAATGGAGAGATAGGAAGTTCATTCTCTAGCAGTGGTTATGTTTTATTTTGAAAATATGTTTCATCCTTGACACGGCATTCTGTTTGCCTGGCAAAGACAAGATGGTCCACAAAACCTTTTGGAGTTACCTTTCTTTCCAATGGGCTATTTTCTTCAAAAACTTTCTGTTTATTACTATCTAGTCTACTATAAAAGGATATATTTCTTTTTCAGAGCAATTTCACGAGTTCCAGAAATAATGGGAAAAGATACTGCTCCGAATTTATCCTTTTACAATTTTCAGATGCTCAACACTCAGAAAAGCTGTTTAGTGCCTCCATATCTTCAGCTCATCTGGGACAAAAGGAAATCACATCATGACACTTTCTTTTGCTGAAAAAATAACTCACTTTTGCTGAAAATGTGCTGCATCTGGCCATCACAACCAGAGCAGTATCCAAAAGAAGGGGATCATTTTGTCTGAAAATGTCTGGAGTTTCCACTTTCTGGAGTCAAATCTATTCCATGCCGTTGCTTACAAGATTTCTTGCTAATCATGTAATTTCATTGATTCCCTTAACCGTGGATGGCTTTGCATAATTCTGTGTGAGTCACTGTATAAGATATATATCTATATTCAACATTTAGATCATGACCTTCAACACCTGATTTTATTTCAAGAAAGAGACTTGAAGGGTGTCATTACTAGAAATCTTGTCAAATCTTTCTGGTGAATACTCACCAGAAATTTGCTGAGACTTTTGACACAAGAAAAGCCCAACTTATACAGGAGTATCCACTTCTTAGAAAAGCTGTTCACACAATACTGTGAAAATGAAGCACTCACGACAAATAATCTTGAGAGATAAGCTGCCCTGAATTGTCTTGCATTAACCACAGAGTAGGAGAACATGAAGTTGCTATGGCTGTAATAGGGCAATGCCCTGGCTCTGAAATGAGTATCATCCACCCAGATTCTCCACTCCTATCATACTCTCCAGAATCCTATCAAAAACACGAGTCTTGTGGTTTTCAGGGTTTTCATGTGAGAAGAGATACACAATAATTTGATAGAGCATTCTGCAGTAAAATACTTGTTCCATAAAGACATAAAGACTGAGGAAGCACACAGCATTCAGAAAATAAATACCTGAAAGAACATGAAGTTCGTATATCTGGCTTCATTATTTTCCTGTAAGTCTATCTATTCACATCTGTGGCTTTTCAATCATCTTGCATTAACTCTACTCAGCTAGAGAACATAAGCAAAAATTAAGACCAGCCTGCCTAATTTACAAAAAAAAACCCCACACATTACTGTCAGTGTCAAAATAGCATATCAGAATAACAAACACCAATAATGATCAAAATCTAAAGGCAGATTTCCAAGACACATTCTCCTTATGCCTGTTTTTAATGTCCTCTCTAACAATAGCCATTCTCTGCTCTGATGTTTATCTGGTGCCACAGTTCAAAATGTATTCCCACTAGTTACATCATACATACATTACACTTTTTCAACACATACACACATATTGGCACAACTGCCCACCCAGATCAGCAACAGCAGTGAACCTGACTCAAAATGACAAAAGATGATTGATTGTCCTTCAACTGATGAATTTAGAGGAAAAACATGATGCACAGATAGTTATTCTGGCATGCAATGTGTGCTGCATATTACTTATTAAAAGGGATTCACCAGTTTCTAGTATTTTCTAATTCAGATATTATCTCTAGTTTCAAAAAGAGTTTACAATCTTAATTATTCTCTTTTGGAAAAAGAGACCCTCTTTTTAATTTTTTCCCTTTAGCCTTATTAAGTATAAAAGGGGACTTCTCAATTTACTAAGGTACTTTGTGTTATTGCATATTTTGTTTCCTTTACAAATAATACTTTCAAGCATATATCTAGCATCTCAATTTTGTAAAACCATGGGTACCAGAAATCTCCTCCATTTTCAAGAAGTTCCTTGCCATCTTTTCTTTCTTTTATTCAAATAAATGTGCAGATAATTCATAAATTTTGTCACAACTGCTATTCTCATTAATAACATAGACTGCTTAATAAGAAAAATCTATAATTAGTCTTTACTTCTAATAATTATTCGAATAGAAACTGTCAGATTCATTCTTCATGAATGTCACTGACTGGAAAAGAAGTTTTGCAGAGATCATGGTATTGTTCAGCTATAACTGTTATAAGCACTGAAAAAGGATCTGAGCATTTTGAGTGTAGAACTCTCAAGACTCAAAAGACTTTATTACAACCATAAAATTTTCACTTTGATCAGAGTCCATGGTATTGATTTCCACCATTTAATTTATCATACTTTGCTGAAGGACTGATATAAGGGAAGTTCATTGGATCTCATATCCTCTCAGAGGCAGCTCTCAATAGCTATTTATTATTATGTAAACACAGACTCAACTTTCCTAATTAGTGGTGACAGTACCTGAAAAGTTTCGGGTTCAATTACGATTAGGATCCAAAATCAAATGTTAATTCTAACTGCTTGAAACTTCAAACTGGAAGGAAATGTAATGTGAAAGATTGCTGATGGTGAGAATTTTCACACTTCTGCTTCTGTCCATGGCCAAAATTAACATTAAAACAGCTTTTCTCATAGTTTTTTGGCACTTCCAGATCTGATCACAGGCAAAATAGAAAAAGTTAAAAGTAATTTTTGAAACAAGTTGCAGAATCTTAAATTATTTTTGGCTCTAGCAAAAGAATAGAAATGTAAGGCTTTGTCTTTCTTTTTCCTTTCTTATCTCTATCTTTCTCTTTCCCTTTCTGTTGTATGCCAAGTTTGTTCAGTTAGGGGTCTTAATAAATGTTAGTTAGGTTGGCTTTCTGTACCCCTATTTTCCCCTCAAAATGGTTTGCTCCAAGCTGTCTGCTATAGGAGCTTTTACATGTCCATCTTATAGCCACTCCCCACTTCCTCACAGAAAGTTCTGTGTCAATCACTCCACCTCTGCATTCCCATTTGTCCCAGAACACTGTACCCACCTCTGTTATGTTCCCATAGGTTGTCGTGGTCTGCATCACTCTCCTGTCATTTTTCCCCACTGGGCGAGGGGGTTTTCCACCCCTGTCCGCTCGCCCCCTATATAACTCCATGCTTTCTTCGTCCTGGTCGCCATTTTCTCCACGCGCACGCTTGGGGACAGCTGCTGCGACCACCGATGCAGCCATGCGGGAAATAAACAGTTCTCAGCCACACGGGACAAGGTGTGGTGTGCCTTCTCTCTCCCTTTGTCTCCTCTCAGCGTGTGGCTACAAAGGCGGCAAACCCACGCGGAGGCTCAGCTCTAGAGCTCGGCACACGCGGAAGCCCCGGTCTCATCAAAAGGCAACGCCACTCACCAGGCGGCCCAGCTGCCAGGGACCGGGGCAAAGAAAAACCAAAGCCGCACCTTTCTTTCCTGTTTTTTCTCTTGCTCTCTGTTTCTCCATGTCCCAAGTTCATTCAACCCTTTTCAAAGTTTTTTAAATGCTGCTATTACCATTAAGCTCAGTTCATCAAGGCGTAGAAGCAAGAACCCGAGATTCAATACATAAATTATTTCCTTGCCTTTAAAGAAATATTAATATCCTTAAAGAAAATGTGCTCTACTGAACTGGGCCTTATTTTGGCTCTGCAATTAAATCTGTTAATAGAATTAATCCTTCTTAACTATTGATCTGGTAGCAAGTATCCCAGCTGAGTGCTAGTGTCATTTGGCTAGCCTAACACTTATCTAAGTTACTTTTTTGCCTAAAGATCTAGTAAGATTTCTTGTGCCTCCAGTCTGGAAAAATTTTCTCTTTTGGTCACATCTTTGTCAGAACAGGAAATTAAGACCTCATTGTTATACACTATGAGAATATACTGAGCTCGTATAAACACTGGTGAAAGCTTGTATGAAATTTTTCCAAGTGCCTTCGGGCAAAATTTGCAAGGCTACTTCTAGCAGAATGATTGTGTGGTCTGAAAGAGTTAGTCTGATTTTCCCTGGAGCAACATGGGGGACATTCATATAAACTGCTCTGCCAGAGCAGTGGAGGAGTCAGTAACTTCTAGGAGGAGGGCAGCTGAGGACAAAGATTTCTACAAACCAGCACATTTGGAATTGGAAGAAGATATCTGTCCACATCCCTTAATTCACTTTTCTAAAATGACAAGACTAGGTGTTCTCACCTTAAAAGGTTGCAGAAAGAATACATTAAGAAGAAAAAATTCTGTGGACACTGTGGAAGCAATATGAGTACCCAAGATAGTGGATGATTTTAATTATATTCTCCAAAACTATTGACAGGTAAGGGACAATGTAGGGAGTCCTAATATGATCTAAGCATCTTTGTTGAAAATAATTATTTAAAAATAAAACACAGGAACACTGTAAATCTCTGCAAAAATTTTCTGACAAAATTTTTTTATTACAGTATAGTAACTTGTGGAAAAAAGTATCAGACTGACAGTTCTGGAAATGTCTCTGTCTGTCCACAAAACATGTACTGCACAGGGAGCAGGAATAAAAGCTTCAACAGCAATGTTTCTAAGCTCTGATCTGAAGGGACTACCATCAGCCCATTATAGTCCTTGGCTGGTGACAAGGGTGCCAATTAGTACTACCAAGTGCAATGATGGCTTTTCTGATGTGGATGCCTCACTGCTGGAAACTGGAACCATGAAACTCATTTCCAATAGCCCATTGAAGAGCCATCAAATGGTAACAACTTTTAGTCACAGACTTAGACTGGCATTGTACTGACAATGCAGAAATAAAAGACTATACATCATATTACCAATCCCAGAGCAATCCAGCTACCCCTCCATTATATTTCTAGGAAGGACAGACCTTACAGAGATTCACTGAGAAATCATAAAAAAGAATGTGACTGAAACTCTTTTTTTCTTTCTCAGATCACTGTGTTCAATCCCCATTTTAATTAGTTTTAAATATTTCTAAGTACTGTGTAGGTGCAATGAAGAGTAAAGAAAGGTAGAGATACATATGAAATTTTTCATTTCCATCTTAGCATCTATTTTCATGTGATTTAAAGTTATTATTGTAACACTTTTCTGATGGGCAATAACATGAAAAAAAAAATTTTACTTTAATCCAAATTTTAAGCAAGTCATCACAGCCCCCAGACCACATTATCAACATGCAGTTTCCTTCCTCACAGACTGGCTAGGGACACTAAGTCTTTAAGAAGACCAAACTATTCTCCAGACATAATAACTGGAGGAAAAAACTATTAAGGACCACCAACCTTGCAATGTTGCATCATACCATTTATAGACATGTTTTACCATATTCCTTAGTAGAAAAAGTGATTTGGCTACACTGAAAAGATTTTCTTGAATATAAATAACTTTCTGTATGAAGCTTTGTATGCATGTATATCTACATAAGTATGTGTATTTGTGAGTGTTTTATGGACATGTGAGACAGAGATACTATATCTTTGCTTCATTCATACACATAGACATACATAAACCTAAGAGATATTCTTAATTTGGAGTGATTTCATATGTCCTTTCCCATTAGTTTAGATTAAGGTGACCATTCATGAATTTTTACAGGAATATAACTTGGCAGAATAACACCTTGAAGCATCCTTTGTTTGTTTTAAATATGTTCTTGTCACATAAACCCACATAATGAGTAATAGTGAGAAATGCTCTGTGTGTAATTGTTTTTTTAATTCTTCCCTGTCTACTATTAGTCAGATTTTTTTTTAACATATAAGCTTTTTTTAACATATAAGCTATGGCTTCAAGATTTACAAAGGTTGTTTTTTTCCTTGGGTATAACAAACTGCAGTATGAAAAATATCTCTTTATCTTTGTACAAAACTTTCAGATGTCTTAAGTAAATAAATACTCAAAATGTACTCATTTAAAGTAAGAAAAGATTTCTAGGCCACGGGTATTTAGGAACATATATCCTAGAATTGTTTAGTTTGGAAAACACCGTGAAGATCACTGAGCTCAACAATTAAACCCACACTACCAAATCTACCACTTACCCATGCCACACATTGACACATCTTTTAAATCCCTCCAGGGGAGATGACAACCACTTCCCTGGGCACAGTCTCCCAATGCCTGACAACCTTTCCATTAAGAAATTTTTTCTAATATCCAATTTAAGTTTCCCCTGGCACCCCTTGAGGCTATTTCCTCTCACCCTATAGCTTGTTACTTGGGAAAAGAGAGCATCCCCTCCTTGCTGCAATCTCTTTTCCGGTAGTTGTAGAGAGTGATAACATCTCCACTGACAGACAGAGGACAATCACTGCCCTAAGCCCATTGGTTATATTATGTCTAATACAAGCCACGATGGCATTGGCTTTCCTGGCCACCTGGGCACATGCTGGCTGGTGGTGGCCACTGACCATTTCCCCCTTGGAGTATGGAGCTGCATTCTGCTCCCTGTCCCCCTCTTCCAGCTCAGGGACTGGGTACCTGAAGAACATCTGGTCTTACTGTTAAAGACTGAAGCAAAGAAAGCATTAAGTACCTCAACCTTTTCCCCAGCCTTTGTCATACAAGCAGTTGAAAATAAAAAAATGTTCACGACAAGGAATTTGGAAATAAAAGAGGGAAGAGCACATTTTCAAACAACTCAGTCTGTCAGACAATCTCTGGAAGTCAGACAATTACCATTTGGTTGTACAATAAAGCTCACAGATGAATAAGTGTATTCATTAGAGCAATTTCACTGCTGCCCTGGCATGCAACCTGATCCTGAGACTCTCATAACTTGATAGGACAAATACTGTTAAATTACTCTTCACTCAAAGCCTCTAAGCCATCAAAGCCTTTTTTTTTTTTTTTTTGCAACAAACAAGCATGAAAAAAGATCAAAAAGTATTAGTACTTGCTGAAAAATGCATCGTTCCCTTTTTTGACCAAATGCATCCTTTATCAAAGAATGAATCAACTCAGCATTCAGGTTTACAATCACTCTAGGAAGCACTCTTTTCAGTATTAGCTCCTGGTTCACAATCAAACCCACACAATACATTTCTGAGCCTAAAGGATCTCCACTGAGGAATTTTGTTTGTGTGGAGCTCAGATGCACAACCAAGGTGTAGGTATAATATACCAATGGAAGGTATAACGACAAAAGGTTAAAGTAAGGAGAAGAAATCATTATTTCTGAGGACAAATCCACAGCTCTTCCCTAAGCAGAACAAGTCTCTGAATCCTAACACCATAGCAATTTAGGTTTTCAGCTGGTACCTGTGATGAAATATGTTCTAACCTGTCCTTTTGTACTCTATTATTCTATCAAAGAGTGATTTTCTTTGCTTTGGTGGAATGAATCACATTGGCCCTCAGAATTCCACTCCAAATCAATCCAACCTGTAAAGGAAATGGGATGTTTAATATTTATACCTCTATTATTTTTCAGGGGGGTTAAGAGAATCAAAATCAGAAGATTTCAAAAACATCTCTGGCACTGAATTTATTGTTAAAACCGGCTGACCTTTTAAAGAAGCAGACATATTAATAATGGGCTAGAATACAGGACATATTTTCCCATCTCCTTGAGTGTCTACATGCTATAAAGCAGAGGTATATGCACCAGTAATGTTTCTCTAGTCACAAAACAATATGCAGAAACTCAGCAGATCACCAACTTTTTCGGAATAGAAAAAGCAAGTGCTACTCAGAGCAATGCTTCCTTGTGCCCATGTAGACAACCTGGTTCAGAACTAAAAGCCACAGCTGGCTTTAGACTTAGCAGAATCCTCTGTCTTTGCTGACAGTTTTTAAGCACTTGAAGTCTGGGGACTTGCTATAATTTTTATAGAAACTTTGACAAAAATATGTAAAACCATATGCAGTTTGTGTCCAGATAAATAGAGGTCATTTTTACTATGTGTTGGCCACTAGCATCCCTGGAGCAGAATTTCATATCAGAAAGCATGAGGCTCCAATCTGACAATAAATTTTCACATATACATATATTGTACTATCATCATTAATCATAGCATCAGGATTTTCAGACATTTGTGATTTGTAAGAATGCACCAGCTAATTAAGAGATGCCACTAAGAATAGTCTGTGGCTATTTAAAACATTTACAATTCACTATAGGCAATGTTTTTTTTTTAAATTAAACAACAACATTTTTCAGATTTGAAGATGTGACTTAAAAGGAGCTGATCCAATTCTTACACTTTCATTTTTTAGGGATTTTACATTTTTGGAAATGGCACCATTTTTATCTGGATAAGCAAATGCATGATTTTTATTTTTCCCCTTGGCAAAAGTCACAGCCCGCAAGGACCTGATTTTGAAGCAGATTTTTTTTTTCTCTGATATTTTTTCAAACTGTTTTTTTCCTTTAGAGGGGTGTAAATGTTTCTCTCCTCTAGGCACACACAATTTTAGAGTGTTGTGTGTCAGGTAGACAAAAAATTAAGACACTAAGGTCAGAACTTGAAGAACACTTAATTTGTGCAGAGAAATTGGGGGTGGTGACTGCAGCTTTTCTCACTTTCCCTTGCTGCAAACGCACAAATATGCAAAAGAACACAGTGCAATGTTTTGGGTGCAGGGTAGACAATCTGAAATGTGTCCCCATATGTACGAGAAGTACTTTGCAGATGTCTGAATCTTTTCTATTTACATGACAGATTGGAGAGACTCCGAAGAAGCTGTTGCTCTCATTTTCATGAAATCTTTGCAATCTTTCCTTTTTTTTCTTTTCTATTTTACTATTTACTTAAAAAATCCTTCATTAACATAACTGGTTCTTCAAAATTGTACCTTTACACTGCTGTAAGACTCAACACCCTGCAGATCTTGTGGTTGAGTCCAAGTGGGGTTAAGAATCCTGAGTAGATTGTTTTAGTGGCCTCTCCCATTGCAAAGCCTTATTTCTACTGTTGGGTTTACCCTTTTTGTAGCACCTCTCTGAGCAAGAGATGCATTATTCCCATTTTGTAGAAGATGAATTGAATCATGGGCTTCCTTCCTTGCAGTTAAGTATGAAGTATGAAGTATAAAGCTAAAGAACTATTTCACCTCAGGGTTCCTGAAACTCTTTCCCCATGGAAAATCCAATGGGATCCATGGATCTGCCTGCCAATCCAAATGTGAATGAGTTCCTTGATTCCAACCTCTCTCCTTTCCCCTTTTCCCACAAAAGATGAGACATACAGCAGTGCCTAAAAGAATATGAGGAAAAATAGCTACAAATTTCTGGAATGGCTCAGTACTTGTGCTGGGTCCACCTATTAAACTGTGCAGTGCTCTCTCTGTCTTGTCCACTCAGGCAAGCATTCTGTCTTTCCCTTTTTGTATGTTCTCCCATTTTCTATTAAACAATATTGCCGTTAAGGTTGCTACCTCCAATATACGAACAGGCTCCTGAAACGAATAGATTTTTCAACTTGAAAGAAAAAGTTTCATTCAATTTAAAGTTTCACTTCATTCCCAAGTATTTCTTGACTTTTTTGGGGGGAAAAAGGTGTTTTTTGTCTTTCTTTTTTTTTTATTTTTTATTCTCAATCATTTGATACCAAAGGCAGGCTACTCACTTCAGAAAAAAATCAAAACAATTTACAGGGTGTGGTGTGTGTGTGTGCGTGTGTATTGAGGAGGGGGGATTTTTGCTTTTCAAAATACATCAGCTGTACTTTATTTGAAGTTAGTCAGCAAATTAAACCATAAGATGTTTCAATCAGTGAAAGAACATCAGAGTAATGGTGCCCAGCTCTTTCATTTTTAGCTTTCCCTACTCTGCTTAATTTTCAGATCCAAATCCAAATTGCATTTTTCTCCCAGTAGCCTTCCCTTAGGAGGACTCCCCTAATGCCTTCCTTAAGGGATCCTTAATATGTAATAAGAAGGCCCTGCTCTGCTTTCTTCCCACTTAAACACCCCTCTGCAATGCCCCAAATAAAAAGTAGAAAGAGAGCATAAGGTTAAACTCTAAATTAATAGATCAAAGGATAAGAACCCTAATTCTGAAATAAACTGACTATGGAAAAGGATTAAAATTGAGAGAGAGGATTATAGTACAATAATTGCGACAGAAGACTGTGAGTGAATTGGATGGAAAACAAGGGGTAGGCTTTATTCCGCAATTCTGAGCAAGCAAAATGAAAAGAGGATCTGAAAGATAATTAAAAATCCAAGTGGACTCAAGGAGGAGAGGAGGCTGAAAACTCACAAGAAGATACTGCAATGAATTCCCTGCTGTGCCTGCCCAAGACCCATATCAGTTTCCTTTAAAGAATATATCTACTCTTGCTTTGCATTCCAGGGAGGAACATAATAATTGGAAGAGTGCAAGATTTCAGCTAATTTCAACTTTACCACCATCTGCCACTGAATCTCCAGAGGAGACCAAGACTCTGAGCTATCAAGGAGGAGAGGACATGAAGAATTACTTCTAAGTTGCCTATTCAGCCTCTATCAACCCTGCAACATAACAGCCCAGTGCTGCATGTTTTGAAAGCAACACGTATTTCCCCAGGCTCCTCTGGGAGGCAGAGAAAGACTTGGGATATAAACATGAACATGGCATAATAGAAGGAGTTTATAGGCAATCTATAAAGCCAAATTGAGTGGTATGTTAATAATGAAAAAGTTGATAATGGATTCCAAAGGAGTGGAGATGTGGGGATAGTCTTGAAAGTGGACCAATATTAATTGCTGCAAAGCTTATTTATGTGTTTACAAAACATAAGGGGAGCTCCTGCCAGCAATATCCCTAGTGAAAACCAGAATGTGCAAATAAGACAGCTTTTAGGGAAAAATATGAACTGAGCATCTCTTCTATCTAAATCTTCATTTGATATACTGAGAACTGAGCACGCATCAGGGTACAAGGACTGAGTACCTGCTGAGCAGTGTCATGGGAAATAACTAATGAAGTCTTGGCCATACTGAAGTCAGCGGAGTTTAGAAATATTTCAATAAGGCCAGAAGCTTGATCTTTACCTCATTGATTAAATATGCCAAGTTACACTAGTGCAGCATTATACAGATTTTATCATTATAATCCTACAGGAAGTGCTGGTAAAGAGAGAAGTTTCATTGTTTCTTTATTTAGTTACTAAGCACTTTAACTGAGATTTTCTTCCAAATAAAAAAAAAAAATTAAAATTGGATAGCTAAATCCCATGACTGTCTTTGAGAAAAGGAAAAATAAAACAAACCCGAACTGAATGCAACATTCCTCACCTTCCCCAAACCCTTCACTTTTAGGTTTCTTAGCAGTCATCTGCACTCTTGGTGCTTATTCCTTACAAAAACTATAATCCACTGGCATGTTTGAATATGCACACTAAGGGCATGATTATGTCTCAAGCAGAGCATTGTTATTTTAGTTGATGCTGGCATTGATTAAAAAAATACACAATATTGTGCTTTGGTGCAAACTTGGTTCACAATAAAAAAAGAGGGAAAGGTAACACTCCTAATCCGTCTCTTAAATACAGGCTTTCTAGTAACTTACACAACTTCATAAAGGGAAAGCATTGTGTTATACTTTAATTTTCAAGCCTCATATTATTTAATCAGTAACCATCATTTTCATTCAAATAATGTGTATATTAAAACCATGATTTCCCATTTCTTATCATCTTTAATAAATGGACAAACCATTTGCTTGCCCCCAAAGTGTAATCAACACTGTCTTAATAAGCTCAGGCCTGGAAACACTTTTTCAATAAGAAAAAACATTACACATTATAAAATCAATAATGCTGCCTGACAAATGAGGTTGTGCATAAATTTTTGACATGAAATCATACACTGAAGTCTAAATATAAATTTGGCAATGCTTTCAAAGTCTCACACTTTATGATAGCTATTCTGGAGAGTGAGCTGTACTGAAACTAATCACATAATTTAAAGGATACATTTGCTCTACTACAGCAATAAAAATACATTACATCATGATAAAAGCCATCCTGATTCAACCTGCAGTGGAAATTTGTGAACACCGTGATGGGCTGAACCCCATGTGGGACCGACTGGCTGCTGTTTATAAACCATGTATATAAAACATTTAGCACCATTCTAGCAGGCCTCATTTTCACAGTGCTCCATAAATATTAACTAATTAATTCTCAGGACAGCTGGGATATAGCCGAGCATTGGAGACAAGTGAGGAATCAGTAGAAAATCACAAATATGACAAATGTAGTCCTTTTCTCTGTTTATAATTTACCTAGTGGCAAACTCTGCTTATTCTGAATTTGCCTACCATTGAAAGTGGGCTGGGAAATGCTTAATGCAAAATCAGCTTCACTCGATGGATGCCTCACTGAAATATTCACTGCCACAAACCCCAAGAGCTGGTCAGACCATCTCAGGACAGTGCCTAGGCACTGTGCAAGGGCAGTGCAGCCCAGGGAACATGCCCAAACTGAAGTTTGGCCACAGCTGCTCTGTTTTAAGGATTAAGGGAATTTATCTGTGCACATGCTAGCTGTGCTGGCAGCTGGTGATCTTTAGCCTGTTTTACTCACAGTGTGGAGGCAGCCAGTGGTTCTAGGACCAGGCTGCATGCAGGTGAGCTGACATCATCTGCACCAGCAAGCAACACAAATGTTTGCCAGCAGAGAACTGGACCATTCAGGCTGTTCCTTAGCAAGAGCAAGAGGCTGCATTAATGTCACTTGATCTCTCATCCATCCTTCCACATCTGCACAATGAAATCCTCTTAAAACCCCCTACCAGGCCATTTCTTCTGTCTTCCTCTATCGGATTTACATAGCAAGATTATTATACATTTGCATTTATATTTAGGGTGGATTTTCTCATATACAATACAATTTTTTGATGATCCTCATTTGACAATTAATCACATTTTCCAAGCCACAGGAATTTGGGCGGTTCCACAGAAGCATAAAAAAAATGTTATAAATTATACCGAATTTCCACCACAAACCTGTACCTATGGGATTTTAAGAATTTTCTTCTTCTGCTAGGCTGAAGGACCTGGATTGCTACATGTCAGGGTATAAGCCATTTACAGAGTACGATAAAAACAAAATCCTAATCTAAAAAATAACAGTTACATTAGCCTTCACTGAAAACTCAGAACATTGGCAAAACCTTAAAAAATGTGCCTCTCTCTTTAATTCCTTTAATTCTCTAATTTCTACAGTAGAAAAGTGGGAAGAAATGGTAGAAAAGTATGGGATTCCTAAAAGAAAAAAGCCCTAAAAAAAGTCCTAAAACAAAATTGTTAAAATGGGGATAAAATAAAAGGATATGCCTTTCATTTTAAGCAGTTTATTACTGAAGAAAGGAACACAGTCAATCAATACAGTCCAGCATTGATTGTTTTTCTCTTTCTGTAAAGGCTGAATAATTTTATCATTATTAAAATAACTTGATGATGAGTTAGCAAGAACAAGAAAGTTAAATAGCATGTTTGGGAATTGCAACCTTTTGTTGTAGAAGTAGAAATACAACTTTTTCTTCACTAAAATAATTCTTAAACAATCTGAGTCCTTCATAGATTCATAACAAAAGATAGAAATAAATGGTCTGTGATCTATGATTTGCCAGAGGAGTTTTGCAAGTGTCACTGCAGAGGTTTGTTACCAGACCCCACGTGTATAGCCCAACCCCAAAAGCAGTGTCTACCCATTTCCCAGGGTCTTGATTAACCTCATTAGTGAAATATAGGCCTGTGACCTGCTTATCAGGACAATCCCAGCAGACAGGGAACATGGAATTGTAGCACTGTTAGACAAGCACTCCTCTCGTTTCTGCCTTGTATTACCATAACTCTGATTTAACTTCTAAAAAACCTTGCTCTGGCCTGATCCAGTCAACCCCAAGGATGATGCCTTGCAGGATGGGATATTTTACAATGGTTTCTCTCTAGATGGAGAGCACATTGCAAGAACACACACACACACAAAAGACTATTATAGATCTGTGGAAGTTCATCTCACTGGGTAGAAGTTCTTATCATCATTATAACAGCTATAATATTGGATGGATACCAAAGAAATAATTTTACTAAAAACATTACTTTTAATTCAACCCAAAATACAGGTGCTAATTTAGTTCTAAGGAGTCCTTAGACACAGGAAGAGCAAAAATTGCTTCTTTGCTTAAGTGGACAAATCACCCATAGCTACTTTCACTCAATTGAACTTGGATAATCTCAAATACATCTGCAGTACCTGCATAAACTTCATCAGCCTCATTGCTCTGTAGCAGGTAATAGATATTTGAATCTGATAGTCATTACCATTCCCAGTCAGAAGTACTCTTTAGTGTGCCCTAAAATGGCTGATTAAAGCACTATTTCTACCTACTATTTCTCAAGTGGACTGAATAAGTAGACAGGAATATAGAATGGGAAGAGGGGTGGAGAAAACGGATCCCAGTCTGGGATTCTGCTGTTGAAAGTGATAAATATTAATTATTTCCAATTAAGTTAAAATAAAAAAAAAAAAAAATTGGATTGTAAGACCTCTGGGACACAAGCAATTATTATCCATCCATTTACACAACACCAGTCTGGTTTTTTTATCTCTTTGGCCTTTGGGCACAATTAAAATACTTAGACACAATTTATACAATTTTAATCTGAGTTATGAAAGCCTGATATCTGACACACACTGATGATCTGTACTTCATGTTGAAAAATTGCTCCATGGGGCAATTATAACAAAAAATATCATAAGTTCAAAACTAGTCCATATACAGAAAAACAGAGCTAACTCCAGTCCATAAACTTTGAAAGAAAATTAGCCTCAGGGAAGGGTAGGAGATGATGAGCATGAGAATAAATTAAGTCAGAGGAAATTCAGATATGCAAATGAGGGAAAACAAAAGAGTATGCACTAACCTGTGGAAAGTCCCCCCAGAAGGATGTCTTTGAGCATGTGAAAACTCAGTGTAACAGAAGACTGGGAAATTATCCTAGGGGAAACATTCTTACAATAGATGGCATAAAGTAGGATGGAAAAGTAGAAGCTCCCTGGATCTTAGTAGCAAATGCTGCTAGAGAAGCTAAAAAGGGACTTATTAGAGTATTGTCAAAAGGTATCTCCTAGAGCTCTTGCTGTTTACTTTAAGAGAAAATCATGTGGCCAGTGGCTCTGGAGTAACCTCCAGCAGGACTGAAAGACAATGTGGAACTGAGAAGAGATAGGCCTACAGTAGGCCCAGTGGATAGATTTGAACTTTGAAGTTAAAAAAGTGGGGTTTTTTTTGATCAGGAAATTAGACCAAAATTATTCTCTTGCTGCCAAACACCATAGCTGTTGAAATGCCGTCTTGAATTTTTTCAGATGGAAAAGAGGAAACTTTCTGGATGGATTTACTAAATAAAGAATATATCACAGCTTTTCCACCAGAAGAGAACATGCATTTACTCAGGAGTAGTTTCATTTTAAATTCACAGCCCACTTTGGCTTGAATCAAATGGCAACTGCAGACAAGTCCTAAGAGAAACATTGATGAAATGCCAAAGTAATAGAAATATTCTCTAGTCAGTTGATTCATCCAGGTCTAAAATTATTTTTAAGGCTTCTTTAAAGTTTTGGTTTGGGGCATGCATGTGGTAGCATCTGTTAAGATCAGATATTGCAATATATTCTGATTTACTTCACTGCCATGCTACATAAACATTAGCTTGTGCTTCACGGGTCACGGCATGACAGGTTACAAAACATCTGTGAAGGGTTTCAGGTGCTACAGGCAAAACCTTGATTAGTATGAAAGGATGTACTGAGGGGAAGCCACAGAACCAGTGGTGGCTACAAAATGCTAATGGAGGCTACAAAAGAATATGTAATTTTGAGGATAAAAGAGGGAAAAGTCCTACTTAGGGATGGTTTTGATGGAAATCACAGTATGAAGATCTGGGAGCGTCAGTAAAATAAAAGAAAGAAAACCTAATACCAGTTTGTAACATTCCCTCCTGGGAAAGGATGGAAAACGGTTTGAGATATTGGGGTTTCATGAAGGCTGAGAAAGGTTTTTAAGCAGGTGTGTAGTAACAAAAAAGTACATAACTGCCCTGAGTGAGTTTCTGTTTCTCAGGGATCTGCTTTAGAAAGTCATCCAGTCTAAGAAATTGTCATCCAAGCCCCAGCTGGGTTTTTCAGCACAAAAGTGTCCCTGTACTTTACTTCACCCTAAATTTTCAATGTATTTTTTAAAACCAATAACAATTAACTGTTGGAATGGCAACACAGGAGTCTCTTGCTTATATACTCAAGAATTAGATTAACTCACTTAACCAGAATGATAGATTTATTAACCACATATTAACCACTGATTAACCTTCTGGCCTTTTCAAAGATGATGTGTTCTGACATAATCTTTAACTTCGTATGGCCAGCATTCTTTGCAAGGAAAGATCAAGAGTAACAGCAAATTTCTTTATTAAACTGGATGGTCTAGATGAAGTGAAGATGCACACATAGCTAGGGAGATAGGCCACATTTTTAACTGTATTTTTCGACCTACTAAAGGTTATTACTTCTACCTTCTTCTTTCTTTAAAGCTTTTGACCATTAAACATACAAAAATAGTACTACTGTAAACGCTTTCTTCTTAGCTGTTGGACTTCACAGCTGGTCTTAGACAGGATTTGTGTTCAGCTCATCAAACATTCACAGATTCACTGGAAAAGTGAACTATGCTCCTCACCAGTAAAATTTGCTTTGATCATTTGTAAACTGCATCAGTGATAATCTTGTACTTCTTCCAAGGAAAGTGTTGAATTGCATGAGGTTGAGGACCAAATATTCTGAAAAATTCTACCATAGATGACAGCACATTTACAATTAGATCATATCATCCATCAGTAAGAAAAGGTTACAATCCATTTAATGTGTGTCATGTGCATTTTATATCTTTCTAGTTTCTTAATGAAAGCGTTATGCACTATCAAGTCAAATAGCCTGCAGAGTATGGTACATCAATACAATTACTTTAAAAAATAGCTTGTAATCTAAAAAAAATATCAGTTTAGTTTGACAGGATCTATTTTCCATAAACTTATGTTGATTGGCATTAATTCCATCCTTCAGCTCTTTCTTAACTGAGCCTTATATCAGATGTTCCCTTATTTCACCAAGGATCGATGTCAGCCTGACAGGGCTATAATTATTTGGGTTGTCCCGTTTACCATTTTTAAATATTACCACAATATTAGTTTTATGCTGGTCTCAATTAAATGCCCTTACTTCTGCATATGCATATCTAGCTCTCTCAATATCTGGCTTCTATCACAATGATCTGACATTCTAGCTGATAATGCAAACCCAGAAATTCACATTGAAAATGACAGGACTAGATCAAAAGAAAGAGATGTCTCAAATAAAAAAGTCTCATCTCTCACTCAAATAAAAAATCTCATATCTCCTGAAGGAAATTCATCCTCTCTCTCAATGCTCCCTTCTTCCTACAACTGGGAAAGGCTGAGGAAAGCTGTGCTCCTTGTAAGGTGGCTAGGCCATAGCCTCTCAGGAGAAGCTGACTGAAAACAGCAAAAACACCAGAGACAGCCCTGAGTCATATTGATTAATGTACTCCTGGAAGGCACCCAGTGAGGAGGAAGGCACACAAACCCAGCTAGAATAGAAAAATCTGGCTCTGTCTGATTTATGTGACAGGAGACAAAGTGCTTGGTATTTAGCAGGAAGGTAGAAAGTTGCAGCTGTGTATGACAGAGTCAAAAGTCTGGATTCAGGTGCCCTACATTTCAACCAAGGACCAGCCCCTGCTGTTCCCTATTGACAATGTGCCTCTGGAGGTCTGCAGCCAGACAATAGGAAGTACCATGAATGGGGACAGAGATAGAATTTAGGCCACATTAATTTCCATCAAAGAGCTGATGTGTGTATAACAAAGAGTTAGACTAAAGAGCGAATATAATCAATTTTTATTTTTAAAATTCCAAAGACAGTGGTCAGTCACTGGTTGTGGGACCTCCATCCTTGGAAATGTTCAATACTCAGCTGGAAGCAGTCCTGCAAAACCAGATGTAACATTGCAGTGCACCATGATTTGAGCAGGAGCTTGGCTTAGACAACTCCCTGAAAACATGTCAGGAAAGGCTGAGAAAATTGGGACTGTTCAGCCTGGAGAAGAGAAGGTTCCAGGGAGACCTTATCAAGTCTTTCAGTACCTGAAGGGGGCTACAAAAGAACTGGAGAGAGACTTTTTATAAGGGCATATAGTGACAGGATAAGGGGTAATGACTTTGAAAAGAGTTGCTTTAGATTGTATATTAAGAATAAATTCTTTACTGTGAGGGTGGTGAGGCACTGGCATCGGTTGCCAGAGAAGCTCTGGATGCCCCACACCCACACACTGGAAGTGTTCAAGGCCAGGTTGGATGGGGCTTTGAGCAACCTGCTCTAGTGGGAGGCATCCGAGTCCGTGGCAGAGGGCTAGAACTACATGATCTTTAAGGTCTCATCCAACCCAAGAGATTCTATGATTCTGTAATTAAAAAAACTAAATCCCTCTTCAGAACTTATTTTAGAGGCTGCATTATAAATGGAATAGAGTGCAGAAGTTTGAGTAAAACTACAGTAAGATAGAACAAGGTTATTAAAACTAAGACACAGAATTATAAGGATAGACATAACTAATTTTTTCACTATCTGATTTTTCTTCTTTTCTAAAGAAACCAAGGGAAAAGTGCCAGTAACAGCATTGGTTTGAAGCAACAAACCCATCAGGTCTATCTTAACTAGTTTGGATGCAGTAAGCACAGAAAAAGTCCAGAAAAGCAGAGGGAAAAAAATCTTCAGCAGCACTTCGGATAGCTTTGGAAGTGAAGCAGCTAGACCCATTTATAAGAATTATTTCTTTTCAAAATATTTCCCAGATTTTCAAAATCCTTATGCTTTACCTCAAAACCTAAATTCTATTTGAGCAGGCTAAATAAAATAAGAAAGCATAAAGAGAAAATTTCCATAATTTTGTATAATATTCCTCCTATGCTTCTGTCAAGAATCTGATACAGTCCACTTTCAGAAGTGTTATGCTAGACTAAACCACTTTAATCCCATACGCCAGTCTTTGTAATTCCTAGCCAGTCTCAGAAAATTCTAGTTGTTAGACAGAATTTGAATGAAAATGTAAATGGCTACATAAGACATATTATAATGAAATTTTAGGGTCTTAATGATGTTTTCTCACTTACTGTCAGAAATCAGGAGTCCATCAAGTAATGCAAGTCCTCCTTAGCTGTACTCAGCCTTCTTTAATTACATATTGCAAAATTCCAAAAAAGTAAAACTATTTTTGATAAAGAACGCAATTTAATGAGCATAAGACATTATTTTTTTACAATTTTTTTCGTTAATTCTATGATTTTCCAGATTTTAATTAAAATGGGACAACTTACCTTGCTAAAGAAGTTGATCATAGAATCACAAATCACTTACACTAAAAAAGATCTTTAAATTCTTTATGTACAATCATTAACCACTGCTAAATCATGTCCATAAGTACCACATCTTCAAGACTGTACTTCAAAAAACACCAGGCTCTGTCCAGTTATAGTTTGAGTTTTCTAAAGATTTTTCAAGATTTATATTGCTTGGTCCAAGATGTACTGAATCAATTCACAGTAAATATCTAAGTTAAAAAGAAAATAAATTCACACAGAAGGCTGAAATCAAGCAGCATGTGTGTATGAAAGCTGGAACATTTGTTCTGACATAACAGGTTGCTCAAAAAAAAAAAAGAAACAAGAAGCTATTTCTTTTTTACTCAGTCATAGTTTTGAACTCTAAAGTTAATTGAAGTCAGAAGGTAAATCAGAAGTTATTGAATACTTCACAGCATACAATAATTTAACAGAAATAACATGCAATCTTACAGACATTACCAGGCATGAGAAGTCTTGATTTCATCCAAGGTGATGATGACACAAGAACACTTTCCAGGTTCTGGATCCAGGTTTCATACCCTAGTAAATGGAGGAAGAAATTAAGAATTTAAATTCCACCTCTTGCTGTGCCAGTTGCTGTGAATGTAAATTAGAGGACTTGCTTCTCCACTCCATTCCCACAACTCAAAAATCTAAATTTTAGACATCTGTGTCCCAATGCCCAAGTCCCTTCCTGTATCCTGCCTGCAAAATATTCCTGTTACATGGTAGTATTTTGAAAGGGGTGATGGCATTACCAATCCAGCTGAGACAGAAGCAAAGGGATGGCTTCTGCAATTTTGTCACAAAATCCAATGCTAACACTTCTTCTGATCCTGTTGATCAACACTTCTAACTGTTGTTTTATTTGGTCTTGAAAATAACATCAAAATATATACTTTGATGTTGCGTTGTTTATATTCTGAGTATTTTGATGTGCATCCAGTTATTCTAGGCCAATTGCGACAACACAAATTAGAGTCAGGAATGTTCAACATAACATCAAAGTTGGTAGACTTAATGCATACTGAAGTCCTTCAACTTTGCTCTCAGTAATTGGAATAAAAGAACCCAGGTAATCTTCATGTAACATCAAAGCTGCAGATCCTAGGTGAATGAAACAATAGAAACTTCATTTTTTTCTCCCATTTGTGAAGTTTCCTGGGTGTTTGTTGTTCTTCAGTTATTTCCTTCTTTGCTTAAAAAATAGAGCTAAAAATCACCTAATAGTTCTAACTTCTTTAGTAGAATATTTTGCCTTATTTTCATCATAACAAGCATAGTAATGGCAAAAAGATGTCTTCCAAAGCAAGGCTGAATGAAAAAAAGCACACTGTGAACTGACTGGGAAAAAGATTTAGGAGCCTTGTAAGAAATCCTGAAAGTATAAGTTATCTGCAGACAGACAGTTGGAAAAAGAAAAAGAGAGAAAGAGAAGATGTGTCAGTGTGTTTGAACTGGAGAATCCAGAAAAGATTCAGACTTTACTGCATGGGGATATCAGGATTGGGGAGTAGCAGTAAAAAGACATGAAAATTTTGTAAGACAAGAGATCTGCATCTGTTCATGTTCACTAAGTGTTCTCATTTTCCATCTGGCATTGCTTCCATTTTTTTTTCCTTTTTTTTATCACTTTTTTATTGCCCTGCAGCAGCAAATTGTACATAGGTTAAGCCAGGGTGAATCAAAATCTCCAGAGGAAAGGTTGAATTGCTTCATCTGTTTTTGTGCTACAGAAAGAACTTCCAGAATAACCTCATGGATAATTTTCAGGACATGTTAAGCAGAGAATGACAGAACTATTGCAAGTAGAAAGTGGAATTCACCTGTCATAAATAAAATCAGAAAAATAAGTACATAAAATCCATACCACACCACCATTAAAAGTGAAGTTGTCCAAAATTTCACATTAAAATTATGTTTTCAAAGCTATATAAATATCAGCTATCATGTTGACATCATCTGTGTATTCTATATGCATATTCATTTTCATTCAAAATTAAATTCATAGTGAGAATGAGACTAGCACAAGTACATATATCTTTCATCAACATATAAATCCTCATGGTAACCCTTCTTTGAAAGGCTCATCATCCTTTGGGATGAAGAAAAATAATTTAAACTGGGAAGGACTATATCCTGTGTCTGATGTTCTTCTTGACATTTCTGTGGAAAACATGCCTGAATTTTACCAAAGAAGATGTCAAAACTAAATTTAAAATAAAAAATAAATAACTTATTTTTCATATAATCATAAAGAATTTCTGCAATTATAACAGCAACAGACTGTATTCCCTCTTTGTGCAGAGGGTGACTGCTTTTGCTCTTTTCCAGTTTTCCACATCAAAGTAGTCTTGATGTCATGAAGTGGCTAAATATGATCAAGTCTCCAGGAAGTCATGGTTTTCCCTCTGAAGGCTGTATAAAGTTGAATAGGATTGAAAACTGAAACTAAGAACAGAAAATGTGACTGCCTTAGTCTCCTCTCAACTGGCACCCAAGTAAGTGCTGCTGTGAGTGCTGAGGGATCTGCTTTCAGACCAGAAAGAAGAGGATGGATGGTAGAGGGAGAGAAAAAGATTACTGGGATCTGGGGACAGGACGGACCAGCCCAACAAGGAAGCTGAAATAAGAGAGGAAAACTGGCCAAGAGTGATCATGCAAGGAGACCAGCACTGAATATCACTGAAGCAGAAAAGACAGACAAACCAGAATCTAATGAAGGAAAAATGAGTGTGGGATCAATTTATCTGGAGGGATTAGATTCCTTTGGTTGGTGTGTAAAGCCAAGAGGCTGAAGCCTAAGACTCCTCAGAAAAGAGTCTTTGCCTAGAAAACAATGTTCAAAGCTGCATAATTGGAACAACAAAAAGGATAAATGGAAAACTGAAAGAGGAACACGACTTTCTAAGGACAGCATTGGAACAGTCAGACAGGTAGCATACAGGTAGCAGACATAGCCTGGCATGCAGCTGCTGTTGTGCACCTGAAGGTCACAATTCTGGTTGTCCACATCAGAAACAAGGCTTGAATATGGGCTCAGGTCAGCTGTCAGTGTAACCCACTGCCCACTGCCAACTTCCACTGTCAAAGGGGCAAAATAGTTCCTTAATGCAGTTCAGAGCCTGAATGCAATTCAACAGATCAGTGCTGTACACAACTCAGGGTCCAGGACAGCGGAGTTAAACAGGGACAGATTGGGCTTGGGAGGACAAACTATGAAAAGTTGGTCTTGTTAATGGTTCCACTTAGAAAGAAGAGAAAGTCTGCAGGATCCAGCCCTGCTATAAAGCAGGAATGTCCCACCATAATGCCTGCTAGCCTCATTCCCTCCTGCTCTCAGGAACCACTTCTCATGAAACTTAGCCTTACTCCAGACTAAGAATAGACAGAACCCAGATCATGCCTATTTGACCTCTGGTCATTGCCCTGTATGGCCTGTGACAATGCCTTCTGGAGGCTTGGCTTCACAAACAAAGCAGTGGTCTTTCTAAAGAGTTCAGGATATTCTTCAGTAATATAAGATACCAAGATACACGACTAAAGCTCCCAGTTTATCATTTTTACCCTTCCACAAGAAGATTGCCATAAAAATAAACAAATAAGGGCAGGAAAGATCTGCAAAGTACACAAAATTCTCACTCACTGTAGACACAATAACATCAGTTAAAAAGGCTTTAATCCACCTTGGGGGTCAGTATAATGCAAGCAATAAAGTCCACTGACAGCATTTTGTGACTGAGAAGGGTCGGACCTGAAGGATTTTGCATCTTTACCTCTCCAAAAGATAAAACCTAAGCTTAAAGTGAGCACATATAGGTATCTGCAGTATGCAACCACTATTATCATGGACACCAATGACCCTTATCTCTCTCTTGTTCATGCATATTCTGCAGACTTCCCAGGAAAGATATGCAAGTAAGTAAAACTGCTTGAGATAGTCTTCTGTCCATACAATACAAAAATATGTGCCCTCTGATACTGAGAAGCATCTCATGCACAGTCTTCAATGTGTACTATGCACTCCTAATAATTTAATAAGTAGAACTTTGATACAAAATGAACAGTTAAAACCAAAGCAGAATACTTTTTTTTAAACGTACCATATTATTTAATAAATAAAGAAACTCTATGAATTTAATGTTATCAAAAATTACTAAAAACAAATGTACCATTTTTCTCTCTATTCCATAATTTCCCCTCCACAGTGTGTCAAATCAGGTAAGCAAAAATTATGTCCTGGTCATTGCACATTTTTTTTGTACACTTCCCAGTATTTTAGAGAAACATTGGAGTATTTTATTCCTTATTGTGTCTCAGTTTGCATTTCTTTAACTAATCCTAGCATTCACACTTGTATTTATAATAAATCAGTTTATATATCCCTAGTTAATATTTGCTTAGGGCTTATGTTGATTTCACAATACATGCAATTTTCTGGCTCCATCTTTATCTTCAAGGATTAGATTGAATTGAGCAGCCATGTAGTAATTTAGTTTTATCTTGTGCCTTACAGTTTTATGTTCTTGTAATAGCACTTCTCTATCTTATTTAATTAAATATATCTTATTTCACAATGACAACGTTTTTATTTTTTAGTTTATTTGCTAAGCAGCTGCCATTGTGGCAAGAATTTGTGGTGAGAGAACACTTAGAGACATTTAGAACAGAAAATATCAAATATAGAGTGGGAAAGGATTTGAATTTGGCATAAATGCACGCTCGGATTAAATTTGAATTGCTTTGGATTCACTAGCTGGAATATGGAGCTAAATAGCTGTATTTGAATTACTTTTCTGCTTTCTGCATTTGTAGGGAGATATTTGGGTTTGGGGTTTTGATTTGTTTTGTTTGGGGGCTTTTGTTTGTTTTGTTGTGTCTTCTTGTTTGGGTTTATTTTTTTTTTTTAATAGAGGAAGTGTTTTTTGAAAACAAATGTAGCTAAATCTTTGCCAAGTTAAGCTGAAAGATTTGTGATGGTTTTTTATTTTTTTGCCTTTGGCTTCACTTACATGAAAATAGCAGGTAAAAGCTAATTATTTTTTCAACTCCATCATTTTAGCACTACCAGGTTAATTTTGATGCTGATGCGGGCAAGGCTAATTGGCAGCCTATCCATAATAAAAATGAATGGTTCTGAGCACAAGGACTCAGAGTTTTTTCCGTCTTCTTAGCTTAAATGGGCTAAATGGTTCTGATAAAACCAAATGTTGTGCAGGTGCATTGAGTCCCTGTTGCAGAGGATGTTAAATGGGTTTGATCCTAAATTGACTAGTATGTGCAAAGTGGATGTATTTTATTCACAGCACTGGCAGCTTCTCTGGTAGAGAGTCTGGCACAGCACAGAGTAAGCATGCCTAGCTCAAAGTCTTTTTTTGATCTGCAGCTGTGTGTGCTTATCTCCATTCTTAACAGAACCCACCAAGTAAAACAGATATTAAATTTCTAAAAGAACGGTTTGGGTTTACCCCATCAGTTTGTCTTCACGAAGTGCCTTTTCTTATTGGGCAATTTTTCTTAAATCATGATAAAGGTTATTCCTCTGTTAAATAAAAAGCTTTTTATAGCTGGAAACCCCCTTTTGATAACTCCTCCTCTTGACAAGCCTCATGTTGTCTTTTCCTTTGCACTCCTCATACACCAGGTACACTCTCTCTGCCCTCAAATGCCTGCCAATGGCTTTCAAGAATAAAACCTTTTCTCAGCACCAGGCATCCGCACCTGTGTGCTCCTATCAATTCTCTTATATATCACACCAGTGTAAATTAAACTCACAGATTCTAGGAGCAAACCGACTTTTGCAGGTCTTGGAAAATTCCTCTGTTATTAGTAGGTTACCTCAGCTTCTTTTTGCTATTCAGTTGGCACAAACTAACTGTAATCTCTGACTTCACAGCACCAGCTGCACTCCAGCACCACTGCCCAGGTAGTATAAAATCCTATCCCCGTACAGATCAGCCCAGCTGTTATGCAGGAAAGGAGTCTGATCATCAAACACATCACAGAATATGCTGAATTGGAAGGGACCACCAGGATCATCCTGTCCAACTCCTGACCCTGCATAGCACCATCCCCAAGCATCCCACCACATGCCTGACAGCATTGTCCAAACACTTCCTGAATTGTCAGGCTTGGTGCTGTGACCACTGCCATGGGGATCCTGTTCCAGTGTTCAACCACCCTTTGGGTCAAGAACATTTTTCTAACATCCAACCTAAACCTCCCCTGACACAGCTTCAGACCATTCCCTTGGGTCCTGTCACTGTCACCACAGAGAAGAGATCAGTGCCTGCCCCTCCTCTTCCCCTCACAAGGAAGATGTAACTGCAGTGAGGTCTCACCTCAGTCTCCTTTTCTCCAAGCTGAAAAGACCAAGTGACCTCAGCTGCTTGTCATAAGGCTTCCCTGCCAGGCCCTTCACCATCTGTGTTGCCCTCCTTTGGATACCCTCTGTTATATCATGGCACCCAAAACTGCCCCCAGCACTCGAGGTGAGGCTGCCCCAGACAAGAGCAGAGCAGGACAATCCCCTCCTTTGCCTGGCTGGTGATGCTGGGCCTGGTGCCCCCCAGGATAGCGATGGCCCTCCTGGCTTCCAGGGCACTGCTGCCACATGTTCAACTGGCCAACAACCAGGTCTCTCTGTTCCAACACAAGCCAGTTATATTTAAACCCATTCCTGCCTGAAAGATCCCTGACAATATAAAATGCATAAATTACTTTTTTACAGCAACATTAGCACATGATAGTGAAGACACATTGCAGAGGTGTAAAAAAGGTATGAAAAATATAGAAAAGATAAGCAAGAAAAGGTATTTTACTCTGTGTTCTTGACATGAGCCAAGGAATGCTGAGGCTGAGGCTTTGGGTTTAAAACAAACCAGTTCTTTCTACATTAAGTACATAGTTAAGTTGTATAACTCTTTGTCATTGCAAGGCAATACTTTCTCACAATGTTTTCAGAAAAAAAAATTACTGGATCTGACTATAGGAAATATGCAAATAATTTTGGAAACTGCTAGCACATTTTCCGCTGGGTTATACTTTAATCAAATTTATCTTCTACCATATAAAAAATAAGAAATACAAGAAGAAATGGGAATGTGTGGTGCAGGTAACACTTGGTTTACATGTAAGGGGCAATGCAAATACTATAAGGTTTGGTATAATTCATTTCCTTACATACAATGCAGGCTGGGACATGCCCTAAAGATAATGATTATTATGTTGGTATGGGAACATTAGAAAAGATCAACAATTTAATGCAGAGTATATGCTTTTTATAGCTTCCTACTTTAAAAGTGAACTAGGTTGACTCTGTAATGCTTTTAAAGATATGTGTAATCCTGGATGCCTGGTTTTTAACAGCTAAGTATTTTGTCATTTTTGAACCATGGTAAACTTACTTGGCGCATGCTTTGGCCTTGTTTTTAAGACTAAAATGTTTGGGAGCAGAATATGTTTTCTTTTGGGTTTCCATTCATTCAAAGCAATGCCCAACAGCAGTACAATCACAATATTATGTCTAACAATAATCATATGCAGTCATTTCCAATCACAGTGGCTATGCGTAGAAGCAGCTACAGACTGTTGGAAATGTGAGGAAATGTCAAACTGTATTAAGCTGGCTGGAAAGAAAAAGGAGAAGTTCACAGCTTGATTAGGAAAATTAAAACCTTGCTGAACCACACTGAATATCTGAAAATACCAGAGAACAAAAGATAAATGGGGGAAAGCCTGAAAAAGTTATGAAATGTAAAAAGGAATAAGGTTCAGTAGAGTAATAAATTATATATAATAGCAAAGAAAGTAAAAATAAACATTCTATAACTATCAAAACCTCATGGCCTGCAGAAGGCTGCCAATAGGGCTGTAATAACTGGAACCTAGAATATTGTGTTCACTTTCAAATAACTTGAGTTTGAGCTAGACCAAGAAAGGCCAGAGGGATTTGGGGTTGCAGTCTCATCCCTACAACAGATTTCTCTGGTACATTATACAGATTCCAGAGAGTGGTTTAGACAGTCCATTATTCCAGTTGCAGCAAAGGGCTTGTATGTTGGAGTTGGTTTTGCATGGCCTGTTTTTTAGTAGCAGGGCTGCTGTGAGATGCTGCTAGAAGCTTCCACCATGTCCAGCAGAGCCAATTCTTGACGGCTCTGAAGATGGACAAAACTGGGCCCATGAGAGAGGTTGGTAATGCCTCTGTGATGACATATTTAAGAAGAAAAACAAAGCAAAGTGGGGGCTCAGGTGGTCTTGCTAGTCAGAGAAGAGGAGGAGGTGAGAATATGTGAAGGAAACAACATGGTGACACCAAGGTCAGTGGAGAAGGAGGGGCAGGAGGTGCTCCAGGTGCCAGAGCCGAGATTCCTCTGCAGGCTCTGGTGAGAGCATGGTGAAGCAGCTGTGCCCCTGCAGCCTGGGGGTCCATGAGGAATGCAGAGATCCACCCACAGCCTCTGGGGATCCATGGGGGATGCAGTGATCCACCCACAGCCTCTGGGGATCCATGGGGGATGTAGAGATCCACCTGCAGCCAGTGGGGGAGGTGTCCACGCCAGAGCAGGTGGAGGCCTGGACGAGGCTGTGATCCAGTGGGAGACCCAGTGGAGAGGCCCTTAGTTCCAGGATGGAGCAGCCTGTCCTTGGAGGACTGCACCCCGTGGAATGAGAGACCCACACCACAGCAGTTTTGGGATGACTGTCTGCCCGTGGGAGGGGTTCACACTGCAGTAGGTGTGGTAGGGCTGCTGCTTGTGAAAGTGGATGCTGAAGAAGTTCACAGAGAACTGTCTCCTGTGGGAGGGACCCACAGCCTCACAGGGGAAGGACTTCTCTTCCAGAGAAGCAGAAGAAAATCTCAGGTGACGAACTGACCCAAAAACTTGATGCTCTGTCTCCCTACAGTCTCCATGGGAAAGAGGGAAGGGTTGAAAGATAAAAGATGTTTTGAAGGGCTTATTTTACTTCTCATTAGCCTCCTCTGATTCCATTAGTAACAAACTCACTTTGTACTTCTAAGTTGAGTCTGTTTTGCCCTTGGAGTGTTTTCTCCCAGTCCTTATCTCAACTCATGAACCCTTCATTTAATGTTTCTTCTCTCCTCTGTCTAGCTGAGGCAGGGGAGAGTGAGCAAGCAACTTCTGTGGGTGCCTGGCATTTGGCCAGTGTTGAACCACGACATATCAAATTATGGGTTTTTGTGTCACGTATCACTTGGTGGTCTCTGTGCAAGGAGCCTGTGCCTTGCAGCCTTAGGTACTGGGAAGTCTGAGCCAGACACCTGATTTGTAAAGAAGGTGCTGTTACACAGGCAGAAGTCCAGTTTGCAGAAAGAAATCAATTTCCTTCTGGGTCACAGGTGAGCTCTGTATAGCACTGCCTTGGGTATCTGCCCTTGGCTGGACACCAAGAGCCCTGATACTGGTACAGATAAATACAAAATCTCTGCTAACTGGCATCCACACAACTTTATAGCTCTGGGGTTTGGAGAAGGATTGGAATGGGCTCTAAAGCACTTTGCCTGGCTCAGGACTGCTGCAGCAGACCATGTTCATTGTGGTTCATGCTAACCATGAGAACCAGAGGACACCTACAGAGCAGGATATTCTAAATGCAATTATAGTGCTTTCACCCAGGCTGGAAATGGCATGTCACTTCCACCTATTCTAAGGTCTTTTAAACCATTATCATCTTTATGCCATTATGAGTCTATGAGAAATTCAGGCTCGACAAAGCTAGTGTGAAGAAAAGGTCAAAATATCTCCCAAAAGAGGAGGGTCTTCTATATCTATCTGAAAAGATGAACAGAGAAAAAATGGATGTGGAACAAGGCCATTTAATTTAGACAATATTCTTAACATTTAGAAGGGGAAACAGCTAACCATCAGGGAAAACTTCCTGCTTGTGAGAGACATTAAAGTGACTCCAAAGGAAACATCTGGGATGTTAAAAAATGATTGAAGAAAAAAGTGAGAAATAGATTTCATATAACAATCCTCCAGTTGCAGGGCAATGAACTGGATGACCTAATAGCTCTTTTCCATTCCTTACATCTATGATTCTGTGATTCTAAATATATATTCAGAATTCTACAAGAGGCGGTGAGACAGTAGAAACATTGAAGAACATAAGTGGAAAGTTAGTGACAGATTAGTCTGATTCTGCTGCAGGCCTAAATGAATTCCTCACCTCATTATTCACTGGGGGTAAGTGGGGAGAAAAATTTTTAAAAATTGGAATGTAGCATCTATGTGACTGAGAGACATTCTCCTGGAGGGGAAAGTGAAATGTTAAAAGGCTTTGCTATTGCACTGGAGAAGATAATAAGGCAATTAGGACTGTTACATTTGACAAAGCACCAGGCTCAGATGAATTGTGTCCCAGAATCCTGAAGGAAGTAACAAAGGAAATAAGAAAGCCTTCAGCAAAGGTTTTTGACAAGCCACTAAGGAATGCAGTCATACCCAAGGACTTAAGGGGTACTAAAGCTATCCCCAGATTCAAGAAAGAATCAAGGGAAGATTCAGGGGACAAGTCCTCTAAGTCTCATTTCAGTTGAGAGAAAGATATTGGAAATATTTCTAAGGAACTGTGTTGAAGTAAATTTAATGTATAATTTAATACAGGTAACTGGAAATCATGAGAAATTTGCATGACATTTTAGTTTGTTATGGGAGATGTAGACCACAGTGAATAGATTGATCTCATTCATACAGCTGTCAAGGTGGTAAAAAAGGGAAGAGAAACCCTATATAAACTATAGTATGAAGAGCTGGGATTAAACATTTTTAATTCAGCTGGACATTGCCTTAAAAGTTGCCAAAGTAGATCTACTTTAGAAGTGCATCATTACAGACAAACATATAAGAGCTAAAAGGGGGAGACACAGTAATGCATCCTAGTGGATAAAGAGCTTGGCTACTGTAGTTACAACCACATTGCAGTCTCATGCAGATGGATCAAACCATAATAGTTCTAAACTAGCTAAGCTAAGTACCCTCTGCAGCCAGGCAGCACCAAGCTGGACTCAGGCTGCAAAGCCTGACTGACATCCAGGTAAATACCTCAGCATGATCCTCCTAAAATCAACTGATATCACAACTGTATTACCCTGCCAGGATTAACCAGTTTGAAGCTAACTGAGGTGAGGCTGTAAAAGCAGTGGTATCTGTAGACATGTTCCTAAACTATCATTCCCCAATCTTTTCAATTTGGTGAAGCCTTTGAAGCTTAAAAAATTCTGACCCTACGTAAATCCTTTTATGTATATAGATGTAAACTTGTAAAACAAAAATCATGAGAACTGTATTCTCAAAACTTAAATAAGACATTGAGACACACTGAATCCTGAGTCTACCAGCTCTAGTCTGTTATTGTACTACCACAGTCTGTCATTATCTGTAGGTTGTGACTGTGTCCACACTTCTTCAGGAAACTGTTTTCTCTTTTTCTTCAGCCTTTAGCACAATTATTTGTTTCTCAACTCTTTCCTTTTCCTTTCCCACTTCCAGTTTTCCCTTCAATAATCCCTTGAAAAGCTATATTTAATAGCAGACCAAATCTGTAACCATGCACAAGTCATAAAAACTCAGAACTCTGAACATTCAAATCTATTATTCCTTTGTTACAGGGTGTTAAAACCTTCCACATATGGAACATGATCTTATTTTTTCTCTTGCTAGGCTTTTATGGTTTGTGACATCAAGTAGCATGTTGTATTTTAACAACTGGCAAGAGGGATGGTAAAAAAATAGTGCTTAACTTAGCTTAAAGAGATCAATTTAAAGAGCTTGATCCACTGAAAGCAATAGGATCTGTGCCTTTCCAAAGAATAGAGGATGCCAAGTTGGGTAAAAGTAGGGAAAAAAAATTTTTGACATCAAGCCTTATTCTAACCTTATTTGCCTCCACAAAATGGGATATCCTGCTTTGATAGCCTAAAAAGCCAAGGTTTTTTGTGTGAGATCACTTCCCTTTACAAATTATACATACTGCCATAAGGTAAAAATCTGCAAGTTAGAAATTGCAGTGCTATTAACAGGAACTTTTGCATTAGGTTGTTCAGGATATTTTTCCCTCTTTGAATCTTTAAGGTCTTTTTAGTATATTTCAGTTCATTGCAGTACTACCCTTCTTCCTTTACCTCCAACTCCCACATTTGTTCACATTGTTGTTTGCTCTTTGCTTGGTTTTTAAGTAAGCGCCAGACATTTTAGTAGAGGGCAGACTCTAGGCCTGCAAAAAAAAACCCTTTATTTTATTTCTATGACTGTAAACACCTGTTCCAGATGGACAAGTTACACGATTTTTTGAGATTTAGCTTTTGTGGCACTTTGCCCTGAACAGACCAGAATATTTCTAAAAGCTGTCTGAGCTGTATCTTTTCATCCAGCACACATAAAAGGCCACCACTTGAAGGTAAAACTGAAGTCAACATGATCCCACTGGTGTGACTAAAAGCTTCATTTGTCCCAAAATTCCTTCATAGTCACAGGGACAAGTTCTGACAGTAGATGTATATATGCCAATGTCAATGAAAATAAATGAAGTTGTGTAGGGGAAAAAAAAAAAGAAAACACCACCTCCCCCCCCCCAAAAAAAAAAAAAAAAAAACCCAAAAAACCCTAACAAACATAAAAAGTGAGAGAGACAGAGTCCCTAGTTCTCTTGTGAGTTTACAGCTTTATAGAGCAACCTGTGCCTTAAGATTAAAAAGATATAATATATAGCATGATGCAGAGGGATGACTAGGGGGCATGAAACCATCTGCAAATGTTTGAAAGACGTTTGCATTCCCCTTAGGCATGAAAGAAATTACTTCCTCTGTTGCCAGAAAAAATTTCCAAAAAATAGTGGGTCAAAGTTAAAAAAGGGAAACTTGACATAAATTTCAGGGAACTGTTGCTGGCAGTGAGGATATCTGTATAATTTTTAAATCAAAAGCAAAATCCCAGGCAGTGGACAATGCAATACTTAAATCTTTTTTCTGTTGACATCAGCTAACCTTGACTTCTTATTTAATTATTTTCTTATTTTCTTCTCTGGGAAGAGAGTTAGGAACCTCAGAAGAAAGTATTTTGGGTTCAGTTTTCCTGGGAATGGTCTAATATGAAATAAGCATCCTAAAAACCCAGAACAAAGCACCACGTCTTTCCTTCAGTTGATGTCCTTTAGCCTCACTCTTGCATTCTTGACTGCTCAAGGAATGACAGTCATCAAGACCAGGATGGTTTTGGACATACTGGGAGAGGTCAACTAAAAAAACTCTTTGCATATTATTGATGAAAGTACAATAAATTGATACATAGAAAGTAAAGGACAGAGAAGAAAATCCTGCAAGTAAAGCTAAAAACTGCCAAAAGCCACAAGACGGTGGTGGATGCCCCAGTGGTCTCACTGAAGGTATTTTTCTTGGGTGTCACAAAACCAGTTTTGTGTGTGGATGGTAAAGGCAGCTCATGGCTTGAGGGACAGGAATGACAAATGAAGGCATAGGGTCAAAAAGTAAATAAGTTAACAAGAGTCAAAGCAAAATAAGCTAACCAGATCAAACTGTAGTCCTGAAATCACAGGACAGAATTTCCCTGCTCAGATAAGCAGATTGCTAGAGCTGTGCTACTGACTGCATTGGCTTGATAGCAAAGGCCAAGATATTCCAAAAGACACTGAGGAGATTAAAAATAAAATAAAACAAAACAAACAAAACCCCCAAACGAACACAAACCAAACCAGAAGAATATACCCAACTCCAAACAAATTAACAGACAAAACCTCAAAAACAACAGTCCAAAACTCCCATGTTACTGGAAGACTACATTTGCAGTAATCATAAACAACAACTTTCTGGAGCCAGAAACCCCGATGACAGTAAGCATTCCCATGTGCTTTCAGGATCTGCTTCAAAATAAGACTATACAAAAAAATCAATCAGTAATAAAAATAAATCAAAGGAAAGGGAACAAAAAAAAGAGAAAAATCTGCAACAGTCATATTTACTTTTAAATAGGAATTACAAAAATGGGGAGATCATTCTAAAAACATCAAGAGTATGTAACAACATAAATTGTTCAAAAGTGGCACCATGGAGTATTTAAAAACAATATACTAGAAGCTCAAGATAAACAAACAAACAAAAAGTCCAACTCCAAAAGGATCAGGAAAAACTCTGCAAGGAAAACAGCAGCAGAGTTTATTAGCAAAACTGGATTTTCATCTACTTAAGAAAAACAGAAAAGTTTATAAGCCTTGGGAAGTTGGATATAGAAGCATAATAAGACAGAAAAGGTTTTGAAGAACAACTTCTTGAATTCAAGGAAGCTAACCATAGGACATGTCAGAAGTGGAAAGTTTACCAGTGATCACCAGTGGGTGAGCAATGTGTATCAAATACCACTCAGGAAGCACAACATCAGAAGAAATGTATGGGAAATAAGCCTAAAGCTCTGTTCCGGACTGGAAAATAACCGATTTTTCAGGAAAAAAAAATTGAAAATTAAGTTTGCTAATGTTCTTAATGTGAGCTTTCTCAACTAATAGCAGTTCTATCTTATCCCTAAATTTTTCCCATAGCAGAAAAACAGGAGTTGGTAATTCCACTAGAAGTCTTTACCTGGGGTTTCACAGTGATCAAGTGAACAACTGACTAGTAACATCTGTCCTGAAGTTTTGTAAAAACTAAAAAGGAAAAAAAAAAAACATGACAGTGATAAATATGTCATGCTTTGGAAATGTCAGCATAATTTCTATGTGGAGAAGGAGTTCTTTGTGGATGCCTGAAAGAATGTGGAAAACAATGACCCAGTCTGTACAGCACTCCTCGATTTCCAAAAACCACTGTCATGATCCTTCACAGAGGCCTCTTGGAGACACTGAGCTGTCGTGGTAAGAGGGGACATCCTCTTATAAATAATATCAAGCATAAGACAGGAAACAAAAATATATGAATAATGATTAGTCCTCAAAATGGAGAAAGATTACTAGAGAACTTGTGCTAGTCAGCATGTCAAAAAATTATCTGGAAAAGGAGTTAAATAAAGAGCTAAAAAAGGCTGGGGAACATAGAAAATTATACAAGATACTTAAATCTAAAGCTGACTCTGAGGACTTTCAGAAGTTGCTCATGGCACTGAGTGAATAAGCTATAAAATGGAAGATGAAATTCAATGTTGATAAGGGTATATAGGAAAAAATAGCCCTAACTATATATACACTATGATGGGCTGTAAATAAGCCATTACCACACAGGAAAAAAGATCTTAGAGTTACTGTGGATCATTCTCTGCAAACAGAAACTCAGTGCTCAGCAGCAGTCATAAATGCAATAGAATGGGAGGAATTATTGGGAAAAGAAAAGAGAACAAAACAGAAATATTTTTTATGTTTTTATGTAAATGCACGCTGTGCTTGCATCTAGAATGCTGTGCAGTTTCAGCCACCCAACTGAAAAAGATTACATCTGGGCTTGAAAAGATAGAGAAAAAGGCAAAAAAAGGCAATTGCAAGTATGGTCTGTCGCTTCCATACAACAGACTAAGCTGACTTAGATGTGGGTAAAAAATGAGACAGTTATCAAGTGAACAGGGTTACATACAAATTACAGAGGTACCAGTGAAACAATTAAACAAAACATTTGAGAAAAAAAAAAACTTTTTTCTACATGGCCTGTGAATAAATATTGGCCTCTTTTTCATGAGATGAGGTTGAGAAGCAATTGATATAAATATATATTTTTTTTCATGTATAAGTTTGAAAAATTAAGTCCCATGGTCTGAAAGAAAACTCCACTTTAGAAACCCCCTCGCACATTTGCTGTTCAGCTGGATGATATATTAGAGAATGAACTGCTTCACAGTGGTGTTGAGTTCCTATGGTCATCCCTGAGCAGTCACTACAGAGTAACGTTGCAAATAAGAAAAACAGCTTAATGGACCATTGATCTGTGTCTGAGTCACTTTTACATTAGAGGAGACAGAAATTACTTTCCCCAAGGCTGGTCTGCAATGTGGTGGTTAAAACTTTGTGCTGGAAATTAGAAATTGTGGGTTAAAAGCCCATCAAGGAGAGAAAGGTCCAGACTGCAGGTCCCCAGGTACAGGACTGAACACATCCCTCTGTGCCAGCAGGGACATAGAAGGACTGAACACTGTTTGGCCTCCCTTGTGGAGAAGTGGAGATAAATGACACTCCTTAATCTGGGCTACAACTAAACACAGGTAGTAAAGTGGTGTCTTTCCTCCACTGTCCATAAAGGATGTTTACAAGGAATCCACTGAGTCTTAGAACAGCAGAAACTGCTGAAGAAAAGAAATTCCACATCGCTACCTAGGGTTTGGATACTGTGCCTCTACCAGCAGGCAATCGGGATTTTATCGTTCATTTTTGGGGACAGTGCCATACCTGGATAAATGAAACACACCAGAGCAGAGGCCTCCTTCTTTTGATTTAATCCAGGCAGCAGAAGTGGGCTGTTAATCCTACATGTAACTCAGCTAACAGACAGAACATGCATCTGCCTGTCTTGCTCTTTTACAGCAGAGCAGAGGATAGTCAGGAGGCACTGTTTTTCCTGGATCTGAATACAATTATGTTGTGTTTCCAGACCCCTTCTCACTTTGCCTCCCTGTCCTACCTCTGCCCCATTCCATGCCCTGCCTCCAAGTTAACCTTCCTCAGGGTAGGGAAAATTGTGCTTCAGCCGACTCCTCACCATCCAGATCTTAAGAGGGGAAGAAAAGCCAACTTGAACAAAACAAATCATAGTAACCATCATGATAATAATCATCATCATTCCCACCATAAAAAGAGAGAGAAACCTAAACAGGCTACACCTTTTTCACAATGTCAGAACATGAGAAGAATCAGCATCAAAATCACAGGAGGCCACATTAACAAGAACAGAGTTTTATCATCATATTTCTGACTCTTACACTTCAACAGATCAGAATTTTTCTTTGCACAAAATCCTGTCTCTAACCCCAGCAGTAGCGTGATCAGAAAGATGTAGATGTGCATTGCCTGAACCTTCCCTTTTAAGATTTCATCTGTTCTTCTTAACCTGTTGAACCTCCTGCCAAAACTGTACATAAAGCTGAACCAGAGACAAAATCTGCATACAATTTCTGTGCACAGTGGGCAGGGAAAGTCTCAGGATACAAATAAGCAGCTTTTAAAGAATCAACACAAACAAAAAAAGTGTGGATTTGCCTTTGCATGCTCCTGCAAGGCTGCATGCAGGCTCAGATACTGTTTTGCAAGAACAACTTTCATATACAATGTAAGATCAGAGACCACCGGGGATAAGTAGCGTCTCACTACATTTTTAATACCGTGATCCCTTTGAGACACTACCTTGTAATGTCTTGAATTGTCCCAGTTTTTAAGTTCAACAGTGTTGCCTGGTAGGCCACTTCACAAGTTTATGTTCTTTTGAATAAAAAAGTGTTTCCCTACATCTCCAAATGTTTTTGTTTGGTTGGTTGGTTTTTGTTTTTGTTTGTTTTTTTTTTCCCTTTTTAATTTCCATTTTGACTTCTTTTGCTATCTGTGCATGACTGAAAATATTAATTTGGCTTGACATAGTCTGTTTTATTTAGACTTTAAACTTCTTTCTTACTCTCCCTAATTCTAGACTGCTGTAGGTTTATAGGTGCTTTTATCATGCATTTATATCTTAGTTCATTTGTTAGCCATATTAGAATTGGTTTCTTTAGCTTTGTTTGGAAGTATTACAATATTCTTCTACTACAGTGACCAAGAGCACAAAGTAATAGTTCAGTAGCAGGCACAACTAATATCATATTCCACTCCAGTATTTTTTTTTTCCTATACTATTCCTCTCCCTTCATGAAGCTGGAAACAAGCCTCTTTCGTATGGATGTAATTTAAAAACAAATAAAAGCTCTATGTTGGGAAATATAGTTTTGCACAGTTATTCAAAAAATAAAAAGTCTAACATCTAGGAAAGTACATTTATATTGTGATTTTATAATCACATCCTACACCTATGTGGTGCTTTGGAGCTAATAAAAGACTATAAAAAGTGTATAATGGCTTATTTTCTATTCTGTCAAGGCCAATGATTGATGAGGTACCACACTTTTAATAGTGGTCTCAAGAGCAGAGAGCAGCACATTGATCTCCTGTTCCATCTCCTGCCTGTACTCTTGGCAGTCCCAGGCACTGTGGGGAGCCCCAGTGCAGCCCCACTCCTGCAGCAGCCACGGCTCTGCCACAATCCACCACCACCCCCCTGTAAAGGGCCCTCTCTTCCTCCATCCCTGCAGCTGGAGAGATGGCAAATCAGGGAACCTGGACATTAGAGTCACAGACTTGTCTTTGAGCAGAGCTGTGGGACATCTACAGCCTAATTGTGCTGAGGTCTTTAAAAGTCACCTCTGCTGGGATATGTTCTGACATGAGAAAAATCCTCCTGTGCTTTAATCACTGCTTACTACACTAATGTCAATAACATTTTGTTGCTTTCTTCTCCCTTATCTCTCTGCTCTATCCATCTTGCTCCTCAGCTCACAGATAAAATCAGAAGGTTTTTTTGGGAAGATGTCACACTGCCTAGAATTACGCATCTCCAAATCCTTGATTGGGATCATTGGTCAATAAGAGTGTGTGAATGATGTGAGCAATCATCAGAGCTAGATAGAGTTAAGGGAAAACATTTCTCCCTTGCACCAGAAAAGTGTCTGGGCAGTAGTTTGGATGGATTAATCAAAAAAATGCAGTTTTGTACTATACTGAAACTAATGATTAATTTAGCAAATGGTTCCAACTTAACTGAGAATGGGCATTGTTTTCTGAAAATGTCAATATGATTCATTTTAATGTCCTCTAAATGTTTTGCTTTCTCAAGCCATATTAGCCATAGGTTTTTCATGGTTTTCACAAGGCCAGTAAGAATTGGAAAAAAAGATGTTTTTATATGCTCTCCTATAATTTTAAGTCTTTCCTATACTATTTAAGCTGCCTCCCAAGCTGAATCAATGAGCTTTGCCATTTACCACCTTCATGATTAAATGCAAGCCAAAACTGAGGTAGAGATTTTTCCTATCTCTCCAATTCTATTTACTGTAAAGTATTTCTTTAACAAAGCAAGGAATGGAGCAATTTTCCCTTCTCTCTTTCACTTCCTTTTCCCACATAGTCAATTCAGGTCAATGCAAATGTATTCTTTTGGTTTGGTTTAAGCACTGAACTAAAATGCAGCTCTTGCTTCATTGTGGAACACTAGCTGTGTTCTAAGGGAGTAACATATACTCCCCTCAAAATTAGAACCACATCCCAAAAAGTCATTAATCCAGAGGTTTTACATATATATATATATACGTACATACCTACACAGATTCAGAACAGGTGTGAGATTGTGATATTATAGCTGATAGGTCAAATGGAATGGATGAGTTTTTAATGAATATTTTGAAAGGAGACAGAGCATTAATAATAAGGGGACTGAGTCTCTGTTGAGGCCGAATAAAATTTACTGTTTCTACAGTTTTCTAAACCCTTTTACTCTGCTGACAACCACTTAAAAAGCAAAGGGAAAAAAAAGTTGTATTTTGACTTCAAAAAAACCTCCAATCCTTGCCTGTAATATGCTTCATAATTTGTTTGCTGCATTACATGACAGTTGCATGTTCCAACGAAATTGCAGTTACACAGTAGGTCTCATCTCTTCTCCAAAAGCCCTGTAAACACAATACATTTCAGAAATGGTTTGCCTCTAGAGGGTCAGAGTCAGAAAGATGATTCTGTCAATGGAGTAAGTGTGAGGCTGCTTTTGACCTTAATCTGAGGGCATTAAAATGCATTTTTATTCTTCTTTTTAAAGTGGTGCATGTGAACAGTTACCAAAAAATAAAAAAAAAAAAAATAAAAAAAAAAAAAAAGAATTTAGGTCTTGCTTGCAAGAAGATGTTTTTATCATTGTTGTCTTAAATTTATCAACTAACTGCAGTAGCTTGAGAGGGAAAAAAAATCATGGTTTTAAGCATACTTTTCCTATTTTGAACCAGAGACACTAATCTGCCAGCTAAATACAGGTAGAGAGGAACTGTTTTGAGTTTTACTTGATTTTATTAACCAGTTAAATCCATCGAGAGAAAAACAGTTAGTACCTGTGGAGCAGGAAAAGGAGACATAATAGCTACTAAACATTATATATTCAGAACAGTGCCTCCTGAACTTGTACTATGCTTGAAGGTTTCTCCTAACTAACAGTATTCATTTTCTTACAAAACTTTATTTAGTTATAACCTTAAATCATCACGTCTACAACGACATTATTTTAACCAAGCAAATTAATGAGGTCCATGGGTCTGCATGCATATTCAGCAGAAAATATTTCGCCAAGCATCCATCTGTGCACTGAAGAAGGCATTTCACAAGTGAGGTGATTTAACATTTCCAAACTTCCTATTGAAAGAGTTCTAGAAATTTAATGAACACCCTTATCATTAGGTGCTTTGTAAAGTATATAATGATATTTATATGTATTTGATCCTTCCTATACAATTCTAGACAGAACTGAAATAATATCTTTTTTTCACTCCAGCCCATAGAGGTCTGATTTTCTCACTTAAAGACAGTAGAGTTTGACTGCTTAGGTATTCAAAGTGGTTTTGATGGTGCTTGTGATTCTGGTTTTCAGGAGCTTCTGTGGTCATCTCCTATCACATATGGGGCCAGGATGGATGCTATTGTCACACTCCAGCTCTTGAAACTGTTTCACTTGGAATGATAGGACTTGAGATTCCCCAGACCAACATAATGGGAAGGTGACTCTATATCCCAAGGTGGGAATAATTTTCTGGGAGATATGCATAGATTCCTGCCTCTTCTTTATTAACATTAAATATGCATGTGCATAGAGACGATTATATAAAAATAAGGCCCTCCCTGCCGCCGGAATTAGAAAGCTGGAGTCTTGCAGTCCATTTTAAGAGGTGGTCTCTCTGCTTTTTCATGGCACACTAAGCCCAAACCTCAGTATTAGCATGTAGATGGAGATACCTGTGAACTCAATATTTGGATTCATGCCAGCATCTCATTTTACATAAGCCATTGAGCTGTTCCCTCATTTTAATGTGTTCAGTCACAACCAACGGCCCTAAGGGCAAACACTTCAATCCCATTAGCTGTCCAAGTCCCAGTGGAAGCCACTATCTTTGAGGAAATTACTTCATCTTACCTCAGCTCTGTAACTCCTACAGCATCTTCAGATCCCACTACTAGCTTGTGGCTACAATTTAGCAAGTAACAGTAATTTCAAGACAATGACAGATATCAATGATTTTTCAAAGCAAAAAGTGCTTATTCTCAGTATCCTGCAGAGGATAACTCACTTGTTCTTCCTCTGCTTCTTCATTTTTCCCATCCCAATTAAGTAACCAACCTGGTGTAAAAAGCAATTTTGTTGTTTTTTTTTTCCACTGACTAAATGAAAATGGGTTTAATTAAAGCATCCAGTACATTTCATAAACAGGGCAGGCACATTTGAGACAGCTGCAGCAATAGCTCCATTCTGAAATATTAATAATATTTCAGAAATCTCTAAGAGTGGGCAAATACACTGCCCTTCACTAAAACAATTATTATTTAATAGCTTACTTTGGCAAATGCCATGTCAGGGGTAAATGGGAAAATTTATTGTATTGTGAGGGATTAAGGTTTGTCAGTCACAGAAAAAGGCAAATCCTGCAATTCAGCTGACAAAACAATTCACATGGTCCTGCTTCAGAGTTTGAAAGGAAGCCATTAGAGGAATTGGAATATTCCCTTGAATTCACATCCCAGCACATATCTCAGCATGTTTTGCAAGTAACATTATCTCTACTTTAACTAGGGGGAAACAGTATCTATAACAAATTGCAGAAAACAGAGCTTTTCAAACTGCTGTCAGCTCAAGCCAAAGAAGTACTCACGGTGGGATTGCCTTACAGGAAGCACTATGCACTGTAGCTATGCAGATTTCAGGTGCAAGCTCTGGGCAAAGCCAGCTTGAGCTTTTCAGCACTATATTCCTCAGCATCAGCAGTCTCTGGCTGGCTCATACACAACCAGCTCACGCAGGTGTGGCTCCACCTGCCAGGTAACCATGCCAGGCACACCAGAGTGCAACCACACCTTCAAGGGAGATATCACACCTGAACTCAACACTTTTGAATCCCAAGAAATTACTGAACACTTCTGAATCCTGAACAAAAATCTGGGTGTCTTCTGGGTTCAGATTAAACTCTGAGGGCTCTAAGACTGTAGTATCTTCCCATGACATAGCTGTGAAATGATGGTGCTGGTTGGCTCCCGTGCCTCCAGGGATGGATGGGGGTGATTAACATGAATGAGAGGTACCCGAGAAAGAGGCAACAGCTGCAGAGAGAGAGAGACGAGCTCAGCATGGAGCAGGCGTGGGAGAGGAAATGTATTTAAACTAAACTGCTGAATCTTCTGAGAGCTGTTTCTTCTTTTCCTGAAACTGCCACCACTGCTGAGCAAATTCATCAGCTGAGTGACTAATGGGAGACATCCTGAGAGGCAGAGGTACAACTGAGCCAAAACTGCTTCCCATAAAGCCCTATTCAGTGCCTGTTTGTCTCATTTATTACCGCATAAAATATCCTTCATGGGAAAGTGACTGACAATTATACTTTCTCCATATATCTTTGCACTATATGTTGTCTTGACAAAAATAGGTAGCTTCTGTCTTCAGCCCCTTTCCTTTTAAACCATCTCCTTTCTTTTGTCAATTATTTAGTGAAAGAAAATGTCATTCTCCTGAATTTTTCATATCACTCTTTCTAAGGGAGTCACTTCTGATTTTTTCATGCAAATCCAAAATACAGCTCCATATAAGCTACTATGAAGAAAATTAACTCTATCCCAGCCAATACCAGAACACACTGGAACTGATGTCAGCATCAGGTGAAGCATAAATCCACAGCCAAAAGTTTCAGTTCCCAGAAAAAATGGGAGAAGCAGGAGGAGTAGATGAGACAGTGAAGTGCCTCCTGTTGCCATAGAGATCAGGTAACAAGTGACCTCATCTCCTGATTTTGCTCCCAGAGCAGGGAGCCACAGTTTCCAGGCCTGTGAAGGGAGGACTTGACCAGTCCATCATGATGCAGCCAGTGAAATTGGCGTAATGGTGCCTTCTGTTGCTTGAAGTTTTGAACCTCTGAAAGGGCAGAGCGAGCAGACAGGTATTTTGTTCTCAGGATAGGAAACAAGCGTGCTATTTTTTGTCTTACAATATCTTTCTCTTTCCTTTCTGTTGCTGCTTCTGACCTTCTGTATTTCCACCATGCTCCCTGTTTTGAACTTAGGTTTCCAATGGCTTTTTGCCTCTCTCTGATCTCTGGGTTTAAGTCTATCTTACCTACAACACTTGGTTTTTTACGTTTTATTTTGCTTTTTGGTGAGAACAGGAGGTAAGGCGATGTACTAGACAAATCACTGCACTGAGGTTTGAAAGACAAGCATTAACTCTGGCTCAGGTTCTGAACAACAGTAAGTTATTTCATCTCCCTGAGGTTTCCTTGTCTGTTCAGCTGGGACTGTCAGCTGCACAGAGCAGGGACATACATCTGCTGCCTGTGTCTGTAGCATCATTAGGAAAAAGGTCTCAATTGCACTTGCTGTCTGTAGGCACCGTGCAATCAAATCAGACATGCCATCAAATGACACCCAAACAATGCAGGGCTTTTCCTATGTAGAGGCTAATTATTTCTTCAGAAAAAGCACACTTTTTGAACTTCAATAAATATTATGCTTTCTGTAAGTTTGCAACATGACCCCTAAAAATCTTCTTTCCTATTTGCTTTTTACCTTTGGCCATGTCTTCATCTCACCAGAAATCCAGGGTTTTGCCTATGGAGAAAGTAAGATAGACATCCAATCTAATAGAACATTAATGTAACCTTCAAAAGTATAAGCTCAAAAAATGTGTATTAACCTGAAATTAAAAAAACAAAACAAAACAAAACATTGCAAATACCTACAAGCAATGCTGAATGCCTTTTTTGGGGTGTAATATTTTGCAGGTGGCCTCTGAGAAAGAGCTAATAGCAGCTACTGAAGCCACAACTGTGATTAGCCTGGCAGGACACAGGAGTCTGCAGCACATCACACACCCAGCTACTTCAGCAAAGGTTGTCAGCTGGGACCTTAATTCACATGGGCTCTGGTCAGTTCTGGCTGCAAGGAGAGCATGTTTGCTTCCTCCTGAAAAACACAGTGTTAATAAATTTCCAGTCCCCTGATACTACAGAGGGAGTTCATGGGCTGGTCCCTGGTGAGTTTATATGATAGTACATCAGTTTCAAGAAATAAAATGGTAGATAACTTGAAATTTGGGAGAGAGAAAAAAACAAGCTAAAATAAATCTTCCAATTAAATTATGCAAATGTGAAAGGAAGTTAAATATTTAGATTTTTAAGGATGTCTTCAAAATACTTTCCCAGAGGATGGTAGAATCTATACTAAAGGGGCTGGCAAATATATTAATTTAACAGAAGATTTCTTGTATTGAATGCGGCACACATTTAAATGGTCTGTGACAAGTAATTCAGGAGTTTCAGTGTACTATATGACATATTTTATATTTTTTATTACCACTGACATGTCAACAGATTTGAGGAAAACAGCACAGCTGCTATCAATTTGGATAATGATAGTCCATCACTATTTTTTGTGTGTGCAAACAAAGGGAGTGAATGATCATGCAAAACAGTGAGTCTGTATAATTCCCATTCATAAACCATTTGCAGACTGCCCAGGGTCAAGACAAAATTATTATTTCAGTTGCTGGCCTCAGCAGTGCAGACACAGAAAAAGAATATTTTTCTGGTCTTGGTAAATTTAATTTCTGTGATCTCTGAGCCCATGGTATCGTATACAAATAATAAATAGACACCCCCAGAGTTCCTCTCACAGTAACAGCATATCCTGCCAGCGTAGCCATTCGCTCTGTATTTCCACTCCTCCACTTTTTACATCACTCTGTTTCTGAGTTTCTTGGTCTGTCTGCTCAAGATCAATGACATTCCTAAACAATTGCTGTTAGTGGCTGCTCACTAAAAATGTAGCTGGATAAGCTAATTTTCTTTCCTTCTTCATTATTCTGCAGTGAAGGTTTAAGTTTAAGATTCCTCATCTATCTCTAAACCTGTAGGTAGTAAATTATAAAGCTAATGGCAAGAAAGTGTGAATATTTATGACACTTCCTCATTAGCACAAAACTTGGTCTGGATTTCCCATGGTACAATTGAATTACTTAAGCATTATTTTAAAAGGCAATTGTTTATTTATGCAATTGCCTTGTGGAACTTCTGGCTAGTTGAAACTCTCATAGATTAAAATATTTGCAAGAAATGCTGTTTTCCTCCTCTTCCTTTTCACATGTAGAAAACCCACAGCAATTATGTTACCTGAGGATAAGGGCTTGCTCTCTTGTGTTTGATTACAAACAATTAATTTTTATCTGTATTTTAGACAAAATTTATCCAAGATTTGTATGAGAATAAATTCCCAATTTTTCGCAATTGGATTAACTCCCTTTGACCTTCCTGCCACACCTTCCAAGAGGAGACTGTAGGTGGGGGAAAATCTCTCCTCTTTCAAGCTCCAGGTTTTTAGAATTTAGTTCCAAAAAAATAATATAAAGCATGCAAAAATTAAATATAACTTGACGGGAAAATAAGAGAAATTCACCTTAATCTACTATGTAACTCACACCTCTGTGGTCATTTTTCTAAACCAAAATGTTTCTTCCCAATTACTTTTTTTCCATAGAGTGCTGCTTTCGACAGAAGTCACAAGTGGCTTATCTGACAAACACCTATTTTTAAATATTTTAAGTGAGCTCAGTCTGCTTGTCAAACAGACCCAGGAGAGAAATCTCCAATGTATTCTTCCTGCATGGGAAAAGTAGACTACAACATTTAAAATATTGCCACTTCTTCTAATAAAACATAACTCAGCCTACAACAAGTGTCTAGGGACATAAAAATACAGGAGTGGTAGAGATCTCTTAAGTTTTGAAGCATCTTCTTGTTCAGGTGACCATGTCATAGAATTTCATTAAAAGTCTAATAAATTCCATTATGAAATTATTTTGCAGTTTTCTTCTCATTGCTCCTATGGGAAGGCTACTTCAGAACTTCACATCTCTGGTGGTTAAAATCTATCTGTTAATATCCAGATTAAATTTCTCTAGGCCCTATGAGAACTTATTTGTATTTTAAGCATCTTTGGGCTTCAGTTTAATTTTCTTTTAAGTGTAGATATAACCTTTATTTTGATCAACTGAGTAAAATTCCAGATGGAGAGTCCTTATTATAATTTCTGATATCAATATACTTCTCTGAAATATTTTGAAATTATTTTTCTAATACATAGAATTGAATATTATTCTATTCTGTTATTCTATTCCATAGAAGAAATATAATGTTTTAATGGATTTATCACACATTCATGGTCATTCAGTTATTCTATAATAATTTTCTGCTGTAAGGATCTTCCTTTCCTTTCCTAGTTCTTGCTGATGGGCCTCTCATTTTCAAAAAAAAATTTCTTGATAGAATTTCCAGTAGACTTATAACTTTAATTTGCATTGTACATTTTTCATCAGGCCAAATTATTTCAAGATCAGACAGTTCTTTCTGAGAGATTTTTATCTTACTTAGTATAGCAACATCTCTCTTTGGTCATCAACCCATTTTTAACAATCTCTGCATCTTCTCACAGTCAACAGCAGTTGAAATATTAAATAAAATTAATCTGAAAATCAGTCCCCAAGAAATGCCTCCAGTTTGTCTTGAGACCACTGTGTTCTTCAACACAACCTAATGCCGTTTTATTTGAATGCCTCAGAAATTACTCTGATCTCTATTATTCAGTTTAACTAATAATTTTCAAGCA